>NC_064640.1:217500403-218128320 GCF_023864345.2 Schistocerca serialis cubense
TATGGGACTTAACATCTGAGGTCATCAGTCCCCTAGACTTAGAACTACTCAAACCTAACTAACCTAAGGACATCACACACATCCATGCCCAAGGCAGGATTCGAACCTGCGACCGTTGCAGCAGAGCGGTTCCAGACTGAAGCGCCTAGAACCGCTCGGCCACAGCGGCCGGCCCATCAACACAATTTCGTTACTTCAGTATTCTCGAGAAGTATACTAATGATCTGTGCATGCGGATTTTTAGAGACAGCAAAAGACTAAATTTAAATCAGATCCAGAATCCTATATGAGACGACCATTTTGAAAGTCAGTGACGGACTAGGAGGGGGGCGGAGTGGGCAGCACACCCCAAACGTCTGGTTCTGAGGGGCAGCCTTCAAACCTCGAAGGCCTCGAGACTTTGAAACCCTCCTCCCACCTTCAGAACAAAACCATTTTAAATCAAATCCCAAACAAGGCCAACATATGTTCAGTAAATAAGATACCGTTCGGAGTTCGAGGTCCCTTACCTATGCAAAATATAAATACAGGTATCTACTTACCCATTTGATTTTGTATTTATAACCCTGTATTCACCTGACGAAAGTCTTGTTCCTCCTGCCACCGAACTTCACTAATTCTCACTATATCTAACTTCAACCTATCCATTTCCCTTTTTAAATTTTCTAACCTACCTGCCCGATTGAGGGATCTGACATTCCACGCTCCGATCCGTAGAACGCCAGTTTTCTTTCTCCTGATAACGACGTCCTCCTGAGTAGTCCCCGCCCGGAGATCCGAATGGGGGACTATTTTACCTCCGGAATATTTTACCCAAGAAGACGCCATCATCATTTAACCATACAGTAAAGCTGCAAGCCCTCGGGAAAAATTACGGCTGTAGTTTCCCCTTGCTTTCAGCCGTTCGCAGTACCAGCACAGCAAGGCCGTTTTGGTTAGTGTTGCAAGGCCAGATCAGTCAATCATCCAGACTGTTGCCCCTGCAACTACTGAAAAGGCTGCTGCCCCTCTTCAGGAACCACACGTTTGTCTGACCTCTCAACAGATACCCCTCCGTTGTGGTTGCACCTACGGTACGGCCATCTGTATCGCTGAGGCACGCAAGCCTCCCCACCAACGGCAAGGTCCATGGTTCATGGGGGTAATGCAGGAGTAGGTTTAATAATGAATAAAAAAAATAGGAGTGCAGGTAAGCTACTACAAACAGCATAGTGAACGCATTATTGTGGCCAAGATAGACACGAAGCACATGCTTACTACAGTAGCACAAGTTTATATGCCAACTAGCCCTGCAGATGATGAAGAAATTGATGAAATGTATGATGAGATAAAATAAATTATTCAGGTAGTGAAGGGAGACGAAAATTTAATAGTCATGGGTGACTGGAATTCGAGAGTAGGAAAAGGGAGAGAAGGAAACATAGTAGGTGAATATGGATTGGGGGAGAGAAATGAAAGAGGAAGCCGTCTGGTAGAATTTTGCACAGAGCATAACTTAATCATAGCTAGCACTTGGTTCAAGACTCATAAAAGAAGGTTGTATACATGGAAGAATCCTGGAGATACTAGAAGGTATCAGATAGATTATATAATGGTAAGACAGAGATTTAGGAACCAGGTTTTAAATTGTAATATATTTCCAGGGGCAGATGTGGACTCTGACCACAATCTATTGGTTATGAACTGTAGATTAAAACTGAAGAAACTGAAAAAGGTGGGAATTTAAGGAGATGGGACCTATATAAACTGAAAGAACCAGAGGTTGTACAGAGTTTCAGGGAGAGTATAAGGGAACAATTGACAGGAATGGGGGAAAGAAATACAGTAGAAGAAGAATGGGTAGCTCAGAGGGATGAAGTAGTGAAGGCAGCAGATTATCAAGTAGGTAAAAAGGCGAGGGCTAGTAGAAATCCTTGGGTAACAGAAGAAATATTGAATTTAATTGATGAAAGGAGAAAATATAAAAACGCAGTAAATGAAGCAGGCAAAAGGGAATACAAACGTCTCAAAAATGAGATCGACAGGAAGTGCAAAATGGCTAAGCAGGAATGGCTAGAGGACAAATGTAAAGATGTAGAGGCTTATCTCACTAGGGGTAAGATAGATACTGCCTACAGGAAAATTAAAGTGATCTTTGGAGAAAAGAGAGCCACTTGTATGAATATCAAGAGCTCAGATGGAAACCCAGTTCTAAGCAAAGAAGGGAAATCAGAAAGGTGGAAGGAGTATATAGAGGGTGTATACAAGGGCGATGTACTTGAGGACAATATTATGGAAATGGAAGAGGATGTAGATGAAGATGAAATGGGAGAAATGATACTGCGTGAAGAGTTTGACAGAGCACTGAAACACCTGAGTCGAAACAAGGGCCCGGGAGTAGACAACATTCCATTGGAACTACTGACGGCCTTGGGAGAGCCAGTCCTGACAAAACTCTAAAATCTGGTGAGCAAGATGTATGAGACAGGCGAAATACCCTCAGATTTCAAGAAGAATATAATCATTCCAATCCCAAAGAAAGCAGGTGTTGACAGATGTGAAAATTACCGAACTATCAGTTTTTCGTCACAGCTGCAAAATACTAGCGCGAATTCTTTACAGACGAATGGAAAAACTGGTAGAAGCCGACCACGATGAAGATCAGTTTGGATTCCGCAGAAATGTTGGAACACGTGAGGCAATACTGACCCTACGACTTGTCTTACAAGGGAACCTCCCCATCGCATCCCCCTCAGATTTAGTTATAAGTTGGCACAGTGGATAGGCCTTGATAAACTGAACACAGATCAATTAAGAAAACAGGAAGAAGTTGTGTGAAACTGTGAAAAAATAAGCAAAATATACAAACTGAGTAGACTGGCAATGGCAAGGAAAGCGTTTCTGAAGAAGAGAAATTTGTTAATATCGAGTATAGATTTAAGTGTCAGGAAGTCGTTTCTGAAAGTATTTGTATGGAGTGTAGCCATGTATGGAAGTGAAACATGGACGATAAATAGTTTGGACAAGAAGAGAATAGAAGCTTTCGAAATGTGGTGCTACAGAAGAATGCTGAAGATTAGATGGGTAGATCACATAACTAATGAGGAGGTATTGAATAGAATTGGGGAGAAGAGGAGTTTGTGGCACAACTTGACAAGAAGAAGGGACCGGTTGGTAGGACATGTTCTGAGGCATCAAGGAATCACAAATTTAGCATTGGAGGGCAGCGTGGAGGGTAAAAATCATAGAGGGAGACCAAGAGATGAATACACTAAGCAGATTCAGAAGGATGCAGGTTGCAGTAAGTACTGGGAGATGAAGAAGCTTGCACAGGATAGAGTAGCATGGAGAGCTGCATCAAACTAGTCTCAGGACTGAAGACAACAACAACAACTTACCCATTATCAGGCCATGGCAACTCTCAGTAGGTGTGTTTGGAAGCCGGCCGGTGTGACCGAGCGGTTCTAGGCGCTTCAGTCTGAAACCGCGCGACCACTACGATCGCAGGTTCGAATCCTGCCTCGGGCATGAATGTGTGTGATGTCCTTAGGTTAGTTAGGTTTAAGTAGTTCTTAGTTCTAGGGGACTGATGACCTCAGAAGTTAAGTCCCATAGTTCTCAGAGCCATTTGAACCATTTTTGTGTTTGGAATTTTTCGAACTACCTTAAAAGCTTGAATGAAACTTAAAAACTATAGAAAGGCAATCAATTGTCTGCTAGACGCAGTTCTCCTAAACGATACGTTTTTTGACACCTACGTCTTCTACACAGGTGGACTATAAGTACTCTTACTTACTCTTACTCTCCTGGCCTCACAAACCGAGTCAGGTTTTGACACCTTGCTGAAAGTATCTGAAGATCTTTAGCCACTCGATCTCTCCATTATTTTACGTCTGCCTGCCTTCGCCCTTATGTTTCTTCTCTGACACTTCTGTCAATCTAGATCCCTCCTCTCTTCTAAGGAAGTGTCCGGCCTATATCAGCCTCGTTGTCTTGGCTTCCACAACAATATCTGACTTCTTATATGCCTCACTGAGCTCCCTGATTTTTTTCTTCGCCATTCTTCTCCCTCACAAATTGTTCCAAATGTCTTCATCGGTATTCTATTTTTAAAAACCTTTATTTTTATCTCTGTATACTTATCTATTCTCCATATTTCTGGTCCATATAGTAGCACCCGTATGATTACAGTTTCATATGGCCTTATTTTGGTCCTCTTGTTAAAATTTTGGAAAACAGTTTGTTGAGTGAATATGATGCTTTGGATGCCGCTTTTATCCTCGCTTCTATTCCCTGTTTCTCATCAATACTGTTATTTACTGCAACCCCCAGATATTTAAACTCTTCCGCTTCCTCAAACTGTGATCCTCAATATGTATGGCTTCCTGTCTTTTTGTCTTGTAATTTCTTTCTATCCTCATGAATGTTGATTTTCTCATCATTTGCCTCTAATCCAACTTCTTTTGCTTTTTGAACTAGCTTTCTTGCTAGTAGTTTCAGGTCATCTAGATTTTCTACGATTAATGCTACATCATCCGCAAAGGCCAGTACATTTATTTTTATTCATATGCTTCACTTGTTGCACCCAGTGCTTCCTGTATTATTACACTGTACGAGATGGTGGTATTCCGTCTCCTTGCCTGACTCCTGAATTTATGTCGTAAAGCCATGGAATATTCTCCATCCATTTTCACAATCCCTTTTGAGCCTTTCAGTGTAACTTTTACAAGATTTGTATCTTCTTTGGTATTCCAAACTTGTGCATTTTCAGCTCACAACTTTTCTCACTGCCATTGTAGGCTTCTTAAAATCAACAAACAAAATAGCCATTGTTTTTTTTGTGCTCCAAATATTTTGATATGGCTTCTTTCAGTACAAATATCTGGTGAGTGGTGGGTCGATTCTTCATAAATCTCGCTGGCTTCTAACCTATTATCCCTTAAATACGTTTCGAATCTTTTCTGGAGAATCTTGGGGAATACTTTATAGGCCGTGCAAATTAGTGAAATGCATTTGTAATTTCTGTATAGCTGTTTATCGCACTTTTTATGTATTGATAGTATGACCGCTTCTTTTCACTCAGATGACAGTCTTTCTTCATTCCAGATGTTGATAACGAGTTTGCGTAATTTTTCGAAATCGTATCTCCTCTCTGTTCATTTCATCTGTTATTCCATTTCGCGCTGGAGCTTTGTAGTTTTTTAGTATTCTGACTGCGTCGACCGTCTCTTTCAATCTCAGCGGTGCAACTTAGGGCGAATACAGACTACTCTGACGTGACGTGGAAACACGTGGGCTCACGTCATAAGGCGCGTGATATAAAAATCCAACACAGGGTTTTCTGCGCTTATGTTTATACTGAGCTGACGTGACGTGGGAATGCGATGGATGATGCAATCTGACACTACACGCCTTATGACGCGTGGGAAGAATATCTAAAGTTGTAGATTTTCGTCAGTCGTGGGAAGGCGTCAGAAGTGTGAAGTGGTTTCTCCTCTACCGTTTGCAGTTATTATTTGAAGATGGAGGAGATGATTGAATACGTTCGGTCAAATCCGGTGCTGTATGACCCTACAAACCGGGAATATCGTAACCAGCATTCAAAGAAAGAGGCTTGGGACGAAATAGGAGAAAAACTCGGCATTACAGGTTAGTGAAAACAGTTACTTTTTCCATATTTTGATTAGTTTTTCTTTTTTACAATTTATAATAGTTCAATAGGCGTTATATTTTATATTGATAGGAAAAAAGTATCAATCCATGACAAGTAGAACCAGACATGAATATAACAGATATCTATTATATAAATTGGATTATATAAATTGTAATAAAAAATAACACCCAATTGAACTTAAAACGATCGGTTATAACGAATGGGCGTATTAAGTAAATAATACTGGACGTGTCATGGAGCAACTCTACCCTTTCGAATGGAGTGCCATTGCCAAGGACAACTTGCTGAACCATAATCAGAAACGAAGTCCTTTTTGAACTTATCTCTGGTGATGGCCGCTTCTCTCACGAAATTTCTACGAACAGGTTCGAGGTTGGCTACACCATGAATGTGTTCAATTTCCATTCTGATTTGTTCCTCGAAAGGGGAAATATTTGTTGATGTATTCCGAAGCATGTTGTGTAGACAGGTGGGAGCTAAAACTATCAGATCGGCAGTTTCTGGTTTAGTTTCAATAGGCTTTAGAAATATTCTCCAGCGCCCGGCTAGAATTCCGAACGCATTTTCTACAGTCTGTCGAGCTCTTGAATGACGGTAGTTGTATACCTTCTCTTCGTCACTTGTAATGGCTACTTTGCTGTATGGACGCATCAAATAGGTTTTAAGAGGGAAGGATTCATCCGCAATAATTACATAAGGAATCTCCATTGCTGGTAGTAGCTCTTTGTCTTTTGGAACGGCGTATTTGTTGCTTTCAAATCTTTTCCCCATCTCAGGTCGCTCAAAATTTCCTCCATCGCTACTTTTGCCGTAAGCTCCAACGTCAACAAGCGTGAATTTGTAATTTGCATCTACCAAAGTCAATAAAACAATGGAATATATTCCTTTGTAGTTATAGTACAATGAACCAGCACCAGCTGGACATCGGATCTGAACGTGCTTGCCGTCCAAGGCTCCTATGCAGTGTGGATAATTCCACTTCTCACCATAATCCTTGGCTATCTGTTCCCATTCATCTTTGTTTGGTTCTGGCATGTAAATCCGTCGTAGAGTTTTCCAAATTACCTCACAACATTCTTTAACTATTTCTCCAATAGTTGAAAATCAAAACCGTAAAGAAAAACCCAATGTTCTGTAAGAATTGCCAGTTGCCAAGTACCTGTGAACACTGAAAAAAAGCCCACTTATTGAACTATTAATCTTCACGTTGCCCTCTGGCAACTAAGCGACCTTTGTCTTTGAGCGCCAAAGGAGAATAAATGAATAACTAATAGATAACTATGGTACCTTTAAAATCACTTGCGACTTTTGACAGTTCGGTACGGAGCGAGTGGAGGGGAGTGCGTGCCAGCAGGCAGCGATATCGCCACGCCTAAAAGGAGCCGGCCACCAGGTAAACATTCTTTAGCGGTAGAGAAACGACAATAATGAACAGAGAACGTTCTTTGGCGGCAAAGAAACAATTGTGGTAGTGTTTACCTACGGCCTGGCGACAGGAATGCCTTACAGGCCGACACCGGTGGCGGCTCGGGGGGAAAGCCTGGCTCGCCATTGGTGTTGCCTGGCTAACGGAGTCACGTCACCTCCGGCAAGCCAAACGTCAAAATTCGCAACTAATTTTAAATGCACTGTAAAGACCAGCCTAGAATTCTAAACTAATTTCTCTGTTCTAGGTAATGAATGTAAAGACAACTGGAATAAACTGCGGAAAGCGTACATCCAGGCTAAACACCGTAGAGCCACAAAATCAGGTCAGGCAGCAGAGAGTTTGAGCAAATGGAAATTTGAAGATGAAATGGCTTTTTTGAATCCAACTCTCGTAACAAGGAAAACTCGAGGAAATGCGGAAGACAGCCCCAATAATGAAGATTATGATGGAACACGAGAAGAAACTGGCTTATGTCCGATTGATGAAACAGACTCACAAGTGGCCTTGTCAAAAAGTTCCCAATCCAATCCACCAAGAAACGACCTACTGAAAAGTGCAGTCCCTACAATGGCGCAGGCCATCGACAATCCCACTGTTAATGTATCAGATTCTCCAACAACTTTTACTCAACCTTCAGCGAAGCCCGTAAGGCCTTATGTTGGAAAAAACTGTTTGTCGTCATCCGTACAAGAAGTGGTTAAAATAATGAAAGACAACCAACGCTTGCGCTCCCAAGAACTTCTTCAAAGCGCACACGCTACTGTAGTGTCGCGGAATAGTAAAGAGTTGGAAATGTGGAATATTGTCAAAGTTTCGTTGCCTATGCCGAGAGCCAGAGGCAGTAGGTTAGCCAAGAGGTAAGAGGATTGCACATGTATCGGAATGTGTCATCACGCAGGGTCAATGGCATGGTTACACACAACAGGCGAGAGAGAATTGCTTAGCATGCAGGTTTGTGTTAGACGGAGACTTTCGTAGAGTGTAAGACAGAGGTATAGCGTCAGCTGTACTGCATTTCACAACTTCGCGTAAGTCTGCCGTAACAACACGTAACTCTGTCACAAGAACACCTAAGGGGTGAGTGCGACAGATAAATCGGCAGTATAAGTGGAACGAATGCGTTCATTACAAACGAGCATGACGTCAGGACGTCGCTCGTGCTTCCTTTAAATACTCCAGCTTTGATAACAACAAGGCACTCGCCGTTAGACTTGCAGTTAGATGTGTACTGGGACGTTGCGTAGCGCTCAGCTCGGTGATCATGTTAATCTTTATTAAGGAGATGTTGCAATAAGGGCGGCCCATCCAGCAGCAGACGTGAGGGGCAGTATCAGCACGAAGTTTGTACCAGTAGAATGTTCAATTTGTAGACGGTTTGGTCACGCAGTGCACAATTGTAGAGAGTGTCGCTGGGCAATAACAAGGCGGAAGGATTAATTTTGTTTAGTTGTGCATTGTGAGTTTTGTTTGTCTTCTTGTGTGTAGTGCTCAACTGTGAGAAAGGAGTTGAGTAGCTAGTGCAGTTATTGTTCTGAGGAGCAAAATTCAGTATAGAGTAAGTTGTTGGTAATTTGCATAAATCATGCCGGAAACAAGATCCGTTAGTACTGAAGTGAGTATAGCTGCTCTGACGGAGCAAGTCTCAAAATTGTTAGAAGAGAATGCGCAGCATAAGTTACGTCATGTAGAATTAACGACGCAAATGGAGACCTTGCGTTCGGCGCAAGAGTCGCAAACGGTTTCAAGTGAGTGCAAGTCAGTAGCAATGTCCAACCTTGCAATATATCCTTCAGTATCTAACCTGATGACGCCTTTCTCGGGTAAAACAACAGAGGATGTCACAGCGTTCATTAACGATGTTTTGGCAACAGCTGCAATGAGCAATTGGTCGGACGTAACTACGTTACGTATGGCAAATTTGCGACTTCCAGGGGAAGCCAAGACGTTCGTGATGTACCATGAGACGCTTAGTAAGGCGAGCACGTTTGAAGAATTGGCAGATGGGTTACGACAAAGATATCGTAAGCAGAATAGTGCAAGATTTTTTAGGGAGAAGTTAGCTAATTTGACACAGTAGGTCAATGAGACAGTGGAGTCTTTTTCAGATAGGACACGGAAAATTAATTTGCAGACCTATGAACTATCGGGCAATCCTGATACAGATCGTGTATTGCTACGAGAGGCGGAGAACAGAGCCCTCGATGTGTTCCTCGGGGGAATTCCTGCAGAATTTTCTCGTAGGGTTAGGATGGAGAATCCTGGGGATTTCGCTGCAGCACTGCGTATTGCAACGCATCTGCAGGAGATAGACATTGCAACAAGGGTTCGCAATGATAAACGCATCTTTGCGTCGGAGAGGAATTGTTACCGTTGTGGGAGGAAAGGTCACGTGAAGGCTCAATACAGACAGCCGCAGTGCTATGCTTGTAAACGCTACGGTCACAAGACGAATGAGTGTCGTAGTAAGCAGAATGGTAACGGGAATAAAGAGGAAAAAGCGTTAAACGGGAACTGGAGTGTTTCGTCCGCCGGAAGACGTCCCGGTAAGCAGAAGTACGGTGAAAACTAGTACAGAGACGGATTGTTGCTTGATGGGTGTTGTAAGGAATAACATATGTAAGTTTTTGATTGATACAGGGGCACATATATCTGTTGCTAGTCTAGACCTCGTGGGTAGGAGAAGACTAGGTACTCCTAGGTATAGATTACGTGGAATAGGGAATAATGAGTTGCAATCATTGGGTACAACACAGCTCGTTTTTAAGATTGGAACTGTAGAGTTCGGAGAGCAAATGGAAGTGTTGCCAACTGTGGGTTCAAATGGCTCTGAGCACTATGGGACTCAACTGCTGAGGTCATTAGTCCCCTAGAACTTAGAACTAGTTAAACCTAACTAACCTAAAGACATCACAAACATCCATGCCCGAGGCAGGATTCGAACCTGCGACCGTAGCGGTCTTGCGGTTCCAGACTGCAGCGCCTTTAACCGCACGGCCACTTCGGCCGGCGCCAACTGTGGGACAAGGGTATTCTGTGATTCTCGGACTGGACTTCCTCGTTAAACACCATGACAAAATTAATCTTTCACAGCGTACAGTTGAACTTAGTGGAAACTTGTTTTCAATGGGTACAACAGCTGTAAATGTTTCTACGTCCCGACGTGCATCCGTTGCTAAGATGTCACCAATTGAACCGCGTACAAGGGCATTAAAGATGATTACGCATGTCAAAGTGCCTCCGGGTACAGGGAAGTTAGTTTGGTTGTCAGTAGGTACCGATGTACCACAGCAGGGACTATGTGTGGTGCAGTCACTGCAGAGCAATGAAGCATTGGATGAAATGCATTGTTTTATTAGGAGGAGCGTTGCGCGCGTAACGGATATAAATGGGGAGTTGATGATTCCGGTCAGTGTAGATAATTTTGGGGCAGATGAGGTGGATCTCCCAAAGGGTTTAGTGGTAGCAAGTTTCGAAATACTCGACGATGAGGATATAGGTGAATCCCAAGGTGATTATAACGTCAAGCAAACCGTCAAGGCATCTGTACTACGTGATAAGATTCGTCATTTGGAGAATGGTGATCGGGAAGCTATGGAAGCTTTGTTATTATAGTATTTAGATTTGTTTAATTCAGAATGTCCATTACCAGCAACTCCTATTACACAGCAACGTATACCGACTGACGATAGTCCGCCGGTCTATAGATAACCATACAGGATAGCGAAACACCTACAACCACTAGTGGATTGGATTGTTTTGGGGAAGAGACCAAACAGCGAGGTCATCGGTCTCATCAGATTAGGGAAGGACGGGGAAGGAAGTCGGCCGTGCCCTTTCAAAGGAACCATCCCAGCATTTGCCTGGAGCGATTTAGGGAAATCACGGAAAACCTAAATCTGGATGGCCGGACGCGGGATTGAACCGTCGTCCTCCCGAATGCGAGTGCAGTGTGCAACCACTAGTAGAAGAATTTATTAAGCAAGAGCTAAGGGACGGTATTATAGAGAACAGTGAAAGCCCGTGGTCTGCCAACATAGTGGTAGTTCCTAAGAAGTCATTGGACGGTACTAAAAAGTATAGGTTTTGTTGTGACTATCGTTTTTTGAACGCACGAACTGTAACAGATGCGTATCCAATACCGAACATCACGGAAACATTCGACAACCTAGGTCAGTGTAAATACGAGGGCAGTTCAATAAGTAATGCAACACATTTTTTTTCTCGGCCAATTTTGGTTGAAAAAGCCGGAAATTTCTTGTGGAATATTTTCAAACATTCCCGCTTCGTCTCGTATAGTTTCAATGACTTCCGACAGGTGGCAGTGCTGTACGGAGCTGTTAAAATGGCGTCTGTAACGGGTGTGCGTTGCAAACAACGGGCAGTGATCGAGTTTCTTTTGGCGGAAAACCAGGGCATCTCAGATATTCATAGGCGCTTGCAGAATGTCTACGGTGATCTGGCAGTGGACAAAAGCACGGTGAGTCGTTGGGCAAAGCGTGTGTCATCATCGCCGAAAGGTCAAGCAAGACTGTCTGATCTCCCGCGTGCGGGCCGGCCGTGCACAGCTGTGACTCCTGCAATGGCGGAGCGTGCGAACACACTCGTTCGAGATGATCGACGGATCACCATCAAACAACTCAGTGCTCAACTTGACATCTCTGTTGGTAGTGCTGTCACAATTGTTCACCAGTTGGGATATTCAAAGGTTTGTTCCCGCTGGGTCCCTCGTTGTCTAACCGAACACCATAAAGAGCAAAGGAGAACCATCTGTGCGGAATTGCTTGCTCGTCATGTGGCTGAGGGTGACAATTTCTTGTCAAAGATTGTTACAGGCGATGAAACATGGGTTCATCATTTCGAACCTGAAACAAAACGGCAATCAATGGAGTGGCGCCACACCCACTCCCCTACCAAGAAAAAGTTTAAAGCCATACCCTCAGCCGGTAAAGTCATGGTTACAGTCTTCTGGGACGCTGAAGGGGTTATTCTGTTCGATGTCCTCCCCCATGGTCAAACGATCAACTCTGAAGTGTATAGTGCTACTCTTCAGAAATTGAAGAAACGACTTCAGCGTGTTCGTAGGCACAAAAATCTGAACGAACTTCTCCTTCTTCATAACAACGCAAGACCTCACACAAGTCTTCGCACCCGAGAGGAGCTCACAAAACTTCAGAGGACTGTTCTTCCTCGTGCACCCTACAGCCCCGATCTCGCACCGTCGGATTTCCATATGTTTGGCCCAATGAAGGACGCAATCCGGCACTACGCGGATGATGAAGAAGTTATTGATGCAGTACGACGTTGGCTCTGACATCGACCAGTGGATTGGTACCGTGCAGGCATACAGGCCCTCATTTCAAGGTGGCGTAAGGCCGTAGCATTGAATGGAGATTACGTTGAAAAATAGTGTTGTGTAGCTAAAAGATTGGGGAATAACCTGGTGTATTTCAATGCTGCATAAAACAACCCCTGTTTCAGAAAAAAAAATGTGTTGCATTACTTATTGAACTGCCCTCGTATTTTTCGACACTAGATCTAAAGAGTGGGTACCATCAGATAGAAGTAAGTCCCAAGGATAGACCGAAGACGGCCTTTACAACAAGCCTTGGTCACTCTCAGTATCGCAGAATGCCATTTGGGTTGAAAAACGCTCCTGCTGCTTTCCAGCGTCTGTTAGATGGTGTGCTTCGGGGACTGAAACCGAAGATTGCTATGGTATACCTTGATGATATTGTTACTTTTTGGCGTAATATAGAAGAGCATGTGGAACGACTGAACGAAGTATTTAGTAGGCTAAGAGCGGCATATCTTACGCTTAATGTCGAGAAATGTCAGTGTGCTCAGACGCAAGTGACTTATCTTGGGCATATTATCAGTCAGGATGGGGTAAGAACGGATCCTCGCCGGCCGGTGTGGCCGTGCGGTTCTAGGCGCTTCAGTCTGGAACCGCGTGACCGCTACGGTCATAGGTTCGAATCCTGCCTCGGGCTTGGCTGTGTGTGATCTCCTTAGGTTAGTTAGGTTTAAGTAGTTCTAAGTTATAGGGGACTGATGACCACAGATGTTAAGTCCCATAGTGCTCAGAGCCATTTGAACCATTTGAACGGATCCTCGCCTAACGTCGGCTGTGCGTGGTTTTCCAGTACCACAGACCACTAAACAAGTTCATCAATATGTCGGTTTATGTAATTTCTACAGACGATATGTAAAGGGGTTCGCAGAAATTGCACATCTATTAACGAGAGTGTTAAGAAAGGTGTTAAGTTTGAATGGACAGCACAGTGTCAGGAGGCATTCGAGAAGCTCAAACAGATACTAACATTAGACCCAGTGTTGATGCTTGATACTTCCTGATTTCGAACAAGAGTTCATACTATCTTGTGATGCTAGTAATATTGCTGTAGGTTGTATTCTTTCTCAGAGGGTTAATGGACAGGAACATCCAGTGGCTTATGCTTCCAGGCAACTGAATAAGGCAGAGAAGAATTATTCAACTTCAGAGAAAGAAATGTTAGCAGTGATCTACGGTATCTCGTATTTTCACTGTTATTTATATGGGCGTAAGTTCAAGGTGATTTCAGATCACGCAGAATTGAAGTGGTTGTTGGGGTTGAAAGATCCTTCGAATCATTTAACGAGATGGGCACTGAAACTAAGTGAATTTCACTATGAGGTAATTCACAAACCAGGGGTAAAACATACGAATGCTGATGCGCTTAGTAGAAAAATAGCAGCTGTACAAGTTGTGGGCATAAGTGAGAAGGAGTGGATAAAGGTGCAAGCCACCGACAGAGAGTGTCAATTGTCCCGAACGCAACCGCTGTTTGAAATGCAGGATGGGTTGCTTTGCAGGAAGACGAAGTGCGGACTATGCGTCGCAGTACCGGAGTCGCTGAGGGAAGAAGTGTTGAAACAACTGCACGACTATGTATTGTCGGGTCATGGTGGTAAAAGAACGACTGATAGACGGGTAGCTGAAAGGTTTTGGTGGAAGACACGTCGCAATGATGTAGAGCAGTATGTGCAAAATTGTATACCGTGTATGCAGAGAGCAGATTTAAGTCATCAGAAAATTCGGTTACAGAGACTACCTGAAGCGGATCGTCCGTTCGCATTCATCGGATTAGACGTAATCGGAGCATTTAACAAGACCCAAGCGGGTAATCGATACGTATTAACAATATTAGATCATTTTTCCCGATACCTGGTAATGGTAGCTATTCCAGATCAGAAGGCAAGCACTGTTGCGCAAGACTTAGTAAATAACTGGTTGCTGAAGTATGGTGTGCCTGATACTATAATTACAGATCAAGGTAGTAACTTTATTTCGGAGCTGATGAAGCAGTTATGCCGTTTATTGAAAGTTGAGAAATTGCGGACAAGCCCATTTCATCCTCAGTCGAATGGACGAACAGAACGGGTTCATAGGACGTTAGTTAAGATGATTAGTCATTACGTAAATTCAGAACACATGGATTGGGACGTGTATTTAAATCTGTTGACAAGCACATATAACGCGAAAGTTCATACAGGAACGGAGCTCTCTCCGTATGAGGTAATTTATGGTCGGAAAATGCCATCACCATTTGATGTGCTCAAACCTCAGGTAGGTTCACAGGATGAGTCGGTGAAGAATTTCGCCAAGAAATTGAGAGAGATTTGGCAAAGGGTACGGTGTGCTAATACCAAAGCATTGGAGAAACAAGAGAGTACTGGGCAAAGAACAGGTAAACTGCCGCAATACAGAATTGGTCAATGGGTATTGTTGGCTAATCCTTATGTTCCGAAGGGTAAAACGAAGAAGTTTTTGACGAAATATTCTGGACCGTATCAGGTAAATGAAATAGTGTCTCCAGTGAACGTACAGTTGCAGTTACCAACCAAGTCGTCAGTAGTTCATGTGAGTAGGATTAAGCCGTTTAAGGGCACAGTGGATGCGTTATCGCAGATTCCTCCAGCAGTAACAAAGGGTGTGAGGGTACCGAAGCTAAAAGAACAGCAGAGGAACGTTCCTTACGCACAGGGAGGAACATGTCGTATTTATTGTTATTAGGCAATAGGGTATATGTAGTTTTTACTTGTCATTTGTGTGTTTTAGACGTGGTAAGGAAGGGAGCGATTCACATGGCTTCCTTTTCGTTCAGGTGCCGTGCCAGGATTTGGCCCGGGAAACTTTTCGTCAGTCTGGTACTACTACACTGTTGCGGAGGAGAGGTGGTGCAGGTGCCACCATTAGATAAGGGAATTTTGTTTGCTAGGCAATTAGATGTGGTATTGTCAAGCCGTAGGTGGACAATTGTGTTCATGTATAATATATGGGGAGTGAGGAATGATGTACGGAAACTACAGGATAGGTTTACGGCGCTACAGGCGGCCACGGAGAAGGAGGGGTTGTTTCAAGACATACGGAACGAGTATCAGGAATTGAAACTCTCATACGAAAAGCTGAGAAGGCAGCTGCAACAAGTAACGGAAGTGGTCCCGCAAACGCTTATTCGCAGGAAGCGAGGGTGGTTGGATGCAGTGGGAAAATTGCTGGAAACAGTGTTTGGAACCGCGGACGAGGAAGATATAAGGAGCTT
The DNA here is from genome assembly GCF_023864345.2 of Schistocerca serialis cubense. Taxonomy (NCBI): domain Eukaryota; kingdom Metazoa; phylum Arthropoda; class Insecta; order Orthoptera; family Acrididae; genus Schistocerca; species Schistocerca serialis. The sequence continues at coordinate 217,516,068 of NC_064640.1, forward strand.
AAATGGTATGGTGGGGGAGGTGCAGGAGTTGGCGGAGGAGACAAAGTCGAAAGTGGATTGGCACATGACAAGTATAGTTAACATGGAGCAGGGGATACTGAATGTCACTAGAACAGTGCGGGAGTTGATGTCAGACCGGGAACGGTATGCAGCAAATACCAGGAAAGTGTTGAATGGGGATGTAGAGGCTATACAGGCGAGATTGACCCGAATAGACGGGAAAATACAAGTAGCAGCTTTATTGAGGGCATTAGCAGACAGGGTGGTTGAATCACGAGTCGAGTTGGAAGCGTTATATGAAGCTATGCATCACGCAGTGCATGGGAAATTGAGTGCCACTTTGTTACGTCCAGATCAGATGCTGAAGGCGTTGCTGAAAGCGCAGAAAGAATTCTCGGAAGGAGTGCGTCATGTCGTGCCTCCGGCGAAGCGGAATTTACTGTTATTCTATCGCATGTCCAAAGTGAGAGTAATTACGGAACAGGCAAATATATACGTAGAAGTGCAAATACCAGTTATGGGTATCAATTCGCGGTACCATTGTTATACAGTACACCCGTATCCAATTAGATGGGGTGCACTTGGGAAGTGGGTGCAAGTGCAAACTCGGGAAGTGTTGTTAGTGTCAAGACGGAGGAGTGCTCATGTGGTAATGTCTGTGGAAGATTTGACAGACTGTTTCAGGGGAAGTGTTTTTATTTGACCAGCAAAGGAGGTGGCAACCCACAATCATTCGTGTGAGATGCAGTTGTTCTTGGGGAATATTGGAACCTTAGAATACGAAAAGAATGTGTTACTTCCAGGACCAAAATTTCAGAAAGTTGGGGAACATTGGATTTACTCTGTGGTCGAACTAGAGACCGTAGTTGCCACTTGTTACAGAAATGATAGGTTGACAGATATATCAAAGCTTGAATTGCAGGGCAGTGGGTTATTGATTAATGGCACTGGATGTGAAATAGTGGGGAAGCATTTTCACCTACCAGCTACTTTCATGGGCACAACAATGATTAACGTGACACAGCCTGTCTTGTATTATTCAGAGGAACCACCACACATATTGCCTCGCCTGAACCTAACGTTTATTAACGAGTCCTTGGATCCCACATTGCTACAATCTTTAGATAGCCTGATTCTCTCAGAAAAAGAGCAGATCTCAGTTAATCAACTACTGCAGCACGTGCAGCAATATCAAGAGAAACGTAAGGAATACACAATTATATATGGTGTGTCAACGACTAGCGTAATCTTAGTTCTAGTGTTTATTTGTGCAACTTACTTTTGTATACGGAAAAAGATGTCTCGTTCTGAAATAACAACCGTAGATCAAATACCTATGGGATGGATCGGGAATAGTGGAACGTAATATAAATAGATAACCAATGATAAGATTGGAATCAGTATTATGTGTAAATAGATTATTAGCAGATAAGAAAAGTTTGATAGTGTTGAAGGAGTAGTTGTAAGGTACCTCTACGGTATAAAGAAGTATGGCGTGCACAACCAGTAAGTCCAGAATTGTAAAATTTGGGGTGAATTTTCTTAAAGGAGGGGGATGTGTAGTGTCGCGGAATAGTAAAGAGCTGGAAACGTGGAATATTGTCAAAGTTTCGTTGCCTATGCCGAGAGCCAGAGGCAGTACGTTAGCCAAGAGGTAAGAGGATTGCACATGTATCGGAATGTGTCATCACGCAGGGTCAATGGCATGGTTACACACAACAGGCGAGAGAGAATTGCTTAGCATGCAGGTTTGTGTTAGACGGAGACTTTCGTAGAGTGTAAGACAGAGGTATAGCGTCAGCTGTACTGCATTTCACAACTTCGCGTAAGTCTGCCGTAACAAACGTAACTCTGTCACAAGAACAGCTAAGGGGCGAGTACGACAGATAAATCAGCAGTATAAGTGGAACGAATGCATTCATTACAAACGAGCATGACGTCAGGACGTCGCTCGTGCTTCCTTTAAATACTGCAGCTTTGATAACAACAAGGCACTCGCCGTTAGACTTGCAGTTAGATGTGTACTGGGACGTTGCGTAGCGCTCAGCTCGGTGATCATGTTAATCTTTATTAAGGAGATGTTGCAGTAAGGGCGGCCCATCTAGCAGCAGATCTGAGGGGACAGTACCAGCTCTGGACCTCTCTGCTGCCGCTGTCAATCATCAACCCAGAATTAGCAGACATCGCGGCAGACTCGCTCGCCGCCAATGCTGACCACATCAGTGAGCCATCGTCGAGATTGTGCGAGGCCTAGGCCCTGTGCATCTGCCGTCACAACCGGGTGAGCCGACGACGCTGGGGGACTGCAGCCCGTTCCGCCCGTCCACCGCGGACGAGCCACCAGGAGGAGCAGGGAAGAAGACAGTGTGGGATAGAGTACACTCCGCACTACGAGAACGCCCCTCTTGCCGACAGCGCCGGGACTCCATCCCAGAGCCTCCTACGCGCAGCGGCCTGCTGTCCGCTGCCGAGCCGGCCTGCTGTCCGCTGCCGAGCCGGCCTGCCAGCTGGGCGCCGGCAGCCACGCGCGGCCGATAAAGGCATTACGCCGCTACGTCACAGCACGCGGCGCTGTGCTAGCAAGACTGGTGCGGCCCGGAGCTGGTGTCATCGCTCCGAGTGAGCGAGGACTCGGGGAAGGTCGTTGATATCACCAAGCTCAGCCCGCCTGTGTTACGCGGGCCACATTGTACTCGGCAGGAATAAAGGTGTCATGAATTAATAATGTTTCTTTGGCGTTTCTGGCGCGTCCACAGTCATTTCCTAGCATCCTGTCAACTGGAGAGGTCACCGCTCGGCTACCAGTCCACCGTAGGCAACCGGGACCACCGGGGCGCCTACACTACTTCAAGTGACAACGTGGACGATGAATGCGAACTTTTTTTCCTCAACATGGCGAAAAATGTGAAGAAATTGCGTCCTGATCAGCAAATTAGTGTGAAGATGGAAGTTAGCAACATTGTTTTGGGGGCAGCGTTGCAAGCAGTACGTGGGAGCTCATTTCAGGTGAACCCTGGTTACCACAATACTCTTAATACAAATCCATCATCATTCTATCAATCCTCCTCAACACCATCTCCTCAACGATCTGAACACAGCTTGAACTGCTCAACGGACTCAACGTTGTCCTACACTTGGCAAGAGAAACAGCAAGAAAAATTTTCTAATTTGTAATTACCTTTCTGATGTATAATAAAATGCACTTCGTGAAAAGAAAATCAATAAAAATTCCAAAATGTCTCTGTGATAATTTTTTTCCCTCCCATATATATAATACAATAAAGTATTAGCGCTTACCTCAAGCAAACTGCAAGTCGTATCTCCACCGGAATGCTTTCCCTGAGTTGAGTGGAGCGTTTTTCTATTATCGGACCAACCAAGCTCAGGAGATGGTAGAATTCAGTTTTTGTCATTCTGCAATACCACTTAAACCGCTCTTCGTCTTCTATTAGTTGAGGCATTAAATTTTGGAACTCCCCGAATTCGTCTCGCCCCATATTGATAGGATGCACCCATTCTCTAGACGAGCAAATGGATGCAATACACAGAGCAGCCATTTCTTCTTCTTCTTCTTCCAGCATGTCAAAAACAAGCAGTACATTCATGGTTGCAGGTTCAAAACAAACTGTCGGAACATACAATGCAGACGAAGTACTTGTTTGATGCTGCTATACGTCAGGCCAATGTGACCGCAGCTTCACGTCTGACGTGGCCCCACGCTGCCTGACGTGACGTGGGAACACGGCTCGTCAGAGTAGTCTGTGTTCACCTAAAAAGACCTCTACGTTCTGATATGTATGTTGTACCTCCATTTCTGTAGTTCCATCTTCAACATTTAAAAGCTTCTCAAAATATTCCCTTCAAATTTGCATTCCTTTTGTTCTTCCCAAAAGTATATCGCCACTTTTATCCTTAATGCCACATATCCGTGGTATGTTTTCTTTTATGAGGAACCTAATTGACCTGTAAAAGCTCTTGCAATCCCTGCGTGGAAGTACGAGTACTATAAGTACAGTTCAGAATAATCTAACTAAAGTACTACATTCTAAAAATCTCTTTTTCAAATGTTATACACAGTTATTATGTAGTTTGTTTTATGAATAGAAAAAAACAACTAGATGAACTAGAGATTATGTCAAAAGTCATTCAGCAGCAGCTAGATAAAGACGGGGTGCATATTGCGTCCTTCAGGGCTCAAGGTTGTGACAATGTCGCGTCAATATCAGACGTATGTGGACGAATACAACGAAAAACTCGAGAAGTCGATCAAAAAGCTCTGTTCAGTCCCTGTGCAGATCATTCCTTAAATCTTCGTCAAGTTCATGCATTCTCATGTGCTCCCTCTAATGTCACCTGGTTTGGCACTGTAAAGAAGTTAGACTGATGACCTCAGCAGTTAAGTCCCATAGTGCTCAGAGCCATTTTGTAAAGAAGTTAGACTTATTCATCTTGTCTTCTACATATGGATGGGTATTACTTGTAGAAGAAACAAGAAAAAGTTTGAAACGATTATCTGAAACTCACTGAAGTCTCATTAAAATTCAGTTAAAGTAATGAAAGAAAACATGGAAACAATTGTGAGCACTCTGGAAGATATGCAAGATCCATACAAGGGGAGCGTTGACATTAGCGCTGCAGCAAGCTTGCTCCTCCCACCTATGTGTGACTTACTTTTTAGACTGACATCAGCTTTTAGCACATGACACTGGTGGAAGAAAATTTAGTTCAGTGATATCTGCAGCCTTCAAAAATGACTTTGGATAAAGGACTCATCAAATAAAAATACCTGAATGAAGTTTCAGTGGTGGAACTAACTACAATTACTATAATTGTAGACAATGGTATGGACATTAACACTGATAGAAGAGGAAAAAGGAGGGTAAGTAAAACAATTCCAGGTGAACTACCTCTTGATGCTGGATTATCGATCCAGCAAAAGGTTCCTTGATCATTGTTTGAATACACAGACCGATGTATACAAGAATTTTGTGTCAAAATAAGTCAATGTTGTGTCAATCAGTCAATTTTATATCAAAATAAGTCAGTTTTGTGTTGAAATCTGTAGAGTTCCACAAGAGTTATATGGTAGCCCACAGACTCACCAGGACAGGTCTGCACAAGTTTTGCGTCACTCACATAGTGATGTTCAGACTGTGAACTTCTGGATTTGGATTTGCGTTGTTAGTGTTGTTGGTGTCATGATTTGCCTTTAGGCGCCGGTACTGGTAGGCGACGTAGGACTGAACAACATGGGTCTGGACCAGGTAAACGGGGCTTTACTCGTAAAGCTGATTTATCAAAACATCAGTAATAACACTGGTGCTCTTCACGAGTACCGACACATTAAAGGAATACGTAGAGGTCCTCTTTCCGCACCGGGGTTGAAGCGGATGATTCGGAAGCTGGATTCAGCTGACTATTTTGGAATTGCTCGTGGGAGAGGTCTACAGCCAATTGCAGCACAAATTGTTGAAGAAGTTTGTGTTGCCATGGCTGAGAACGCTGGAGGCAATGTGCAATCTCCAAGCCGTGCACGAGCTATATCACGGCAGCTGAAGATTCCGTGGTCCACCGTTGTTTCGGGCAGCAGTAGAGCAGTCTCTAGTGCGGTACCAGGCTGTCGTCACATTGAGCAATGTTTCTAACCTGAACGTAAACATGATACGCAATTAACCAACGTTACCCTCTCATGTGTAAATTAAAATGTGTTTCTTTCAATAATTTATTCATTATTTATCTACCGCAAATAGCAAAAGTTAAATTGAGGGGTTGCCAGGAAAAACCAAATAGCTAAAAAAATCGAAAAATGAGCTAGAGGCGCCATCATATAGTGTTTAGCACTACGCACCTGATAACAAAACCGCTTTTGTCAAAAATACCTCAAGTCTTACTGTATAAGCCTATAAAAATACGGCGATCCTGCAAAAACCCCACAAGTCTGGACTGTTGCTAGCAAGAACACCACTAGTCGTGAAGCTCCAGTCAACTCCCCATAAACCACTGATACGCTACAGTTTGTTTGCAACCGCCCTCGTTCTTCTAGGCTATACTCATGTTCTCCAAGTTTTTAAGATAGTATGAAGGCAAATAGTCCATAGCAGCCGCGAAGGAGAGCAAGAAAGATGGGAAATGAGGATAATATTCCTGATACAGAATTGCATACTGAAGAACACATTAAGCATGTCGAGAAATTGGTAACAGCTCGCATAACTGGAGAGAACTATAGGTTCGTAGCATTATGTATTTATTGTATTGTCATTATTCATTGGTATCGCATACATTATCGTGAAGTGACCACTTTTAAAAAAATCCCAAACTAGTACATTTGAAATATTTGAGACGTCGCTTTTATCTCCATCTGTCTTTATCTTTCTTTTAAATTTAAGGGAAAGAAATCCACAAAATATATTTGTTTTATTTATATTATGAAACTAATTTTACAAAACAAAATATATACTCATGTTTAAATGCTTCCTACCTTTCTTTTAATTTCACAACCACGTTGGTTTTATTTCACAACAATCCAAGACAACGATCAAAGAACCAGTACGAATGACCATCTTAATTATCACAATTGTTATTGTTAGTTCCCGTTATTTGTTTGATTGCAGTACACGTGTCATATCTTAGAAAAATGATTTCAGGGATTTTAAAAAAGCAATCACCAGTTTCTTTTTAAAAGTACCAGTGTCAGCATTCAGGCTTCAGCGAGCTTCATCTATGCAGCTGACTTCAAAAACAAAGCTATATGTTTGTGAGACGGGTACCATGATACCTGGAGCCGTCACATCATCACAGCTCCGAAGTTAAAACTCACAACGCAATGAACTTAGATGAACTTTCACATCCCCTCCTGGAGTGAAACCTGCGAAGGTTAAAGACGTATTAAAACCTAGAAAATCGAGCAAGCAAAGAGAACTACACAAGACTGTTTGGCACAGCTGCATCAGCGGATTTACCTGCAACAAATTGTGACTAGGAAATAGACAACGATGACAGTAGTGATGGAGATGAAGGTTAATGTTTTTAGATGTCATTTTATGCTGTAAGTCAGATTTTTCGTCCTCTGTCTTTAAGAAAAAATTGTTTAACTAATACAAGTCGTAAGATATTACTTCAGGTTGGAAAAAGCATCTACATGGTATGTGACTATAATATTATTATGCATTATATTGGTGGCGTTTTTATTAAATTCGCAAAAACTCCACTAATCCAATCCATTTTCTTTCTTCACCCAGAGAATATAATTTGGTATCACTCAGGTAGTCCTGATAACGTTCTTGATGCCTACAGAATACTTAGACAAAACTAAAATAAAATAGCTACTTATGGAACGAAGATTTGCGGTTTTTTTTTTTCGTTTTCCCAACATTGTGATTTTCTGACTAGGAGTTTTTGCCGGCAACCCCTCAATTATAATCACCCTGTAAATGCAAGTCAAACCCTTCGCAAGTCATCCGGCCTGAGTGGCCGAGCGGTTCTAGGCGCTACAGTCTGGAACCGCGCGACCGCTACGGTCGCAGGTTCGAATCCTGCCTCGGACATGGATGTGTGTGATGTCCTTAGGTTACTTAGGTTCAAGTAGTTCTAAGTTCTAGGGGACTGATGACCTCAGAAGTTAAGTCGCATAGTGCTCAGAGCCATTTGAATTTTTTTCGCAAGTCAGACAGTCATTCACAGATCCCAGCACACCTATGGTGGTGAGAATCCTGCGTTAAAATTCAACCCAACACGCCTATCAGACTGCTGTTCCCACGAATTTTGTGTCGAAATTAGTAAATTTTGTGGCGAACTCAGTCAACGCTGTATCGAAATCAGCTAATTTTGGGTGGAAGTCAATAAATTTTTTGTCGAAATTATTGACGTTTGTGCCAAAATCGGCTCGTAAAAAATGTTTTTTTTAGTTGTCCAGAAACTCTCCATAAAATTTAGTAAAATTTGTGTGTAGAACTCAAAGTTTTAACCACTTTAGCAATCAAACGACCGTTAAATGTAGTTATTGCAGTGCTCTTGAAATCCGCAAATTACTTTCCGGTTAATGATGAGCAATGCTGAATCTCTCACATTTAGTTGCAATATAACAAACCTTTTTAAGCAGATCCAAACATGATTGGAGATTTTGATAAACAGATTTTTGTACTGTTTTCCGAGTACTTCAACGTGCGACCAGTTTGGAAATTTGTGGTAAGGTCTTAATGGTTCAAATGGCTCTGAGCACTATGGGACTCAACATCTTCGGTCATAAGTCCCCTAGAACTTAGAACTACTTAAACCTAACTAACCTAAGGACATCACACACACCCATGCCCGAGGCAAGATTCGAACCTGCGACCGTAGCAGTCCCGCGGTTCCGGACTGCAGCGCCAGAACCGCTAGACCACCGCGGCCGGCCGTAAGGTCTTACGGGACCAAACTGCTGAGGTCATCGGTCCCTATGCTTACACACTATTTAATATTAAACTAATTTACGCTAAGGACGATACACACATCCATGCCCGAAGGAGGACGAACCTCCGACGGGGGAGCCGCGCGGACCGTGACAAGACGCCCAAGACCACGCGGCTACCCCGCGCGGCTGCAACCAGTTTCTGTTTGAAACTAAGCAATATTTTTATGCTACACATAATTTCGTTGTGAGGATATGTGAATTACGAAACCAAACTACACCAAAGTGCACAGACTAACCCCACAGATGTGATACAGTAGAAAGCTTAGAGAAGAACATCAGTTCATTAATATGAATGTTCACCGACCATACTGTCATTGTTTCAACCTTAAACGAGTAGCTGATCATGCACATGGTACTTATGTATCTAGTGGAACAGTTCTTGATGCGAGGAATCCTCCATAGTATACAGCCACTGTAAAGAAACTGCAGAAGAAATAACAGTTATCGCATAATAGGTATAAAATCATAAGACCATATCTAGAGGGTTGCTGATTGAAACATGATCATACTTTTAATTACGTACTCTTAAACTGTATAGCTGAGTGTTTATAGTATTTAGTTCAGCCATTATGTGAGTGTGATAGGATGTTACGTAGAAGCCGAGCAACCATTCTTATGCCTATCCTAGCGTCATGATAAAATTGCTGCACAGATGGAATTTCTCCAAGCAGACTTTACAGCATCGACAGGTAAGAAAAATTACGTTACCTTAAGAACAGTGACGTCTGCATTGTGCATGAACTTGCTGGTATAGATTTAGCACAAAATGTCATAAATATATTGTATGGCGTTAGGTTTGTGGTATATTTATGGAAGCACTGAATTCTGTCTCGATATCAGCGAATATCCTATCGAGATCAATGGACGGACGATTGGCAGACAAACTCTATATTTGCTTCCAAGAATCCAGTGGAAAGTTTGGACCCCGCGTGTCAAGGGAAATACACTCCTGGAAATTGAAATAAGAACACCGTGAATTCATTGTCCCAGGAAGGGGAAACTTTATTGACACATTCCTGGGGTCAGATACATCACATGATCACACTGACAGAACCACAGGCACATAGACACAGGCAACAGAGCATGCACAATGTCGGCACTAGTACAGTGTATATCCACCTTTCGCAGCAATGCAGGCTGCTATTCTCCCACGGAGACGATCGTAGAGATGCTGGATGTAGTCCTGTGGAACGGCTTTCCATGCCATTTCCACCTGGCGCCTCAGTTGGACCAGCGTTCGTGCTGGACGTGCAGACCGCGTGAGACGACGCTTCATCCAGTCCCAAACATGCTCAATGGGGGACAGATCCGGAGATCTTGCTGGCCAGGGTAGTTGACTTACACCTTCTAGAGCACGTTGGGTGGCACGGGATACATGCGGACGTGCATTGTCCTGTTGGAACAGCAAGTTCCCTTGCCGGTCTAGGAATGGTAGAACGATGGGTTCGATGACGGTTTGGATGTACCGTGCACTATTCAGTGTCCCCTCGACGATCACCAGTGGTGTACGGCCTGTGTAGGAGATCGCTCCCCACACCAGGATGCCGGGTGTTGGCCCTGTGTGCCTCGGTCGTATGCAGTCCTGATTGTGGCGCTCACCTGCACGGCGCCAAACACGCATACGACCATCATTGGCACCAAGGCAGAAGCGACTCTCATCGCTGAAGACGACACGTCTCCATTCGTCCCTCCATTCACGCCTGTCGCGACACCACTGGAGGCGGGCTGCACGATGTTGGGGCGTGAGCGGAAGACGGCCTAACGGTGTGCGGGACCGTAGCCCAGCTTCATGGAGACGGTTGCGAATGGTCCTCGCCGATACCCCAGGAGCAACAGTGTCCCTAATTTGCTGGGAAGTGGCGGTGCGGTCCCCTACGGCACTGCGTAGGATCCTACGGTCTTGGCGTGCATCCGTGCGTCGCTGCGGTCCGGTCCCAGGTCGACGGGCACGTGCACCTTCCGCCGACCACTGGCGACAACATCGATGTACTGTGGAGACCTCACGCCCCACGTGTTGAGCAATTCGGCGGTACGTCCACCCGGCCTCCCGCATGCCCACTATACGCCCTCGCTCAAAGTCCGTCAACTGCACATACGGTTCACGTCCACGCTGTCGCGGCATGCTACCAGTGTTAAAGACTGCGATGGAGCTCCGTATGCCACGGCAAACTGGCTGACACTGACGGCGGCGGTGCACAAATGCTGCGCAGCTAGCGCCATTCGACGGCCAACACCGCGGTTCCTGGTGTGTCCGCTGTGCCGTGCGTGTGATCATTGCTTGTACAGCCCTCTCGCAGTGTCCGGAGCAAGTATGGTGGGTCTGACACACCGGTGTCAGTGTGTTCTTTTTTCCATTTCCAGGAGTGTAGAAACGCGGTGCCCTCCAAATGTCGTCGTCGATGCAAGTGTGAGTGGGAAGAAGACGGAACAACATCTGAAGACGTTTTTTCTGTCAGTTTTGAATCCACATTTGTCGAGAAAGTCATTAGTACTTTGTCACTCCTGGTCTGGACATAAGGATGAACGAGTACTACTGGAAGCATCTGGCGGAAAACATGTACATTTAAAAATCACTCCGCCTAAAACTACAAAATATGCACAACCTCTGGATGTGTATTTCTTCAGGCAATATAAAATATATGCCAAGAGAATAACAGACTTCATTAAACTACGTTCCAGTAATATGCAGCCGAAATTGCACCGCAGAATCTTTATCATGAATATGCATTCTGTCATTTACAATCTGCGGGAGTATACAGACCAATGCTTCGTTAGGCGTGGCGATATTGGTGAACCAGTGAACAACTTCAAAAGTGTCATTGATGTGGTGTTCAACACTGATATTATAGAATGTGCAAATACGCCATGCGATCAATTTGCATTTCTTCACTGTGCGTTTTGCAGTCATTCGTATTGCTCGGAGCATTTATTGACATTCCGCATTTACATTTATAGTTAAGATCGCTGCATTGCGTATGGCGTCTAGAATTACATCTACAGTGATATCTAGAGCATGACTGCAGAGTTTTGCAGAAAAACGACGCCCACCAGCACATTCAGAGGTACAGTCGTGTTCAAAACTATCCGAACGACCTGAATTTCATTTCGCCTGATTCGAATGCAACCCACATAGCGCAGCTGTCTAGCAGGTCCTCTAATAGCCCCTCGGTACAGTCGTTTGACTATCGAAAATGGTTCCAACAAGTCACCACTAGAAAAGACTGCTCTGTATCGCAATAACTCAAAATGTAAAGTAATACCAAGGTACTACAAATATCAGGGAACATCTTATCACAGATAAGACGGTTCTTCAGGCTTGTAAGCTCACATTTATTACAATAAATGACATACATGAAATGTTACCACTCTCATTATTACGTCAGATAGTTAATTCACGTAGTAAGTTCGTCGTATTCATGATTTCCTCTTCAAAATAACATACCGTACTTATTATTTAACACAAAATTACATTAAAAATTTAAGTTATTCACGAGCAGCTAGTTGAGAATATGTATGAACTTCAAATGACACGACGAACCGTCTCGATCTGCATATGGATTCAAACCCAGGTCATGCAGACTAAGCAAAGACTTCGTGACTGACGGAAACTAACAGTCATTCCTGACGAGGCACACAGAGAGTGATATACCTCGGTTTAGACAGTATCAGTTAGCAAATATCAACTTCAAATTACATAACGTAAACATTGTTAACGGACGCGAATTCCTACCCAACATCTATTGTCCTTGTTAACGAAATACGAGAGATGTTAAATATTGCTTCTTCACAAGTAACTTACTTGAAATGCCGTGAGGTAAAGCTTTGTGTTGGACATGGATTCGAACCCAGAACCTAATTGGATTGTCATCGATGCACAATCAACTGTGACATATCGGATTTTCTCGGCAATAGCTAGATGTTTTAACTGAAATGACTAGACGAAACATTAATTTTTTCTTTCCCAGGACTCCAACCTGGCACCTATCGCTGTTATATTCTAGAGAAAACTGACGTTAAAAATGGGTTTGTTACACCAGCAGCGACATGTGAGCTTTGTTTGAACTAGAAATAATATGACGAAGAGTTCAGTGCTGACTGGGAATCGAGCCCCACATATCGTTGTTGACTGCACACAAAGAGACGTCAGCTACTGAATTTTTCTCCACCAGCAGCTCGGAATAACATCCTTGAATTTACAATGATTTCGCAAACAGTTCTGTGTCTCACTGGGATTCAAAAACGTCAGATACCGTAAGTGTTGACAACGAATGAAAATACATTAAAAATCAAAATTATTACCCACCAGCAGATAGGTGTTCTCATGCTAGAGCTTGATAATACATAATGAAAGCTTTAGTGCCGGGCCAGGATTCGAACCCTTTCACGCGCAATATGTGGAGATGTTGAGGAACCTGCAGTTTTGAACAAACAACAAATTGCAGTCGAGCTGTATTGTCACGAAGGGATCAAATTCCGCGTTAAGGGCGGTCTGAGTTGCATTCCCAGATCAGAACCAATTTTATCGACATACAGAAACTCAAATAAAAGATGGAATAAGTGTCCTGTGACCCTACATAGCGTTTGTTGCGTCACTAGAAATAAATAACTAGTATAAGAAAGGTTACTGTTGATAGAGTTTCTACGTGTCGCGGCTCCTGACTTTATTGTGGTTCAACCTAACGTCTTGTTGGTAGAGAAGGAATATCATGTTTAACATGAATGTCAGACCACAATGTCATTATACCTTCTTCACTTGGCGTAGCCAGAAGAGAACAGAATCTGTCCCTCCTCAAAAATCATCAGCAGAAGTCGGTATCGAACCCAGACCATAAATATACGAACCTAGCATCAATCCAAGAGACCACCAAATTCTCGTCCCCACCACTCATTTTTCTGTCGCAACAATGTTGCGCCACACTGGATGAGAATTCTGACACACAGACTCCCTGTAGTGGTTTGCAGCATGCTCAGTACATTCATTTACTTTGTTGACCGAATCGCCATGAGCTAGCTGCCTCGGCTACCCAGTGCATACATTCGACTCTATTTTGTAATCACCGAAATAAAATCACGTAACTGACACCTACACAGAACTGCCAACAGTGTAGGATGCAGAAATTTAAACAGGAAGTGTTCCTTTGGACTTGAGCTCCTCTATTGCGCTATCTGTTTGTTAAAAACGTCGTGCAGTGCAAAAGAAAAGCTGTAACTGTCTGTCTCTCAGAAGTCTAGATCCGGCCATATGCATTATCTCACAGCACTGTGCAATGCGTAAGTTCTGGAGGAATCGTTGCTGAGTTCTAGAGGTGTTGTAGCTCTGTGTCAGTTAGTAGCGTAGCGGTAAACGTCGCGCGCTGTTGATAAGACGTCCCGAGTTTGGGTACATTCACTGGTAAATTTTTTAAAACGCCATACTGCTGTCTGCTGAAGATATCGATCTAATGGAACTTTGAACATAATTCCCTTCACTTCTCAACCCAAAATAGTCGCATGTGGAAAAAGGGCTAACTTCTACGACATATTGTTCGTTTCAGGTTTAATAGATGGCCAGGCTGCAGATGCATCTCGAAACTTTTGTATTATGTATGGGGAGAGCGCATCGTTCCAAAATACGTCAGGAAAGTATTTTCTGCATTAGCTGTCGTGTGACAGTGGCATTTTATTCTTCATAAAACATTGTTTGACAGCTTTAACTCAGAACAAGTTTTCTACATGCATGTAATCAATAAACTGCATGTGCATTGTCAGACAGTTATAGATAACATCAGAGAATTCGCATTTATCGTTGATTATTAATTTCTCTCTCATGTTAACTAATGTTTTAACAACACTAAAAGAAACCGTACGAAAATTGTGCACTGTATTATAAGAAATGAAATAAAACTACCCACGATAACCTTACGACGAAAGTCTGTTTCAATAAAACTGAGTATCTGTACACAAGCGTGCCTCTATCGGCACGAATTAGTAAAATACTAATCCCTTAGATTTCGATTGGATCTGTGTTTGATTAGTATGCTGTGTCTTACTCAAGTGGTATGCAAATGTGGCATTTCATAAATAAAGTTATGTATTCCTAGAAACCCAAAATTTGTTTGTCAGCAGCGGAAAGAGGCGTTACCTGTTGTGCAGCATTGTAAGTTTTTCACCATTGCACTATGAGCCGAAAGTATTTTCTTGCGATTTCCTTATCGATGTGTGATCTGACTGCTTGTAGCTCTTTCACAGAAGGGATAAAAACGTTACAGTCAGCAGTACTGAAACCGCAAACCAGAACAGACGCTTTCTCTCGGGGTAGCACGTTTCCACAGCGCTAGGGAAGAGGAATGCGTCTATGGCTCCTCTTACGAGACCACTAGTGGCTAGAACTCGTAAACCGCTATTTAAAGGACGAGATCAGATGCGATTTGCACGTGCAACGACTTTCCTGGGCTGAAAACCGTAAATTTACAATCTTTTATTACAGCTCAAGCGTTCATAATAACTCAATTATTCAATGGAAGTGACAGGAAAAATCAAGTGAACTTTGAGGCTTAATTCCGTGCACACCAGGAAGTAACTCGTCGATCATAGAGTTGCCAAATATACCTTGCCTTGTTGCCAAATCTCAGTTGCATTACCAGCAGGAAGAAGACGAACCGATGCGATCCTACAGTGGGCTGGGAAGTGACCAAAGCTGACGTCTCAAAGACGCGGCTGCTCCGGCCTGGAATACGTAATCCGTCTGATTCACATTTCTGTAACTGGGTTTAGGGACTGGAGCGTAGTTACTAATAATACTCAGAACTGACTGCAAACTAAGCTTCATAAATCAGTAACTCTCATAGTTATTTTTATATATCTTTCGTAAGTGTACTCAAAACTAAGACAATCAGTGACAAACGTTTTCGTGGCTCGCCGATAGTCGAGAACAACAAACAAATAAAAATAAAAAAAGACTGTGTGTGTGTGTGTGTGTGTGTGTGTGTGTGTGTGTGTGTGTATGTGTGTGTGTGTGTGTGTGAGTAAGAGAGAGAGAGAGAGAGAGAAGAGAGAGAGAGAGAGAGTGAGGGAGAGAGGTAAAAATAAAAAAGAAGAAGAGAGAGAGAGTAAAAAATGGTTGCAAAGAAACTGAATCATGGTATGTAAAGAAATTTTTCATTAAAATGACACGTTCTAAATCATTACGAAATGTCGTATTCATGATCTATGGAATAAGTATTAACCTAATCTAATCATATCATATTGCTGACTAGTCATGAAGAGGCACGAATTACAGAAATTTTCGCCGATATCAGAAACCAAATCTAAACTTGAAAAAAAAAGACGACAGTTTTTTGTAATAAACTGGGACTCCTTTAAAGACCCTTTCGTCCCTGTTAACCAACCACGAAAGATGTGTGATATACCTCCATTCAGATGGCTATCGTTTCATCAAATAAAATAAAATTTTCTAATGTAAGTAAGTTTACTGGAGACAGTATTTCTGTTTACCATGACTTCCGCCTACATCGTTTCCCAAAGTAAACCGGCTCTGCCCAATTGGTAATGAAGGAACGTGATGTTTAATGCGGATTGTGGATTATAACGTCTTTCTCTTGAGGTAAAGTAAATCTGTTTGTGCCTCTTAAAGGTAAATGCCTGAACCCACGCATTGCACCTGTGATAGTTCGTTCCGCCAGACCATTGTGGCCACATTTCCCAGCGCCAGGAGTGTGCTGTAACGGATGATGTGCTTAGCTTACAAATTTAGTCACGGTGGAAAAAATGCGAGTCTATTAAATGGTTAAGTATAAGCAATCTTCTGACGTGGAGATTACGCTATTCTCATGTCAGTAGGATGCAAAGACTCTTCTAGGCATCATAGCCTCGATGTAAAGCCATTTTGAAATATTCACTAATTTAGAAAATTTCTTAGTTCGAGAAAATCCACTGTGAAGTGTGAAGTTACCGGATAATTCGATTATTACCGTCATTGTTACTAACATTTTCTTCATACCGTTGCTGGAACACATGTGCTTGAAGATCATTTAATGCCTTTTGGTCATTATAGAAGTAGTTGCCCAAGAAGAGGTTCTTTCCCTGTCTACGGAGTCCTTTTCATGTTAATATCAAACATCAGAAATTACTCGCAGATTACATTAAAACGAAAGTAATTGATGAAGACGTTACTTGATAACAAAAACGCGCTCCCTTTCTTAATTTACTTGCGCTAGAAATGGCTGTCGAATACTGCCATACCAAAAGCCAAGGGATCTTACTGCTTTCCGTTATACGTCGCTGTCAGTTCTTCAACAAGATTTGGTCGACGTGACCTGTTTCAAGTTGTGTATGGTAGAGAATGTTTTAGAAAATCAATTGTTTTCCTTTGCGATAAACAGATAGATTTTCATTGTAAGCTATCCAATTTAAAAATTTCGCATTGTTAGTTCAGATTTAATATTCACTTCTATAATGTAGGAAAGTATTTCACAGTTGCAAAACCCGCATCCGACACATTGACCTTATACTTAGTCGCTGACCATAATTTCTAGCTCAGAGTGACACCAGTTTAAGTAACCTAATGTAGCGAAGACTGTTTGCCAGTGCTCTTTTTCACCGGAAAATATGCAATTCGCTCATTGGGCTCCAATAGTATACTGTAACAGTAATTTCTGTGTGTATGCAATGCATGCGGATTGTGGAATTTAGTGGTGCTCTCTTTTCCACTTCTGTATACAATATGCCTGACCTAAACGGGCCCTTTATCATTACAGGCCCTGGGCAGTGCAACATCATTCTGACAACTGTAATGTGCTTATACTGACAGCATCACTGTTCGTTTTAGCTGATTTTGTAATCATTTAAATAGAACAACATGACCTTCCAGTGGGAGACATTCCGTCTCCCTTTTCCTTGTGTGAAATTTGTCAGTAAGCTTTTTGCCTTCCAACCAGCGAAATGCAGCAGAGTACAGCCAGTAAACGATTCACAAACCACGATTTAGTGCCGTTAAGACGATTTCTTTAAACAATGTCGTAGCTGAAGGAATTTAGTTTCTCCTTAAATCGTCTTATGCAGCAATGTTCACAGATATCTCAAATAGGAAAAGCTCTTTATCCAGGTACGAAGATTGTGAGACAAACTTCCCACAGTTTGTGTCAGGTTGATCTTTTCGTCTGGTAGCACTGCATAAGTATTTTGTCTAAGAGGTGTCACAAATAGTGTTCCTGTAGTTGTGAGAATCATTGGTTGAAAACGAGTTTAACACCAATCGGTACAGTACTGCCAAATATTCAAAATGATTATCAACCTAATTCTGTGTTCATCCACAAACTGAGGCGTATTTATAATACGGTAGCTAGACTGTGTATCCTTGTGTTCCTTGAGTGGGAATTACACACACGTGTACAATACTATGAATACTTCGAACGCTGTAGCTAATGTTGCTCTCATAAAATAATTTTGTTTTGTTAATTTTTCTGGGTGTTCAGCGTAAATACAGTCTTAAACAAAAAAATTGTCTCTAAGGTGGACAATACAATCGTGCTGCCATCAGAATTCTATGTCCGGCTATATGCTCGATCTGGCTACATTGTAGACTGCGTCACTTCCTGGAGGAAGTCTTGAGTGCAGCCTGAGTGCATCATTTTCCACTGCGACTGTAGTCTTGAGGTAAAACGCAGGACTAGCTACTACGACATCTGGCAACCGAAAGTACATGTCGACATAATTTTTATCACCCCTTTCCTCTTGGTGCTGAAGCTATGAGTGTATTTCAAGCGAATCCACAAAATATTTCGCTTTCTGTCGCATTAGTAATAACAGTTTGGTTCAACAATATTTTAGCGAGAGATTTCTTTGCCGACCATCCGCCTCTGAACACCACATGCGTCTAAGTTCTCTGGGACCCGTTTGCTGCCCACCGGCGGGGGCTGAGGCACTGCGCTGCCTTCTGCCGGCAACGTCTGCTCCACTCCTCACTCTCGACGATGTGAAATGCTTTAATGTTATTGAGTGGTGACCCATAAAACCTGTCTACAATTTGTGTTTCACACTCTATTGCAACGGAGGCACAAAACTGTTTTTATTTGGTGAGTATTTTATTACACTAGTATGCAATACATCAATGTGGCACAGATTTAATTTCATTGTGATCCAGTACGCTATAATTAAAGTGTCATATCCTGTTCTTTTTCCTTTCACAAGAGATTCTTCAAATAATTTATTTTTTTCATGGATTCATATGTGTTTGTCAAGGCACAGAGAGTAAATGCAGTGTAATGTGTTTGGTTCCTTTCTTTGTTTCCCTCTGGTAAATGGATTGAAAACATAGTGTCAATACCTTTCAGAACCTGCTACGTAGCTACTCAGGCATATTGCTTGTTTTGAGGTCTATACATTAATTAATGGAGAAGTGAAAGCTTTTTAGATGTGATATTTAAAATATTCAATTGGATTTAAGGAGACAAAATTGCCCATATTTGAAGCAACCCAGAGAAAAAGTAAGTCGCTAGAGCCGCTGTTAGTAAATGCCTGCAGAGAGTTCCTAACTGCTACTGTGGAAATTTAGCATAGAGGCCCTACAGTAATCGAGAGGTTCATTCCCTTCATACTTATCACCCTGGCATGTGAGTCTTATGTGAAGAACAATATTGAAATTCGTATCGTTGACGGTCGATTCGAATTTCTTCAGACACTTGTATTGTGAAGCAGCTTGACAGTCAGAAAGCCAAGATCTATGACCATTAACACAACTTACTGGGTCGAGCTATCAAGAGAACTTGAATTGTAAAGGTTTTTCTTCCGATTTCGTTACAGAATTTTTTCTGGAAATTCGTTCGTAGCTCCATAAAATAAATCAGAAAAAAAGCTCGCACACGCTGTCTCCTACCATGGTTAGAACTGACGTTTCATTGAGCCGTTGGGGCACGAGACACGGGCTGTACCACGGGGCTACGAACACACTGCTCCGAGTACTCCACTCTTATCATGGTATTGGTCGCTCAGCCTCATAACACATCGTGAAAGATAATAAAAGTTGTCACTTGTGTGAAGAACAGCATTTCTTTAGCCAAAAAATTGAATTTTCAGTCTCAGTGTCTTAGTTTACATGAGGATTATATAGCACGAGTCATTCAAATGGAAAGGGAATATCAAGCAAATTTAGCGAGTCAATTCAGTACCATACGTGGAAGTGATTGCACTGTCACAGTGTTGCCAAATGTTTGTGACGGTGTTGCCAATTCTCAGCTGTGCTACGAACAGCTCTGTAGCGGTATGTGAGGAGAATCCCATGCTCATGTCATAGCAGGAAACAGAGAGGAGGCGTGTGGTTTGGTTAATATGCTGCGTTTTCTGCTACCAGTTGTGTCAAACATTCAGGTGCATAATCTTCCATAACGATTACAGTTTCCAACAAAATATATACAAATAAAACACTTACCTTGTTACTTTGTGACAAAAGATTATTTCAGTACAATAAAAAGTTTTTGGAAATAAACTTTGCCCACCTGTCACAAAAAGTAAGATAACAAACACTATCCACCTCGAAATTGATTACATCTATGTGCAGTCTTGTGATCATACAGGTAGAATTTCATGAATTAACTAATTATTCTGTGCCATGTAATAATCAATTCATTCGAGAATTCAGAAGGGAAGAAACTAAAAATCATGCCCATTAAGACAGAAAGTAAAGTGCAGATCTGCGCTTTTTCATCTTCCGATCTCTACAAATAATGTATACTAATCAGCGTATTCATTGCTTTCGTAATGTTTCACTCTTGTTTAGTCTTCTAATGATGAACTGGATCCACACCCATGAGTCTGTTTCTTTGTATCCTTCCATCTACTATCTTTGTGTGTTACCGCTCGGTGTACAAAAAGCAATAAATTATGCCTGTTCCCACGAGGTATTAGAACGAGGTCGCAAGAAGGTTAACGAATTATAATCAAAATACACCGAGACGCCAATGGGTCTGTCTCATGGTGTTAAGTCGATAGAAATAGTTGGATATTATTGCCTGTATCACCGGCATCCCGTTGTAGTCTTCTCTTACTGAGATTTTCATATTACCCTGAACATAAGACGCCGAGAGAAATGTGTATATTCTCCGTGGCGAAACATCCCACATTCCATTCATCCTGATCCATTCGTAACGTGCATCGGCAGCAGTGAGTGATAGGAAATCTGTTGTGAGGTGACGAATAACAGTGACAATGGTAGTAATAGAAAATCAGTAATCAAAGATGTTTACTGCATTACAGACGATTGTTAAGGATTAAGAAAATAACCAAGAAAGACTGAGTGTTTAACTGTCGCATTGCATAGATCTTCTCACCTCTTTGTTACTGAATTCTGTTCTGGTTGTTTGCAGAGAGAAAAGAAAGACCCCTGTAGCCATACATATCGCTAGTACAACGAGATACTACCTATCAACTATTCTTGCTTTACATCACGAGACGAACATGGCGTCACCGAGCTGATATTTGAAATACATTTCTGTTTTCTCTCTCTGTCTCTCACCCTCTCTTTATTTTTCTTTTTATTTTCTGAGAAAAGTATCAAGAAGCGCGAGTAATAAGCAAGTAGGCATATAATCTCTTTACAGTAATTTTCATCGGGATACATAATGCAAAAATACACATTTTAAGTGTATTATTGCGTAATTCCAATTATTGACAGTCTATTCGCGAGCTTACACGCATTCAGTGGGCTGAAACCCGTCACAGAAGCAAGCAAAACACAAATATTTCTTGCATCATGCGCAACACACAAACGAAAGAGAAGACGGCAATGGGATGCCGGTGATGCAGGCAATAATACCCAATTATTTCTACCGACTTAACACTATGATGACAGAAAAATTGGCGTCTCATTGTATTTTGATTACAATACGTTAGCTTTCTTGCGACCTCGTTCTAATACCTCGTGGGAACAGGCATAATTTATTGCGTTTTGTACACCGAGCGGTAACACACAAAGATAGTAGATAGAAGGATACAAAGAAACAATCAGACTCATGGGTGTGGATCCAGTTCATCATTAGAAGACTAAACAAGAGGGAAACATTACGAGAGCAATGCAAACGCTGATTTGTACACAATATTTGAATAGATCGGAAGAAGGAAAATTACAGATCTGCACAGTGCCCGCAACTGCCCTTTAGTTCCTGTCCACACCCATGAGCCTGATGTTTACTTTGTATCATCTCATCTACTAAAATTAGATTTGGGAGCAACGATAGCTACAGCGTTCGAAGTATTCAAAGTATTGTATACGAGTGTGTAAATGTTTTCCAGTGCCCACTCAAGGAAGACAAGGATACACAGTCCAGCTACCATATTATAAATACGCCTCAGTTTGTGGATGAACTCAGAATTAGGCTGATAATCATTTTGAATATTTGGCAGTACTGTACCGATTGGTGTTAAACTCGTTTTCAACCAATGATTCTCACAACTACAGGAACACTATTTGTGACACCTCTTAGACAAAATACTTATGCAGTGCTACCAGACGAAAAGATCAACCTGACACAAACTGTGGGAAGTTTGTCTCACAATCTTCGTACCTGGATAAAGAGCTTTTCCTATTTGAGATATCTGTGAACGTTGCTGCATAAGACGATTTAAGAAGAAACTAAATTCCTTCAGCTACGACATTGTTTAAAGAAATTGTCTTAACGACACTAAATCGTGGTTTGTGAATCGTTTACTGGCTGTACTCTGCTGCATTTCGCTGGTTGGAAGGCGAAAAGCTTACTGACAAATTTCACACAAGGAAAAGGGGGACGGAATGTCTCCCACTGGAAGGTCATGTTGTTCTATTTAAATGATTACAAAATCAGCTAAAACGAACTGTGAGGCTGTCAGTATAAGCACATTACAGTTGTCAGAATGATGTTGCACTGCCCAGGGCCTGTAATGACAAAGGGCCCGTTTAGGTCAGGCATATTGTATACAGAAGTGGAAGAGAGAGCACCACTAAATTCCACAATCCGCATGCATTGCATACACACAGAAATTACTGCTACAGTGTACTATTGGAGCCCAATGAGCGAATTGCATATTTTCCGGTGAAAAAGAGCACTGGCAAACAGTCTTCGCTACATTAGGTTACTTAAACTGGTGTCACTCTGAGCTAGAATTTATGGTCAGCGACTAAGTATAAGGTCAATGTGTCGGATGCGGGTTTTGCAACTGTGAAATACTTTCCTACATTATAGAAGTGAATATTAAATCTGAACTAACAATGCGAAATTTTTAAATTGGATAGCTTACAATGAAAATCTATCTGTTTATTGCAAAGGAAAACAATTGATTTTCTAAAACATTCTCTACCATACACAACTTGAAGCAGGTCACGTCGACCAAATCTTGTGGAAGAACTGACAGCGACGTATAACGGAAGGCAGTAAGATCCCTTGGCTTTTGATTTGGCAGTATTCGACAGCCATTTCTAGCGCAAGTAAATTAAGAAAGGGAGCGCGTTTTTGTTATCAAGCAACGTCTTCATCAATTACTTTCGTTTTAATGTAATCCGCGAGTAATTTCTGATGTTTGATATTTACATGAAAAGGACTCCGTAGACAGGGAAAGAACCTCTTCTTGGGCAACTACTTCTATAATGACCAAAAGGTTCAAATTCAAATGGCTCTGAGCACTATGGGACTTAACATCTGTGGTCATCAGTCCCCTAGAACTTAGAACTACTTAAACCTAACTAACCTCTAAGGACATCACACACATCCATGCCCGAGGCAGGATTCGAACCTGCGACCGTAGTGGTCACGCGGTTCCAGACTCAAGCGCCTTTAACCGCACGGCCACACCGGCCGGACTGACCAAAAGGCATTAAATGATCTTCAAGCACATGTGTTCCAGCAACGGTATGAAGAAAATGTTAGTAACAATGACGGTAATAATCGAATTATCCGGTAACTTCACACTTCACAGTGGATTTTCTCGAACTAAGAAATTTTCTGAATTAGTGAATATTTCAAAATGGCTTTACATCGAGGCTATGATGCCTAGAAGAGTCTTTACATCCTGCTGAAATGAGAATAGCGTAATCTCCACGTCAGAGGATTGCTTATACTTAACCATTTAATAGACTCGCATTTTTTCCACCGTGACTAAATTTGTAAGCTAAGCACATCATCCGTTACAGCACACTCCTGGCGCTGGGAAATGTGGCCACAATGGTCTGGCGGAACGAACTATCACAGGTGCAATGCGTGGGTTCAGGAATTTACTTTTAAGAGGCACAAACAGATTTACTTTACCTCAAGAGAAAGACGTTATAATCCACAATCCGCATTAAACATCATGTTCCTTCATTACCAATTGGGCAGAGCCGGTTTACTTTGGGAAATGATGTAGGCGGAAGTCATGGTAAACAGAAATACTGTCTCCAGTAAACTTACTTACATTAGAAAATTTTATTTTATTTGATGAAACGATAGCCATTTAAACGAACAGGGCTCTTATTTTTCTTCTACCTGATTGAACGAGAGACGTTGAAAAATTTGGTGCTGGACTGTTATTCGAATTCGTATCTGATCTTTCGAGGATCTGAATCTCTCGAAACAGTATAGTTCAATCATTTCGTTCCTTTTCCCAAGACTGCAATCTTCTCTAGGTCTCCTCCAAAGGTAAGTATGTGGGTCCGAATCCTGATCCAGTACAAAAATATTCATAATTTCATTTCAAGCCCTATAACGTGCATACCAGTCTTCTAGTGAAAATTAACGTCCATTTTTAATGTCTGCTCATGTGTTGCCAACAATCGCAATAGGTGTCGTTATTTTTGGTCAAACATGCGCACATCTTACTGTTGGTGAGTAAGCAAGTGTTACTTAAGCTATGTTCGTGGATGATAAAGAAGGACGGTAGGTGTGCGGTTCGATTGTCGCTCAGGCACAAAAATTTGTATCCTTATTTTAGATTCAAACATCTAGCAGCTGGGTTCGTATCTCCGTCACGGAACTTCACATCATGCGCTTCATCTTTAAATGCATGACCACTTTTTTCCATCTGAATGGAGGTATATCACACATCTTTCGTGATTAGTTAACAGGGACGAAAGGGTCTTTAAAGGAGTCCCAGTTTATTACAAAAACTGTCGTCTTTTTTTTTTTCAAGTTTAGATTTGGTTACTGATATTGGCGAAAATTTCTGTAATTCGTGCCTCTTCATGACTAGTCAGCAATATGATATGATTAGATTAGATTAGGTTAATACTTATTCCATAGATCATGAATACATTTCGTAATGATTTAGAACGTGTCATTTTAATGAAAAATTTCTTTACATACCATGATTCAGTTTCTTTGCAACAATTTTTTACTCTCTCTCTCTTCTTCTTTTTTATTTTTACCTCTCTCCCTCACTCTCTCTCTCTCTCTTCTCTCTCTCTCTCTCTCTCTTACTCACACACACACACACACACACATACACACACACACACACACACACACACACACACAGTCTTTTTTTATTTTTATTTGTTTGTTGTTCTCGACTATCGGCGAGCCACGAAAACGTTTGTCACTGATTGTCTTAGTTTTGAGTACACTTACGAAAGATATATAAAAATAACTATGAGAGTTACTGATTTATGAAGCTTAGTTTGCAGTCAGTTCTGAGTATTATTAGTAACTACGCTCCAGTCCCTAAACCCAGTTACAGAAATGTGAATCAGACGGATTACGTATTCCAGGCCGGAGCAGCCGCGTCTTTGAGACGTCAGCTATGGTCACTTCCCAGCCCACTGTAGGATCGCATCGGTTCGTCTTCTTCCTGCTGGTAATGCAACTGAGATTTGGCAACAAGGCAAGGTATATTTGGCAACTCTATGATCGACGAGTTACTTCCTGGTGTGCTCGGAATTAAGCCTCAAAGTTCACTTGATTTTTCCTGTCACTTCCATTGAATAATTGAGTTATTATGAACGCTTGAGCTGTAATAAAAGATTGTAAATTTACGGTTTTCAGCCCAGGAAAGTCGTTGCACGTGCAAATCGCATCTGATCTCGTCCTTTAAATAGCGGTTTACGAGTTCTAGCCACTAGTGGTCTCGTAAGAGGAGCCATAGACGCATTCCTCTTCCCTAGCGCTGTGGAAACGTGCTACCCCGAGAGAAAGCGTCTGTTCTGGTTTGCGGTTTCAGTACTGCTGGCTGTAACGTTTTTATCCCTTCTGTGAAAGAGCTACAAGCAGTCAGATCACACATCGATAAGGAAATCGCAAGAAAATACTTTCGGCTCATAGTGCAATGGTGAAAAACTTACAATGCTGCACAACAGGTAACGCCTCTTTCCGCTGCTGACAAACAAATTTTGGGTTTCTAGGAATACATAACTTTATTTATGAAATGCCACATTTGCATACCACTTGAGTAAGACACAGCATACTAATCAAACACAGATCCAATCGAAATCTAAGGGATTAGTATTTTACTAATTCGTGCCGATAGAGGCACGCTTGTGTACAGATACTCAGTTTTATTGAAACAGACTTTCGTCGTAAGGTTATCGTGGGTAGTTTTATTTCATTTCTTATAATACAGTGCACAATTTTCGTACGGTTCCTTTTAGTGTTGTTAAAACATTAGTTAACATGAGAGAGAAATTAATAATCAACGATAAATGCCAATTCTCTGATGTTATCTAAAACTGTTTGACAATGCACATGCAGTTTATTGATTACATGCATGTAGAAAACTTGTTCTGAGTAAAAGCTGTCAAACAATGTTTTATGAAGAATAAAATGCCACTGTCACACGACAGCTAATGCTCAGTCCGCCTTTCGCTGCGGAGCAGCTCGGACTTGTTTACGTCTCGGCTGCGAACGGTCGCGGAAGAAGCGGTGTTTACACCGTCGTCACTCGCGTGTGTTACTGTTTAAATCGAACGCAATGGCACACAATTTCCGAAAAACCACGATACAGTTCACGTTCTGTAACGAGTATGCAAGACCGAAGGCTTTCGAAATCGAACGTTTCTTGAGGGACGAAGTGCATCTTAATTACACGGAGATTATTGGAATTCATTTATCAATCGTGAGCAGCACTCTTTACGTAAAGATGATTGACGACGCAGCATGTGATAGGATCATTGAAGCCGCCAAACGAGGATTCCAGTTCCGACACTCCGATGGTCATATTGGCGAAGTTTTAGTCGCTCATTCGGGCCTGGGCGTGCGTACGATTCGAATCTTCGAGCTGCCTTTCGAGGTACCCGAATCATTGGTCACTGAATCACTCCTGCCATATGGCAGAGTTATTAGTCATACGGCCGAACGCTGGGCAAGTTTTAGCACGTATCCAGTGCTCAATGGTGTCCGACAGGTGCGAATTGCCGTTACGAAACATGTGCCATCGTACATAAACATCGGCGGCTGTAGAGCTATTGTCATCTATGATGGACAGCCCAGGACATGCTCCGGGTGTGGTGGTGAAGGACATCTTCGATCAGCGTGTATGCAGAGGAGAGTCGTGGAACTCCCCAGCGGAGACTTCCAGAATCCGACCACACCAACGTCACTGCCGATGACTTAACGTGACGGCACTTCGCGGGGAGGTGACGCCGAGGTCGGAGCGCACCATCGAACCGACGCCGCAGTTGATTGAGGCGCCTTCGGACGCCACTGAAGAAGGAATGGCTCCGACCAACCTCCAATCTCAGACACTACAGGTGGCGCAGAAAGAGGATGAGAGCATCACAATAGGCATGGAAGCTGAAGTGGAACGGCCCCAGGGGATTGTGGCGGCGGCGGGAACGCAGGAGATGCAAGATGCGCCAACACCAGAGGCCGAGGTTAGGACCCGCAAACAACGCTCGCCAAAGCGCCGCAAGAAGCGCCGACTAAACTCTGCGGAGACGCTCCCTTCTCTTCTAGGGAGCCCAGACGAGTCTAACACTATGGATCTGTCTGACATGGAACCACAAGCTTCGGATGTCGCAGATCATATGAATTCGGACAGTGAAATGATGTCATATCGTTCAGACGACGCATCCGCTCAGGGGCCTGCTACCCCTTCGGCGGTGGAGTCTACAGCTGCGAAAGAACAACAGATGTCACTCATCAATGCCGCACAGGAAAATTTGGAGCACACCAATAGTATCAGCTGGTACGAGCAGGACGACGACATCACCGATGCGGACCATTCTATTGGTGGGGCCTTGCATCCGTCCGCATCTCAAGAAACCTAATGCCGCAGGGACACGTTCCTCGGGCGACCCTCGGCGGATGTGCAACGGGACTATCGACACGGTGAAACTTTGTCATTTTAACATAATGTGGAGATGACAGCTACTCGACCCCAGGCATACAGAATAGGGACAGTGAATGTAAATACCATTAGATCGCCCGTGAAACAGCAGTTGTTTAGGGACATGATATACGCGTCGGATGTGGATGTACTGATGGTGCAGGAAATTTACATTCCTGAGTTCCAGGAAGTACATGGATACATCTCCTACACCTCGCCGCACTCGAACAACGACAGTGGAACGGCGATATTGGTCCGGGACGGGATTCCGGTCCGAGACCTGGCTTATCTACCTTCGGCAACAGGACTGGCGATAACTGTTAATGGAATTCGCATTCTCAATGTTTATGCCCCTTCCGGCACAGACAACAGACGGGCGCGTGCGAGATATTATTCGGAAGAGATTGTGCCCTTATTTACCGGCAGATTCGATCATTTCATTATAGGTGGTGACTTCAATTGTGTTTTAGCCCAAAAAGACCAGACACCACATTACAATACCTGTCGTGAATTGCATGTGCTATGCCGGGATCTGGAGTTAAGCGACACCTGGGACATGATTCACAGGAACCGTGAGGGATATACTTTTTTTACCAGTCACTCGGCGAGCAGACTCGATCGAATATATGTTTCGGTTGGCCTACAGGATAAGGTGGTCGACGCGGAACGATGGCCTGCGGCATTTACTGATCATCTGGCTTACATTTGTACCATGTCACTACCTAGGCAAAGTGTGTGGAGAAGTCGCGGGACATGGAAGCTCAATTCGTCCCTTTTGGCGGACCCCGAATGTCGTCAGAGAGTCGAGGAGGTATGGGCCACATGTCAACGCCGTCTACCAACGTATACCTCCGTGCTTCAATGGTGGCTCGAGTGCACTAAGCCGGCAATAAGAAGAGCTCTAATAGAGTATGGTCGGGATAAGGCGAGATGGCAGAGAGACACTCTTGATTATTATTACACCATGCTTCGTGAGCTGTCCTTCCAGGTGCCGTCTGCAGAACATCATGCGGAAGTTCATCGTGTCAAGGCACAAATCCTATCGATCACGCGACGACGACTGGGTGGCATCCCAATACGGGCAAGATGTCTTGACACCATCACTGGGGAACGTACCTCGATGCACCATGTGTCGCGGGAACATCAGCGTTACCGCCGGGCATTGGTAACAGTGCTCCACGGTTTAGATGGCCGTCAACTGACAACACAACAGGACATTGCAAATGAATTTTTAGAGCATTTCCGCCATCTCTATGCCGGTACACCGACGGACCGTCAGGTAGGGGAAGAGATACTGCAACATCTGCAAACGACACTGACAGAGACGGATAAGGCGGCGCTTATGGAGCCACTCACAGAAGACGATATAAAGGTGGCACTCACAAAAGGAGCGGCCCATAAATCTCCGGGGCCAGATGGGATTACGCTAGAGTTTTATCGAGAATTCGTGGACATGATGATGCCACAGTTGGTGTCGATGTACAATGAGGCGATGAGTCCGAACATGCGCCTACCGTCGGATTTTGTGACGGGCTTTCTTCTTCCCATCCCGAAGATGGAGAGGAGTCGCAGTGTTAATCAATATCGGCCTCTCACTATGCTAAACACCGATTACAAAATTTTTGCACGGCTACTAGCGTCTCGTCTCAAGCTGGCGATATCCAGGACAATATCCCCTGATCAGGCTTGCCTAGGGATGCGAAGCAACATCTCCTCGGCGTTAAGTGAATACCGTGACGTTATCGCCCTTGCGGAAACTTGTAAAATGCGAGCAGCGATGATATCTGTGGACTTCGATCGTGCGTTCGACAGGATAAACCATGACTTCTTGGCGTCAGTCATGAGCCGAATGGAGATTCCACCTGTTTTCATCTCCATCATTATGAGGCTAATACGAGGGGCTACATCGAAGGTGATTGTAAACGGTCGGGAAGCGGGCTCGGTTCCTATTAACAGCTCCGTCCGACAAGGGTGCCCACTCTCCATGATGCTGTTTGCGATAGCGCTTGAGCCGCTGATGTGTGTTATGAGGCGCTCACTTACTGGGATAGCACTTAATGAGAACTCTTTCGTTTGTCGCGCATATGCGGACGACCTGATCCTTCTTGTCAGATCAGGTCATGAAGTGCATCAGGCTGTTGAATATCTAGACTCTTACGGGACGGCAGCAGGCAGTGTCATTAACATGACGAAATCCAAAATTATGCACATTGGACGGGGTCTGGAAGACATACCGGGACCGTTTCAGACGGTGGAATCGCTGAGATGTCTGGGGATCACATTTACCCGTTCACTATGGCGGTCAGCGGCGGCGAGTTCTCGGCGGCTTCTGCAAAATGTTCGTCTGGCGATACGGAACAACTCACTGAGAGCCTTTGACATGATCCAGCGTGTGGCATACACTAACGTTCACATAGCGTCACGTCTGCCCCATTTAGCGCAGATCCTACCAATACCGAAGGGTATTGCAGACCGCCTCATGGCTGCCTTTGGTTACTATGTTAGTACTGGGATGTTGTTTAAGATCACATATGGCACGTTAACGCTACAATTCCGGAACGGTGGCCTCAACCTCACAAACGTGCGAAACAAAGCTCTGGCGCTTTACATGCGAGCGATGATACGAAATTGGCAACAACGAAAGCACACCATAACGTCAGCTCTGATAGAAGTACTTGTTCCGCCTTCGTACGAACCCCCTATTGCAGTGGGCAATATTTCGCCTTCTCTTGCACACATTGCCTCATTTCTTGTTGATTACAGTTATGTTCGTCTGAACGTACCTTCGACGAGAATACCCACGACTCGGGAGATCTATAGGTGCTTGATGGATCACCATGCCCGCAACGTAATGGAATTCAAATACCCGTCGAGAACGTGGAACCACATTTGGTGTGCAGTGCATACTCCATTACTGTCAACAGCAGCGAGATCGATGTGGTACATTCTTATAAACCGTAAACTTGTGACCAGGAGTCGATTACATACAATTCATATGGTCGATTCTCCTCTTTGCACAAACTGTGGCCTGTTAGCAACGGAAGAACATGGTTTAGTGTGTGGCGCAGCGAGGGACGTCTGAATGCTGACGCTTCGAATATTGGCCTTCCTTCGGCGCACTAACTACACAGAAATCACATCGGATGTACTTTTTCTACCGGACAAGACCTTTTTTCCCAAACAAAAGACGTATGCGGTCAATTGGATCGCTGGACATGCGACGAAATATTTGTATTCGTACGATATTAAGTCCGTGATGGATTATTGAATGTATTTACAAGAACAACACGAGCTCATACGGAGTCATACGAAATACAGGACTTACTTTTCCAATTTTTTAGGAAGTGTTTTTCACAATCCGCCCGACAGCTGGGGTGTCCCAGAACTGAGAAGACTCCTGCAGCAGAACGACTAGAGACAATACTGCGCGGTTCAGTTATATTGGCATACAGCACACTGAGAAGAAAACGGGCCCCTACATGGTCGACGCAGGAGAAATACATGAATATATGCCGCCCACAAAGGCAGAAATGGTCAAGATTATATGGCTGTCTGCCAGATTTATGATGCGACACCGCGTGCTGCAGGGATTGTGATGCAGATGATACCTTCATTTTCACTCCCGCCCGTGACTAGGATTGTCATTTACTTTCTTCATGTTACACAAAAAAAGGGCGGCCTTTACGTTGATTTTCTGGTTTCCAAATTGTTTTTGCTATGTTTTTGCTGTCTCGATCCTTTTCTTATCCCTAAGATAGTACAATTGTACGAATAAAGATTGTTTGTTTACCCTGCCTTCCTGCTCCCAAAAAAAAGATAAAAAAATCCGCTTGGAATACGAATTTTTATTTTTTATTTTCACTTTCATTTAACTTGTATGTAAATCTTATTTATGTATTTGTATAGATGTATGACATTTAAGTAAAAAAAAAAAAAAAAAAACGCTGTGGAAACGTGCTACCCCGAGAGAAAGCGTCTGTTCTGGTTTGCGGTTTCAGTACTGCTGACTGTAACGTTTTTATCCCTTCTGTGAAAGAGCTACAAGCAGTCAGATCACACATCGATAAGGAAATCGCAAGAAGATACTTTCGGCTCATAGTGCAATGGTGAAAAACTTACAATGCTGCACAACAGGTAACGCCTCTTTCCGCTGCTGACAAACAAATTTTGGGTTTCTAGGAATACATAACTTTATTTATGAAATGCCACATTTGCATACCACTTGAGTAAGACACAGCATACTAGTCAAACACAGATCCAATCGAAATCTAAGGGATTAGTATTTTACTAATTCGTGCCGATAGAGGCACGCTTGTGTACAGATACTCAGTTTTATTGAAACAGACTTTCGTCGTAAGGTTATCGTGGGTAGTTTTATTTCATTTCTTATAATACAGTGCACAATTTTCGTACGGTTTCTTTTAGTGTTGTTAAAACATTAGTTAACATGAGAGAGAAATTAATAATCAACGATAAATGCGAATTCTCTGATGTTATCTATAACTGTCTGACAATGCACATGCAGTTTATTGATTACATGCATGTAGAAAACTTGTTCTGAGTTAAAGCTGTCAAACAATGTTTTATGAAGAATAAAATGCCACTGTCACACGACAGCTAATGCAGAAAATACTTTCCTGACGTATTTTGGAACGATGCGCTCTCCCCATACATAATACAAAAGTTTCGAGATGCATCTGCAGCCTGGCCATCTATTAAACCTGAAACGAACAATATGTCGCAGAAGTTAGCCCTTTTTCCACATGCGACTATTTTGGGTTGAGAAGTGAAGGGAATTATGTTCAAAGTTCCATTAGATCGATATCTTCAGCAGACAGCAGTATGGCGTTTTAAAAAATTTACCAGTGAATGTACCCAAACTCGGGACGTCTTATCAACAGCGCGCGACGTTTACCGCTACGCTACTAACTGACACAGAGCTACAACACCTCTAGAACTCAGTAACGATTCCTTCAGAACTTACGCATTGCACAGTGCTGTGAGATAATGCATATGGCCGGATCTAGACTTCTGAGAGACAGACAGTTACAGCTTTTCTTTTGCACTGCACGACGTTTTTAACAAACAGATAGCGCAATAGAGGAGCTCAAGTCCAAAGGAACACTTCCTGTTTAAATTTCTGCATCCTACACTGTTGGCAGTTCTGTGTAGGTGTCAGTTACGTGATTTTATTTCGGTGATTACAAAATAGAGTCGAATGTATGCACTGGGTAGCCGAGGCAGCTAGCTCATGGCGATTCGGTCAACAAAGTAAATGAATGTACTGAGCATGCTGCAAACCACTACAGGGAGTCTGTGTGTCAGAATTCTCATCCAGTGTGGCGCAACATTGTTGCGACAGAAAAATGAGTGGTGGGGACGAGAATTTGGTGGTCTCTTGGATTGATGCTAGGTTCGTATATTTATGGTCTGGGTTCGATACCGACTTCTGCTGATGATTTTTGAGAAGTAGAGACAGATTCTGTTCTCTTCTGGCTACGCCAAGTGAAGAAGGTATAATGACATTGTGGTCTGACATTCATGTTAAACATGATATTCCTTCTCTACCAACAAGACGTTAGGTTGAACCACAATAAAGTCAGGAGCCGCGACACGTAGAAACTCTATCAACAGTAACCTTTCTTATACTAGTTATTTATTTCTAGTGACGCAACAAACGCTATGTAGGGTCACAGGACACTTATTCCATCTTTTATTTGAGTTTCTGTATGTCGATAAAATTGGTTCTGATCTGGGAATGCAACTCAGACCACCCTTAACGCGGAATTTGATCCCTTCGTGACAATACAGCTCGACTGCAATTTGTTGTTTGTTCAAAACTGCAGGTTCCTCAACATCTCCACATATTGCGCGTGAAAGGGTTCGAATCCTGGCCCGGCACTAAAGCTTTCATTATGTATTATCAAGCTCTAGCATGAGAACACCTATCTGCTGGTGGGTAATAATTTTGATTTTTAATGTATTTTCATTCGTTGTCAACACTTACGGTATCTGACGTTTTTGAGTCCCAGTGAGACACAGAACTGTTTGCGAAATCATTGTAAATTCAAGGATGTTATTCCGAGCTGCTGGTGGAGAAAAATTCAGTAGCTGACGTCTCTTTGTGTGCAGTCAACAACGATATGTGGGGCTCGATTCCCAGTCAGCACTGAACTCTTCGTCATATTATTTCTAGTTCAAACATGCTCACATGTCGCTGCTGGTGTAACAAACCCATTTTTAACGTCAGTTTTCTCTAGAATATAACAGCGATAGGTGCCAGGTTGGAGTCCTGGGAAAGAAAAAATTAATGTTTCGTCTAGTCATTTCAGTTAAAACATCTAGCTATTGCCGAGAAAATCCGATATGTCACAGTTGATTGTGCATCGATGACAATCCAATTAGGTTCTGGGTTCGAATCCATGTCCAACACAAAGCTTTACCTCACGGCATTTCAAGTAAGTTACTTGTGAAGAAGCAATATTTAACATCTCTCGTAGTTCGTTAACAAGGACAATAGATGTTGGGTAGGAATTCGCGTCCGTTAACAATGTTTACGTTATGTAATTTGAAGTTGATATTTGCTAACTGATACTGTCTAAAATCGAGGTATATCACTCTCTGTGTGCCTCGTCAGGAATGACTGTTAGTTTCCGTCAGTCACAAAGTCTTTGCTTAGTCTGCATGACCTGGGTTTGAATCCATATGCAGAACGAGACGGTTCGTCGTGTCATTTGAAGTTCATACATATTCTCAACTAGCTGCTCGTGAATAACTTAAATTTTTAATGTAATTTTGTGTTAAATAATAAGTACGGTATGTTATTTTGAAGAGGAAATCACGAATACGACGAACTTACTACGTGAATTAACTATCTGACGTAATAATGAGAGTGGTAACATTTCATGTATGTCATTTATTGTAATAAATGTGAGCTTACAAGCCTGAAGAACCGTCTTATCTGTGATAAGATGTTCCCTGATATTTGTAGTACCTTGGTATTACTTTACATTTTGAGTTATTGCAATACAGAGCAGTCTTTTCTAGTGGTGACTTGTTGGAACCATTTTCGATAGTCAAACGACTGTACCGAGGGGCTATTAGAGGACCTGCTAGACAGCTGCGCTATGTGGGTTGCATTCGAATCAGGCGAAATGAAATTCAGGTCGTTCGGATAGTTTTGAACACGACTGTACCTCTGAATGTGCTGGTGGGCGTCGTTTTTCTGCAAAACTCTGCAGTCATGCTCTAGATATCACTGTAGATGTAATTCTAGACGCCATACGCAATGCAGCGATCTTAACTATAAATGTAAATGCGGAATGTCAATAAATGCTCCGAGCAATACGAATGACTGCAAAACGCACAGTGAAGAAATGCAAATTGATCGCATGGCGTATTTGCACATTCTATAATATCAGTGTTGAACACCACATCAATGACACTTTTGAAGTTGTTCACTGGTTCACCAATATCGCCAAGCCTAACGAAGCATTGGTCTGTATACTCCCGCAGATTGTAAATGACAGAATGCATATTCATGATAAAGAATCTGCTGTGCAATTTCGGCTGCATATTACTGGAACGTAGTTTAATGAAGTCTGTTATTCTCTTGGCATATATTTTATATTGCCTGAAGAAATACACATCCAGAGGTTGTGCATATTTTGTAGTTTTAGGCGGAGTGATTTTTAAATGTACATGTTTTCCGCCAGATGCTTCCAGTAGTACTCGTTCATCCTTATGTCCAGACCAGGAGTGACAAAGTACTAATGACTTTCTCGACAAATGTGGATTCAAAACTGACAGAAAAAACGTCTTCAGATGTTGTTTCGTCTTCTTCCCACTCACACTTGCATCGACGACGACATTTGGAGGGCACCGCGTTTCTATTTCCCTTGACACGCGGGGTCCAAACTTTCCACTGGATTCTTGGAAGCAAATATAGAGTTTGTCTGCCAATCGTCCGTCCATTGATATAGCAACATCGATCGTGTAACTATGTGTTGCACAGTTAACTGATTGCAACATCGCGACAGTGGTTCGCTCCCCTTTCATGGATAGTATTCTGTCACAAGAAAGTTCATAGTTGAACTGACTCTGATCACAGTTCCATACAGAACTAATATCGTTGTTTTCTCTCGTGATATGCTCATTGACGTCAGCAACAAACGTTTGAGCTCTTTCAATCAGGTCTTCTTCGTCATCCTTATCTTTTCGTGCTTGGAGCATAGTGATACGGCGTGATGTTATCCTAAACTCCTTTTTCAAATTAGTAATAAATCCTAGTGAAGCTGTAAAGTTTGTACACCCGATATTTCTGGCTACGTCCAATACCCAATGTTGTAAATGCCAATAATGAACGGCGGAACCGCATTCTCGCGCTTCATCGAATTTCACCAATACACACTCCTTGATGGTCTTGAACAGCAGTGTACGATTTCCTTTGAAAACTGTATTTCCTTCTCTTTTCTTTGCCACGTAATATGTTTTTAATATTGCTTTTAGACTTCAGTTTAGGGTATCTTTTCAGAAGCTTGTCGTATGTGTGGAAACCTCTTAGGTAATAATCATCGTACATGTTCTCCAGTGTGTTGTCATCAAACGCCGTGATGATACTTGCAACTTTAACCTTCTTCTTGGGAGAAGGTTGGTATTCACTGTCACTGCTTCCATCGCCTCTTCCTGCACTTGCCGTAGCACTACCATTTGCAATGAGTTGTTAGTCATTATCATCATCATTATGTGTTAGTTTTACAACAGTATCTGTTTCTAACTTATGCTCATATTTCTGCACTATAATAGATACCAGAAAACATGTGACTGATTGGCCGGCCGGAGTGGCCGAGCGGTTCTAGGCGGTACAGTCTGGAGCCGCGCGACCGCTACGGTCGCAAGTTCGAATCCTGCCTCGGCCTTGGATGTGTGTAATGTCCTTAGGTTGGTTAGGTTTAAGTAGTTCTAAGTTCTAGGGGACTGATGACCACAGCAATTAAGTCCCATAGTGCTCAGAGCCATTTGAACCAGCCTTGCGACTGATTCGTCTTCTACACCAACACCATCTTCACGAAGAAGGGTTCTTAGTAACTTCATCTCAACCAATCGCAATACATTAGCAGGATTGATTACCAATCGCCGAGCCATCTGACGCTTCAATACACAAATAATGTCACAAAACGCAGCTTCAGAGGCACACTGCACCGTCCCTACTGTTTCCGACTGGCGTACCGGCAGGTCAATGTGCAATGCGGCATGGCATACGCAGAGGCCTCAAACGGTCGACTGCAGAGTTTTGCAGAAGCGGGAGTGTCACTAGTGCAATAAGAGACCTTTACATTATGTCTCACACGATTTTGGTGTATTTGTGTTTGTTCGAGCCCAAGTACTTTCCTGGTAAGTTTCCCCTGTATTCCTCCCGCTGTCACAATGTCATTCCAGTGTAGAAGAAATTATATTTTTGCTTTGACGCCATGTCTCACAGAGATGAACTTAAATAATTTACCACGTAGATAACTGTTAAATGCACAACATATTCCTCTCTTTAAGAAGCCAGACTGCTACTTTTCTAAATTTACATGACAGTTCACTTGCTTAAGGATTTTGAGCACCATAATATTGTCACAAAACGGTTCTGGAATGTAAGTATGCATATTTAAGCGCTTTACGCTAAGGAACGTGCCATTTTCGGTATAGTTTATGCTATCAATGTCAGTAACAAAATTGTCTAAGTTCTCCAATAATAACAACATTCAAAGCTTTCGTCGTTTGGTCTCATCTCCATCCCAAGAAGTTGAGGAACGTTTAGCACATTATACTGTAGTAGGACGTATTGGTGCTTTGAACTTTCACAGAATTAAAATCTCCCCCTCGCGCAGGCAATCGGAAACGACCTGCACTTGCTGCATGGATTTGGCTGCTCAAAAATTAAAGCATGTACGAGTGAAGCGTACAGGATGGAAGGAGATCGCTTGAGAAGTGTTTTCCATTTCGATGCCACTATACTCACAGACTGTCTCCGCAGATGGCTTCGATCTGTTTACTGATATAAGACCAAAAGTTCTTGGGATTTTCTGCAAAATCGGTAGACAGAACTTTACTTCCGAATTCGTTAAACGCTTCACCCATGGCGCTCATTACACTAATTTGGATTTCGTTCAGTTTTTATTTGTCTGTGAGGCTTTGGCTGTATTTAAATTTGCAGTTAAGCGTTCTTTACTTTCACTTCACTCAGCACAAACCCGAGGCGTATTATACAATACTCTTGAACTTTGTCCATTTATGCTCAACATTTTCGGTTCTAGGGAGGAATGTTTCATGTTGACTGCTCAGATAGTCTGAAATACGTTTTCGTCACTCTTGCTAAGCAGATATATCTTCCCACCTTTCTCTACATTCCTATTTACAGCCGTATTGTACACGCAAACTAAGTTGGCGCCCCGCGCAGTGGCAGATGGGAGTGACAGTAAATAAGAAATGCCTTTACGGTCGCTCCCATCAGCCACCGCACCAAGTGTTAACTTACTTCGGCATTTAGTAACATTCTTATGATTACTGATTCCCTGTTCTATGCTAACTGAGTAGAAAAATACGGGCCTGTTGGTGATCATGAGATCTAGTATTTTACCTTCACGAGTCGATTCGCTGATTACCTGCTCAAGGCAGTTTCCAGATAACGCATTTAGAACAATATCGCATGATTTCTTGTTCTTACTGCCCGCGTTAACCACTTGACTCTCCTGGTAAGCAGAAATCTCCATCTGTAACATGACCAAGAAATTTACGCGAAATTATCTCAAAATTCCCCCTCAAATGTTCCAGCATTATTGCTTCTGAGGCAGGAGGCAATAAAAGCATCCAGTGACCTTGTCCGATCCATTTTTAAGCTTACCTTCTACATCTACATCTACATCCATACTCCGCAAGCCACCTGACGGTGTGTGGCGGAGGGTACCATGAGTACCTCTATCGGTTCTCCCTTCTATCCCAGTCTCGTATTGTTCGTGGAAAGAAGGATTGTCGGTATGCTTCTGTGTGGGCTCTAATCTCTCTGATTTTACCCTCATGGTCTCTTCGTGAGATATACGTAGGAAGGAGCAATATACTGCTTGACTCTTCGGTGAAGGTATGTTCTCGAAACTTTAACAAAAGCCCGTACCGAGCTACTGAGCATCTCTCCTGTAGAGTCTTCCACTGGAGTTTATCTATCATCTCCGTAACGCTTTCGCGATTACTAAATGATCCTGTAACGAAGCGCTCTGCTCTCCGTTGGATCTTCTCTATCTCTTCCATCAACCCTATCTGGTACGGATCCCAGACTACTGAGCAGTATTCAAGCAGTGGGCGAACGAGCGTACTGCAATCTACTTCCTTTGTTTTCGGATTGCATTTCCTTAGGATTCTTCCAACGAATCTCAGTCTGGCATCTGCTTTACCGATGATCAACTTTATATGATCATTCCATTTTAAATCACTCCTAATGCGTACTCACAGATAATTTATGGAATTAACTGCTTCCAGTTGCTGACCTATTTTGTAGCCAAATGATAAGGGATCTATCTTTCTATGTATTCGCAGCACATTACAGTTGTCTACATTGAGATTCAATTGCCATTCCCTGCACCATGCGTCAATTCGCTGCAGATCCTCCTGTATTTCAGTACAATTTTCCATTGTTACAACCTCTCGATACACCACAGCATCATCTGCAAAAAGCCTCAGTGAACTTCCGATGCCATCCACAAGGTCATTTATGTATATTGTGAATAGCAACGGTCCTATGACACTCCCCTGCGGCACACCTGAAATCACTCTCACTTCGGAAGACTTCTCTCCATTGAGAATGACCTTCACTCTAATTATTTCGTATTCGGAATCGTTGTCGTATTTTTTAAAGATTTAAAAGCGTCTTCACCACTGGCGTTCAGTCTATCTCCGCAAAATTTTGTGTTTCGTAAGACAGTCTGTATTATGTACTCTACACTATGGTCAGAATCTACTAGTATTTAACGCTCAATTTCTGCAGTCAGTTTTTCCCAGTAAGCCTTTTTAAAATTATATCCATTGTAATTGTGTTCCTGTGCCGTATTCCTTCGTTGTAAACCAGGATAATACGAATCTATCATAATAGCAGTGGTCGCTTCCTGCAGCTTGCTGAAAGATTTTCCGACAGTTGATTTTGTTAGCTGCAGACTGATTTGCCAAGGTGATGTCAATGTTGGTTGTGGCACCAGCAGCTTTTTCATATTTGGCTGGATGGCCCAATCTGTTTATCACATGGAGTATTAATTCATCAAATGCTTCCTGTATTTGTATACCACGCGCATCTGCCACACGACTGTGTCACAGTGCAGATTTCGCATAGCGTCCACCATCATTATATGTGGCGAAACCTGAGCATAATGAGCCGCATTCTCATCCTATCGATGTATGGTTCAGTGATGTGTGAATATTGCACGTAAATGCTCGTTCTTATTAGTTTACATGTGAGGACTTTAAA
This sequence comes from Schistocerca serialis cubense, assembly GCF_023864345.2. Lineage (NCBI taxonomy): Eukaryota > Metazoa > Arthropoda > Insecta > Orthoptera > Acrididae > Schistocerca > Schistocerca serialis. The sequence continues at coordinate 217,556,249 of NC_064640.1, forward strand.
TTTACTGATGCAGTGTGTTCGTCACAAAGTTGGGATATTTCTGTTACTTGATCAAATTCCTGGAAAAGTATTATCGCTGCTAGTGTATTTCGATCATCTCCAATTGTTGTTACGTTAACTGTAAACTGGGGAATCTTACCGTGCTTTCTGCATTGCTCTTAAATACATAGAACGTCTATCTTCCCAATCTTCTACTAATTTAAGTAGTTCAGTTATTACCCTCGCAGGGTGCATTACATTTATTTACGATATTCGCCTGTATCAAGGATATGTAGTAAACACGTAACATTTCAGAGAACGTTGGGAGAAATTGAAATAGATCCGAACATGCGCTTTGACGAAGTCTTTGGAAGTTTGTTCCAGGTCAAGAACCTCTTGTCTACTGGTGAACACTTAATTCAGGAAGACACAGAGTTCTGGATGTTCATTGGTAGGTTGTTGACTTTCAACTGAATTTGGTCAATCGCTTCAGGAGTCGGGAAGACCACTGAGCCAACTCTTGGGTGTGCGATGAAAGTAATGTAGCGCAGGGCTACTTGAATTGTGTTGACAAAGATTATTTTCAAGATTTTTATGCATGTATTCTACTTCGTGTAGCATGTCTACAGCTGATGTAATGCCCTTTGAAGGCAGTTTCTGATTCCCGACAGACTGTAGATTATCAGGCGTCGCACCTTTCGGTGGTTTCGCTGCGTTACTGTCGACCGCGTTAGATAAGGCTGCGTTTGAGCTTCTATGTCTTCCATCCTTTTTAATTGCCTCGGTACTGATTTCATCATCTTGTACGTAGTTTTCACAGAAAAGAGTTTTTCCCTTAACAAGTTATATCCCAAACCTATAATTTACACCTCGAGCTATCGGATCGTTAGAACTCTGCCAGAATTATCTATTTTCGCAAGTGTCTCTTTTATATATCGGGGTTTTTGGTTCACGTGGCATGTAGCTTCCACAACATATGTTCTGTTCATGATTGTTCGAGTTGAATAGTACAAGGGCACCCCAACTGGACACGCATTAAAAATTCTACTGCTCGTTAACATAATATTTTTTCCAGCGAACTTCCATGCCTTCTTTAGTCCTCGTACAGCCCGCATCTCGTGGTCGTGCGGTAGCGTTCTCGCTTCCCACGCCCGGGTTCCCGGGTTCGATTCCCGGCGGGGTCAGGGATTTTCTCTGCCTCGTGATGGCTGGGTGTTGTGTGCTGTCCTTAGGTTAGTTAGGTTTAAGTAGTTCTAAGTTCTAGGGGACTTATGACCACAGCAGTTGAGTCCCATAGTGCTCAGAGCCATTTGAACCATTTTTTTAGTCCTCGTACAGGTATTCTTATTTTGATTTTCCTGACACAGTAATGCGCGCCTGCAATTTCGAAGGCATGTCGAAGGAGGTTTCTTCTTTTTGTGCCTGGATGATCTCTTCTTTGTTCCTGTGTAGTTTCCAGTATCGAACTTTGATATCCAAAACTATCTGCAAGAGTGTTACTGGCCATAGTCGGTGTTCACGATTTCTCTTCGCAACAGCGTCTTGTACTTCCAGGTCTCGAACACTTCTTACCTTTAATCGCGCAGGTTATGCACTTTGGTGGCATTGTAGTGATGGAGCAGTCATTCTTTAAATAGTCAGCTTCACCACATCGAGCACAAACTTGCATCTCTGCTTTGCAAAATTTGGTTAATTTTTTACAATCAAAGCATTTTTGACATTTTCGTATGGCTAAGTGGTCCTAGACTGACAGTGTTCTGTAGCCAATGTACAACCTATTGATGCTTAAAAAAGAGCTTTCCAAGTCTTGGGGTGACCTCCACTACTTAATGAACATACACTACTGGCCATTAAAATTGTTACACCACGAAGATGACGTGCTACAGACGCGAAATTTAACCGACAGGAAGAAGATGCTGTGTTATACAAATGATTAGCTTTTCAGAGCGTTCACACAAGGTTGGCGACACCTACAACGTGCCGAAATGAGGAAGGTATCCAACCGATTTCTCATACACAAACAACACTTGACTGGCGTTGCCTGGTGAAACGTTGTTGTGATGCCTCGTGTAAGGAGGAGAAATGCGTACCATCATGTTTACGACTTTGATGAAGGTCGGATTGTAGCCTATCGCGATTGCGGTTTATCATATCGCGACATTGCTGCTTGCATTGGTCGAGATCCAATTACTGTTAGCAGAACATGGAATCGGTGGGTTCAGGAGGGTAATACGGAACGCCGTCCTGGATCCCAACGGCCTCGTATCACTAATAGTCGAGATGATAGGGATCTTATCCGCATGGCTGTAACGGATCGTGCAGCCACGTCTCGATCCCTGAGCCAACAGATGGGGACGTTTGCAAGACAACAACCATCTGCACGAACAGTTCGACGACGTTTGCAGCAGTACGGACTATCAGCTCCGAGGCCATGGCTGCGGTTACCCTTGACGCTGCATCACAGACAGGAGCGCCTGCGATGGTGTACTCAACGACGAACCTGGGTGCACGAATGGCAAAACGACATTTTTTCGGATGAATCCAGGTTCTGTTTACAGCATCATGATGGTCGCATCCGTGTTTGGCGACATCGCGGTGAACGCACATTGGAAACGTGTATTCATCATCGCCATACTGGCGTATCACCCGGCGTGATGGTATGGGGTGCCATTGGTTACACGTCTCGGTCACCTCTTGTTCGCATTGACGGCACTTTGAACAGTAGTCGTTACATTTCAGATGTGTTACGAACCGTGGATCTACCCTTCATTCGATCCCTGCGAAACCCTACATTTCAGCAGGACAATGCACGACCGCATGTTGCAGGTCCTGTACGTGCCTTTCTGGATACAGAAAATGTTCGACTCCTACCCTGGCCAGCACATTCTCCACATCTCTCACCAATTGAAAACGTCTGGTCAATGGTGGCCGAGCAACTGGCTCGTCACAATACGCCAGTCACTACTCTTGATGAACTGTGGTATCGTGTTGAAGCTGCATGGCCAGCTGTACCTGTACACGCCATCCAAGCTCTGTTTGACTCAATGCCCAGGCGTATCAAGGCCGTTATTACGGCCAGAGATGGTTGTTCTGGGCACTGATTTGTCAGGATCTATGCACCCAAATTGCGTGAAAATGTAATCACATGTCAGTTCTAGTATAATTTATTTGTCCAAAGAATACCCGTTTATCATCTGCATTTCTTCTGGGTATAGCAATTTTAATGGCCAGTAGTGTACGTTTTCCCCTTGGGGCCAGTCTTGAATTTTACCTTATTTTTACAAACTCCTGTCTTTGTATATGTACCTCAAGATTTTTCTCTTATTTTGACTCCAAAAGTTCTTTTCCACATGCGTTAGGAGTACATCATATGATTATGGTCAGAAGTGGGCCTCTCTTTTTCGGAGGTTCGAATGTTAGTACAGAATCGTGGGCTTACGCCTACTCTTCCTGCAAGCCACTACGCCGACACTCGGGGGCTGCCACGCTACACAAGGCCAACAGATGACGACTGAAGCGCCAGCAGATGTCGCTTGTCCCGCGGACCTTTTTCCTACGCCGGCCACGTGACAGGAAGCAAGACTCACTCTATCCCAGCGCCGTACTTAGGCCGGCGCATGGGCCCTGAGCAGGAGTTCACTCCGAGTGGATTTCCTGGACCAGGCACAGGATGCTTACGCAGTTCTTCAATAAGGAGCTCACTCTGGAGCCGTCGTTTTGTTGTCATCACCAGCCGAGCCAGCCTTCTCACCAGAGATCCGGCCATCCAGCAGAAGACATGGCCACGACGTAGCGGCGGACCAGCAGACTGGTAATAGTTCAAAGATTGTCTTTAGTTCGGTTTTGCCTGACTTAGACTTTTTTTCATTGTTTACTTTGACTCTTACTGGTCCCTTCCATACATTTGTTTCCACACTAAGTACGCCAAGAACTTTTCATCGGAGTTTGTTTCTACACGAGGTGTGCAAAGAATTTTCATTTTTGAACTTTGTTTATTCCATTACCAGGTCTTCTGTCTGAAGTACTGTTTCGTGTTTAAACCAGAAGCGTTGCTTCTTACCAGGCCTTGTAACTGAAGTACTGTTTTGTATTCATACCAGAAGAGTTTACTTTGTTCATGACTGTTTCAAGATTCGTTTCTAGGAAGGAAATTTGTGTTCTCTTAATTCAAATAACCTTGGTGTCATCTTATACATGTGACCTTACTTTTTGACTGCCTACAGCGTATACTTCTGTTAGCACAACGTTTTTGGTTTTCTCAATTATTTCCCGACAGTCTGCACTACAATCTGCTCCTACTATTGCGATGTTGCTTGCAGTGTGAATGATTTGAGGTTTCATGTGGTCTACACAGGGATTTAATATATCTGTGAAGTGTTCTTTTTTGTTACACTGACACCTTGCTCATCTTCTGATTTGATGAAAAGTGTACTTGCAGATTTTGTGGTAGCCACTTCCATTTTAGTGGTAATTGTCACCCTTACTTTGGCTGGGAGAGCTGCCAGAACCGCTGAAAATATGGAACTAACAGCTTTTTTTCTTCCACCATCGTTTCCTGTCAGAGACGCCTGTTTTCTTTTTCCAGTTCGGCTGTTTTGTTCATTAGCTGTGACTGGTACAAAGGCCAGAGTGACAATTTCTGCTTGAGTTCATTAGAATTTGGAGTTTCAAGTTTTCTGTTGATACTTATTTTTTCATCTTCGTACTGCACTATATAATCATAGATAATACTAGTGCTCCTTTGTCCCTCGGAGGCACTGCTTTTTCCTAAAATTTGGAAAGAAAAAGAAAACAGCACAAGCACTTAAAATTTTTGTCGTTGCAGTTCTGTATTGTGTCCTACTCCAGGTGATGTAGCTTCACGCAGAGCGTGCCTGCTTTCATCTGAAAATCTGAAAGCGTAGTAGTTCATAACAATGCCAGCCGGGGAGGGGGAGTCTATGCACACTGCTCTCGGGCATCAAACAGCCGACAGCTCCACAGTGTGCTGTCCAGGTGTTGCTACGCTCATGCCAGATGACGTAGGCAGACAACTCGTGCACGTTTCAGCATGCCTCACACCCATATGGCCACTGAGTAGAGACGGGCAAACTGAAACATGTAACTGTTTGGAAACAAATGAAACAGTACAATGTAATGTTTCGATACACTGTTTCGAAACAGAGAAACAGTTTGTGTTTTGTAATCGAATAGACCTACACATTTTGTCATCTTGAATGTCTACTGTATAAGTATGTCCATATAAACAAAAATGAGGTGCGAGAGCGCTAATCATATCGCAGAAAGTATGAAACTCACTTAGGTATCTTGGCAGTTTCGTATTTCCTGCAGCAAATGCACTGCTTTCATGTCGTGTGACTTCCATACTTTTCAATTGGATGAGAACAGAGTTTGTATGTTTGTGTGGTGTCACCGCCAGACACCACACTTTCTAGGTGGTAGCCTTTTAAATCGGCCGCGGTCCATTAGTATACAACGGACCCGCGTGTCGCCACTGTCAGTAATTGCAGACCGAGCGCCGCCACACGGCAGGTCTAGAGAGACTTACTAGCACTCGCCCCAGTTGTACAGCCGACATTGCTAGGAAAGGTTCACTGAGAATTACGCTCTCATTAGCCGAGACGATAGTTAGCATAGCCTTCAGCTTAGTCAATTGCTACGACCTAGCAAGGCGCCATTTATCCTTTGCTATGTATCTAATGAAGCATGTACAGTAACAAGACCAATGTTCACCAATTGTGGATTAAAGTTAAGTATTCCAGCAGCTACGTACTTTTCTTTATAGCATTCATTACGTATCCTGTTTCAGACCTCACGCCAGCCTGCGTGAGTTTAAGCACGTGCCTTTCGGTTACCCGTCACTGTGGATTGGCTGTCTTGCCAGTCCACAACATATTTGGCGACGAGTAAAAACAGAGTCTTGTTCTTTCTACTTGCTTAGATTACTTGTGTCATGGCTTCGCCACAATCTCCCGATGTACTGTCCGAATTTTATCGCTTGCAGAATCAGCAGACGCAGGCGTTATTGGATGCCCTTGGACAGCTCGTCCAGGGTCAACGTGCCATGCAACACGATGCGGCAGCCGCCGCTCCACCGCTACCGCAGCCACAACATGCAGTTGCACCGCCTTTTAGACAATTCAACGCGGAGGTGGAAACCTGGACGGAGTTGTCACGCCAATTTGGATTTCATCTTGCCGCCTACAGAATTCAAGGTAACAAGCGGTAGCCTCATTTATTGGCGTGTGTAGGGGTGCAAACGTACCGTGTGATAATGAAATTATTTCCCCGACGCGACGTAGCAACTCTGTCCTACGACGAAATTTTGTCTGCATTAGATGCATATTTCAAGGACTCAGTCAATGTAGCTGCAAAACGGTATACGTTCTTTCGTACAAAACGTACGGCCGGTCAAACTAATCGGGAGTGGGTTGCAACTTTGCAAGGCCTTACCAGGGATTGTGCTTTTGAGTGTGAATGTGGACTCCCTTATTCAGATACTATGGTACGTGATGCAATTGCAGAGAACGTTTCTGATGTTCGTATACGGGAGCAGATTTTGAAACTAGTCAATCCCTCCCTTCAACAAGTGATAGACATATTGGATAGGCAAGACACACTTGACTTTGCTCAGGAATCGTTTGAAACTTCGCCAGCTGTGTGTCACATTAACCGGCCCGCCGGGCGAGCTGCACGGAACTGTAAACAGCCCTCGCGCACGTCCGCGCAGCCACGTGTGCCGCGCAAGCATGCAAATGCAATGAAATCATGCCCGTGGTGTGCTACTAGACATTCGCGTGAGAATTGCCCGTCACGCCAAGCTATTTGCTTTTTCTGTAATAAAAAAGGACATGTTCAAAGTGTTTGCCAGAAAAAGCTCAGATCGGACACTCAAAACCATTCCAGGCCCTTTGCTTCGCGCCAGAATCGAACCAAGACTACTCAGGCTCGTGAATCTTCACCCATGGACATTCATGTAGTTAATTCCACTCCGCCCAGTGCCGCTCCTTCTAACAGTGACTGTGTTCGTCCCACAAAAAGTGTGCGTCGACATCGACGGAAATCACGTCAAGTCGCGAGTGATTCTGTACCAGTGTCTGTTCACGTTGCACGAGACAGTCGCTCTTGTCGTCAGCAGGACAATAAACTTTTTGTAGACTTGGACATTAATGGCAACGTGATCCCATTCCAGCTCGATACCGGAGCTGCAGTTTCATTGATCAATAAAGACACGTAAAAACAACTGGGCAACCCTCCGTTGCGTGCCGCAAATGTTAAGTTAAATAGTTATTCAGGACAGCTTATACCTGCGTTAGGACAGTGCAGCCTTCTTGCAACATACAAGGGACAAACAAAACTTGTGTCATTTTACGTCCTTCATTCTTCTTCTGCAGTGAACTTGTTTGGTTTAGATTTATTTCAGTTGTTTAACTTGTCTATAGTAAATCAGGTCCTAACAGTGAACCAGACTGTGCCTTCAGCCAGTGTTTCTCGTCTATGTGAAGAATTTGCAGACATTTTTGCACCGGGCCGTGGTTGCGCTAAGAACTATACAGCACATTTGGAACTGAAAGTCAACGCGCAACCGAAATTTTTCAGGGCGCGCAATGTTCCCCACGCATTGCGTGATGAGGTCGCAAGAACATTACACGATTGAGAATCACAAGGTGTCATTGAACGTGTGCAGGCTTCTCTCTGGGCATCACCCTTAGTAATTTTGCCAAAACCTTCCGGAAAGTTGAGACTTTGTGTGGACTTCAAGGCAACAGTGAATCCACAACTAGTGATTACAACTTATCCTTTACCCCGCCCGGAAGATCTTTTTGACAAACTGTGCCCGGGTAAATACGAGGGCGGTTCAGAAAGTAACCTCCGATTGGTCACAGCGCGGGTTGTGGGGGGAGTAGCGACTCCATCTGTGCGTTCACGCACTCAACAGGTCAGTCGGCATCAAGCCGTGGTCGAGTGAACGTCGTACCTGCGCTAGTTTAGTTTTTGTGGCAGTTTGAAATGTGTGCTGCAATAGAAAACCCCGCCAAATGTGAAGTGCGTGCTGTCATAAGGTTTTTTACAGCCAAAGGATATTCTGCAGCAGCTATTCATCGTGAGCTTTGTGCCGTGTACGGACCAAGAGTTATGAGTGAAGGAGTTGTCCGTGAATGGGTACGTTTATTTAAAAGTGGACGAGAAAACGTTCATGATGAAGAGAGGAGTGGTAGACCATCATTGGTGACTAACGAACTCGTTCAGACAGTTGATGCAAAAGTTCGTGAAAATCGACGTTTCTCAATGTCGGAGTTGTCTACTGGTTTTCCACAGATTTCTAAGACTCTCTTGTACGAGATAGTGACAGCAAGATTGGGTTACCGTAAGTTCTGTGCACGATGGGTGCCCAAAATTCTTACCGACCACCACAAAACTCAAAGAATGGCCTCTGCATTAGACTTTCTGTCACGTTATGAGGACGAAGGAGAACCATTGTTAAACAGAATCGTGACCGGTGACGAAACCTGGATTAAGTACGTGAACCCTGAGACAAAAGAACAATCAAAGATGTGGGCACATTCAAATTCGCCTACCAAACCAAGAAAAGCCTCGCAAGATTTTTCTGCCAGAGAACTGATGGCAACGGTGTTTTGGGATGCCAAAGGGGTGTTGTTGGTTGAATTCATGGAACGTGGTACGACCATTAATCAAGACGTGTACTGTGAAACAATAAAAAAGTTACGACGGGCTATACAGAACAAACGCCGTGGTATGCTGACTTCCGGTATCGTTTTTTTGCACGATAACGCCCGTCATCACTCTGCTCGCAGAACAACGGCCCTTCTTGAGTCCTTCAAGTGGGACGTTATCAACCATCCACCTTACAGCCCAGACCTGGCGTCAAGTGATTATCACCTCTTCATGCATTTGAAGAAATGGCTCGGGTCACAGCGGTTTGATGACGACGAAGAGCTCAAAGATGCGGTCACAGGCTGGCTCCAGGCACAAGCGGGTGGTTTTTATGCAGAAGGAATTTCAAAGCTTGTGAAGAGATACGATAAGTGCCTCAATCGCTATGGAGACTATGTAGAAAAATAGTGCAAAGATGTAGTTGTAAGATGTATATATTAAAATATTTTTATTTAACTTAGTGTATTTTTTTAAATCAACCGGAGGTTACTTTCTGAACGGCCCTCGTATTTTTCGAAGTTGGACCTCGCAGATGCGTACTTGCAAATACTGGTGGACGAAGAATCCCAGCGCGTTTTGGTGGTTAACACGCATCTTGGTTCGCATCGATTCAAAAGACTGCCATTCAGGTGTGCATCCGCCCCTGCATTGTTCCAGCAATATTTACAAACTGTTTGTGCGTCGGTCCCTACTGCAGCAAACTATCTGGACGATATTGTGATCTCCGGAAAGACAGAAGAAGAACATTTAGCCAACCTCCGAACATTATTTCAGGTCTTGCGACAAAATGGTCTTCGCTTGCGGAAGGACAAATGTGTGTTTTTTGCTCGGGACTTACCATATTTGGGACACGTACTCAATGCCCAAGGCATACATCCTAGTCCAGAGCACCTCCGTGCCATACAAGACTTGCCTTCGCCGCAGAATTTGAAGCAGCTACAGAGTGTGTTGGGAAAAATTAATTATTACCATCGTTATGTTCCCCATGCCTCTTCCATTTCAGCTCCGCTTCATCGCTTACGCCGTAAAGGTGTTCCGTTCGTCTGGTCGACGGATTGCGAACGCGCCTTTCGCCAGTTGAAATCGGCGTTGCTTTCTAATACTTGCCTTAGGCCATTCGATCCCCAGAAACCCCTTTTGTTGATGGTAGATGCATCGGATTTCGGGATCGGTGCTGTGCTTGCGCACAAAGATGGCTCGCATGATCACCCTATTGCCTTTGCGTCCAAATTGCTGTCGTCTGCGCAAAGAAATTATTCACAGATCGAGAAAGAAGCTTTGGCTCTCGTGTTTGGTGTTAAAAAGTTTCATGATTTCTTGTATGGTCGTCACTTTACCATCATCACAGACCACAAACCTTTGACATCGCTTTTTCATCTGAACAAGCCTGTACCTCCACGTACAGTGCAGAAATTCATTCGCTGGTCTATTTTCCTCTCGCAGTACCACTACGATATCTTGTATCGGTCCACTGCTAAGCACGGAAACGCCGATGCGTTGTCCCGTTTGCCTGTTGCTGAGGATAGAGCATTCGATTCTTCCGAACTTGCTTGCATGTTCATTGATTCGGAAACCGATGACGTGGTCGAATCGTTTCCGATCGATTTTCGTCGTGTAGCTACAGCCACAGCTGCTGACCCTGTCCTTGCTACAGTTTTGCGTTTTGTTGCTACGCAATGGCCCTTGTCAAAGTCACGGATCGAGGATCCGTTCGTTCGCCGATTTTTTGCTCACAAGGAGAGACTTTTTGTACGACGTGGTGCTTTGCTGTTGTGTTCTGATAATGATCAGTCTCGGGTCGTGGTCCCACGTTCGTTACAGTCCTCTGTCTTACGGCTTCTCCACCAAGGACATTGGGGTATAGTGCGCACGAAACAACTTGCTCGTCAGCACTGTACTTGGTTCGGCATCGATGCTGCGATTACAAATATGTGCTCTTCTTGCATGGCGTGTGCCGAACAACAATCCGCACTGCCGCGGAAATTCCTTGCATGGCCAAAAGCAACGCTTACACATCGATTTTGCTGGTCCCTTCTGGAATGCTCGATGGTTGGTTGTTGTCGATTCCTTCAGTAATTTTCCTTTTGTTGCCCGGATGTCTTCCACGACGTCTTCTGCCACCGTCCAAGCGTTATCCGCTATCTTTTGCATTGAAGGTCTTCCACAGACTATTGTTTCCGACAATGGCCCACAATTCATGTCCGCAGAATTTCAGTCATTCTGCAAGGCCAATGGTATTCAACATCTGACATCCACGCCGTTTTCGCCTCAGTCCAACGGTGCCGCTGAACGATTGGTCCGGACTTTCAAGTCTCAGATGTTGAAGTTGAAAGAGTCGCATTCTCGGGAGGACGCGTTGTTGCTCCTTTTGTCTTCGTATCGCTCTCAGCCCCGAGATGGTCGCTCGCCGGCTGAGTTGCTCCATGGTCGTCCTCATCGAACCTTGATGTCTTTGCTGCATCCGCCGCATCAGGTTCCTGTGCAGCGGCAGACACCTGCTTTTGTTCCAGGCGACGTTGTATACTATCGCAACTATCGCGGTTCACGGCGTTGGCTCGCAGGGCGCATTCTTCGCTGCCTCGGCCGCGCTATGTATCTGGTGGTGGTGGTGGTTGTTGGGATGTTTAAGGGGGACTAAAATGTATCTGGTTTTGGGGGCCTCTGGTGAGGTGCGTCGGCATCTCAATCAGCTGCGCCTCTGTCGTCGCGACGGTGCGGTCCGCTCAGCGCCCTGGGGACCCATCTACTGGCTCGCCTCATCCCCAGGTGTTACCGACGCTGCCTTCCATTTTGCCCCATGGCGACGCGCCGCCGCCGCCGCCGCCTGTTCTCCCGCCGGCGCCGCCCGCAGTGGACGCGTCGCTGCGGCCGCCGGGCGCCTCCCTGGGTCACGCGCCGCCGATCGCTTCCCGTGACCAGCTGTCTTCCGACATGGAACTCTTGCCCGCTCCGGACCAGATGTCGTCTTCGCCCGTCGGGTACCCCGGCGCGATGGTGGTCGACCCTTCGGCCCCTCCTGTCTCTCTCCGGGCGCATACACCCCATGTTGGCGTGCACCCTGGACTAGGTTTGCAGGCGTTTCCTAGTTCCCCTCGGACCGAATGGCAGGGTGCGGGTGGCACAGCCTCGCCTGTTGTTAGGCTCCGCACCTCGTCGCATACGTCAGCGGGCGGAAGCCTTATAACACAACCGTTAGCCGATTTGCGGGGGAGGAATGTGGTGTCACCACCAGACACCACACTTGCTAGGTGGTAGCCTTTTAAATCGGCCGCGGTCCATTTAGTATACGACGGACCCGCGTGTCGCCACTGTCAGTAATTGCAGACCGAGCGCCGCCACACGGCAGGTCTAGAGAGACTTACTAGCACTCGCCCCAGTTGTACAGCCGACATTGCTAGGAAAGGTTCACTGAGAATTACGCTCTCATTAGCCGAGACGATAGTTAGCATAGCCTTCAGCTTAGTCAATTGCTACGACCTAGCAAGGCGCCATTTATCCTTTGCTATGTATCTAATGAAGCATGTACAGTAACAAGACCAATGTTCACCAATTGTGGATTAAAGTTAAGTATTCCAGCAGCTACGTACTTTTCTTTATAGCATTCATTACGTATCCTGTTTCAGACCTCACGCCAGCCTGCGTGAGTTTAAGCGCGTTCCTTTCGGTTACCCGTCACTGTGGATTGGCTGTCTTGCCAGTCCACAACAGTTTGACATATTAGATTTTGCCAAACTAGTTTCCCTGTATTCTAGCTCTTAATTTTGATAGGTTTCATGAGTGAAAATCCGTATGTGCTCTTGAAAAGGCATATCATGAGATGTAATTTATTGAGATAGCATTCTGGAAAGCGAGGCACTGAATTAACATTCATGAGTGTGCCACTCACACTTTTCTTAGTCAAATTTTCCGTTTTTTGTCACACAGAGCAGGCCTGCAAAGTGACTGATGCAAGCAGATAAAAAAATTATCATAACAGACTGGAGCATATAACGCAATGGTCAAGTATTGGAGTTTTTCATCAAACATTCACAAGTCAGCTGAATACAGTTCTTAATATGTACACTTGATAGAACCAGAAAACATGTTAAAAATTTCAAGGTAACTGAAATGCAGAGATCGGTATGTTTCCTTGAAGTATAAAATCCAGACTAAAATTTAAAACAATTCATACAGTGCAATGCCCTTGTGATACTTACATCATGGAAAATCTGGCTCTACACCACTTACAATTCTTTCTAAAGAAGTATGTCTGATGTACAGTCATATGGAGATCACTCAAGTACTCACAGCAAGCAGATATATTTTCATTTTATTGTAAACTTCGCCAGGAAATCAGAGATGAAGTTAAGCTGCTGTTGGAATGCAATTTTTATCACAGTATACGAAAGACTAAAACAAAAGTATTAAATTACCATTGTTGAATTGCGTGAGAATTATTTACGATACACAAGTATTAAGACGCCTATACTGTGTAATAACCAAACATAGTGCACTTACAAAAATAAACACACAAACATATACAGACATAAATCAGATGATTATTCTCAAACACACAAATAAACGTACTGGTGAACAAAAACGTGTCTTCCGTGTACAACAAATTTGAGAAATATGTTCTTGTAAGGTAGGTTCCAATGGCTCTGAGCACGATGGGACTTAACTTCTGAGGTAATCAGTCCCCTAGAACTTAGAACTACTTAAACCTAACTAACCTAAGGACATCACACACATTCATGCCTGAGGCAGGATTCGAACCTGCGACCGTAGTGGTCGCGCGGTTCCAGACTGTAGCGCCTAGAACCGCTCGGCCACCCAGACCGGCCTGTAAGGTAGGATTTAGTGGATTAGACAAAATACCGTAGGATACAAATTCAGTGCACATTGTCAAGAGAAGAACAAAATCAATTGAAATTTTACTGTTTCATTTCTGAGTAGATCTACTGTACCTATTCTAAATTTTAGTTTATTTTAGTTTAGAAATATCATTTTTGATAATTTTCCGCTTGAAGGACGGGATCGTCTGTCATTGTTTGCTCTTGCTTTGAAAATATGCGCTCGCATAGAACAGCGGTGGCCATAATACAAAGACGTCGATTCATTATTTCAAACAGCAGAGGAAACAACACATGGTTTTCTTTCGACCACAGCAATGGATACTGTGATCTGGCATCTTCCTATATTTATCAAGCTCGACTATACTTGCAGCACGTGGATTGTATACACTCTGGATCAACTCTCCTACAGCTTGGTCAAAATCTTGCCAAATGTTGCCAGTGCTAGAGTTGAATGTCCTCACCTCAAATGGTTTTGCTGGTGGTGGATTGTCTGTAGAACACCTTGTGGGTTTCTGTGGTATTAAACAGCACTTGTTAATTATGGCATCTTTTGTTACTTTTAATTGATGCCAAGTTTTTATGAACCCATGCTCCGTGAAGCGAGCATCCAGTAATGTTGTTCCGCAAGCAATTGCTTTATCTGCAAACTTTTGAACGAGGCAGGTACAGATTCCATCGTCAAGTCTAGCAGTTACTGTATTAATAGCTTCATTGCTGTAATCTGAGTTTTTCAGTCTAAGACACTGACTTTGTAAATCTTTGCTTAGTAAGACTTCTTTTGACAAGGTTGCATTTATTTTGCTGCTAATTTCTGTTGTGACTTGCTCAAAGGGAGATCGTATTTCACAAGATTTTTCAATAACTGATCAGTCTTCATTGGACAGTTTTGTCTGTGAATCCAAGCTGAGGATGGCGAGGGTGCAAAGGCTATATGATTTTCAAAAGACTGTCAACCATTTCATACATGGAATTCCATCTCGTAGGGCAATCTTGTTTCGCCGTTAAAATACGGAAGCCCATTTGCTTGTGAATATTGTGTAATTTCTCAAATACTTGAGGACTTCTTTTGAAAAATTCCACTATTGACTTCACTTTTGTCCTTGTCTGTGTAATTGGTTCAAGGCTTACTTTCACAATAAATTCAGTGCCTGGGCAAAGCAAGGTATATGCCACCATTTGCATCATCACTGCCTTCACCATATTAGGTGTATTATCTGTAGTGCAAGCTATAATTTTATTGGTAATACCCCAAGTGGAAGTCACATTTTGTAATTCAATGGAAATGTTTTCAGTTGTATGCTTGTTATGGAATTTAAAACTAGATAACAAATATGACTTCAGATTGCAGTTTTCATCAATGAAGTGAGCAGCAACTGTAATATAATTCTCATTTTTCACAGATGTCTATCAAGCAGTCGTAATGCAGATGGAGGATGCAGCTTGCACCGCAGATCTTTCGCATATTAGTGTGTTGTCGAACACTTGAGAGATTAAGCTTTTGGAGACGGTTTTTCTACAGGGATGTACACAGTTTTCATTTAATAAATAAGTCATTTTTCTAAACTCTACGCTCTCAGTTACATTAAACGGAAGATATTCTTTAACAACAAGTCTTAAAATCTGTTCGTCTGTGATGGCTCACTTGCATGAAGGCACTGATCTTGGTGCAAATCCAGTACTCTTTGTCTACCACACCTACCCAGAAGTGAACCGGCACATTCGTGAACAGTTGCTGTGGAAGTTGAACTGACTTTGTCACTGCCCAGATTCATAAAAACTGGTTTCGAACGAGTTTCACTTAAATTAACTGTTGGATGCTTATGTCGAAAATGTCTGTTTATGCAACACGTTGAACTACTTTTAAACGACAACACTGCCGAGCACAAGTTACACTTAATTTCCTCAGGATTCATCTTCAAAAAATAATCCCACACCGTACTTCGTAACGCCATAGCTGAAGACAGAAGAACCACCACGAATGGAGGTGGGAGCAAACTGCAGAAACAACGGATACGCCACTGGGATTCCCACATTCCATTAGTATGGGTAAGATACCCATCCTGCTAATTTCCATGCACACAAAAGGAATCATTTTGGATAACAGGCACAGTAACTATAGACTCACAAATAACGCCAAGTAACTCGGATAAATAACAAAACATAACAGAAAAATTTTTTGTCTTGCAACGTGTTTCGAACCATTACTATAAATTCACCATGCTTCCCAGACCCTCCCGTTCACCATTACACTATCAGTGATGCGTCAAACAGATTGCTTGCAGTCATACCTACATCAAATTTATGTATATGTCTAATACCTGTCACTCTACGGCCTACGCCTTTTTTTAAATTCAGAATGAGGAAGGCTTACTTGCGTTTCTTAATATGATTACTGTACATGAACAGAGAAGCGTATGTTATAAAAAATTGTAATTTAACTGAATGATTTTTACACATTTATTATTTTGAATGCGTATAGTGTGCGTTATTTTATTGTTTGGTTAATATTTATAAAGCAGATGTTACGCCATTTCGGAATAGCGCAGTCAGCTAGAAATGAAGCTGTATTTTCGGAAATCTTAAGCTTCATGCTATTGCTTGTCAAAAAGATTTAGATAGTATTGAAAGTGTTTCATGTAGTGGTATGTTAAATATTTTTCAGTACCTATGCCGAGCCCGAATCTCGTCCGACACAGAGCGGTATGAAACATCACTGTTTCGATACAGTTCGCCCGTTCCAAGCACAGGTGGACTGAAACAGTCTTATTTTGAAACAACGATACAGTTTCTGTGTCTGTCTCGAGATCGAATCTGATTCGGTTATCCGAGACAGGGGCGGAATGAAACACCACTGTTTCGAAACAGTGAACCATAGCCGTTCCGAAACACTGAAACGCTTCCACGTATCAATACACTGATCGAAACATAGAAACAGTGGCCAAGTCTACCACTGAGTATATTACCACCAATGGTGTCACTTCTGTTGCTTCACCGTGCTGATCGACCAGAGATCACGTGGGAGCGTCAGTGTGAAACACTTCTCTTCCACCGTAGTAATATGGAGTATTTGCGGAACCAATATTCGCCTATGATCCACATCAGGAAGTGGCGCACCACACAACACACATTGTACAGGCTAAGAGGAACAGTGAACAGTTAATAGTCTTGTACTTAGATCCAGCGCAAAGTTGTCACATCTAAGTATACCGGCACATTTCCTACACCTGTTGCTAAGATAATCACGTAATCTTTGCTCTCACCTTATTACATGTACCAACATACACACATCAAAAAAAGTTTTGCATCACCTCGGTTCCGAGAGTTATGGAACCTGTACAGGAAATTGGAATAGAGATCAGCATAAACATCATTTCCGTCCTTTTTATTGCTCATGAAAACCAAACATTGCATGTTGTACCACAATACAGCGAGACCTTCAGAGGTGGTGGTGCAGACTGCTGTACACACCAGTACCTCTAATACCCAGTAGCACGTCCTCTTGCATTGATTCATGCCTGTATTCGTGGTGGCATACTATCCACAAGTCCATCAAGACACTGTTGGTCTAGATTGTCCCACTCCTCAACGGCGATTCGGCATAGATCCCTCAGAGTGGTTGGTGGGTCACGTCGTCTATAAACAGCCCTTTTCAATCTATCCCAGGCTTGTTCAATAGGGTTCATGTCTGGATAACATGCTGGCCACTCTAGGCGAGCGATGTCGTTATCCTGAAGGAAGCCATTCACAAGATGTGCACGATGGGAGAGCGAATTGTTGTCCATGAAGACGAATGCCTTGCCAATATGCTGCCGATATGGTTGTACTATCGGTCGCAGGATGGCATTCACGTATCGTACAGCTGTTATGGCGCCTTCCATGGCCACCAGCGGCGTACGTCGGTCCCAAATAATGCCACCCCAAAACAGCAGGGAACCTCCACCTTGCTGCACTCGCTGGACAGTGTGTCTAAGGCGTTCAGCCTGACCAGGTTGCCTCCAAACACGTCTAGTTGAAGGCATATGCGACACTCATCGTTGAAGAGAACGTGATACCAATCCTGAGTGGTCCATCCGGCATGTTGTTGGGCCCATCTCTACCGCGGTGCATGGTGTCGTGGTTGCAAAGACGGACCTCGCCATGGACGTCAGGAGTGAAGTTGCGCATCATGCAGCCTACTGCGCACAGTTTGAGTCGTAACACGACGTCCTGTGGTTGCACGAAGAGCATTATTCAACATGGCGGCATTGCTGTCAGGGTTCCTCTGAGCCATAATCCGTAGGTAGCGGTCATGGAGTGCAGTAGTAGCCCTTGGGCGGCCTGAGCGAGGCATGTAATCGACAGTTTCTGTCTTTCTGTATCTCCTTCATGTCCGAACAACAATGCTATGATTCACTCTGAGACGCCTGGACACTTCCCTTGTTGAGAGCCCTTCCTGGCACAAAGTAGCAATGCGGCTGCGATAGAACCCTGTTATTGACCGTCTAGGCTTGGTTGAACTACAGACAACACGAGCCGTGTACCTCCTTCCTGGTGGAATGACTGGAACTGATCGTCTCTCGGACCCCCTCCACCTAATAGGCGCTGCTCATGCCTGGTTGATTGTATCTTTGGGCGGGTATAGTGACATCTCTTAACAGACAAAGGGGCTGTGCCTGTGATACAATATCCACAGTCAACGTCTGTCTTCAGGAGTTCTGGGACCGGGGTGATGCAAAACTTTTTTTGCTGTTTGTATGTTATCAGCTCTTGGCTGATACACATCTACAGAGTGGCAAGTTATGTTTTTGTCTGTTCCTGTGTTTTCCCTGTCGTATATTTATTAAATTTCGTGTGAGTTTTTCTGTTTGAAGGGCTTAATCTTGCTTTTTTGTAAGTGTAAATTCATTCAGTCTGCAGCGCAGTAGTTGCTCATTTGTTTTGTTTTGAAAACAAGCATCCATTCGTTTAGTAAGTCAGTCAGTGAGGCTCCAACTCTCGGCTGATTCATATCTACAGAGCGGAAAGTTAAGTGTTTATCTTTTCCAGTCATTTCCTCGTACTATATTTAGAAATTTTCCATTTATGAACGATAAGCTCGCATTTTGTAACAAAAATTCGAGTAGTCTGTAGTGCAGTTTACGTTTCTGTTGAACAGCCAGCTACATAGCTCACTGATGCATCAGCGTCCGTTGGTGACAAATCAGGAGGGTAGCAAGTTGCATATCTAGGATTCTATCTGCTTTCATAGTTTACTTCTGCAGTTAGTCTTGCTAGGATGGGTAGGATGTGTACATTCTGTGTGCGGACGCAGGATGAACTGGCCGCAGATCGCAAAATGTGCTTTTGGCTATGGTCAGTCACCTTCAGGCTGCTGCCTCGGGGTGTAGCGTGGCGGAGAATCTGGCGCGTCGTACGGGACGCCTCAGGTGTTGCTTGTTTCGCCCATGGGCTGTGGTACTGGAGCACCTCCTAGTATACCAGCCATGGTGAATTTGCCCTATGCTAGAGTTATTTTGCATCGCTCGAGGCGGAGTGCCAATGTGGAGACTGGTTGTCTGGCCTCACCTATTGTCCCTGTGAGTGGACAGGTGGTCGCTCCTTCAGTAAGGTTTCAAGAAGCACATGGGAGCAGGGGTTTGCTAGTTATCGGAAGCTCCAACTTTAGGTGCATTACGGAACCCCTTAGGCAGATAGCGTTCAGGGCTGGAAAGAAAGCCAATGTGCACTCGGTATGTCTGCTGGGCAGCCTCATCCAAGATGTGGAGGCAGCCTTGCCTTCAGCTATCGAGCGTGCAGGGCACCAACGATGTCCGTCGCCTGGATTCTGAGGCCAGCCTCAGTTCACACAGGAGGCTGGCGGAAGTGATGAGGGGTGCTGGCCCTATGTATGGGGTGCAAGCAGATCTTGCAATTTGTAGCACTGCTCCCAGAGTTCATTGGGGTCCTTTAGTTTGGAGCCGAGTGGAGGGTCTCAATCATAGGATTCATGGACTCTGTGACAGTCTTGGCCGCAGATTTCTAGACCTGTTATCGGTTGGGGAGTTGTACGACTCCCCTAGATTGGCCAGGGAGCAATACACAAAGGAAGCGGCTACTCGGGTAGCAGATTCAAACGGTTGAAATGGCTCTGAGCACTACGGGACTTAACTGCTGTGCTCATCAGTCCCCTAGAACTTAGAACTACTTAAACTTAACTAACTTAAGGACATCACACACATCCATGCCCAAGGCAGGATTCGAACCTGCGACCGTAGCGGTCACGCGGTTCCAGACTGTAGCGCCTAGAACCGCACGGCCACTCCGGCCGGCTCGGGTAGCAGAGTGCCTGCTGAGTGCACATGAGGTTTTCTTAGGCTAGGCGGCAGTTTGAGGTAGTCTGATGAACACTCGCCAGTCGGTACAAAGTAAGGGAAGCCAGACTGCATTCAGAGTAAAGACACATTGATTGACAAAATTTTATCAGTAAAATATCGAAGTATTTGTAACAAAGTTCCTGAATTTAATGTCCCCCAGGGAAGTTCGGACTCAAATTATTAGCCGGCCGCTGTGGCCGAACGGTTCTAGGTGCTTCAGTCCAGAACCGCGCTGCTGCTACGGTCGCAGGTTCGAATCCTGCCTTGGGCATGGATGTGTGTGATGTCTTTAGGTTAGTTAGGTTTAAGTAGCTCTAAGTCTAGAGGACTGATGACCTCAGCAGTTAAGTCCCATAGTGCTTAGTACCATTTGAACCATTTTTTTAAACTCAAATTATTCTTGGGGCTGAGAGATGGCTGAAAACCGAAGTGAAAAACCCTGAGATATTTAGCGAGTCATGGAACATAAGTCGGAAAGACAAAGCAGAGGCCACAGGAAGGGGAGTGTTTATTGGAGTACACAAAAATATTGTCTCCAGTGAGATCGAAGTTGAGTGTGACAATGAAGTTACCTGGTCACGTATAACAGATCTAGGTGAAACCAAGTTCATTGTTGGATGTCTTTACCGTCCACGTGATTCTGTTGGAACAGTTCTAGAGTCATTCAAAGAATGTCTATGGCCAGCAGCGCGGAAATACCAAGATCATGTAATATCAGTGGGAGGGGACTTTAACCTATCGAGTATAGACTGGGGTGTGTATGGATTCATTGACGGAGGTACAGTCATGTGAAGTACTTTTGAACATCTTCCCTGAAAACTGTCTTGAATAACTAGTTTTGCAGCACACACGCAATGGAAATATCTTAGACCTTGTAGCTAAAGATAGGCTGGACTTTATCGACAACGTCAGTATAGAAATGGAGATTACCGATCACGATGTCATTATAGCAAGTACGGTTACGAAAGTTAATAAATTACTCAAGAAGGCTAGGAGAGTGTTTCTGCTAGAAAGAGCAGATAAGAAATTGTTAGCATAGTTCCAGTCAGATGGACGTAGAGGTATTACGGGCAATGTTTAAGCAGACTGTAAATAGTGGTCTGGGGAATTATGTGCTTAGTAAGTGGATTATGGACGGAAAAGGCCCACCATGGTTTAATAACGAGATTCGGAAAATGCTGAGGAAGCAGAGGCTGTTGCACTCTCGATTCAAAAGAGATCGCGTAAATAATGACAAGGAAAGGTTAGTAGAGATTCGTGCGTCTGTGGAAAGATCTATGCACGAAGTATACAATTACTACCACTATCATTCATCAGCAAAACACCTGGCCAGGGACCCGAGAAAGCCCGCATCTCGTGGTCGTGCGGTAGCGTTCTCGCTTCCCACGCCCGGATTCCCGGGTTCGATTCCCGGCGGGGCCAGGGATATTCTCTGCCTCGTGATGGCTGGGTGTTGTGTGATGTCCTTAGGTTAGTTAGGTTTAAGTAGTTCTAAGTTCTAGGGGACTGATGACCTAAGGTGTTAAGTCCCATAGTGCTCAGAGCCATTTGAACCATTTTTGACCCGAGAAAATTTTGTTCCTATGTAAAATCGCTAAGTGGGTCCACATATTCCATCCAGTCACTTGTTAAAGCTTCTGGTGTGGCAGATGAAGACAGCAAAACGAAAGCCAAAGTTTTAAATTTCACATTCAAGAAATCGTTCGTGCGGGAGAATTGTACAAACATACCGTCGTTTGACCATTGAACAGACTCCAGTATGGACAACATAGTAATAAGCATCCTTGGCGTAGAGAAACAACTGAAGGAGTTGAAAACAAATCAGTCACCAGGTCCAGATGGAATCCCAATTCGGTTTTTCAGTGCGTGCTCTACGGCATTGCTCCCTTACTTAGCTGGCATTTATCGTGAATCTCTCGCCCAGCACAAAGCTCCAACCAACTGAAAAAAGTGCAAATGACTCCTGTGTGTAAGAAGGGCAAATGAACGGACCCACAAAATTACAAACCAATATCCCTAACATCGGTTTGCTGTAGAATACCGGAACATATTCTCAGTTCGAGCACAATACTTTTCTTGAGCATGGTTTTAGAAAGCATCACTAGTACGAAACTCTGCTTGCCCTTTTCTGCAAACTATGGAAGAAGGACAACAGGCAGATTCCATATTTCTAGATTTCCAGGAAGCGTTTTACACGGTGCCCCACTGAAGGCTGTTTAAGAAGGTACGAGCACGTTCTTGAAGTACTGTTCCGAGTGTTTGGGATACGTACCAGGTCGAATTAAAGGAAGACATCGAAGCAATTCAGAGGCGGGCTGCTAGATTTGTTGCTGGTAGGTTCGAAGAACACGCAAATGTTACGGAGATGCTTCAGGAACTCAAATGGGAAGCCCTGGAAGGAAGGCGACGGATGTTCTTTTTGAGGAACAGTACTGAGAAAATTTAGAGAACTTGCATTTGAAGTAGAATGCAGAACGATTCTGTTGCCTCCAACATACATTGCGCGTAAGGACCACGAAGATAAGAGAAATTACGGCTCATACGTAGGCATACAGAGAGTCGTTTTTCCCTCGTTCTATTTTGGAGTGGAACAGGAAAGGAAATGACTAGTAGTGGGATGGGTTACCCTCTGCCACGCGCCGTGAGGTGGATTGCGGATTATTGATTTAGATGTAGAAGTAGATTCCATATTGTGGATCACACTGTATACAGGGTGTTACAAAAAGGTACGGCCAAACTTTCAGGAAACATTCCTCACGCACAAAGAAAGAAAATATGTTATGTGGACATGTGTCTGGAAACGCTTACTTTCCATGTTAGAGCTCATTTTATTACTTCTCTTCAAATCACATTAATCATGGAATGGAAACACACAGCAACAGAACGTACCAGCGTGACTTCAAACACTTTGTTACAGGAAATGTTCAAAATGTCCTCCGTTAGCGAGGATACATGCATCCACCCTCCGTCGCATGGAATCCCTGATGCGCTGACGCAGCCCTGGAGAATGGCGTATTTTATCACAGCCGTCCACAATACGAGCACGAAGAGTCTCTACATTTGGTACCGGGGTTGCGTAGACAAGAGCTTTCAAATGCCTCCATAAATGAAAGTCAAGAGGGTTGAGGTCAGGAGAGCGTGGAGGCCATGGAATTGGTCCGCCTCTACCAATCCATCGGTCACCGAATCTGTTGTTGAGAAGCGTACGAACACTTAGACTGAAATGTGCAAGAGCTCCATCGTGCATGAACGACATGTTGTGTCGTACTTGTAAAGGCACATGTTCTAGCAGCACAGGTAGAGTATCCCGTATGAAATCATAAGATGCTCCATTGAGCGTAGGTGGAAGAACATGGGGCCCAATCAAGACATCACCAACAATGCCTGCCCAAACGTTCACAGAAAATCTGTGTTGATGACGTGATTGCACAATTGTGTGCGGATTCTCGTCAGCCCACACATGTTGATTGTGAAAATTTACAATTTGACCACGTTGGAATGAAGCCTCATCCGTAAAGTGAACATTTGCACTAAAATGAGGATTGACACATTGTTGGATGAGCCATTCGCAGAAGTGTACCCATGGAGGCCAATCAGCTGCTGATAGTGCCTGCACACGCTGTACACTGTGTACTCCCATAGCACTCTCCACACAGAGACGTGGTCAACGTTACCTTGTACAGCAGCAACTTCTCTGACGCTGACATTAGGGTTATCGTCAACTGCACGAAGAATTGCCTCGTCCATTGCAGGTGTCCTCGTCGTTCTAGGTCTTCCCCAGTCGCGAGTCATAGGCTGGAATGTTCCGTGCCCCCTAAGACGCCGATCAATTGCTTCGAACGTCTTCCTGTCGGGACACCTTCGTTCTGGAAATCTGTCTCGATACAAACGTACCGCGCCACGGCTATTGCCCCGTGCTAATCCATACATCAAATGGGCATCTACCAACTCCGCATTTGTAAACATTGCACTGACTGCAAAGCCACGTTCGTGATGAACACTAAACTGTTGATGCTACGTACTGATGTGCTTGATGCTAGTACTGTAGAGCAATGAGTCGTATGACAACACAAGCATCGAAGTCAACATTACCTTCCTTCAATTGGGCCAACTGGCGGTGAATCGAGGAAGTACAGTACATACTGACGAAACTAAAATGAGCTCTAACATGGAAATTAAGTGTTTCCGGACACATGTCCACATTACATATTTTCTTTATTTGTGTGTGAAGAAGTTTGGCCGTACCTTTTTGTAACACCCTGTATATGGCGATCTTCAAGTTTCATACACTTTCCACCACAAGTTTACAGATTCATCAGAGCCTCTATTACTACTACTCTGTACTGTCTGCCATATTTCAAATGGAGTTCCGCTTCCACAACTGAGCTGCAAGAAACACTGCATTTTGTGCTCGGCAAGTTTCAGCTGCTGCGTATTTCATGGAGTCTGGAAACGCAGCGAGGAGCTAACACTCACACTAACAACCGATTATTTTATGAACTAAACTGATACATTTACATAAACAAGACACGCCATTTTCCAACTAATCTAAAGCAGAAACCTGAGGACAGCCAGTGGCATGCACACCATGCATGGAGCACGACATAAGTTTGTCTAAGGGATTATTGATTACCAGTTTAGATGTTCTAGACGAAGATGATCTAGACAGGGCACATTCAGATTCTAGCAACGAGTAAGCTGCCACTATAATTTCATTACATGTGCAAGTGGAACGTTTGGAAGGAGAGTCACTATTTGAATTCAAGGATCTATTTAATCCTCTTGGCACACTGCCAACAACCTCGGTGACGCAACACAAGTTTCCAGCTGGGGATCAATCATCGGTGTATCCTAGGCCATATAGGGTGGTGCTCGATCACCTACAACTGATAAGATGAATCCATTAATTAGCAGTTACACGAATGCATCATGGAGGAAAGTAACATTCCATGGGGTGCACCTGCCATCACAGTGCTGAAACAAATCTTCAGGTGGTTTGAATACATATTCATTGTGATGCAGTTACAATCTAAGTTGTCGAACAATTCCATATCTAATACCGAATATCATAAAAACCATGGATAACCTGGGGCAATGTAGATATTTCTTCATGATAGATCTAAGAAGTGCATATCAGAGACTGGAAGTAGAGAACCGACAAAAAACTGCATTTACAGTTCCTTGGCGCTATTACCAGTATTGGAGAATGCAGTTTGGTTTGAAAAATGCAACAGACATGTTACAGTGGTTGTTGGAAGTAGTTTTGAGGGGGTTAAAACCAAAACAGTGTAACGTACATCTTGATGTTCTTGTGTTTGCGAAGGATATGAAGGACCATATACAATGTTAGAGGAAAATTTTTAAAAGGTATCTTCGAGCACACCTAATCCTTAGCATAAAGAAGTGCTATTTTGCACAGAAGGATATGAATTGTTTGGGACACATAATTAGCCAGGTAAGATACGAACAGGTCCAATATTAGTGAATGCTGTATGGAGCTTTCCAGCGCCTCAAATAAGTAAGGAATTACAATCGTTTTTAGGAAAGGCGAATTACTGTAAGAAATCTATAATCAGATTTAGAGATATAGCATGACCATTCACACACTTCTTAAAGAAAGCTATGAATTTCCAGTAGATGCCAGAGTGCGGAATAGCGTTTGAAAAATTAAAAGAATTATTAGCAATTTGTCCAGTGTTGATATTTCCAGATTACAAAGAAGACTTCATTTTATCATGCTAGTAGCCATGTGGTAGGTTATATCTTAAGTCAGAAGTGCAGGGGAAGGAACATCCAGTAGCTTACACACCATGACAGTGTAATAAAGCAGAAAAGAATTATTCTCCTGCTGAAAAAGAGATGTTAAGCTTATATATTATACGACAAACTTCCGCTGCTCTTTGTAAGGGGAAAAATTTAGGATCATGCAGTGTTGAATTGATTGTTGGGATTAAAAAATCCATAAAAGTAACTTAAAAAATAGGAATTAAAATTGAGTAAGTTTGATTTCAAAGTAGATCTCAAACCCAGTAAGAAATACAGTAATGCAGATGGACTTAGCAGAAAAACTGGTGTAGTGCAGACAGTAGGTTGTAGCATTGAGGAGTGGTAGAAAGCAGAAGCCGCCGACACAGACTGCAAACTGTTTACAATGCAACCACATTTCACCACTCACAATGGATTACTTTATAATACTTTGCATAGTGGTCCCTGTTATGCTGCAAGAATAAGTTCTGAAGGAAGCACATGGTCATGTATTATCCAGTCATGGAAGATGTACAACCGCAGACAAAAGAGTAGCTGAGTGTTACTGGTGGAGGACGAGTATACAAGGCATCGAGCAATATGTTAAGAACTGTATACCGTGCGCACAACATGCAAATTTAGGGTATCAACATGTGCCTCTACAGAGCTTGCCAAAGGCCACTAAGCCTCCTGAGTTGAATGTAAAGAATATTTCAGGACTGTTGAGCTGGACACAAGCAGGAAACTACTAACAAGGGAACCTCCCCATCACATCCCCCTCAGATTTAGTTATAAGTTGGCACAGTGGATAGGCCTTGAAAAACTGAACACAGATCAATCGAGAAAACAGGAAGAAGTTGTATGGAACTATGAAAAAAATAAGCAAAATGAAGTGTTGGCAGAAGAGCCAACACTGTGTTTCTAGAGGAGGCCGAAATGCACGCGTTTAATTACACGCTGACTGGCGTGAGGTCTGGAACAGGACAATATCTTGAGAATTGCAAATAAAGTACGTAGATGATGCAATACTTAACTTTAATCCACAATTGTAGAACATCTCTCGTTACGGTACATGCTTCATAATGGAAATGGAAATGAGCGTTTGGCGTCATTGGCCGGGAGGCCCCTCGCGGGGCAGGTCCGGCCGCCATATCGCAGGTCTTATGACATTCGGCGCCACATTGGGCGACCTGCACGCCGGATGGGGATGAAATGACGATGAACACAACACAACACCCAGTCCCTGAGCGGAGAAAATCTCCGACCCAGCCGGGAATCGAACCCGGGCCCAGAGGACGGCAATCCGTCACGCTGACCACTCAGCTACTGGGGCGGACATGCTTCATAATATTAATTATCAACTGCTATGGCGCCTTGCTAGGTCGCAGCAAATGACGTAGCTGAAGGCTATGCTAACTATCGTCTCGGCAAATGAGAGCGTATCGGTCAGTGTAGCTTCGCTAGCAAAGTCGGCTGTACAACTGGGGCGAGTGCCAGGACGTCTCTCTAGACCTGCCGTGTGGTGGCGCTCGGTCTGCTATCACTGACAGTGGCGACACGCGGGTCCGACGTGTACTAATGGACCGCGGCCGATTTAAAGGCTACCACCTAGCAAGTGTGGTGTCTGGCGGTGACACCACACAAAATATACAAACTGAGTAGTCCATGAGAAGATAGGCAACCTCAAGGGCAATGTGAGCTCAGGAGCGCCGTGGTCCCGTGGTTAGCGTGAGCAGCTGCGCAATGAGAGGTCCTTGGTTCAAGTCTTCCGTCGAGTAAAAAGTTTAATTTTTTATTTTCAGACAATTATTATCTGTCCGTCCGTCCGTCCGATGCGATCACTTTTTTGGGAGTGATTATCACATCGACAAGAAAACCTAAATCGGGCAAGGTAGAAGAATCTTTTTACCCATTCGCCAAGTGTACAAATTAGGTGGGTCGACAAAATATTCCTGTCATGTGACGCACATGTCGTCACCAGCGTCGTATAGAATATATCAGACGTGTTTTCCTGTGGAGGAATCGGTTGACCTATGACCTTGCGATCAAATGTTTTCGGTTGCCATTGGAGAGGCACGTCCTCGTCTACTAATCGCACGGTTTTGCGGTGCGGTCGCAAAACAAAGACACTAAACTTATTACAGTGAACAGAGACGTCAATGAACGAACGGACAGATCATAACTTTGCGAAAATAAAATTTTCACTCCAGGGAAGACTTCAACCAAGGACCCCTCGTTCCGTAGCTGTTCACGCTACCCACGGTACTCCCGAACTGACAGGCTCCTTTTATTACTTATGTTGCACATGGACTACTCAGTTTGTATATTTTGCTATTTTTTTCATAGTTCCACACTTCTTCTTCCTGTTTTCTCGATTGATTTGTGTTCAGTTTTTCAAGGCCTATCCACTGTGCCAACTTATAACTAAATCTGAGGGGGGTGCGATGGGGAGGTTCCCTTGTAAGTTCTGACCATTAGAGATTGTTTCCTTTGCTATACTGGAATAACTGATATTCCAAACCAGCAGACAGACATGGTAACACAAATTACGGTAAATAATTGTTACTAAAATTTGGCATTCTGAAGGTCATAATCACAGATCAGTGCACAAAGTTTGCATTGGAGCTGACGAGGCAGTGATGTCATTTTTTATGTATTCACAAGCTAAGAACAAAAGCATTACATCCACAGGCTAACAGAAGAATGGAACACGTACATCAAACAATGGGTAAGATGATAACCTACTGTCAATAGACATCATAATGATTTGCGTACTTTCTCGCTACATATGATAGTAACGTATAATTCAAAAACCCCTGCGAGCACAGGCCTTTCGGCATATGAGGTGATGTATGGTCAAAAAATGCTTTCGCCATTTGAGGTAATCAAACCGAAGGTAGCGAGAAAAGTATGAAATTTCGTGAGAACATTGAAAGAAATGTGGAAACGTGGACAAGAAACTAATACCAAGCCTTTGAAAGAAAGGGACAACGCAATATTAGATTACCAGAGTATTATGTAGATCAGTGGGTAATGCTGACAGGCCCATACACCAGAAAGGGTAAAAACGAAAAAATTCATCACCTTGTACCAAGGTCAATATCAGGTTAGTGAGATGACTTCACCAATGAATGTCACATTGCATTTACTAAAGACCATTGCTTATGATCATTGCACATGTTGTGGATATTTGTCCTTTTAGAGGTGCACCAGTAGTAACAAGAAATGCCAAATATGATTATAAGCGTTAATCGTAGATGACAGACTTAAATCGAGGGAAGGAGACTGATGAGGAGAATTCTTTGCTAAGGGTTTTGTTTACTTATCTTTTTATTTTTCGAATTAATGAATTTTGCTTGAAATGTTAATACATGGCATTCATTTTTTTATGGTTGTGTTATAGGAGAGGCTGCATTATGCAAATCATTGCGGACAGCTGTATTTTGTTTTGTGTATTTTTGCTTACAATATCGCTAATTGGTCTTATTAGCGTAGGCAATGGGAGACTTCGCTTAGTTTCATCTGGGAGAGTCCTTGAAATAATGTTTGCTTAGTTTTAAGTAACTGTGTGTAGGATTAGCATGGTCATATCACGATATCGAAGTAACAGGTAATGCCATCCCAAGTGATACACACTGCCACAAGAGCATGCAACCTACAATTATTTACAGGGGGAGCAGGGGCAAAAGGGCGCCCGCAGGTCTTCCTGGCACGGTAATCCTATTTTTAGAGACCAAGAATACACTGAAAATATTCAGTGTACAAACCAGTAGTGGTTATTGTGCACTGCTATGGCCAGGGACGAGTTAAGGGTATGGAATTGTTGGAGCTGGAAAGTAGCGAAATATTAACACATGGCATGGCTTGTAATCATCTTCCAGCTACCATATCCTTTGTTGTACTGGCCTGACAAATTTCAACATATGCTACCAGTCCAGAAGCTGCCCTATCTAAACAATACATTGGAACCTGACCTCCTCGATTCCCTGGATAAGCTAATGGCAACAGAGAAAGGACATATTCGTGAGGAGCAAATGCTTCAGCATGTGCGGCAATATCATAGCAATCACAACCGGTCATTGCAATAAGTGTTTCAACTTCTGGTACAATCTTGGTTTTGACTCTTGCCTGTGCGGCCTATATCCATTTAATGTGGAGAACTTCCTGCCAATCTCAACTCCCTGTACACCAAGTGCTGACTGAGTGAGGAACCTTAGCAAGTAGTTAGTTATTAAGCATACCAGCCACGGGGCACTGTAATTCAAGCTGGATTAGCATAAGGTAAACCTAAATGGAATGTACATAACTGTAAAAACGTAAGCTATGTTGTTAAGTAGCTTTCAAAAATAATAGCAGTCTGCAATACAATGGACGAGATTTTCCAAAGAGGGGAGGCATGTTGCACCACTGACCTTTTACTTGGCATTTGAAACCTGTGGCTGAGCTAACAGCAAGTTGTCACCATAGTCTGCGGTAAGAAACTGCAGAGAGATCAAACTGACATGATCGAAGGCTATGTCTGCCCTGACACTAGAACAGTTTCAATATTCAGCCTCATCGCTGTCGCAAGGGATGGAATAGTTTCAGCACAGCTAAGTACATTAGCCACACCCTAGTAGCGGCAATCTGGATTGCCACACTGCCAAGCCTGGAACCGTGGTGCTTTCATGGCCTGTATGGTGAAGAATGATGTCCTGTCTAAACAGGGATGCATCAGGCCACAATAAGTACGGCACATTTCAGCTATTCAGTCGTTACACACCTGCTGCCTCACTAACCAACTTGCAAAATCATCGCAACCTGCAGTGGGGTGAGTAATTATACCTGCCATTCTGATCCCTATTACAGTTTAAAAATCGACCCCTGAAGGCAGCCTTTAGGGGCTTTTTCATCATTTTTCAGTTCTGTGTGTGTCATTCCCACATGCACCCTTTCAACCGTAACAAAAACTGTAGTAGTGTATTATGCGAACCTAAGGTTTTTCAAAAGTGCGAGCTATGTCCATCATGTCATCAACTGCTTATATCTGAGTGGATTGTAAAAAATTCGGACTCATTACAAAAGATAAATGGAAGTATTATCTCCCCTGTACTGTGAGGTTGTGCTAACCTTCAACCACCTGATAGCTGTCCTGTCCTAACTGCAACACAGGCATCAGCTTTCATGTCCTACAGACAGGCTTGATTAACTCCAGACTTTTTCTGAATTACAATGAACACAACTAAATCTGATAGAAAATAAGAATGACTGGGGATCGTACAACACATTTATACTCAATTAAAGAGATATACTGAAGTCTCCAATTACAAACACAAAGAAGCTCATTGTTTTAAAAATGTAATCCTGCTTAAATATATTCTAAATGAACAAAGAGTAAATCCAGTAATCATTGCTCTGTTAAGTGGATTGTACAAAGCACAAGATATAAAGAAAGACACTATACACTAAGGCAAACTAGAGAGAGCATTTGGCATTACCTGAATGGAGGCACAGATGACCTCGTGCCTTGATAGCAATCATACTTTGAGTAATCATTGTTAACTTACTGTAATAAATTAAGGGGTTGAAATGCAAATGGTCCCACATGGGCAACAAAAATGTAATAAAAATTCAAATTAATCGCAAAGCAGGAAAAGTTTACATTTTATTATTGTCATTCACAAATCAACAATACAATTACAAACTCCAGGCCAATCTGACTGGGCACAGACGTGACACAAGTGAACATTCCCATGTGCAATCAAATGATTTTGTTGATGAGTAGAGGTGCAAAGTAATGAAATATGTATTTTTTGTTTTTGCCCGGTATCACTTTTAAGAGGTAAAACACATCCCAAAAGGTAATTTGGCATATGAGGTTTACAGGGAATATATCTGAAATATACAGAACTTGAGATGTAAGGATGTTCTTGAAAAGTGTGTAATCAACTTTTGTAATACTTTGAAATTTTGCAAGATAGCGCACCACCATTACTTAATTCTGAAAAATGAAAACTTTTGCACAACATAAATTAAAGAAGCTTCGAAGCCACATATATCCACGTGTAATAAAGCTGGTTGCAGAAACATAGTTTTTGGAGAATAAGCTGTACAGCATGCTGTCAGACTATTTTCAGAATACCTAAATATCTAGTTATTCATTACTATTCTAATTACTTATTTTACTTATATTCCTTTTATGCTTTAAATTCTTATTTTATATTTTACATTCATGTCTTTTTATTTTTTGGTTTACCATTTCAAATTCATATATTTTGTTAATTGAAAATAATAAGTAACTCACTTTTATGATACAAAATCATTACAATAATGATAACCTAAAAAGAAATGCTTAAAACCTAATGATATTTTACAATGTGCACATAAAATGAAGGAAAAATCTACGCATAAAACGTGCAACAGAGAAAACAATATAAAATAAAATTCAGCATGACTTCAAATTGTCACAGGTGATTCTCTAAATATCCTGATTTTTATCAGGCATATTTCAGTTCACTGGCAAGCCTTGGTAAAACTAATTAGTTACGTACTAGTGACTGCAGCTTGATCATGTTTATTCAGCAGGACTAGATCTGAAAATCCTCTCACAAAGTTCTTCAAACATTGTAAGTCATATACTTACTGTGGATGTACCTATGCAATCGAGCCCTTTGGGAACATCAGACACACAAGTTTCCTGTCATCAGGTACAATGCTAAAAATGGTTTTTTCTCACTGACCACCCACTTTTTCATAGTTTTGAAAGAAACAAACTGTGATTTTGGACCAAGATTCTGAGAGTCTCTTTTTGAAGTCCCAGGTGTCCTTGTAACAGCATCTGACGAACAAATGTCTGACCAGGTCAAAAGATATTTAAAAAATGTTTTCTTTCCCACTGAAGGAGGAAAATCTGTGTTATTGTAGCTTGTTAGGGAGGTCAATGTGAAAGACACGCTTAGAACATAGTACCTGAAGACGAGGAACTTGTTCACCTGGTGATCCCAAAGGGCATGATGGCACAGGTACAACCATAGGACATATATGGCTTTTGATGTGGGAAGAACTTTGCGAGAAGATTTTCAGATCTAGTTCTGTTTAATGATTATGATGTCAGTCTCCACTCGAAAAACAATATAATCAAGCTGCAGTCACTAGTACATAATCAATTTAACATTTAATCAGTTGTGATATTTCCAGGACTACCCATGACAATTTGAAATCCTGATGGATTTTACTTTTTATCGTGTTCTATGCTGTGTATATTATGTGGAGAAATTTCATTCATTTTATGTGCATTGTGTAAAATAGTGTTAATCAATTTAATATTTAATCAGTTGTGATATTTCCAGGACTACCCATGACAATTTGAAATCCTGATGGATTTTACTTTCTATCGTGTTCTACGCTGTGTATATTATGTGGAGAAATTTCCTTCATTTTACATGCATGGTGTAAAAGAGTGTTATGTTTTAAGCATTTTTCACAGATTATCATTATTGTAATGATTCTGTATCATAATAATGAGTTACTTATGATTTTCAACTAACAAAATATGCACATATAAAATGCTAAACTAGAAAATAAGAAAACATGAGTGTAAAATATAATATAGCAATTGAAAATATGAAACAAATATAAGTAAAAAAATAATTAGAATAATAATGAATGTTTAGATGTTTTAATTAGGTATGTTGAAAATATTCCAACTGCGCATTACGTACAGCTTATTTTCTAAAAACAGTACTTCAGAAAGCAGCTTTATATACGTGTCTTGAAAGCTCTTTTAATTTGTGTTGTACAAACTTTTTCAGAATTAATTAATGGTGATGGGGTATTTTGCAAATTTTCGAATTATTACAAAAGTCGATTATACAGTTTTCAAGAATGTTAATTATATGTCAAGTTTTATATGAAAAACATTTTTATAGATCATTGTTTCAAATATATTATCTTTAAACCTAATATGCCAGACTACCTTTAGGGGTGTGTTTTGCCCCTTAAATATTAAACGAGACAGACAAAAAAGGAAATTCCTCCAGCTCACTGTTCGATCCATCTGAGTCAACTGATATTCACTGAATGCTACTCATTCCTCACTGCTCTCCATCTGATTGCTTACATGTGTGGGTGGGTGATGTGATACTGTATCACTGTGACATGTCAATCTTCTGCCAGATCTCTTATGGTATTGTGTGGCTGATGGTTGACAGCCAGTAGTCTTCATCTCCATGTTCCACAGCTTTCAGATGGTGCTCTAGGCAGCTTAACTCCTTCCTTCCATGCTCCCAACCTAACCCCTTTCCAGGTGGAAACTGCCCTGTGGCCAATGTGGTGTTATTGGCCTTCCTCATGGAGTCTATTGTCTTTAGTAATTAGCTCACGATTCCCTCATATGACACAGAGGGAAACAGATACTTAAAGATTCAAGCATCAAACTGTAAGGAAGACCATCCAACATGGAATGGAAAATGAAGATGTTACAAAGCGACAAGAGATATGGGAATTAATGCATGGATCTGACTCAAAGTCTGAAAACTGAGGAGAAAATAGGCTGACTCATCTCCAGAGGGCTAAGTCAGAATGCTTTATGCTAAACATGCTGCATATCACATAGCATGACACATGTGAATGTCTTGAAAAGATCTCCGTGACACTAGAGTTACCTCAGTATGGATTTCTAACCATCTTTGAGTCCTGTAGTGTGAATTCCCAAAGACTTCCAAATCCTCTAAATAGGTGATTTATGTAATTCCTCCAGCTCACTGATTGCTCCATCTTAGTCAATTGATATTCACTGAATGCTACTCATTCCTCACTGCTCTCCATCTGATTGCTTGTTGATTCACTGTGTGATCCCTAGGCTGCCCCTGTCTGGAATTTTTGTTATTTTTCTGCAACTCTGTTCTTCATCGCACTGAATTTACTGCCGCTTCATCTTTGTCATTGGCAGGCTCAATTAATAATCTCATCTAATGAACGACTGGGTCTGGGTAACTGCCTATCCTAGTCTTCATACAGGGTGATGAAGTTTCCAGTTCTGCTGTGGAAAATTCTTAAGTGTCAGATGGTGTGTACCATAGAAACTCATGTCATTCTCATGCTGGCCTCTGTTGTAGCGCTTCCTACCATTAGCTGCTGATTAAATAGTGGCTTAAAAGCCAGATTTTCTTGTGAAAACAGCTGAGTATTCCTTCAAGTGCCTCTCTCCATTCCTGAGCTGCCGAGAAGACTGCAGCCAAAAACAAGCCCACTTATTTATAACCAAAATGCTTGTAAGCTTTCTCTCAAGTGTCTGAGGTGCTCAGGGCTTGACAGCGTCTCCCCACTGTCAGTCAGCTTTTAAAGAGGACAACCGTTTCAGATCTAAGAAAACACTTCCTGTCTGTCTTCTGTGGCTTTTGGAAAAGTCTCACTATCTCCAGGTGCAGCCCTTTTGTCCTAAGCATCTGGCAGCAAAGTATTACATTACCTAAATGAGTTATTGTGATAATATGATTGCTCATTGTAAACTGATAGACTTCTCTAAACATCTGAATGCTCAACACTCAGATGAAATTCAACAGACATGGAGACTAAACTGCTGTTCCATGTGGTCTGGTGGCTGATTAAACAGAGGTCATTTTGCTATCACACGTTCACTGCACGTACAAAATCAATGGAGGATTTGATACTCAGACAGAAGTTTGCATGGCCAGCCTCAAATACCTTTTGGCAGTTGACTGCCTAAAAACCTACCCCTTGATTTAAAAGACAGTCGATCTGCAAAGAGGGAGGTTTGTGCCAGTTGAATACTGAACAAGGTGGTTTATGTAAGTTTGGGAAATGAGAGCGCACCTCCCGACACACACAAGAACGTCTCCGTGCATTTCTCTGAAGCATGCCTCATAGAGACTCTTGGGCACATAAAGATACATTCCAGATGTGGAATAGGCCAACAGGCTGGATCGTGAACAGAGGTGTGACCCCTTCACACTAAATAGCACATGTGCAATCTGGTAGACCTACAACGCCAAACAACACACGAGAAATATTGGGTCATTCGATTTGAGCTGTGTCACTCGTTTGGCGTGAATAGGAGAGAGGTGTGCTCAATTCTGTACTTGCAGTGTGTATTGGTGGCAGTGAAGAGGAAATCATGGTTCTGAGAATATTTCACGAGTTCCACAATATAAAGATCAATGTCGTATTTATTCTCAGCCAATATAAAAGGGGCAACACTCGCCATTTGGAGAACCACGAAATATGTCAAGGCAGTAAGGTAACAACAAGTAGCTCTTATTTGTAGACTTCCAGTGCAGTTATAACTAAAAAACGAGAATATGTTATTAATTTTCTGAGGTGAAAGTTTGTTCTTGTATGTTCGTTAGGAGTCAAACTTTTTTGATTCTTTTGTCTATAAACGCGAAACCTGTGCATTACATCGTTTTTCTTTGTAGAAGTTATGTGTGTTACATCCTTACTTACCTACCTCTGCTCCAATGTAAAATGTATTCCGATTCCCGGATATTTCAGCTTTGCAACATGTTTAGGAGACTAATCACAGTGTAAACAAGAATATGCGTCACAGCATATTATGTATTATTTATCTTACACTACCGAACCTGGAAATTCTTCGCAATTGCTCAATATATATGAGAATTTGATATACATTCTAAACTCCTTCCCTCTTGTCTCTGTCCATCTTCCATCTCCTCCTCCCTCCCCCCCCCCCCCCCCCATTCCTCTCTTCCTCTTTGTTCATCACCTCTTCACCCCTATATCCGTCTGACTCCTTCGTCCCCTTCTCTCTCTCTCTCTCTCTCCTCCTTCCCCTTTCTGTGCCCGTTTCCTCACCATCCCTCTGTCCATCTCCTCTTTTCCCTCATCTCTCACTTTGAATCTTGCTTATTCTCATTGGAAACGAAATCATTATAGGGAACTGAAATCGCTTAAACTAAACGGGTGACTTGATACGGAGTATGAGAGAGACCTCTCCGGACTGCTGTATCTGTGAGGATAGTAGCTTTAATGCAAGTATTTCGCATAGTTTAAATCAGCGAATAGGGAGGATTACAATGTTTCAGACGATTCAGAACCCGTAGTAGTATTCTAATCATTAGCTGATAAGCCATAAATACAACTTTGTTGCTTCACTAAAACCGACGACGATGAAGATAACAAAACGTTGTGTATACAATTTTTGTTTAAAGTTGATATCAGAGGAAAGAATATACATGGGACAAACAATTTCTCTAATGGTTCGCAACATTCCCTGCTGTACTAGTTAAAATTGACTGCGAGAAGGAAAACGAAACCGCCTATTTTCACAACACAGCTCAGCACAGACTTTTCTTTCTCACGGGCTGTTTTAAGGGCAAACCTGTACATTGTCGTTCTGAAAAATATATAGCCTATCTCCGTCTGATAGAGCATGATGGAAAAATATGAAATGAATCTGTCAAGAGCTTTTCGAGATTTCTGCTAACATGTCTCAATTATTTATTAAATATATTTATACACCACATATATTTAAAAATATATAGAATGAGATTTCCACTCTGCAGCGGAGTGTGCGCTGATATGAAACTTCCTGGCAGATCAAAACTGTGTGCCAGGCCGAGACTCGAACTCGGGACCTTTGCCTTTCGCGGGCAAGTGCTCCACCAACCGAGCCACCCCAGCACAACTCACGCCCCGTCCTCACAGCTTTACTTCTGCCCCGTCCTCACAGCTTTACTTCTGCCAGTACAAGTACTTCTGCCAGTACAAGTACTGGCGGAAGTAAAGCTGTGAGGACGGGGCGTGAGTCGTGCTTGGGTGGCTCGGTTGGTGGAGCACTTGCCCGCGAAAGGTAAAGGTCCCGAGTTCGAGTCTCGGCCTGGCACACAGTTTTGAGCTAAAAATATATAGCCTGCATTTCAGTACATATCATGTAAAAAATTGAAGTAAATTGGTCGAGAACTTTTGAAGGATAAATTTGCTAACAATATATCCGTCCGAATGTTTATTAGAGCATCGTGTAAAAATATAAAATAAATCGGTCAAGTACTTTTCGAGAATATTGGTAACAATATTAAAAACGACTTGTTTTTATTCTGGGTGCTCAGAAACAGTCTGAAAAGCTTGTGAGGGTATTGCACGATAGGTTGTGCTTGAAATAATCGTAAAAGAAAAAAAAATCGATACGTTGCGCCGTTTCGCAGTAATTTGCATTGAAATTAACCGCTCATGTCGATCCGCGAGGAAATTCAAGCGGCTCGCCAGATACAATTAGTGTCAGCTGTTCTCATACCGTAGATAATGACGCACGAGACTGCTCAGACTTTGGCTCGGGCTCGATCCTTACTACCATCCCATGCCCAGTTTTTGTACTGCTCTCTTGTTCGGTTTTAGGAAACCAAACAAAGGAAACGTTTGGTGGCACCTCTGCCGCGCCGACTGAATTTTCAAACGCAACGGCCTGATGGCTATCTTCAATGCTAATTAAGCCGGAAACGGCACAACGGTTGGAATTTTTTCTTCATAATTATTTCTCAGCACAGCCTACCATGCATCCAGGGGGGTCTGTGGGCTGAGGACGACACGGTGGCCGGTCCGTACAGTTGAGCCTACTTGGCCTGTTCGGACGGAGTTTTTTTGAGCATACCGTGCAACACCCTTACATGCTTTCCAGACTGTGTCTGACCACACTATATAGTAGTAGAAATATGAAAACGGTATATTGTGACAAGTTAAATAAAACTTAAAAGCAAGCGCCTGTTGTAAAAGAGCAAGTATCGGACACCCACCGTTTTCTTTCTCTAAATACTTTCCTGTAGTGACATTCTCGTGCGAATATCGATTTACTGCCACATTGTCAACATGCAGAGAAAGTTGAAAAACCGAAATTTTCTTATATATACGCAACGAAAACTTAAAAAAAAAAGACATTGTGTCATATCAAGATCCAGCATAAGTAGAGGCATTTTTTTCTGTGTATCAAGTTTCGACATTTCCACTGCTGATATTTTGCCCCAAGCTTCTAGAAATGTCTTAACCAATCGCTTTTATTTGTAATATGATTGCTTTTAATGTAGGATCCTAAGATAGTCTATCCGGACACCCCCAAAACATACGTTTTTCACTTTAGGTGCATTGTGCTGCCACCCACTGCCAGGTACTCCTTATCAACGACTCAGTACTCATTAGACAACATGAGAGAGCAGAATGGGGCGCTCCGTGGAACTCACGGGCTTCGAACGTGGTCAAGTGATTGGGTGTCACTTGTGTCATATGTCTGTATGCGAGATTTCCACACTCCTAAACATCCCTAGGTCCACTGTTTCCGAT
Source organism: Schistocerca serialis cubense (assembly GCF_023864345.2). Lineage (NCBI taxonomy): Eukaryota > Metazoa > Arthropoda > Insecta > Orthoptera > Acrididae > Schistocerca > Schistocerca serialis. Next base: position 217,595,103 of record NC_064640.1, read on the forward strand.
GTGATAGTAAAGTGCAAACGTGATGGGACACGTACAGCACAAAAGCGTACAGGCCGACCTCGTCTGTTGACTGACAGAGACCGCCGACCGTTGAAGAGGGTCGTAATGTGTAATAGGCAGACATCTATCCAGACCACCACGCAGAATTCCAAACTGCATCTGGATCCATTGAAAGTACTATGACAGTTAGGCGGGTGGTGAGAATACTTGGATTTCATGGTGGAGCGGCTGCTCATAGGCCACACATCACGACAGTAAATGTCAAACGATGCCTCGCTTGGTGTAAGGAGCGTAAATAATGGACGATTGAACACTGGAAAAACGTTGTGTGGAGTGACGAATCACGGTACACAATGTGCCCATCCGATGGCAGGGTGTGGGTATGGCCACTGCCCGGTGAACGTCATCTGCCAGCGTGTTTAGTGCCAACAGTAAAATTCGGAGGCGCTGGTGTTACGATGTGGTCGTGTTTTTCATGGAGGGGGCTTACACCCTTGTTCTTTTGCGTGGCGCTATCACCGCACAGGCCTACACTGATGTTTTAAGCACCTTTTTGCTTCTCACTGTTGAAGAGCAATTCGGCGATGGCGATAGCACCTTTCAACACAATCGAACACCTGTGGCGGAGTGGTTACACGACAATAACATCCCTGTAATGGACTGGCCTGCGAGAGTCCTGGCCTCAATCCTATAGAATACCTCTGAGATGTTTTGGAACGCCGACTTCGTGCCATGTCTCACCGACCGACATCGATACCTCACCTCAGTGCAGCACTCTGTGAAGAATGGGCTGCCATCCCCCAAGAAACTTTCCAGCACATGATTGAACGTATGCCTGCGAGAGTGGAAGCTGTCATCAAGGCTAAGGGTGGGCCAAAACCATATTGAAATGCAGCATTATCGATGGAGGGCGCCACGGACTTGTAAGTCATTTTCAGCCAGGTGTCTGGTTACTTTTGATCAGATAGTGTATGTAGATCAGGAGGCAAGTGTTGCACACGAACTACAGCGTAGAGTTTGTGCCACTACTCTGACAGAAGATATAATTGTTTTCATCTACATCTGTACTCAGCAAGCCACCATACAGCGTCTCTCGGTAGTTACTTCATGTGTCACTGTTTCCTGTTCAAACCCAATATTTTCGCATTCCTGTAAGTCTGCCTTCAGTGACCAATACGTCGTGTTTCCCATTATTCTGTCAATGAAAAGCAAACCTCAAATCTCTGCCCAAATTATTCTGCACCCTCCAGCATCCACCGACTCATATTCGTATTTTATGGCTGGAATGTACATGTTTCGGCTGCAGCTTTGTGTGTGCACGGTCAAAAAATACGGGAAATCAGCGAACTAAATAACATCTTCTGTACAGAAAATAATGGTTTTATTGAAAGCTGAAGAAACTCTGTTCTCATGCGATTTCGTACACCTTCATTTAATGGGAAACAATAAAATGAGTTTGTTACTGAACAACATCGATTTTGGGTTCGGTTCTATGTCATTTCTTGTTGTAAATAAAGTGCTATGTCTATATTAACTTAAAACAGATGGTCCGGTAGATCAGCCAAAAAGGCACCCATTTAAAAATGCGTATCGATACGCCGGGAGACAGTTCATTTTGCGTCCGTTACAACCGCGTTTGAGATCGCGACAGCTGCATTAAGAACTTTAAGCTAAACATACCCACACTCCTGCGGATTAGTTCTTACAACAGTACATTGATTTTCATTTCTGGACAAGAGAGAACAGCACAAGTCAATACTTCTCAGAATGCTTTACAAGATTCTCAAGAATTTCACTAATTTTTCTCGAGATTTGAGTAAGACAATTCCTGATGTCTAGACCTATGTTATCTGTGCATGTCTCTGTGGCATAGGAATAACAGATTTATATAAAAAGATATTATAAATGACTCGTATCCATACGTAATCTCGATCATAAACACGTTGTCACTTTGAGTGCGATCCAACCAGGATTTAGGACGATAATAGCAACCATGATATCGGGATGAGGTGTTACAATTTTGGCATCACATGGTGTCCACGTCAGTCGGACCATAGGACTCCTGTAGGGACGCTGCATCGTCTCCCTGTAACTCATTTACTTGTCCACACACTGCAATCACCATTATGCTCCTCACAGCATTCAACTGAAAGCGTTGCACGTTAGGAGACACTGATAAACACATAGCAATCAGAAAAAAAGTTGGGAGTGGATGAGTTCTGTCACGAGCCCTTACGGAGTCCACACAGATCTTGTGATCAAGATCTTTAAGATAAAAAAATCACGTAGCTCCTGGCTGTAGCAGCAGTCTGGTGGTTTGTCCTGTTATTGGAAAACAGATCTCCGTTTAACTGGACGACTCCAGTTGTACTGTCTGGAAATTGTCCTTGTCCATTAATATCAGGTTGGTGCATAAGTTCGTAGCGTTTTGCTTTTGCATGGTTCGTAACGTTTTAGTTTTGCAAGTTGGTATTCCGCTTGCTATGGGTATATTTATCGATTGTCATTTTTTATTTGTACTTCGCTATTGCTATTTCAGTTTACACACTGTCATTTGGAGACTGTGAGTGAAACTGTGGATGCATGAAAATTAAGTGCCACGTGGAGAGATCGGAACATTTCTTAACCAATTCTTCTGTTTGAGTTCGGTAGAGGGGTGATACCTGTGGAGGCAGCCAGAAACATTTGCGCCGTGTATGGGGATAATGCCATAGAACAGAGCATGGTAATAAAATGGTTTTCTCGTTTTAAGGAGGATCTTTTTGACATTAGTGACCTTCCATGTTCAGGAAGACCTTCAGGGTTTGAAGAAGATCGTTTAAGAGCAGTAATCCACAATGACCGATGTCAGTGTACTCGAAAACTGGCAAATGTGATCATTCCACCTTCGTGTGACATTTGCGTGCATTGGGAAACGTTCAAAAATCGGGTGTATGGGTACCACATATTCTGAGCCGAAATCACTGGGTACATCTCTGCTTGCTCGTCATCAGTTGACTCATGAATAACACTGTTCGTATCCTGTGTCCTTGCTGGTGACGAGCAATGGCGTATTTTATGGTAATATAAGGAAAAGAAAGGAATGGTTAAGCCTAGACAAAGCAGCATCCCCAAAAGATAAAGAACAACGACCAAGAGGACTGCGTGTAGTGATGCTACTCCACGTTAACGTCCGCCCGCATTCTGCTAGTGACAAAAAACACTATACAGGAGCTGGGCTGGGAAGTCATTCCGCACCCACCTTTTTCACATATTCTTGCGCCCTCAGATTTTCACCTACTCCGCTCTCTTCAGACAACCTTCAAGTAGTTTACTTTCCGAATGAAAATGCTCTCCGACCATGGCTTGACGAGTTCTTCGCTTCAAAACCACTTATTTTCTACAGTCGCGGAAGCGAAAAGTAACCCCTGCGTTGGCAGATCATTGTAAATAGTGAAGGACAATATGTTATTGATTACTAAAGCCTCTGTTATGTGTGTCTATTATCTATTCCTTTGATACTAACGACCTGCCTAGTGTTTGCTTGCAGTTGTTCTGCTTACAATGTGAAACCAGAGCTTATGCTACTGCTTACACATGAGTTAGTGTACTACTTATAGGGTGACAATTATTGAACTGTACGGAAAAAACGTAAAATAATTACAGTCTACAGCATGCACACACTTTATTAAATATGTAAACGCCACTACAGATATTCGCTTCGATATGCCTGCCACCATTGGCGATAATTATTCGCAGGCGAATAGTGAAATTCTGTATGAACTGCTGAAGTGTCGGAACATCGATAACGCCAATGACTTCCTGAATGGCTGTTTTCAGCTCAGCAATAGTTTAGGGTTATTGCTGAACACCTTGTCTTTAATATAGCCCCACAAAAAGGCGGCCATTCGAGGCCCGTGCCAGTGGCCTCTGCATACCCCAGAGCTAGAATGCGGTCCCCACAGTGCTCCTCCAGGACATCACTCTCCTGCTTCGATGGGGTCGAGCTCTGTCTTGCATGAACCACATCTTGTCGAAGTCAGGGTCACTTTGGATAACGGGGATGAAATCATCTTCGAAAACCTTCACATACCGTTCAGTAGTCAACATGCCATCAAGGAATATCACACCGATTATTCAGTGACTGGATATTGCACCCCCCCCCCCCATGAACCATGGACCTTGCCGTTGGTGGGGAGGCTTGCGTGCCTCAGCGATACAGATGGCCGTACCGTAGGTGCAACCACAACGGAGGGGTATCTGTTGAGAGGCCAGACAAACGTGTGGTTCCTGAAGAGGGGCAGCAGCCTTTTCAGTAGTTGCAGGGGCAACAGTCTGGATGATTGACTGATCTGGCCTTGTAACATTAACCAAAACGGCCTTGCTGTGCTGGTACTGCGAACGGCTGAAAGAAAGGGGAAACTACAGCCGTAATTTTTCCCGAGGACATGCAGCTTTACTGTATGATTAAATGATGATGGCGTCCTCTTGGGTAAAATATTTCGGAGGTAAAATAGTCCCCCATTCGGATCTCCGGGCGGGGACTACTCAGGAGGACGTCGTTATCAGGAGAAAGAAAACTGGCGTTCTACGGATCGGAGCGTGGAATGTCAGATCCCTTAATCGGGCAGGTAGGTTAGAAAATTTAAAAAGGGAAATGGATAGGTTAAAGTTAGATATAGTGGGAATTAGTGAAGTTCGGTGGCAGGAGGAACAAGACTTTTGGTCAGGTGATTACAGGGTTATAAATACAAAATCAAATAGGGGTAATGCAGGAGTAGGTTTAACAATGAATAAAAAAATAGGAGTGCGGGTTAGCTACTACAAACAGCATAGTGAACGCATTATTGTGGCCAAGATAGACACAAAGCCCATGCCTACTACAGTAGTACAAGTTTATATGCCAACTAGCTCTGCAGATGATGAAGAAATACGCTCCTGGAAATTGAAATAAGAACACCGTGAATTCATTGTCCCAGGAAGGGGAAACTTTATTGACACATTCCTGGGGTCAGATACATCACATGATCACACTGACAGAACCACAGGCACATAGACACAGGCAACAGAGCATGCACAATGTCGGCACTAGTACAGTGTATATCCACCTTTCGCAGCAATGCAGGCTGCTATTCTCCCACGGAGACGATCGTAGAGATGCTGGATGTAGTCCTGTGGAACGGCTTGCCATGCCATTTCCACCTGGCGCCTCAGTTGCACCAGCGTTCGTGCTGGACGTGCAGACCGCGTGAGACGACGCTTCATCCAGTCCCAAACATGCTCAATGGGGGACAGATCCGGAGATCTTGCTGGCCAGGGTAGTTGACTTACACCTTCTAGAGCACGTTGGGTGGCACGGGATACATGCGGACGTGCATTGTCCTGTTGGAACAGCAAGTTCCCTTGCCGGTCTAGGAATGGTAGAACGATGGGTTCGATGACGGTTTGGATGTACCGTGCACTATTCAGTGTCCCCTCGACGATCACCAGTGGTGTACGGCCAGTGTAGGAGATCGCTCCCCACACCATGATGCCGGGTGTTGGCCCTGTGTGCCTCGGTCGTATGCAGTCCTGATTGTGGCGCACACCTGCACGGCGCCAAACACGCATACGACCATCATTGGCACCAAGGCATAAGCGACTCTCATCGCTGAAGACGACACGTCTCCATTCGTCCCTCCATTCACGCCTGTCGCGACACCACTGGAGGCGGGCTGCACGATGTTGGGGCGTGAGCGGAAGACGGCCTAACGGTGTGCGGGACCGTAGCCCAGCTTCATGGAGACGGTTGCGAATGGTCCTCGCCGATACCCCAGGAGCAACAGTGTCCCTAATTTGCTGGGAAGTGGCGGTGCGGTCCCCTACGGCACTGCGTAGGATCCTACGGTCTTGGCGTGCATCCGTGCGTCGCTGCGGTCCGGTCCCAGGTCGACGGGCACGTGCACCTTCCGCCGACCACTGGCGACAACATCGATGTACTGTGGAGACCTCACGCCCCACGTGTTGAGCAATTCAGCGGTACGTCCACCCGGCCTCCCGCATGCCCACTATACGCCCTCGATCAAAGTCCGTCAACTGCACATACGGTTCACGTCCACGCTGTCGCGGCATGCTACCAGTGTTAAAGACTGCGATGGAGCTCCGTATGCCACGGCAAACTGGCTGACACTGACGGCGGCGGTGCACAAATGCTGCGCAGCTAGCGCCATTCGACGGCCAACACCGCGGTTCCTGGTGTGTCCGCTGTGCCTTGCGTGTGATCATTGCTTGTACAGCCCTCTCGCAGTGTCCGGAGCAAGTATGGTGGGTCTGACACACCGGTGTCAATGTGTTCTTTTTTCCATTTCCAGGAGTGTAGATGAAATGTATGACGAGATACAAGAAATTATTCAGGTAGTGAAGGGAGACGAAAATTTAATAGTCATGGGTGACTGGAATTCGTCAGTAGGAAAAGGGAGAGAAGGAAACATAGTAAGTGAATATGGATTGGGGGGAAGGAATGAAAGAGGAAGCCGCCTTGTAGAATTTCGCACAGAGCATAACTTAATCATAGCTAACACTTGGTTCAAGAATCATAAAAGAAGATTGTATACCTGGAAGAATCCTGGAGATACTAAAAGGTATCAGATAGATTATATAATGGTAAGACAGAGATTTAGGAACCAGGTTTTAAATTGTAAGACATTTCCTGGGGCAGATGTGGATTCTGACCACAATCTATTGGTTATGAGCTGCAGATTGAAACTGAAGAAACTGCAAAAAGGTGTTAATTTAAGGAGATGGGACCTGGATAAACTGAAAGAACCAGAGGTTGTAGAGAGTTTCAGGGATAGCATAAGGGAACAATTGACAGGAATGGGGGAAAGAAATACAGTAGAAGAAGAATGGGTAGCTCTGAGGGATGAAGTAGTGAAGGCAGCAGACGATCAAGTAGGTAAAAAGACGAGGGCTAATAGAAATCCTTGGGTAACAGAAGAAATACTGAATTTAACTGATGAAAGGAGAAAATATAAAAATGCAGTAAATGAAGCAGGCAAATAGGAATACAAACGTCTCAAAAATGACATCGACAGGAAGTGCAAAATGGCTAAGCAGGGATGGCTAGAGGACAAATGTAAGGATGTAGAGGCTTGTCTCACTAGGGGTAAGATAGATATTGCCTACAGGAAAATTAAAGAGACCTTTGGAGAGAAGAGAACCACTTGTATGAATATCAAGAGCTCAGATGGCAACCCAGTTCTAAGCAAAGAAGGGAAGGCAGAAAGGTGGAAGGAGTATATAGAGGGTTTATACAAGGGCGATGTACTTGAGGACAATATTATGGAAATGGAAGAGGATGTAGATGAAGACGAAATGGGAGATAAGATACTGCGTGAAGAGTTTGACAGAGCACTGAAAGACCTGAGTCGAAACAAGGCCCCGGGAGTAGACAACATTCCATTAGAACTACTGATGGCCTCGGGAGAGCCAGTCATGACAAAACTCTACCATCTGGTGAGCACGATGTATGAGACAGGCGAAATACCCTCAGACTTCAAGAAGAATATAATAATTCCAATCCCAAAGAAAGCAGGTGTTGACAGATGTGAAAATTACCGAACTATCAGTTTAATAAGTCACAGCTGCAAAATACTAACGCGAATTCTTTACAGACGAATGGAAAAACTGGTAGAAGCCGACCTTGGGGAAGATCAGTTTGGATTCCGTAGAAATGTTGGAACACGTGAGGCAATACTGACCTTACGACTTATCTTAGAAGAAAGATTAAGAAAAGGCAAACCTACGTTTCTAACATTTGTAGACTTAGAGAAAGCTTTTGACAATGTTAAGTGGAATACTCTCTTTCAAATTCTGAAGGTGGCAGGGGTAAAATACAGGGAGCGAAAGGCTATTTACAATTTGTACAGAAACCCGATGGCAGTTATAAGAGTCGAGGGGCATGAAAGGGAAGCAGTGGTTCGGAAAGGAGTGAGACAGGGTTGTAGCCTCTCCCCGATGTTATTCAATCTGTATATTGAGCAAGCACTAAAGGAAACAAAAGAAAAATTCGGAGTAGGTATTAAAATTCACGGAGAAGAAGTAAAAACTTTGAGGTTAGCCGATGACATTGCAATTCAGAGACAGCAAAGGATTTGGAAGAGCAGTTGAATGGAATGGACAGTGTCTTGAAAGGAGGATATAAGATGAACATCAACAAAAGCAAAACGAGGATAATGGAATGTAGTCAAATTAAGTCGGGTGATGCTGAGGGAATTAGATTAGGAAATGAGACACTTAAAGTAGTAAAGGAGTTTTGCTATTTAGGGAATAAAATAACTGATCATGGTCGAAGTAGAGAGGATATAAAATGTAGACTGGCAATGGCAAGGAAAGCGTTTCTCAAGAAGAGAAATTTGTTAACATCGAGTATAGATTTAAGTGTCAGGAAGTCGTTTCTGAAAGTATTTGTATGGAGTGTAGGCATGTATGGAAGTGAAACATGGACGATAAGTAGTTTGGACAGGAAGAGAATAGAAGCTTTCGAAATGTGGTGCTGCAGAAGAATGCTGAAGATAAGGTGGGTAGATCACGTAACTAATGAGGAGGTATTGAATAGGATTGGGGAGAAGAGAAGTTTGTGGCACAACTTGACCAGAAGAAGGGATCGGTTGGTAGGACGTTTTGAGGCATCAAGGGATCACAAATTTAGCATTGGAGGGCACCGTGGAGGGTAAAAATCGTAGAGGGAGACCAAGAGATGAATACACTAAGCAGATTCAGAAGGATGTAGGTTGCAGTAGGTACTGGGAGATGAAGAAGCTTGCACAGGATAGAGTAGCATGGAGAGCTGCATCAAACCAGTCTCAGGACTGAAGACCACAACAACAACAACACAGTGCATACTAATTTCCATCACGCACTGCAGCTAATCATGCATGTTGAACATCCTAACACAAACCATTCAGAAGTTATAACGATTTTATTTCATGTAGTTCAATAATTGTCACCCTGTATATTAACCTAGCTCAGATCTGTTGGACCTCGTTCGCTTTTACTTTGTTTGCCAACATTGTATTGTAATGAATTGTAGATGTTTGTGAACTGGATACCGATGGGAGAGAGTTAAAATATTTTCACTGATCTTCACGTTTTCCCCCTTTTCATTCTGTCTAGTTGCTGAAATCAACAAGTTGACACTCTGGTTTCTCAACATTAAGAGGGTGCATCCAAAAGTAAAGCCTCCTGTGCAATAAAAATTGTTTATGGTGAACATATAATACCGGTATTCGTACAAAACATTGCCTGAACTGTCGTCTATACAACACTACCGTTCAACATAGTCACTATGCCTTTATACACACTTGCGCCATCGTTGAACCAGTTTGCAAAAATACAGGATTTTGCTTCTTGACACAGGATTTTTAAAAACCACGTTTTGCTGTTGATTGCAACCTCTTAACGCGTCTCTCTCCGCGTCATGTTCTCGATTGGCATCTATAACAGATGACAGCCACCGCAGTGTGATTTATTTGCAGTGTAGGTTTCTCCGTTGTAAACTTCTTCAACCATCGCCGCATTACATTGCTGATGTCTATTACAGCATCCCCATACACTTTTTTTCATGGATGATAACAAAAAGGCTTTAAAATCAAGGGGCTAGAAGCGAAAACCTGTGTTTTTCCAAACTGGTTTTGATGCCTGGGTTCAACGATGGCGCAAATGTGTACAAATGCATGGTGACTATGTTGAACGGTAGTGTTGGGTGGAGGACAGTTCAAGCTCTTATCATTTCGCTGTTTAATGATACAGGATGCATTACTTTTAAGTCCACCCTCATAAAATTAGCTGGGTCTTGAAAATGGCCCAGCATTATAGCATGAGCTTGTGAGTCGCCCAGCAATGTACTCAATGACTCCCTATTACCACATTATATGGAGTCCGACCGAGGCTATGTAAACTGATGTGACGAAAGTGATTGGATACCTCCTAACATCGTGTCGGACCTCTCGCCCAGCGCAGAGCTGCAGCTCGGTTTGGCATGGACTCAACATGTCACTGGAAGTCCCTTGAAGAAATAGTGAGCTATTCTGCTTCTATAGCCGTCCACAATTGCGGACGCGTTGCCAGTGCAAGCTTTTGTGAACGAACTGACCTCTCAATTATATCCCATAAATGTTTGAAGGAACTCATGTCGGGCGATCTGGGCGGCCATATCATTCGCTTGAATTGTCCAGAATTTCGCTTCATTAACGGATACGTTCGTCGTATGTCCCACATTGATTTCTGCAGTTATTTCACGCAATGTTGCTTGTCTGTTAGCACTAACAACGCAACCACCGCTGCTCTTGGTCATCACGTGAAAGCTGTCGGCCACTGCGTTGTCCGTGGTAATGCCTGAAATTTGGTATTCTCGCCACACTCTTGGCACTGTGTATCTCGGAATATTGAATTCCCTCAAGATTTCCGACATGGAATGTCCCATAAGCGTAACTCCAACTACTATTCTGTGTCCAAAGTCCGTTAATCCCCTCCGTGCGGTCATAATCAAGTCGGAAGCCTTTTCACATGAATCTTCATATGACAGACCCGCCAGTGCACTGCCCTTATATACCTTGTGTACACGATAATGCCGTCATGTGTTATGAGCATATAGCTATCCCATGACTTGTCACCTTACTGCATTCGCTGTGCATGTCCTCTGATGAGGGACCTGACAAGTACTGCCGTCGCTGGCTACTTACAGCGTGGCACTACCCACTGCTTTCCATTGACTGCAATTTCTCGTCAGTCAATCAAAACAATGAAACCACCAGATTTAATACAAACAACAGGTGCTACCATCTGTCCCTGTAGCAGTGTCACTTTGCTCCTAGTTCTGTTCGATGAAATAATGGCGGAAGTCCAGAATCTTCACAACCTGTTTTCAACTGTCGTATATCCGTTCTGTTGCTTCAAGCCGCAATGTTCAAAAAATAGCACTGTAGCCGACTGGTGAAGTTTTGTTTGTACACTTGTGATCCCATGTTTTCGAAAATCTCAACATGAATTTTCTAGAAATGTAACGGTCTGATTAAAATATTTCATTAACTACCATGTTCTAGTGACACAGTACTCGCCCCACGCCCCTGCCCATCGCTTCACGTTGGCCGATTATCACGTTCACTGCCGCCAGCGCAGCAGTTACGTTGCGATTAAATACCCGTGTACTATTTTAAATCTCTCGTGCTGGCTTATTCGAGTAAAAAAAAAAAATTCCCTGGGATATGACGAAATTAAGCCCTGGGTGTTCTGCTAGCTCTCAGTTATTAGTTTCAGTTGGATACATCCATAATCAAATTCCACCTGAGCAATTTTCCGGCCCCAACAGTTGAGGTTTGTAAAGCAATCATCCCTCTCTGACATAAATCTCTTACAAGTTTCATGACCAGCAGCCAATTTTTTTTTAGATAGGATAAACCTTTCATTTTCCTCACTACATTTCACACAATACAGTAACAATACACATGTAGTGTTTGTCTGTACAGATATATGTATCACAACTGCTACATAATATTCCTTATTTGAAGGCTCACTTCTGTTAAGGGATAAGGGTTGGCTCATCACATAAGTCCAATATTAAAAATATTTATGACTGTTCAATTTCCTCTGAACTAAGAACACCAGGCAGGTATAGTTTTTATTTTCCAACAATTTAGTATAAAATGTGCCCAGTACCTGATAAATTGTGTGTACATTCTGTCCAGCCATTTAGTTCATATTTTGTAGTTTTTTTTAATGCTAATTTTTTTTCTCACCCAGCAGTTATGCAATCATTTCTTGATTCAGTATCCATAATGACCAAATTAGCTGTGATCCCAACAGATGAAATCTGTAACTGATTCTTGTAAAGCAGTCTTAGAATTTCATGGATAGTTCAGGTAACTCACTTGTTGGTTGTCTTTATACAGAGAATTGCAGGCTGCTGAAATTTGGCAGTTTTTTTTCCAGGCTTGGGAGCTTTTGGCATGATTTTGGTAACCATAACTTGCATAATACATTGACATGCCTTTGTAAGTGTAGTGCTCTCTGGTTCAAATCTTAAGTCTGCACATGGAAAAAGCAGATTCTGCTAATTCTAATTATAGCCTTGACATGCTTATGTTTAATTTGTCTTTCCCCCTATCACATATCAAAGTATTTTTATTTCCTGTACTGGAACTACTTTGTGAGAAATTACTCGTTTTGCATTCTACAGTAAGCTCATTTACATCAAGCCACAAAATTTTCTCTCTATGGCATTTGGGATTGTTGGTCACTGCACTGTGGAGGATGTGTGTGTACACCTAGTTCTGCCATCCAAACAAAACTTACCTGTTTGAAAGAATTTCACTCAATTGGCCACACAACTGCTTGTACTGTATCCAGTGAAGAAGCCTGATGACATGCTGTTTCTATGGGCCACAACTGTAAGCTTCACTCTGTGCTGCCCACAAAATGCTGGTGGCCCCCCTTACAAAACACTTCCACAACAGGAAAGCTGGTAGCAATACTCAGAATGGCAGGATTAATTCGGAGTTACAAAAATATATGTATGGTGTCTTGTGTCACATGTCCATGATGTGGAAATATTTATAATTTATCATCAAACAGGTGCATGACACAAACCTAGACAAAACACACATTTCCCTTCCTCCTTTCGGGCTGACACTGGCTCTGTTAGAAGTGTGCATTTCTGTCAAGTGTTGTTTTAACTCAAATTATTACATATTACTTTTTACACAAAATACTGAATTCATTTGACATTCAGAAAACAAGTGCATTTTTAACATCTTTCTGAGAAAGAACAAAAACTGCTTTTTCCATTTTTGTGGTGGATAGTAGTCATACTTTCTGCATTATTTATTGTACTCAGCTTTATATATGTCATTACATTATTGTAATATTTACTGTACCTACAATTTTATTACATTATCATTCAACAGTCTAGGAACAAAAAACTAACTAACATGATTGTTTTAATGAAGGTATGAGTATTTACTAGAAACACATGAGCAGAAAATGAAATGAAAGAAATATTTACTGGCTAGGTTAAATTTTTCATTTTTATAGCTCTATACTGATGACACTGAACAGCTTAAAAATTTTGTGTTGATTCCCTAGATGGGACTCGCACTGATAAATCTGCAGTATGATATGCCCTGTAGAGGGCATGTTCTCAGTGATCCATAATGTCTTTAGTATTGCTGTTCAAGTACAAACACTAGTTGATTCACTGTACTTGTTGCCTAGATCATTAACTCCATGCACGAGGACTCTGGTGGAGGTGCCCACAAAAGCCATTATTCTTCCAGAATGAGATTTTCACTCTGCAGCAGAGTGTGTGCTGATATGAAACTTCCTGGCAGATTAAAACTGTGTGCCGGACAGACTCGAACTCGGGACCTTTGCCTTTCGCGGGCAAGTGCTCTACCACTTGCTTGTGAAAGGCAAAGGTCCTGAGTTCAAGTCTCAGTCTGGCACACAGTTCTAATCTGCTAGGAAGTTTCACCACTATTCTTATTTCACCAAAAAATTCATAGGTCTTATTCACCAACCTACAGAAGTAACCACTGTCTACAACTATATGCAGTCAGCACAGCAGAACAAGAGTGCTCAACCAACATGTCTGCACCGCAATCGACATAGTGACTACTTAGAGGCAATATTTAGTGTTTTGGGATGAGTCCCACTTCAGCCTGTCCTATATGCTCTAGTGGAGGCTACAAATTGACAAGCTATATTGTTTCACAGCACAGGGACAGATGCAGTGAGGCGATTTGAGATTCTAACATAAAAAAGGCAATATGAACAGTAACTACTCAGTGATGTGGTAGAGTCAAAATACAGACTCCTTCAAACATATCCTCATAGTTAAAAAAAAACATGGCTAACAACATTAAATAAATGCTCAAGCTTTCTTCAAATGAAGTTAGGTGCCACACCCCAAATCCACATATTCACCTGATACGTTGCCATTAACTATGTCTACAAAATTATCAGTTAACTTGTCAATGGCCCATAACAACTGCTGACTCGTTTGTGGATTCACATAGAAACTTTGGAAATTCCCACCGTAGCATACCTATGCTGTAACATTTCAGTATCTATGATTGCAAATTTTGTCAGAACAGTTACACCTCCATAATCTCAATAATTTGTGTATTGATGTGTATTATATGATGTGAAGTTTATATTAGTCACATGTGTCCTATGTGAAAATTTTCACAAATGTTAAGTGTTTACATACTATGAATACTCTAATGCAATGTTGAAAATTACAGAATTTAAACACTGCTTGTTATTCTCTATCTTTAATGTACTAAATACAAAAAGATGTTCAACAAACAGGCTGTTCTTTCTACAAAACTGTATCACTTCTTTTTCTAAAATGCATGTGTGAATACTAATTTTCAAAATAGTCACTATAGAAATTAAAAATACAGATGGGGTTTCTCGATAAACAAAGTGCTTGATAAAGCATACTATTTTAAGCAAGACTAACTTCCCTCTTTATCAACACTTGCAGAAAGGATCAGTCTGTCAAACCTCACTACTAATTTGAGGCACATTTGGGATATCCATATTTCTGTCGGAAACAGTACTGCCAAACACCACTGTTGGCCTTTTCCTGTGCAGTTAAGCATTGTTTATTTGGTTACTACATTTGACCAATATCAGTCATGGGCTACTTCCATTCTGTGACCCAGATACAATCATCTTATAGTTTTAATTTAATTTCTAGGTGCGCGCGCGCGCGCACACACACACACACACACACACACACACACACACACACACACAAAAAAACTGCTGAAAAATTTACTACTCTGACTTTCATGGTTTTTACTGTCTGAATCAGAAACCTCTCTACAAACACACTTGGCAACACCAAGTCGCTATATGCAACCACTTGTCTAATATACTTGCATTCTCAGTTTAGGTCAGCAAAGTATGGCGTTTGTGTGATCACAAACTAGACAATGTGGCTAGTGTACACTGATCAATACATCAACACACCTCTAACAGTAATTTAAGAACTAGATCATGCACGCATCGTCACTTTACAAGTAGGGTTGTCTGCACAGCAAGATACCCACTGTTTTGGCGTACTCCACAGTGATGGCATTAAAACATTCAGTCACTATAACAAGACAAAAAATTTAAGATTTCTTTCAATGCCAAGACCAACTGATGACCCCTACTCAGGTTGTAGCTTGTTGATACCTTAAAGATAATGCAACAAATGTGTCCACCTAGACAGTATGCAGCTGTCTCCCATAATCGATTTGACCTCTAGGCATACATTATAAACAATACTAAAACACCCAGCACCATGGTGTACTGAAGTAGGCAAGGGAAGAACACCTGGAATGGGCTCAATGTAGTCTAGTGTCCTTCACTGACAGGTGGAGGATTTGTCTGAACCTGATCATTGAAGCTACTAATACATGCAGTTCCACCAAATGAGTGAGTTGGGTCAAACCTGTTTTGGGCTCGTATCATGAATGAATGAAGCCTGTCATCACTATTGAGGATAATGTAATGACTAGTGTGACACCCCTCCCCTGCACTACATGATCCAAACAGTTCTGCCATTCAATATTAGTACCAGCTTTAGCAGCAATATTTGCATCACCTTGTGGACACCATGCTCAAGATGACTAACACATATAACAATGTCCAAGACAAAATAGTATTGACTGCTATCCACCAGCAAATTTTTATGCTACAAATGTGCACTTATGGACAGATTGCCTTTTTTAGTTTTATTTTTCAGCGAAGTTGTCTTTTGTTTCATAACGCTTGCTTTCCATCCCTGTGCGGCCTTGAATCTAAACATTCAGATGTGCAAGACAAAACTTTTACTGCTTATATGCTACCAGAGTACATTTACACATTCTATGCTGCCAGAGTAATGAAAATTACACAACACAGATCTCTCAAATAAAAATTTTTAGTAGAGATCATCAACTCTACAAACTTCCAATATATTTTAAGTATTATTTCAATTCAAGTGACACTAAAATTCCATAATGTTATAGTGTGTGTTCATTATGTAAAATTTGTTATATGTCCTTTCATACATAGATTTGTCATTGGGGCATCAAATAGTCAATTGTGCGATTATGAAACTGGATGATTAATAATAATCAGTTTGGCTGACAACATTAACAGTACCAACATAGATTTAATGACCACAAAATATGATTAAATCTTAACACCTTTGGACTGTGTAAATGTTTCCCTAGTCACAAACTAATATTGCTGTATTGTACCAAGCTACATGACGAGAAGGAAAGTAAGTTATCTGAGACTGTCATTTAACATGTTGACTGCCACAAGGCCACTGTCAGACAGCGGAGGTTTATGCCTGACACCGTGTGACCACAGCCTCCACTGTTTAGTATAGTGTATCTTTGGATGGTGTGTAAAATGCCCAAAAAATCAAAATGTTGGACAAGATGCTGCACCCCATTTCCTGCAGACCTGCATCAACTCAAGAAATACAAGTAAGTATCTCTTGTGATCACTGCCAGCCGCATGGCATCAGGCTTTCAGGTCTGTGGCCCATGGTGACCATATGGCAGTTGACAAGTTTAAGTGTCAGAATTTGAGGGTTGGGGGACAGCACCTCATTTGCAATTAAATATTTGTCATCACCATTAAAGAGGGGATGTATTGTTTTAGCAAAAATAAATGGGGCTTCATATATTATAGTTTTTTCTATGTGGAAGTATACAAGCCAGGGATTTAATTTTCAAGACAAAGTCCTGACACTGAGACAATAGCTTTTAAGCTCCTATGTGGCATTAACAGTACTGATACAAAGCAAACCTCAAACAGATCAACTGCCACTTAAAGAGACAAATTTGAAAGAGCAAACTGCTTAAGTTTACTATATCACTCAAAAGTAGTACTTGTTAATTTTCAACAATACCGTAAAAATTGAGCAAAATACCTCCCTGTATGCAATAATTGATCTCACCATATCTTATACCGTAGTGCAGGCTGTTTCTACACTGCACAATGGGGCACAGAAGACCATAGCCCACAGGTAGACACATGCAGGAGGAAGGCTGTCTCCCCCTTTCCTACCTTCCTTCCAGGGGGTTTTACTTCTCTAAGTTCAAGCTTTGTTCCTTGGTCAATCACATGCACACATTTTCATTCACTAATATTACAAGAAATTTAAATGTAAAACATCTGAAAGATTATAACTCTTCTAGCATGAAAAGTATAAGTAGTATGGAAAGTTCCACCACTGATATCCAACACTGACAAATGTCAATCTTTTGGCAACAGCCGCGCGGGATTAGCCGAGTTGTCTAAGGCGCTGCAGTCATGGACTGTGCGGCTGGTCCCGGCGGAGGTTCGAGTCGTCCTCCGGGCGCGCGTGTGTGTGTGTGTGTGTGTGTGTGTGTGTGTGTGTGTGTGTGTGTGTGAGAGGATAATTTAGGTTAAGTAGTGTATTCACTTAGGGACTGATGCCCTTAGCAGCTAAGTCCCACAAGATTTCGCATACGTTGGAACATGTTTTGGCAACACTGTGTCTGACCTAATATAATAATTTTATAAAAAAATTCATTGAACTGAATTTTTCTGTAAAACATGCAGTACAATTTTAATTCCTCAGTCACTAGCTGGTATTGCATGCGCAGTGTCAACTGCTCAAGCACCAGGCATTTGCCCACCTAACACACCCAGCTGCCTGAATGCTCACTTGATTAGACTGCCGACCCCAGCTTATGCACACTCATCTGTCTATCTGCTGGCACAATGTGGTAAGCCATGGTGCAATGCGTGGAATTTGTGATACTTCAGAATATGACTGAAGAGTCAGACTCACAACTGAAATATTTAAGGCAGTCTTAATACAGATCACGTCTTTACACAATAATATTCTAAGATTACCCTCCAGCAGTCCCCCACAACAGGAACTACACATAGTTAGGGCACCCATACAATAATTATCTTAGAAACATTTCACTGAAGTTAAAACACTACCTTTTGAATGGGAAGAAAATACAAGACAACTGTTAACATGAAGAAACATGCCAGTTAAATACTCAAAGAATAAAAATGTTTTATCTTTATTAACTGTTGTAATATCCATTTAATGCCGTTACATTTTTGGCTTTAGAGTTTACCATTCCATTCTTTACAGCTTTGTTGCATTGCCAATTGTTTGTACATCACTAACTACTTAAATTAAACAGTGTAACAAAACTAGTAACAAGATAATATAAAAATAAAAATGAAAACAGGAATAATTTAGTTGGTAAGTTTACAAAATGCAGTTGACACTTGCTCACGAATTGTCTACAAATTTTAACACTGATAAAGTCATTACATTACAATACCCCTATAATTTATTAAAGCTACATTTCCAATATGATTCATAGTTTCATTTAGAATCTCTCTTTGCTGTCACAGATCATCAATGGTGCAGGGGTGAAAGGTGGACACACACACACACACACACACACACACACACACACACACACACAAGAGAGAGAGAGAGAGAGAGAGAGAGAGAGAGAGAGAGAGAGAGAGAGAGAGAGAGAGAGAGAGATATTTGTGTGTCAGCACAGTGTATGCATTCAGTTACAGTGGAGAACCAACTTTATTGGCAGAACACCCACAATAATGATACACACTTCTGTGACAACATATTAACATGCTTAAAGTAATGAAAAACTGTCCAGACCACCATAGGCTGGCTCTTCTCTCTAGGCACTTGTTTCTCCAACTTCAAAATCAAAGTAACTTCTTATATTCAGTGGTGCTTACAGCATTTTACAATAAGTGTCCTGTCATTTTCATATAACTGTTGCCTTAAGAGTGTAAAGAAATTGAACCAATAAGCACATCTGTACCTAATTTACACTGTAACAAATGGATACCAAACAGTAACATGGCTCCACTGAGAAATAAGCTGTGGTGAACTACACTTCCAGAGGTTACAATTTTTTTCACTGTATGCCAGCATGCTGGTCTCAAAAGAAAATTTACTAATAGTACACTAACTACATTACAGATCTGCAAGTTCAACTGTTTTCCTTCATCACTGACTTACTTACCTTTATCTACATGCTACTCTTGTTTGAAGATAATATGCAATCGCAGAGTTATTACTGGAAGTCTTTCTGATTAAATTATACAATCCTTTGCTGTAAGACAGCTTTATGTAATGATGACCCTGTGAAATAAGTATAGATGAAACTGTGGTATCCCAAATTCAACCCATTATTAAAACAACTATGTAACAAGTGGAGGCTGGCTGGCTTGTGTTTTGATAAAGATACACCCACCCTTCTAATTCAATAGATTTTTACTGAAACTACTGGTGTCCATTTATTTATGGATTTTAAAAAATAATGAATAGATAGCCTCTGTATCTACAAAAGGAATTCTAGCTCTTGATCAAAAGGTGACCAAACTTTTAAGTAACCTTTGATATAAAATTTCATTTTATCACTTTAAATACCATTTCTTTCTTTTTTAAAAAGAGTTCATCCACACTTAATGAGTATATCACAGCAGTAACAAAGATACTAATACATATTATACCCATGCTGAAATAAGGATTATTAACTTTCTCAAAATTTGTTACATAGAAATTTATTGCTTAACTGGAAATTATTCCTCTTCATTTACAGCCAGTGCAGGTCAGTTCGAGGTAGAAATATTTCGTACATACACGAGTAACCACATGTATATTTCAAAATTACTTAGCAAAATGTCTTAATTATTATATATTTAATATGTGTGCGCAAAAGGAGATGGCGCACACACAGGTGTGCTCCATAGAGTGTGATAAGCCAGATTATTAAGAATAAATGACTCCTGAACTCTGTACAACACTGGCTTGTAACTACACACAACTTTTGTAGCAATCCAGGTACTTTTATTTCAGTAGTAATGTAACAGTGTCAGCTTGGCACTCGAGTTCAATAACGCCAATAAATTTGTACATTAACAGTATACTTTCCATCCGATCACCTTTTAAATTACTTAAAAACAAAAATCCACCTTTTCTGTGCAAGTAAAATATACATGGCCATTTAAAACTTTGCAACACTTGGAAAAATCTTGGAGGTTAATAGCCTGAGTTAAAAACTTCAATGGGCTGACTGTATAATTTCAAAATAAATAAGCTTTAAAAGCTTAAATGAAATGTAATATTGAAATACTGAAGATATTTTTAATATGGATTTATTTACAAACAATGTCATATGAAGTAATATCAATGGTAACAGTAATAGCAACAAACTGGACCTGACAGAGTCGTTTGCTTTGGAATGTGGTAGACAAAAATGTTACAAGGAGACAAAGATAATCCAGCAAGACAAGTCACATCCAGGACTCATGCATATACAGCAACTGATCTGCCAAACACTCATTTATAACGAAACAAACATCTTTCAGATTTTGCAATTTCCTTGAGTTATTTTTCCTGCATCAGCCACATTTAGAAATGCCAAACAAATATATTTTATTTGTTCTGCAGTACTCAACATTAAAATTGAAAAGATTCTTGCAAAGTTCAATAAAATAGAATTTAAGACTGAAGTAGTTAAAGCTGATGATACTCTCATTAAGATACAAAATTTTTAACTGAATTTTCTTGATTTATATAACATCCAGTCAAAGGATAACAAGAATTTAACACCAGCTCATCAATACCTATTAATATATTAAATGTATTTTCAGAACTGCAAATCTGTGCATCAAAGTTACTCATATTCCATTTCAGAATCTTATTAAAGTCACAAGACTTATTTTGAAGCAGACAAAGCCCTTTGTGAGGATAAGCAGTTAACTTGTGAATATGAAAAAACAGTGAATGACTTATTTTCCATAGCATGAATAACTTCCAAACCAGTTTCCATTTTTCATAATAAAGAATAAGTCCTTGAATTACAGTAGTTTGTTTCATTTCTATCAGCACATCACTATAAAAAGATCACAGTTGACCGTATTACCTGAAAGAGAGAGAGTCTGTGTGTGTGTGTGTGTGTGTGTGTGTGTGTGTGTGTGTGTGTATGCGCGCGCGCGCGCCCGCATTGTTACACCAATTAAGTTCTTATATCAACTGCTGATTCATAGCTTTGAATGAACTACGAAAGTCTAAAATTTTGTTGAATAACTTTATCCAGATTGAAAATAACACTTTAGTGTTAAAAACAAGTGTCTACAAAAATTTCAAAATATCACAGCACTAACATTGAATTTAGATGTATTAGCTGCCTTGATTGTTTCACAAACTTCATAACACGTGGGCAGCCCAATTATACTCCAGAAGGTGGAATAAAACACAGAACACAGTTATGTCAAGAGCCACATTTCTCCCATTCCTTTGAAACACTTCAGTCACCACAAGTGATCGTACCACTTATTTTTTCACACAATACCCACTTAGTTTGTGAAAAAACAGAAAAATTTTCATTCTGAAATAAAATCTCTTGTTCTGATCTAATACTGGCTCTCTACCAATAGATTCAAAATTTTTGAACTCACTGAATGCAAGTATTAATATTTTAGTCAAACCTGCTATTAAGTCTATTAAATTTTGTACCCCATGAAGCTGCAAGTAGCAATTACAAACACACATTTGTATTTTCCACTGTAATATTCAGGAATCAGTAATTCATATTAAATAAAGTCATAAGCATAAACAATGTACAAAAAGTAAATACTTGTACTAACTTTGTGTTAATTGCTGCATATTCCAGATTTAATAAATCTGCATGTACAATGGAATGCTTCATAATATTCAAGCATTGTTCTACAAAATAATTGTTACACCGTATGAATCACTCACTAAACAATTATTCTATCATTGACAAAAACTGCAAATGTTTCCAAAGAAAGAAGTTACACTTTTCAACAAAAATTAGTTCATACAGTAATTTGGACTTTTCCTTTAAAACATAAGAAACTTACTTTCAACAGTCAACATATTACTAAAGCCTCAAAAACAAAACTTTAGCTCTTTCCACAATGCAAATTTTTATCAGTTTGATACAAATGTTCATAACTGCACATTCATGCTGTTGCTATGCCCCAAATTATGACCAATTATTTAACAGTAACAGGTTTTTAAAGCCAAAAATTGTAATATCACAGTCTCTCATTTTTAGCACACAGTGAGGACTTTAACAATCAGACCAGTTCAGGTAGTTCTCAACAATAAACAAGTGCTTCAAAGCCTGCAATTATGCACACTACGATCACCCAACACATGATATTTAACAACAAAGTTAAGAAGTAAAATTTCCACATTTTTAAAAATATTGCAGAATATATGTTTTACACAGTTTCAAGTACTAAACCCATATTTGAGAGTACCTATGAGGATCAGTTGAGTTTGTTACACATGCAAATTCTGAGCACAGTATATGTGATTAATTTCCGTTTGAACTTTAACACAAAATGAAGAATTACACAAATTTGGAAGCAAAAAGCAATTTTCTTACGTTTGTCACAGGTGCTTAACTTTTTCTGGATAAAATTAATACTTTATGATAACCAACAAAATTTTGAACATTATAACCGTTTTCAAAAATTTACAAAATGTGAATTACTCAGCACCAAATATACCGCAATTAACAGTGCCATTTTAAAAATTACTGTTTATACTCTTATCAATGCTTCAATGTTTTTGTAATTAACACATCAGGTCACAAAAGGGGAACTAAGTGAACTGTAGAAACTAGAAATTTACAATTCATATGAAACATTAAGGTACATTTAACTTTTGTGGAAAGATGAGAATGATGGCAACTACTGTTCTGTATACAAGGATCAAATTGTGTTGAACACAAGTCTTAACACTGGGAAATAAGTTATCCTTCAAGATATACTGAACTATAAAACTGTGGTCATTCAATAAAAGAATTTATTGTAGTGGTTTTGTCAGTAGCCCACTTCAATTCCACCCATAGTAGTTACAAATGAAACTGGTCCTGGGCACATCACTTTCTGCTGTAAACATCAGGTTACAATGTAAGAGCAATCCTCATCACACCACCTACCACAGAAACCTGATTCTGTGAGTGTCTATGGGGTTAAACACTTGCAATAATGGGCTGAAGCATCATCTAACAGCAACACTCATTTTTTTCCTGAGGGGGGAGTCCAAAAACTTCTGTAAAAATCATTAAAGCTGTATAGGTACAATACTTGACATAATGGATACATAAATGTTAAAAGGATAACTTTCAATACTTAAATTCATTTATGTGACTTCCTCACATGAATGTCTCCCAGCAAATTCAATTTTACACACAAAGGATTACTTAGCACCAAACATTAAAACACTTTGGACAAAGTTGCAAATGCTGTTTGGGTGACCATATCCAATGAAGACACTAATATAAACCAAACAGCATAAAAATGAAAATAAAAATTTGGTGCTGAATTCTAGTATAGACTACAATTAAGATGTAGTATATACTAAATAGCATAGCAACATTCTGGCTAAATACAACAATTCTTTTACATATACAAAGCACATTAATTTGGGGCTTAGTCTTGGGCACTGTAATGCACATTTATAAACAACATGTTTAATTAAGCAAAGAAGTTGTACAGTCTTAACTGAACACTGTGTTAACTTGCAGAAATAAAATTCTCTCTCTCTCTCTCTCTCTCTCTCTCTCTCTCTCTCTCTCTCCCCCCCCCCCTACACACACACACACACACACACACACACACACACACACACACACCCCTTCCAAATATGAAATTTGTTGACTTAGCTAAATGTTTGTAACTGACACACTGTAGGCCTCAATGTATCTTAGTATACATCACAAAAAATTTACACTAATGAACAGCATCACTCCTTATCAGTCACCTTTTCATGTTCCTACTGTGGGCTTACATTTTTTTGTTCACTTTATTAATGTGATTTATACCAAGAGAAATGACCTACAAACTTACATATCACCACAACTAACAATCCACACTGTCAAATTCCTTTTTGCAAGTATGTGCCAGGCCAACCTCCAATTTGCAAAAATTAGACTGCATAAACTACAAATGAACTTAAAACATTTCAAAAATGGTATGAATGATTATTAAATCTAAGAATTTCAATCATCCATTTGTCAGAATTTCTTTTTGTCCTCTGGCTTAGGTACATACATGGAAAACCTTTTCATTTTTTACATTATTTCCAGTAATCAAGCACACTACTGTCACCCATATCTCATTCAGCAACTTTTATCATCAGACAGAAATCAGAAGTCAGCAAATATTTAAATAAAAATTTATCATAGACTTCATTTGACAGGCAAAACTACTGTGCAACTGAAATGAAAGTTTTGACAGCAAAATGTTTACTAATTAATGCTGGTGTGAAACAAAGGTTCTCCACCTGCACATTTTGAAATGTTTACTTTTTCATTCCCTCTCTCCATTTCTTTTTTTTTGTTTTTGCCTACCTGCTCTGTGTTGCTAGTCCTACCAAAAAGTATAACCTCCTTCACTTCCACCAGCTAGAAATGAGCCTTTCTTTTGAGAAAGGGCAACATTGTGACCAGCCATGGCAGCAAGTTGAGCAGCATTAGCAGGCACACCAGGTGGTGCGGGAGGTAGTACAGGCTGAGCTATGCCATCAAAACGAGCACCAGCATCAAATCCATTCTGAGAAAGAGAACAATTAATAAAACACACGTATCAATTAGTGTACTATACAAAACAGTTTTCATTTACAGTAGATAACAATGACAACTTTTCCATTTTGCGTTCATCTGTGGGTAACTTATTCCGTTGGATTCTCTCTCCAACTAGTGCTAATCCAATATAATTTAGTCCAAACCACAGGCTCAGTAATAAAGCGAAGAAATTCAATCTAATCTGTTACACAAGCACTGACAACTGACTAGTAAAACCCATACTGAAACATGAAATCAAAACTACAAGATGAACTGTATCTTCACAAGCTTATTTTCAATCAACCCACAGTGCTCATCACAACTAAATCATAATATTTACAGCTGCTAAAAAATACAACCATAAGAAGTCTATGAGTGTAGGAAGGAGTCATTCCACTATTACAAATTGAAGGTTTCTTCTCTAATGTGTGTGGTCTTTACAAAAACACACAGTCAATGGAGTTTGATAATTTCAACCATTTTAACAGACCCAGAGAAATGGGTGTGCATGTTTTTCATGCTCAATTAACTTCTGCTGGTCCTGAAAAGTGTGAATCTGAACAGAACTGAGCATGCTCTCAGTGTCAGACCCTGAACAGTCAATGCACTACACAAAGGAAGCGGCTACTCTGGTAGGAGAGTACTTGTGGCGCGCACATGGGGTTTTTTTAGGCTAGGCAGTAGTTCGAGGTGTCCTGATGAACACTCACCAGTCGACGTGCAGGCAGGGAAATCAGGACGCACTCAGTGTAAAGACACTTCAGCTATCAACATATTAACAGTAAATTTTCAGAGTGTTCGGAATAAAGTTCCTGAATTTACTGCCCTCCAGGAAGCATGTGGCATGCAAATTATTCTCGGAACTGAGACCTGGCTGAACCCTGAGATAGGAAGTTCTGAAATATTTAGTGAGGGTTGGAACTTTTATCAGAAAGACAGATTAGACACCGTAGGAGGTGGTGTCTTCATTGCAGTTGACAAAAATATTGTGTCTACTGAAGTCGAAGTAGAGTGTGATTGTGAAGTTATCTGGACACATTTAACAGGGCTAGGAGAAATAAAGTTAATTGTTGGGTGTTATTACCGGCCACCAGGTTCCACTGCAACAGTTCTAGAATCATTCAAAGGGAGTCTACACTGTATCGCAGAAGTACCCAGATCATGCTATATTAGTCGGAGGCGACTTCAACCTACCTAGTATAGACTGGGATGTCTATGGATTCATTACAGGTGGTGCAGACAAGCCATCGTGTGAATTACTTTTGAACACAATATCCGAAAACTGTCTTGAGTAGCTAAATCGACAGCCAACCCATAATGGAAATATTTTAGATCTGGTAACCACGAACAGACCAGACCTCATCGACAGCATCAGTATTGAGACAGGGATTAGTGATCACGATGTTGACATTACGACTATGGTTACAAAAGTTAGAAAGTCTGTCAAGAAGGCTAGGAGAGCAGATAAGCAGTTGTTAGCATCCCACTAAGTAAATGAATCGACTTCATTTACTTTTGGTACGATGGACGTGGAAAAATTATGGGCAAAGTTTAAACACATTGTAAATCACGCATTGGAGAAGTATGTGCCGAAAAAGTGGGTTACGGACGGAAAACACCAACCGTGGTTGAACAGTGCAATTCGGAGAATGCTCAGGAAGCAAAGACAGTTGCACTCGTGATACAAGAAAGATCAGGAGAATGACGACAGGCAAAAGTTATAGACTCGTGCTGCTGTAAAAAGGGCGATGCGCGAACCATTCAACCACTACCACCGTCATACCTTAGCAAAAGATCCTGCTGAAAACCCAAGGAAATTCTGGTCTTATGTAAAATCGGTAAGCAGGTCGAAGGCTTCCATCCAGTCACTCACTGATCAGTCTGGCCTAGCAATGGAAGACAGCAAAATGAAAGCTGAAATTTTAAATTTAGCATTTGAGAAATCTTTCACGCAGGAGGATTGTACAAACATAACACTGTGAGTCTCGTACAGATTCCCGTATGGAGGACATAGTGATAGACATCCCTGGGGTTGTGAAGCAGCTGAATGGGTTGAAAATAAATAAATCATCAGGTCCTGATGGAATTCCAATTCGGTTTTACAGAGAGTACTCTACTGCATTGGCTCCTTACTTAGCTTGCATTTATCATGAATCTCTTGCCCAACGTAAAGTCCCGAGCGACTGGAAAAGTACAGGTGATGCCTGTATATAAGGAGGACAGATCCTCAAAATTACAGACCAATATTCTTAACATCGTTTTGTTGCAGGATTCTCGAACATATTCCCAGTTCAAATATAATGAATTTCCTTGAGACAGGGAAGTTGCTGCCCATGCATCAGCACGGCTTTAGAAAGCATCACTCCTGCGAAACGCAACTCGCCCTTAATTCACATGATATCTTGCGAACCATGGATGAAGGGTATCAGACGGATGCCATATTCCTTGACTTCCGGAAAGTGTGACTCTGTGCCCCACTGCAGACTCCTAACTAAGGTACGAGCATATGGGATTGGTTCCCAAATATGTGAGTGGCTCTAAGACTAAGTAATAGAGGCCAGTACATTGTCCTTGATGGTGAGTGTTCATCGGATGTGAGGGTATCATCTGGAGTGCCCCAGGGAAGTGTGGTAGGTCCACTGTTTTCTATCTACATAAATGATCTTTTGGATAGGGTGGATAGCAATGTGCAGCTGTTTGCTGATGATGCTGTGGTGTACAGGAAGGTGTCATTGAGTGACTGTAAGAGGATACAAGATTACTTGGACAGGATTTGTGATTAGTGTAAAGAATGGCAGCTAACTCTAAATATAGATAAATGTAAATTAATGCACATGAATAGGAAAAAGAATCCTGTAATGTTTGAATAATCCAATAGTAGTGTAGCGCTTGACACAGTCACGTTGATTAAATATTTGGGTGTAACATTGCAGAGCGATATGAAATGGAACAAGCATGTAATGGCAGTTGTGGGGAAGGCGGATAGTCGTCTTCGGTTCATTGGTAGAATTTTGGGAAGATGTGGTTCATCTGTAAAGGAGATCGCTTAAACACTAACACGACCTATTCTTGAGTACTGCTTGAGCGTTTGGGATCCCTATCAAGTCAGATTGAGGGAGGACATACATGCGGTTCAGAGGCAGGCTGCTAGATTTGTTACTGGTAGGTTTGATCATCACGCGAGTGTTACGGAGATGCTTCAGGAACTCGGGTGAGAGTCTCTAGAGGAAAGGAGGCGTTCTTTTCATGAATCACTACTGAGGAAATTTAGAGAACCAGCATTTGAGGCTGACTGCAGTACAACTTTACTGCCGCCAACTTATATTTCACGGAAAGACCACAAAGATAACATAAGAGAGATTAGGGCTCATACAGAGGCATACAGGCAGTTATTTTTTCCTTCTTGTGTTTGGGAGTGGAACAGGGACAGAAGATGCTAGTTGTGGTACGAGGTACCCTCCGCCACACACTGTATGGTGGATTGCGGAGTATGTATTTAGATGTAGAATGGCAAGATGACCTACACTGAATTTTACAGACCACTGGGAAGAACTGAAGGAAGACACTGAAGCAATTCGAAAGTGGGCTCCTACATTTGCTACCAGTAGGTTCGAACAACACTAAGTAATACAGGATGCTTCAGGAATGCATATGGGAATACCTGCAGGCAAGGCAATGTTCTTTCAGAGTAATATCACTGAGAAAATTTAGATAAGCAGCATCTGAAGCTGACAGCAAAACAATTCAATTGTCAACATAGGTTTGCATAAGGACCACAAGGATATGAGAAATTAGTTCTCATGTGGAGGCATATAGATAGTCCTTTTTCCATTGTTCTCTTTGCAAGTGGAACAGGACACCCTCAGGTACCGTTCATTAAGCGCCTTACGGTGGCTTGTGGAGTATGTAAGTACTTTCAAAACCAATGCAGGTGCTTACAGTAAGATTTCTGCATAAAATGTTAGATGGCAGAAATTTATCTGTGTTTCAATTCAATAAATGTATGAGTAAGTTATCTGTCCAATAAAATTTGAACACTGGCTTATTCCTATTCAAAACTTAACATTCATGAAACTTTTGTTCTGAACTGTACACCTTTCCATCATATATGAGCATCATACAGCATTGCAAGCAATGTGACAACATTTTCTTTTAGTATGGTTCCCCAGATTCCACAATTTTTTTTTTTGAAAGGACTCCATCTTACTTTCAGCTGTTAGAATTTTGTTTTGCAATTGCAGTTGCAGTTTTGGCATCAAGCCATTGTCAAGCATCTACAAAACATATTAAAACGTAAAGAAATCAATTTACAGAGGGATGAACAGCTGGCACAACCAGTTTGTAGATTGAGATTCATATATTGTACTTTCAAGATTTTGACTTAAGTAGAGAATGTAATATGTACAATTGTACAAAGAGCAACTAGTCAGCAATACTAGTCAATATTCCATTTTATGCACTGCAATTTTGAGTGGATTGTATATAACACACAACTACAAGTGTGTACTTCCAATACATTAGAGTAAAATTTCAAAAACAGTCACGAAAATTTTTGTTTCTGTGGTCCATTTGTTCAGTGAGTAAGAATTGTGGTTCTTTGAAGGTGCTTATATTTGAATCCCTTCTAGAGCATCCATTAATCTGCCTTTCTCTACCTTGTGTAGTACGTTTAACGATTTCTCAATGCTGCTGGTTTTATTGTTTCATAGATGTGCATTAAATGAAGATTTACAGTTTTCACTATTTTCTTGCATGCTCAATCTGTCCCCCACACAAATTTTCCAATTCAACACATTTGATTTTACAGATCCCTGATCATGTAAGTGTTCTTTTGTGGGTTGTGTGTGATTATTGTCGCTACTTTGTTTATGTGGAGCCACATTCGTACATTAGCTCTACAAAAATTATTGGCTATTCTGTCTGTTAGAACAGCTGGTTTGGTGACTATTTGTTTGGAGCATACATAACAGGACTTCCTTGATACATGAAGTATATATGTGATAATTGAAAAAGGCTTTACACAATAAAACTTGTTTAATGTAACACAGGCAAGAAATAATATAATACACACTGCGAAACACATGCTCGTTCGACTGAAGTCGAAGTTAGGGCCTTTTTAGCTTCCTGCAGAAAGTCTTGAGAAAGTTTTGTCATAACAGTAATCAGAACTCATGGTCTTCGAAGTAGCGAAGTAGACACCACTGATTCATTGGACATGGATGATCTGAACACACTTCTATTTTCCTTCACAAGGTTTTTTTTATATATATATATATATATATATATATATATATATATATATATATATATATATATATATATATATATATATATATATATAAAGTCCAGCAGCTCCATAAATTCTTGATGTTTGTGCCTAACTGGAATCACTTGCAGCATCTTTATTTGCAGCCAAAGTGTCCTCTACCCTGAAGAGCTGTGAACTGCCTCTGAAGCCCACCACCACATTTGTTTCATTCTCTTCCTTGCATAACATGATAGGAAACTTTGCAGAAAAACTAATGGAAGAAAACTGTGCATCTTCAATTTTGTCTAACCTAGCAATTTGAGTACACTGTAACACATCATCCTTGAGTGGAAACTTAATTATGTACTGACGAACAGTGCAAAAGTAGTTTCTCACTGACGAAAAGAGGAATTTATCTGTATCCTAGATATCATCCATTATGTTCGAAGTCTGAATGCTAATAACTAACGTATCATCACTTCTTTGATTTTGAATCAAGTTTTACTCAACTTCAAGCAATGATGAGCTTTGGACAATTTTTGGCTTAAACTTGGCGAAGAACTGTTTTTGCAAATCCATTAGAAGTTCCAATAAAAAGTAACTTCAATATTAATTGTATAAATGATTGTGCAAGGAAGACGATGCTGGTAGACCACCTTAATTCATATAATCTTATGCAAACCGTATTCTTTCCAACGAGTGTACAAGGGAACAGTAGAACAACCATACACAACATTTTTGTTCATTCCTCATTACTAGAAGGGCATTCTGTTAGCAAAAAGGTGAATTGCCTTTCAGGTCATGATGCACAAATTTTAACTCTAAAAGATTTTTGCACTGCAACACATGTTAAATATAGTTGACTGTTTAGGAAAGCTGATCCAGTTGCTGTAGAGACCTTTGTAAACCTTATCAAGGAACAAGAGTGGCAAGATGTTTATAGCGCTAATACAGTAGACGATAAATATAATGCTTTCCTCAAAACTTTTCTCGTGCTCTTTGAAAGTTGCTTTCCATTAGAATGTTCAAAACAGGGTACTAGCACAAACAGGCAGCCTGGGTGGCTGACTAGAGGGATAAGAATATCTTGTAGAACAAAAAGGCAATTATACCAAAACGTTAGAAACAGTCAAAATCTAAATGCAGCAGCCCATTACAAACAGTATTGTAAGGTGCTTAAAAATGTTATTAGGAAGGCAAAAAGTATGTGGTATGCAGATAGAATAAGTCTCAGGATAAAATTAAAACCATATGGTCAGTCGTAAAGGAAGTGGCTGGTCTGCAGAGACAGGTCGAGAATATAGAATCAGTGCGTAGTGGGGGATGTCCGTGTTACTGGTAAGTCGCATATATGTACAGTACTTAATAATCACTTTCTGAATATAGCAGGTGAACTAAATAGCAACCTAGTCCCAACAGGGAATCATATAGCACTCTTAGAAAAAAAGTGTTCCGAGACTGTTACCTGAAATGCTCCTCCATGATACGGACAAGAGGGAGATTGAGTTAATAATTAAATCACTAAAGACCAAGAACTCTCATGGATATGACGGGGTATCTAGCTGAATACTGAAGTATTGTTCTATGTATGTTAGCCCAGTACTTAGCCATATCTGTAACTTTTCCTTTAGGAGTGGTCGGTTTCCTGACCGATTAAAGTACTCGGTAGTGAAGCCACTTTATAAAAAGGGAGACAGGGATAATGTTGACAATTTTAGACCTATTTCTATGCCATCGGTGTTTGCTAAAGTTATCGAGAGGGTTGTATATACAAGGTTACTGGAGCATTTAAATTCACATAATTTGCTGTCAAATGTTCAGTTTGGTTTTAGAAATGGTTTAACAACTGAAAATGCTATATTCTATTTTATCTGTGAGGTTTTGGACGGATTAAATAAAAGGTTGCGAACGCTAGGTGTTTTCTTTGATTTAACGAAGGCTTTTGACTGTGTTGACCACAAAATATTACTGCAGAAGTTGGACCATTATGGAGTAAGGGGAGTAGCTTACAATTTGTTCGCCTCTTACTTTAAGAACAGAAAGCAGAAGGTAATTCTCCACAATATTGAGAGTGGTAGTGATGTTCAGTTCCAATGGGTCACTTAAGTGGGGCGTTCCCCAAGGGTCAGTGCTGGGGCCACTGCTGTTTCTTATTTATATAAATGATATGCCTTCCAGTATTACAGGTGAATCAAAAATATTTCCGTTTGCTGACGACACCAGCTTGGTAGTGAAGGATCTTGTGTATAATATTGAAACAGTATGAAACAATGTAGTTCATGAAATAAGTATGTGGCTTGTGGAAAATAATTTGATGCTAAATCACAGTAAGACTCAGTTTTTACAGTTTCTAGCTCACAGTTCAACAAGAACTGATATTTTGATCAGACAGAATGGGCATATTATAAGTGAGATGCGACAGTTCAAGTTCCTAGGCGTTCGGATAGATAGTAAGCTGTTGTGGAAAGCCCATGTCCAGGATCTTGTTCAGAAACTAAATGCTGCTCTATTTACCATTAGAAAAGTATCTGAAATAAGTGACTTCAACACGAAATGTAGTCTACTTTGCATATTTTCATACACTTATGTCTTATGGTATTATTTTTTGGGGTAATTCTTCTGATTCAGAAAGGGTATTTTTGGCTCAAAAACAGGCTGTTCGAGCTATATGTGGTGTAAGTTCGAGAACCTCTTGTTGGCCCCTATTCAACAGCCTGGGAATTCTGACATTGCCCTCACAATATATATTTTGTTTCATGTCGTTTGTTGTTAGCAATATTAGCCTATTCCCAAGAGTTAGCAGCTTTCACTCAGTTAATACTAGGCAGAAATCAAATCTGCATGTGGAATGCACTTCCTTGACTCTTGTGCAGAAAGGAGTGCAGTATTCTGCTGCATCCATTTTCAATAAGCTACCACAAGAACTCAAAAATCTTAGCAGTAGCTCAAACTCTTTTAAGTCTAAACTGAAGAGTGGCTCACTCCTCCTATTCTGTCGAGGAGCTCCTGGAAGAGCTAAAAAATTAAGCAAATTCCAGTGTTACATTGTTGATTTTCTTTATTTAAACTTAAGACTTATCGCCTGAATATGTTTTTTATATTTCATTTTATCTGTTTCTAGTATGTTATAATTTTATGTATTGACTCGTTCCATGACCATGGAGACTTCTTAATTTGGTCCCACAGAACAATAAATAAATAAAGTGAACTTGTGGCAAAGTAGTCTTAAGAGCAACATTCAATTTTTCAAATACAGCAAGTCACATGAAGGAAAGTGCAAAAGGCCTTGTTCAAGTTTGAGGACAGGAACAAACAATTTTTCCTCACATGCAGCAGAAGTCTTTCTTTTCAGGGTCAGTTTGTTACATTTGGAAGCACATGGTCTCTCTTAGGGAAACGTGTAGTAGCGAATCAAGAATTCTCTTCTCTTACTCTGGATCCCTTCTGATCAACTCTAGGTATTCTTTTTTGAGTATATAATAATACTTAATTGAAAAAAGGAAAGAAGTAGACCCCACTGGTTAAGAATTCTAGCCAAACATCTGCCTGAAGATAAGCACCTAATACATACATGCTTCAGAATTTTATGTTTCTTTATTGTGCAAGTTCCGAGGTTTCCGACGGTAGTGGTTTCTTCTGACACACTGCTCAAAGAAATAAAATGTATCAACAAGCATCTCATCCACTCTACATGTTAATATTTCAGCAACTTTTTCAGCTCTTAGATTAATCAGATGGCACAGGTAACCTATGTTGCACCCAACTAGGATGAAGCATGGCCCCAAATACTTGCATTTCGAAGTTATTTGTTTCACAACCCCAAGGGTATCTACTTCTAAATTACTCATGATGGCAACTGTTCTCTGTTCAAATTCTTTATTATTTACAGCAACATCTTTCATGAAAGTAATTTGGAAAACCAGATTTATTAACTCTGCTTTAGTGAAACTATTTTTGGTAACATTACTATTTCTACCATACAGTGAAGGTATTTACTGAGTTTTGCCACTGGTGTACTTTATTTAGGACCAGAAAAATCTTGATTTTCTCACAGACTTCCACACAGCATTTCTTTGTGAAAACTATTAAAAGCATTTTTGCATCTAAGTCCATGATAAGTTTTGAGCTTCTGTAAAGCACTGCAAATCTGAGATAATGCGTTCTTTGAATTGGCATACTGCTTTCACTACCCCTGCAACAGAATCCTGACCTGTTTTGTGTACTCAATTTACTTGGTATGAATATCAATTACAATTGACAAACCTTTGAACTGAAGCTACATCTAGTTGTTGCTTATGTGGTCTGGATGTAAAGGTGATTGTCTTTGGTTGAGATCATCAGAATTTTAATCTGCTGTTTTAAACACATATCTGGCATTTATTTTGGTGATTCTGACCTTACAATATTCAATGTCACTAGACCACACTTGTGGTCACTAATCCCTCTATCCGTCAACACTTCCTATTTGCTCATGACTGTCACTATGAGATCTAGTGTTACCCCAAACATTTATACTTCATACGAGCTCCTAAATTAATTGTTCAAAATAATTTTCAGAGAAAGCATTTAGTATAGCTTCAGCTGATGTTTGATGCTTGCACTGACTTTAAACATGTATTTTACCAACATATCAAAGGTGAATTTAAGTGGCCATCAACTGCAATTGTACGAGTCACCTTCCTATTTGAAATGATCCCTTCCCCATCCTCCATCCAGAACACTAAGCGTTGTGTCTAAATTTTGATCATAAGAATAAACTGTGCAAACAAACAAATGGGGTGACTGGTCAGCAGCTGTAGCATATGTACACTGGTGTTATGCTCTTGGCCATAGGTCCTATTTACACATTAGATATCTTGTAACTATGTTACAAGAAATGAAACCAAAATAAAAATGGCACAAATGGCTGAGCACTATGGGACTTAACATCTGTGGTCATCAGTCCCCTAGAACTACTTAAACCTAACTAACCTAAGGACATCACACACATCCATGCCCAGGCAGGATTCGAACCTGCGACCGTAGCGGTCGCAGAGTTCCAGACTGTAGCGCCTAGAACCGCTACGTCACTTCAGCCGGCTGAAACCAAAATAGTCTAATGTTTTAACAGTCATTTTTCCTTCATCATACTTTGCCTCTGTAGTTTATTTACTTTGCCTCTGTAGTTTATTTACTTTGCCTCTGTAGTTTATTTACTTTGCCTCTGTAGTTTATTTACTTTGCCTCTGTAGTTTATTTACTTTGCCTCTGTAGTTTATTTACTTTGCCTCTGTAGTTTATTTCGGAATTTGTGTAGTCTCATTTCTGTACTGTAGTGCTATTACTGTCATGCTGTTTAATACACACATAAAAAAAAAAGTTTGGCATCACCTCAGTTCCGAGAGTTCCAGAACCTGGACAGAAAATTGGAAGAGAGATCAACATGAACACAATTTTCACCCTTTTATTGCTTATGAAAACCATACATTGCATGTTGTACAACCGTACAGTGAGACCTTCAGAGGTGGTGGTCCAGATTGCTGTACACACCAGTACCTCTAACACCCAATAGCACATCCTCTTGCACTGATGCATGCCTGTATTAGTCGTGGCATACTATCTACAAATTCATCAAAGCACTTTTGGTCCAAATTGTCCTACTCCTCAACAGCGATTCAGTGTAGGTCCCCCAGAGTGGTTGGTGGGTCACATTGTCCATACACAGCCCTTTTCAATCTATCCCAGGCATGTTCGATAGGGTTCATGTCTGGAGAACATGCTGGCCAGTAGTTGAGCGATGTCATTCTGAAGGAAGCCATTCACAAGATGTGCACAAATTGTCATCCATGAAGACTAATGCCTCGCCAATATGCTGGCAATATGGTTGCACTATCAGTAGGAGGCTGGCATTCACACATCTTACAGCTGTCACGGCACCTTCCATGACCACCAGTGATTTACGTCAGCCCCACATAATGTTACCAAAAAAAAGAGCATGGAACCTCCACCTTGCTGCACTCAATGGACAGTGTGTCTAAAGCATTCAACCTGACCAGGTTGCCTCCAAACACGTCTCCGACAATTGTCTGGTTGAAGTCCTATGCTACACTCATCGGTGGAAAGAATGTGATGCTAATCCTGAGCAGTCCATACAGCACGTTGTTGGACCCATTTGTACCATGCTGCATGGTGGTGTTGCAAAGACAGACCTCGCCATGGACGTCAGGAGTGAAGTTGAGCATCATGCAGCCTACTGCGCACAGTTTGAGTCCTAACACAACATCCTGTAGCTGCACGATAAGTATTATTCAATATGGTGGCATTGCTGTCAGGGTTTCCCGAGCCATAATCTGTAGGTAAAAGTCACCCACAGCAGTAGTGGCCCTTGGGCAACCTGAGCAAGGCGTGTCATCGACAGTTCCTGTCTATGTATCTCCTCCATGTCCAAACAACATCACTTTGCTTCCTTCCGAGACACCTGGACACTTCCCTTGTTGAGAGCCATTCCTCGCACCAAGTAACAATGCGGATGCTATCAAACTGCAGTACTGACCGTCTAGGCATGGTTGAACTACAGACAACACGAGCCGTGTACCTCCTTCCTGCTGGAATGAAGTGATGGGCTGTCTGACCACCAATGTCTAATAGGTGCTGCTCATGCATTGTTTACATCTTTGCATAGGTTAGGTTTAGTGTCATCTCTGAACAGAGAAAGGGACTGTCTGTGATACAATATCCACAGTCAACGACTATCTTTAGGAGTTCTGGGTGATGCAAAACTGTTTTTGATGTGTGTATGTAGTGTGAAAAATGGCCAATGCTGCTTCCTGCTCCCTATTAAAAAAACATGAGTGAATGCAGTTAAAAAGTGGCTTGAATATTTTACTATATGTCAATATCTCAAATATGCTTTTACATCACACACAGCTAAGGCAGAAAAATTAATCTGTATTTAAGTCAGGAATTATAATCAGTCTTTTTAAATTACGATACTGACAAGAACGAGAGCATATTATGCTTCAAACCTGGTCCCTTAAGAATCTTGCAGTATTGCTAGAGCTTTGCTGAATTATGTTAAATGTCATTGTTTCTCTGCTCCTCTCTTTTTATATCTTAACTGCAACTATTCACATCATTGCAGTTTAGTTGGACCAGCTGGCTGGCATGTGCTGTCCAAATTAAATATGCTTGTAAAGCTGTCCCATATCACTGTCAATGTGCACAAAATGCACAGCATAGAACATCTCTATTCTTGTACTTACACAGCTTGGCTTCAGCTTTATGTGAAGCATAATTCAATGAGATTCCAGCAAACCCGCAAGAATATGTGGTGTAATGTTTACATGTTTATTCTTGTGATGAACACAATATACAATCACAGCTTCCTTTCTGACAGCAGTCTTCAACTCCACACAAGAATATCAAGTTTCACTTTTAATACAATGTTCTGTCATCCCCTTGTTTTCTGCCTTAAATGAGCCTTCCTTTGTACTAGCCTGAAACTTTCAGTAGTTCTCTACTGATTTTACAATCATCTTTTCTGTTTTCCTGTCATTCCAGTCAGTTCTTTTAATTCACGTCTAACTGAATTTAATCTGTCCTTTCTCAACACTGTTAGATCCTTGGTAAAAACTTCAGCCACACTTTGGCTTAAGACAGCATTCAATACCTGTAACTTCCTGTTCCAGTGTTTTCTACAAGCACTTAGTGATCCGTTTCTTTCTGAACATACGTATCAGAATTTAGAATTATAATGCCAATGTTTCCTACATCTACCCTCACCCTATGCTTGACCTACATCTCTAGAGGCAGAGATTTTTAGTTTTCTTAGATCATCTAGCTTCGAAAACCATCCAGTACACTCCACACAATCCTTATTACCTGTATAGCCACCTACTGTGTGCAATGGATCCCCAATCGAAAGTAGATCCTGATACGTTAACCACAAAACTGAGGTTTTGAGTTAATTCAGCTCTATGCTGAAGGTCCATTATCAGTCCTGTCTATGCTGAGCTCTGCCTTTATCTTGCAAGCAAGACTGGCAGTCCTTATACCACATATAGCAGCAGGAAACTAGAGAATCTGTTCTGATCCAAAGTGACCCATATTGTTCACACTTAAATAAGCCATCACCTACAAGTTGGCTACAGCCTGAGTGAGCTCTACATGGTACCCAGAAGAAACCATTCCACATCTGGACTCCAATATGCACACAAGTATAGACAATTTATTTCCTTCCCTCCATGGAACACATTTCTATGGGGCTCCTTCATGAGTTAAACACTAGAACTCCCAACCACCAATAATTCCACTGTCTGAATGTCTGGACCCTTGAAGGGTCCTCTTAAACAAAAAGAACTGCAGCTGGCTCAGAACCTCAGCCACAGACAACACGAAACCTGAGTCAGACAACCAAGGGAGGCATTTAGATCAACCCCACGAAGTATTTCACTGTCTGCCATACCTCTAAACAACCTCCTGTGATAGGGGTCAGCCTCCAACACAGACAGTAATCAGGCCAACTGTAGCAACAGATCAAGGGAGGGGGGGGGGGGGGGTCACATGGAACATGCAGGATATCCCTCTGATTCGAAGTCTGGCTATCCAATGATGTCCACTGACTACAGCCTCCAGCTGTGTGATCAAAACCAGCACATGTGGAGCTGTGTGCTAATGAATTCCCATCTCACCTCACATCTTAACACAACATTCACAATCTCAATTTATGGGAAGTATACTATACAAACACACAATATTTTAGATTAAACTACAAAAAGCAAACAGACAAAGCTAAATAAGCAATATGCACCTATTCAGAAGCTTTGGATATAATGCACAAAGAATGTATGCTTCTGGTGCTGCTTGAATGTTGCCTTCAGTTGTTTGTTCACCTCAAACTGAAGTGCAGCACGAATTTGAACCTACGCCAAAACAATAATATTTGGAAATTTACAGTCATAGAATTTTGTAAAAGACCTCTCCCCTCATTTATTTGACCTTGTTTCGGTGCTCAAACAGCTAAATATATCTTCTGTGAAATGCAAACAGCAACTGATTTGACAGATTTCTTTTATCTCTAAATGAGACAATACCATAGCCTTGAATTACGAAAGAACAATGTACATAAAAATTTGAGTTTATTCAATTTCACACACTTCTGTTGGAGGTAAGGAAGACTGGGTTTAACAACCACTTGACATCGAAGTCAGAGAATAGAGGGAAGGAAAATTGGCCACGTCCTTTCAAGAGAACCATCCCAGCATTTGCCAGGAGCGATTTTAGGGAGGTCACGAAGAACCTAAATCCAGGTGGCCAGACATGGATTTGAACTGTCTTCCTGACAAATGGGAGTCCAGTAGGCTAACCACTGCACCACCTCTCCTGGTACTTTTGTTAGAGAACTGAAGTATCAATTCGTCTTCCTCAGCAACAGCAGAGGCTGTACTAAAAAAAAAAAAAAAAAAAAAAAAAAAAAAAAAAAAAAAAAAAAAAAAAAAAAAAAAAAACAGTACAGAGCAGCAGATTGTTAATGCAGTGGCATGCAATTTTTTCTTGTAGGGCACTGTGTAGAATGCAGAAAAAAGTTCTATGGCCATACACAAAAATTTGGATGAATGTATCTTCAATAACTATGGGCATATCTGGAAAATATGCAAAGCAAAATGACTGTATCCAGAATGAATTTTAACTCTGGAGCGGAGTGTGCACCGATTTGATAGGTCTTGGCAGATAACTCTGACAGACTGGGACTATAACCTGGGACCTTGGCTTTAGCTGGATAAAGTATTCTATGGACAGTTATACGAGCAGAGCTCACAATCTGCCCCCACTGCTTTACATCCATCACTACTTCATCTCCTACCTTTCGAACTTCGCAGCAGTTCTGCATACCTTGTGGGATTAGAATCCTTAGAAGAAAGAGTACTGCAGAAAGATAACTTTCCCACAGCCTGGAGAACTGTTTCCAGAATGAATTCACTGTACCCTTATCTCTTACAAAATATTACATATTGAGCAATAACAGTTGGAGGCTTTAGTTATATTAACCTGACAAATGTCGCCATAAAGTACAGTTGATGTAATAAACATTTATAGTCCTTTCTTTTATATGAACACATTCACACAGTGTATTTAAATTGTAAAATTACTGCCAATCACATATCAGTATGTCACATTAACTTCATGTTTGTATCCACAACACTAAGCACAGTTTTAGGAACATCACTATGAAACCCTTTCACCTGTATCACCACAAACACTGAACTGGTCTCACCTGTTCTTAGACAGGACCACAAATTGCAACATTTTTATTGTAATGCACCTTACATTTATTAGACTTACCGGCACCATTATTGTTGGCCTTAACTGAGCTGGCTGCATTCCTGGATATGAATATGCAGCAAGAGATGGGTAGTATGCCTGCATGGGACTATATGCCGGATACCCTAAGTAGCCAGGATACCCTTGAGCATACATCTGTGCAGCTGCAGCACTCTGTGCATACATCTGTAATTAATAAAATAGTGCTCCAGCAACAATGAACAGGAAATGGGCTTAAAATATTTACAGTGAGCTTGTATGCTGTATAAAATGATCTTCATGAAGATCTGACATCCATATAAACTTGCAAGAATTCAACATTATCCTTAGTTGCCTTTGTTAGGAAAATAACTTCATGGAGCCAAAACTAATGTAAATGATGTTCTGTATTCCAGGATAGTAAATTACCATTAAGTAAATGCAAGTATTTC
Organism: Schistocerca serialis cubense; assembly: GCF_023864345.2. Classification (NCBI taxonomy): domain Eukaryota; kingdom Metazoa; phylum Arthropoda; class Insecta; order Orthoptera; family Acrididae; genus Schistocerca; species Schistocerca serialis. Next base: position 217,635,722 of record NC_064640.1, read on the forward strand.
ATTTTGGAGAGAAGTCAGTATGACAACTAGTCAATATCTGACACTGGAGAGTGCTACGGTCACAGATTAAATATGCAAGCATGTACCTTGTGATCGTTTCTGAACAGCCACCAACCACACTGTAAACGATACCCACTTCATTAAATAACACATCTCATGTGATGGCAACATGGGACCAACAGAATTATCACATTAATTGTGCAGGAAAGATTTTAATTTACTTTTGCAAGTTCATTTACATAAAGGCTTGCAACTTTATGTTACAAGACTTTTATGGAATCAGTCTATGTCCAATAAGCAGTTTGTGTAGCCCTTACCAACCATCACAGTATACAACACTGTTTCCTATGATACACATCAGTCATTTTGAAAGATGAGTCCAGACTTTCTTGAAGAAAATTTTGTTCATATAGCAAATTTGACGTAAAACACTACAAACCCACCAATAATTTAGAGCAAATGTATTAGTTGTTTCAATATGTTACTTTATGATATACTACTTTATAAACTACAATTCGACATGGCATCCACAAAACACTAACAAACGGCTTATTACAAATCCATAAACATTAACCAAGATTAACAGCAATGTTACCTGCTGATTAACTGCTGCAGGGTGTGCCAAAGACTGGTCATATGTGGGTGGTGGCCCTTGTGCAGCTGCTGCTGCAGCATACAAATGGGCTTGTGATGGAAAAACACCATAGGGAGCTGCTCCAGGCACTTCAACAGAAATTATAATAAAATAATTAGTCTCATTCAATAACAAGGTAACAATTAACTTTCATTGGACTTCAATACTACCTTCTGACTATGTTCACTGAGCATCATTATAATGGGATGCAACCACAATCAATGATCTACAGATAATATAAATGACAAATCACATGATAGTAACTGAAGTACTTAGTACTGTCATTTGGTTCTTTCTACCAATTTAGTGATCAAATCACCCTGTAAACCACATTTAGATTAACAATGCCATGAAGAATGATAAGTGAAGATGATTCATGATGAAGGCAAACATGTTGACCCCTGATCTCTAAATTACAGAACTAGAGTTTACCATTTAAACATCCTTCCCTGATGTTATTTTATTTTAAGTCACTTTTCTGGCAAATTATATAGAAGAAAGCCCCCTCCATTTTCTCAATGTCATCAACAAGTTTTTACTGACCACTTATTTGACTAACTTAACTGGTAAGGTTAACTAGCTTAATAAATTCTGGATCAAAATAAGACACCAACTGTTAAGTTTCATAAAATCCAGTTCTGTAGACAATCACTTTGCTTAAGTTAATGAAATACTTTGCAATAAAGTTGTTAGCTGCACAAATTTGAAAGCAAATCAGACAAGTCATTCACAGTGGTCGCAGAACTCACAAAGTTATGTTTCTGCATACACTATGTAATTTTCCACAGACAATGATGAAACGTTAACAGTTAAGATTAACGTGCAATAAACCTCGATATTGCCAAATTTTATAATAAGCAAACATCTTACAAGTGCACTTCTATGACATACTATCAGTCTGACAGTTGTCTCTCAAGACAGAACATAATACTAACACTTTCACTGCTACATACATGCTCTCAGCATTCCTCGCTAATAGAAAGCATTCCAGCCAATAACAAATACTTATAATCCGATTTTTCAGAAACAATTAGGTGAAAAACAATTTTATTTTTGCTCATCTTACAGCTCAATATCTTCACTCAAAGAACTGTCTTGTTATACGTCATACTTAATTGCATCGAAATAAAACATTGCACAAAATTTTGAAGAGTCTGCAGAGATAAAAATGCATTCAGTCAACTTTGCGTATGGTTGACATGAGATTTATTTAAAATTGAGCGTACAATGAAACCTCATTTCATTCTGCATTTTATATATGACTGACACACACGACACTTATTCACGCCCTCGCGCATCATGAATCATGTGGTCATAATTGTCATCTCAAACTATTCAAACTATTCAAGAGTTGAAATGAGGTTTTTTGCAAACATTTAATACAAAGTGAGGTGCATATGTTGTACGATAAATACTCTCAACTTCTTCATTCAACGCAATACGGAAGTAACTCGTCTGGAGCAATAAGACGTTGGTGACTTAATCCATAGAACTGTAGGGTAACACAAGCAGCACACCTACCGAAGTCCACAGCATCCGGGGAAATGCGCAGCAGGATGTAAATACACATCCACAGCAGTGAAGGGTTAATTAAACTAGTATCATAAGACTATTGTCTGCTTGACCGGACATTCGTTGCACTGATATAAATCTGAATGTTTATCACTTAATATTAAAATTTTGATTCCAAATTTTCCATATTATGAATGGGCAATAAAGAAACCTGAAAGATGTCATCTTTCTGTGTACTGCACAACTTCACCAATGTTTACAATAAATTCTTATCATTCAACAGTTATGTCACTGTCTGGAGTAACGACAACCCCCATAGAACACCGGTAACTACCAATAATCAGTTCTATTACGTGCACTGAATTTTTAACAGGTAGCTGCTGAAGTTCAGTATAATATATAAAGGAAGGATACAGTTTTTAATATCTCAACTGAAACAACTAAGCATAAGTCCAGACTAACATGCTGAAGCAAGTCAGCTACAGCCTTTCGGAACTAACAGGATTTGCCTTCAGTGATTTAGGGAAAATCAAATGATTGTACACAGGTGGGTATTTTAATTCCATTCCTCAAATAAGAGTTCAGTTTTAACTATGGTCTTCACTCAACTTCAAGAGAATTTATTTTGGTAACTGCACTCTACTGTTTGAATAGTAGTTTTACCATACAACAATTACTGTTTTAGTTTTTCAACATCAGCACTCTTACACAGCAGATATACAGTATGGTAAATTATTTTGATGTGTGTGGTTAAGGGACTGCTATATGGAATCCCTAAGTTCCATAAACTAGACCAGACATCTCCAAATATGTAATATGCATCCCCCCCTCCTCCTCCTCCTCCTCCCCCCCCTTCCCCAAGCACCACATGTTAGCTTTTCTTACCTCCATAAGTACCAGGTGGAGGTGCTGGTACATAACCTGCTGGTGGCTGTCCTGCAACAGGGTAAGCTGCAACACAAACCAGTCCTTATTGAAATACACATTTATAGTATGTAAGTAGCTGACCAAAGCAATAATAACGCTTTGTTACACAACTACTTCCAGTTTTGTCAGACATGGTGAGGGAAAGTAATTATGGACACCTAACACTATCACTTTGCAAAATTTTGAAAGTTTCAAATCTAAGTCGTCTTATACAAGTAATGCTTTGCCTAAATTTTGGAAACAATGTCCTGGTAATTTTAAACAAAAGCTGATAATTTCTCACCAATCTAACTGACACTAATTTCTGGCAGTATTTTATCTTTAAAAAGTATTCCTATTGTCACCTTAGTAAGTAGTAACAGGAGAAGAGAAACAGGCCCTCACCAGACAAACAGTTTCAACAAGGCTGTCAATATGTTTCGAAGTAGCTCCGTGTGTTTTCACATCAACTTGCAAAACAAAGTGGCATGAAAAATAAGCAGCTCACTATTCTCAAAAATTACACATTTATCTATACCTGACCAAATTTGCAAAGGCAGTCATCATATTACCAATTTGTCAGCCTTGTCAATCTACTGTAAATAGTGGCCTACTTCTCTTTTCCAAAGAAGTTTTCAGTTAGTGACTCCTGGTTACAATCTGACAGGAAAAATTACATAGAACATTCTACCACAAAGTTCTTTCCAGCATTGTACTAACATTATATGACAAAAAAAGGAAATTAAAACATTAAGCTTAATTCTGCTGCCAGAATATTCAAGAATCTTACCAGGACATTTCAAGAGTTCAAAATTGTTCTTTACAATGCTAATATGGAAAATTATGTTTAACACTGAAAACTGATGAAAAGGGGATATCAAAGATAAAATAAAATCTTAATATTACATAAACATGTTCAAAACAGAAATAGTATACATGAAACATCTAGGTGCAGAATACAACTCACATTGCTTTGTTCAATTACACAAAAATTAATCAACTTTCAAAAATTAAAGGTCAATTTCTACAGCCCACACCAAAATTAAAAATGTACACAAACTAGATGGACCCCACACAAAAAAAACAAAGCTCATCCCAAAAAGCATGCTTTTTAAACTTCCACAACTTTAAGTCTTAAAATTCAAAATAAAATGCTTGTCATGCAACTAAACTAACATGCTATGCACTGCAAGAGTACACCTAACCAATAGCAACACAGAAACACATTGATGCAAAGCAAGTTTTGAACATGCATGTTATATCTATATTTGTATATGAACACTGGGATACATGCTCGCGCTCTGTCTGTCTGTCTCTGTGTGTGTGTGTGTGTGTGTGTGTGTGTGTGTGTGTGTGTGTGTGTGTGTGTGTGTGTGTGTGTCTGTACCTGCGCATTTACACATGCAAGTGCATGCATACTTGCATTAACTTATAGACTATAAAATATTTACAAAGAAAACAAATATACCAATTATATAATACAATTGCAAACCAAATGTCTGAAAAGTTTCAAATTCCAAGCATTACATGAAATATTAAGGTGCATTTATTATGTCTAGTAACAGATTTAGAAAATTCCAGAGGTCTCTTTACAAGTCAGAATTTTGAAGATTTATTAATAATGTGGGTTTTAATTACTAGTCAACTAGTGTCTGTAAACATGACACAGTGAACTAGTTGAAATCATCTTTCGTCAATAGTGCACAGCAGTATTAGCTTCTTAATGGCAACTGAAGACGGGAGAGGGAGGGGGAGGGAGGGAGGGAGGGAGGGAGGGAGGGAGGGAGGGAGAGAGAGAGAGAGACAGAGAGAGAGAGAGAGAGAGAGAGAGAGAGAGAGAGGGGGGGGGGGGGGGAAGAGAGAGAGAGAGAGAGAGAGAGAACAAAACATTTTTATACATATGACAAACATTCTAACTTGATAAAAATCACCCAAATGTTGTAAATATGTATGTGTTCAACATGGTGTTTTACATAATGTAATACCAACATCAGACACAGAACTGCAGGAGTGCAACACATTCACATGGAATGTATTACATATAAAATAAATCCTGCAGTTAAGCTCATAATAAACATGCACCATTTAAAATACTTTTAATCCAGAATAGTTTCATACAGCACCATTTTAACAATTGCCTTCTTTCTTTGCAGAAACTTTTGCTCACACTGTTCTCAGAGTTCCTTGAAACTAACCACCGCATATAATGGCAAAGATACCATTGAAACATGCAATACTTGTCACTCAGGTATGGCTTCAACTTTATTAACTATAACCCACAATGACTACTGAAGCAGATACTGTTTTGCACTAGTTTACAGCAGTGTTAAATTTTAAGACAAACATCCATGTTTCTCTTCACAAAAACAGTTTCAATTGCAAACCATTTTGTCCTAATATTCAGAAAGACCAGAACCATTTCAAAATACCAGGGGAATTCAATCAAGTCTAAAGTTATCACTGAAAAACCTGCTTTTGTCTTCCACAATGGCAGTAATTTTAACTATTCCTGCTTTCATAGCACTGAAAACTCTTCAGATACCACCATGAAAGAAAGCAATCTACAACCTAACCCATGTTGCCCAACAATATATTTCTATTATTCTTTCAACACACTGTAACTCATTTGAGCATTGCAGTAATACTGGAGAATATGGACTTTGGAATACAGGAAGTTAACAGTCATCCTTATAGGTTTCAGGAACCTAATGCAGAAATGGACAACAGACATTTAAGAAAACAATGAACATGATAGTAATCTAACAAAGAAATTTTTGGATGAGCAAGTGATAATGTGGAAATCTTCAAAACTATGAGAAAGGCAATGGAGAAACTTCTATTTGGTCAAGAACATTGAATGCATAGAAAAATTCTACACATATCACTTAGAAATTAAATCACGAAGGTAGAGACATAGCAGTCCAGGTGTAGCAGCCAGGAGAAAGACAAGGGTAGCATAAGGAAAAATACTTTTGGCAGAACATCTTGCTATCACATGCTCTAGTGGAGAAACATAGTGAAAAGAAAACTAGAGGTAAGTAGAATAATTGAAGTACACAGAAAGGAAAAATAAGAAAAATGAAGTGTTACACTACTGCTGTCCCAGTAAACTGAGAATTTATGTAAAAACTGAGGTAACAGAACCAAAATACCAGCCAAGATGGTGAAAGCAAAAATGATGTAAGGGCAATGTAACACACTGCCTGAAATAGACAGCGTCAACTTCCCAATAAAGTATATCTTGTTCCACTTACACCAAGGTCAACACAACTTAAAGCAACAAAGTTAACACCTTGAAGGGTTGCGTCAAGTGATACACAAAATGCAAAGGACAAATTCAACGGGGAGAGGGGGCAGAGAGAGAGAGAGAGAGAGATATAGAGAGAGAGAGAGAGAGAGAGGGGGGGGGGGGGGAGCAGGCAGAGAGAGAGAGAGAGAGAGAGAGGGGGGGGGGGGGCAGGAAGGAGAAGTATCAGCTTACAGAAAACCTTAACACACAGTGTAGACAATGATGTGTAACACTGCACATATTACACCAACAGCATCTGCAGTAACTGAAAAACAAGTATGGGTCGACTTGCAGAGTTCCCACACAGTCAAAGCGTTCAGGAGTAACATGTACAGTAAATTTAATTCCTGACATCTCATTACCTATTTCACATTGACATGAAAATTAATGAAATGTTGACATCCACAACTTACTACATTAAGTGCACTGATTACTAAAAGACTGTCAAAAACTGAGTAAGTTAATCTGATAAAAGTAATCTTCTAGGCCTTCTCAACAAATAATGCAACATTAGCACCCATTTGTAATGCAATGACTGTACAGCAAGTGTTTACTGTATTAATGGCCTGGATGCTGTCCGTAAGCCATCTGCTACACTTCCGAGTGTCAATTTCTGCTTAATGTCAGACTGCACACTGCACTAAGACTTAAGAGGGTCATTCCATGCCAAGTGGTCTTTTTGATACTTTCACAGAGTACTAAACAATTATAGATTATAATGAAATATGTCAGATGTAATTCAAGTACCAGTGGGATAAAGGCCCATTTTCAATGCACCTCCACCTTGTTATGGGTTTGGGCATTAGATGTTTCCATTACAAAACCAAATAGTCTTAGGTGATTTAGAACATGGTCTTTCCGATGAAAATGGTTTTAGAAAGTTTGCATAAGATTTTTTGTAAATGGGGGCCAAAAGCCCTTTTCAGCATTTTTTACAAAAATTTATTTTCCTGCCCTCACATTGTACACTACTGGAAAGCAATAGGAAAATTTATATTCTAAGATCTTGTATCGGTGAGCTATCTCATGCAAAGTATCCCACAATTACTTCCAGAGATATAAAAAACTTCACATTTTTCTAATCATCTATTCTTTTCGGCATAGCAGAAATAGTTCTCAGTTTACCTGCCGTGTTAAATTTGGATCAAATCCCGAGCTGTCAATCATCTTCGTCAGGGGTAAAACTGACTGTCGTGGACCGGTGAGGCTTCCACTTTTTTGGTACAACCTCCTTGTCGAGAAAGACTTCGCAGTCATACTTTTCAGCATACTTTGCTTTAAATTATCCATATGCAAATCTCTCACGAATTTTTTTATTATTCACTTAAGAGTGCAAAAAATTTAATAAGATGGCCTAATTTTATTTCTCTCAAGAAAATCTTGCCAGCGATGTCTGACATTTGCCGAAAACTCATGGCTGCACTGCTGATAACTGTGCTATGAGGTCAAACAAATGACTATCTCTGCAAGTATTAAATTGGCAAAAGTAGAACTTTAGCAATGTTTATTGGGTACATGTGCGAATGTTCACACAAAATTTCATTAAAATCTGTAATGATCCTGCAGGAACTTTTTCCTAAATTTAACCATTTTGGCATGGTATAGCCGAAGAGTAGGTTTATAAGACTGTATAGTGAATAAAGTATAATAAGCTGATTTGTACCAACAATGGAATCTGCTGAGAGTTCATATGGTCCTGTCCTTCTTTGGAAGTTTATTCTCTACATGGCAATGAATGACAAATTTGATGAATAATGCAACACTTAGTACCTACATCGACAGTGCAGCACTTCAAAAAGAACAGCACATTTTTACAGGAAATCTAGTACAATAATTTGATGATAGATCACACGGACACCTAGCCTAAATCTAACACCTTACATCACTAAAAGCTCCAATAAAACACCTGAAATTTTAAACTTTTGAGATACTGTTTTATAGTTTCCATTAATTATAATTTACACCTGCAGGTAATTAAAGAAATAGGAAATTAAACTCACCCTGTGGTTGGTTGATGTGTGGCCATATACTTTTATCAGTGTAGAAACCCCCACCCCCCAACACACACACACACACACACACACACACACACACACACACACAATAAATTCTCTGTACTGATTTGCGTGTACCACCATGTATGAATCAATTACAGATGAGCTAATGCCTTCTCTATTGCGTTTACTTGTTGCAGTACATCAAAGAAGCTTTCAGAGATTTTGTCCTGACTGAAGGTCTGCACAAACAAATTTTTCCATTAGATAATACTTTTTGAGTTCCGAATAAGCTATCTGCATTACACTCAATTTGCTAATGTAATACTGATTAGTGATGGCTTATGGAACCTGTTAGGAATATAAATTTTTCACATTTATAAATACTACACACACACACACACACACACACACACACACACACACAGATTCTGACAATCTAGTGAGAATGCTGCAGTCTATTTACAGCTAGGTAGTAATGGTTTCTGCTTTTATCAATTAGGATGTCCTTAACTACACCACCTATTCTAGCATTGTCTCAAATTGGAGCACTTTAACAGCTACAGATGACCTTACCAACAGAAAGTATTCAAAGACCAAGGCAAGATGATCCACTAAGACAACGTGCACTCAAGGCAGCAAATGCACAATATTTGATGGCAGTGCCAATGTACTGCTTTCTCTTCCACACTACACTCTTCAAATGTTCTCACTGGTAACTGAATCAGACATTCTTTCAAAAAACTTGTTCAAATTAAATCACTGTTATATAGTTACTAGCACAATACTTTGTCTTTTTCCTTTGTGTCAGTCATAAACACTGCAGTGGCCAAATAGCTATAACCTTATACACCAACAAAAAAATCAGTGCTTAATGTTCAGCCCACTACCTGAAGCACATTCCAGACAGGTACAGTAAAATGATATTGGTTGGTTTGTCACATGGTAGGCTAGTATTTGCTACTGTGCACTACCCCACCATGCACCTTATGCATACTTCAACACTTACGCTCTGTCTACAGTTATATTCTTATCACAGCACATCATAAGTGACAGTAGGAACTGAACCTGCTGTGGGCCTAGCAAACAGGACACTTAACCCTTTGTATCACCACAATGCATTTCTGCAACATACCATTTAATCACCATACATAATTTTTTCTCATCTTATACCATAAAATTTGCAGTGTTCCAACATTCTCAGAGACTACATCAAATATATCTGCTGCAAGTATTCGTAAACTGTTTTCCATGGATACAAGTTATCTGGTGTCAGGTTTTTTTACATGCAAAATATCTAAAAGAAGTGTTGTGCAAGACTTAACTGACACTATATTTAACTAGTGTCCTATTTTATACATTCTGATAGATACATCTGGAAAATGATACTGTTTTATGTATATAAGTGAAGTTATTTCTATGTTTTAGAAATGCACCACTGTGCAAATAACATCTTCATGCTACAGACTGATGTGGGATTGTTCAGACTAAGCCTGTGGCAAACTCAATGAAGCATTTGGTAACATGAATCTTGACAAGTATCTGACTGTTTAACAAGAACAAATGCTTTTCACAAAATCGACAGCAAAAAACATTACATGCTACACAAACAACCACACAAGTGGTGTTATAAAAGGAGCTTTAAGCTCAGCAGTGCATTTGGGTTTGCTTACAAGTTTGAAGTTAAACAGGCAAAGAGAATTTCAGAGAGAACCAAATATAGTAGCTTCCTCAATTATAGTTTAAAGGAACATATATATTTGGTTAAGTGTCCAGCCGACATCCACAATCTGTGGAGTAAATGTTTCTATGGTTGGTTGGAGGGTTAGATAGCAAAAGTCTAGCATCAACATTTGCAGAGGAAACACCTATATCACAAGTGCAATGCTATGACAAACTACGAAAAATATTTCCACTGACAGGCCATAGATTGTTGGTGAATATAATTGACACAGGTGGGGTGTATCTGATCAACAGTATTATGGGAAGATATTCCTAGGAGCAAAAGATGGCATGTACATATGTTCCACTACTTCCCTTACATGACTAGGAAATTTCTGGTTACTATACAAATGTGCATAGGAGAAGATTAAGTTTTCTGAGGAAACAACGAATTCAGAAGAATTCCCACTTTATCTGGCACAAGTATTGTGCAATACAAACATAACACCACCTGGATGCTGAAAATCAAGGGGATTCAGAGGATGTTCAAGTAAAGAAACAAACATGCTTACAGCGTTTGCCACCAAAAACCTGTACACCAGGACCAAGTTGGTCATCAGCCAATATGGATTAAAAGGTGGATTAGTTGCAAATTCCTTTAATGTACAGGTTATGCACACACCATGTGTGAGAATTTGAGTAACTGTTTCAACAACCCCAACAACTGCTTCAAGAGGTTTCATATCTAGCAGCACACATGAAATGCTATACTTCATATGTAAAAATTATGCCTTGGTATCAATGTCTGAGAATTACAACACTTTTCTCAATAAAAACTGTTCTTTGAAAGAAATTTATTATTTTCCTCCTCATGCCATGCTTACTGAAGAACAATTTTAGCTATTACTCAAATTTAAGTTACTCAGATACAACAGGTTAAGTTAACACTGACCACAATCTGCAATAAAAAAGACTGCACAAGTCCAAGTTTTGTGCCTATCAAGTGTATAGTACCAAAGCAGGATGTAAAGGAATAACATATGGGACATCAAACTGAGCAGTTTCTCTCTCCCTCTGCCTTCTTTTTGGCATCACAAATTACACCTGGGATGATGATTCAAGATGAAAGTCTATGTCAACATACATACCCACCAGTTGAATTCCACTCAATGAAAAAGTTTTGGCTTTGAGTGTTTTAAAAAGAAAATGTTTCCCCATTTCATTTCAAAACCTGGAAACTGCTCTTCTTATGAAACGATATAGCCCTCAAAGATTCTGTCATGAACATTACACAGCTGGAAAATAGTATTACCTGTGCAATGAGACCACATACCATCCTAAAGAAAAACATTTAAAGCAGCTAGATGCATCAAAATTCATCTCAGAAACCGACCAATATATAATACTAACTATTCAACTGACTCTTCAAATGATGATCTGCCTACAGAATTACAAAAGTTTTGGCCCTAAAAAATAGCTTGAGCATCTGTACAGAAATCCGTACCACAACATGGGGTACTAGCGATCACCATAGCAGGTAAGATGTGTATATTATGTTCAGATATGTCCTATCATATTTGGCTCCATGTAGTAGCATTAGCAACAAGAAAATAAACAATTCTCACATTTTAAGGCAATTTATGCACAAAGAAACTTACTGCCTGTGACACTTTGAATTTATCACAAATGTGATTTGGGAATACATTATTTCCAATGCTTCCTGTGTGTGAGCACCATACAGACTTAAGTCACGACATTGTTCAAGAAAAAGTTATAAGAAAAAGTTCTTGAGGAGACCAACTGGAAATTTGTCTAATAAATTTAAAACTTTAAATATTTCATGTAAATCTTACATGACTAAAAGTTACATTCCATACTGATAAAATGAAAGCCAATCCAAGTATATTATGCACTGTCCACCACTAACTATTAATCAAATGAGATATTTTAACAAGCATTATAGCATGCAAATTACAGTTAATACATCATTACAAACCAGTCCTTCACAGCAGATTAAAGAAAATTTCTTCCACAGCTACCCTGTTTTCACTAACATTCAGTTCAAAATCAGGTACCCCATTTTCACTAACATTCTGTTCAAGAAATACACTGACAATTTCAATCTTTAATCTGTGTAGGTACTGGTTATTACATAAAACTGCTAAGCTGAACAGTGCTGCAATGTGGAATCTTCACTCAAACAGCCTGCTATACATCTTAAATTTTTAACTTTTTTATATGAGATAAGCAGCTATAGTTTATCAAAGACGAAGATTCCAAACTGTCAGGACTCATTCCTCTTGCTACAAGTTAGCTATATCTTTCACAGCATTAAAAACAAGTGCAAAAAAGCACTATAACACACTGAGACAACATGCGTCAACTAACTTATAACACAAAAACTGGAGATCATCTCTGACATTAGTACCGTGAACTGGCCAAATAGACAAACAATATTAGTTCACAGAAACAGCAATTATGCAAACTGCCTAGCAATTAAATAAAATCATTTATTGTGATATTGGCAGAAAGAACAGAAAATTGATATGACATCTTGAAATTACAGCTTAAGGTATTAATTGTTCCTGGAAGATCTCAACAGCTTGCGATAGTTGGAAAGGACAGAAAGGATCAAAGGTTCATGAAAATTAACTGTATCGGCATTAATGACAGATTACATATGCAGTTTCACAATTCACCGAATGAAGATGGACGAGATTACCACTACACCATAACGTAGAAATTAGAAACTAACAAAATTAGATCTGACATTTAGTGAATTGGGCCAGTAAAACCACAACAAAATTAACAAATGTGTGGCTACAGAATATGTAAGAGATTATTCAACCTATTTAATTTGGCACAATATCCCTAACACAAGCTTATCTGAGAATCAAAAATTTCTTGGCAGGAAGGGGAGTTTGAGAATGGGGTATACTAGGATTAGCAAAGTAAATACACTATGCAGTTCAAGTGAACATTTGTATAGTTTTGATTAGATGTACCTCACACACACACACACACACACACACACACACACACACACACACTCTAATGGCCAAATAACTATTTGCTAGAAGTAAAAATTTGTGACATCTAATCAATTTTAATACAAATGGCAAGTCTAAATAATCAGCTGTGAAACACTGCTTGTGCACAACCAAATTAATGTCCACATAGAAGGTATGGAATTTACTTCTGATAGCATTCAAGACAAACCATTTTTAAGAATTAAATTACACATTCATTACTGCCTGACTTCTAACCCTGCTCTCCAATACACATATTAGTTTAAATGCAGCATGCCTCTGAATATGCTCTTATGAACAACTTGATAAGCAAGTATATTTATATTGCAGTTACAGACAGTGCACGACTTAACTACCATGAAACTATGCCACCAGCAACCAAACAGCTATTCAAATTTACATCACACCACAACCAGTGAAGTCACAATACTATCCACACAAAAATCCAGGAATAATGGAAATTTATATGCTTAAAACACCAAGCGGAAAACTTCTTCGGCCATCACTCACCTAGGTAGTCAACTGTGATCTCACATAGGTAAAGGTAACACTGAGCAACATATTTGATGACAAAGCTGCAGATGTGAGGTAGTACAACTGTTCAGATTTATATTTAAGTAAAAAAGGATGCAATTCTAATGTCCAAAGAAAAATAAGTGAGTTCAAATTAAAGCTTCAAAAAGTGAGAAATCTAAAAAGCTTTCACTTTTGCTCATGTAATTGTGTTGTCTATTACTCTTGGCACCCAATTACATATTAGGACAAGATACTTACGAGGGACTGGAGATACACTGGTGTGCAAAACTTTAATGTAACTTTCACACAATGCATTACTGTCACATAACAAATCTATGGAACTTGGACCGTACATATAAAGAACTGCAATATGGTACAGAAAACAATGAATACACAATGAGATGAACAGCAGTAACTTTTATTCAAAGACAGCAATTATACAGAAGTCCCCACAATTTATGATGGTTCCCTAGACACTACAGAAAGTGGGACATTGTTTTAAGGGCTTGCATGATCACAAAAGATGGCACTGGATGCTCAGCAATGTGCTCCCATGCTTGCAATGAGGTTGGTGAGGAGTTTTTGTGGAACATAGTACCATTTCTCTACTAACACAGTTGGCCATTGGCGAATGTGGATATGCTGCAGTACACCTCCCCATCACATCCCACACATGCTTGACAGGATCTGATTCAGGGGAACAGACAGGCCAGTCCATTTGTTTACCATGTTCTTGCTTCAAGAGCTGTTACACCTGCACTGTTCATTTTCATCCATAAAAATGAAGTCTGGGTCAAATATGCCCTAAAAAGATGCACATTGTGAAAGAGTACAGTGTCACAATAACATTGACAGGTGAGTGTACCATGTTCAAAGATTTGGACATTGGTATTTCCAGGCAACATTATGCCTCCACACAGTGACACCTGGACCACCAAAACAAACACGTTCAACAAGGTTCCTAGGTGCATTACATGTTCCCACCTCTCACCATATGAGAGAATCCATTATTGTCAAACAATCATTTTCATCATCCACGTGTTATGATGTGAGACAATAGTACAATCACCATTCAATGTTACTGTGACACTGTACTCCTTTCCCATGCACACACTCAGCAATGCAATCAGCCCGACTTCATTTTTATGAATGACAATGCAAGGCCACATCAAACAGCACAGGTGGAGCAGTTCTTTTCATGAGAATACATTTGGCAAATGCTTTTACCAGGGTGAAGTCTTCAACCCCTGTTCAAAATTTAGTGACTTTGACCATGTATTTGATGTGTTGGGGAGACATTCCATAACTTCCACATGCAGCATTACCAACAATTGACTGCACTGGTTGAGAACATCCTATTGTAAGAACTCCTTACTAATCTTCTCTTGTGGCCAGCATGGAAGAAAGTTGCAGAGCACACACTGCCATTCATGGTGATCACAAATCATACATCCTATTAAGAACCATGCTCTACCTTTTTTAATGTTCAAGAGACCATCATGAATTTTAGCCACTTCAGTGTAATTAGTCTGAATAAAGGTCATTTCTGTTTATCTGATGGTGTATTCCCTCTCTCCTGTGCTACACTGTAGCAGTTCTTTCTACATATGGGCCAAGTTACTATGTTACTTGGCAGTGACATGTGAAAGTAACTTTCAGTCTTACTTTTTTTTTTTTTTTTTTTTTTTACACCCAAGTATATTTAAACAGGACCTTCATAACAAAAACAATGACATAGCTAAAAATTAGAGGGACCCACTTCCATAAGGGGAATGAAACTGGACACTAACCTCAGCTTCAACTGATGATAAAATATGAGTTAACTCAACTATAGGCTATGCACTTTATAGATGTAAAATTTACGTAACATTGGGCACACTTGTAGAATGTAGTAATTTTTTTCACTACAGGTATTTTGGGGATAAGGGCCCCTTTTCCCACTGTGTGGCACCAACCTATCACAATTCAGATCGTTGAACCATGCACCAGCTCATCACAAAGCTGATCTATCAGATACAATTGGATGCAGTTTATATGAACAATGAAACTTGCAAAATGCAGAAAAATACAATCTGCTAATACCATCCAGCTTCTTTGGCCCATGACATCAAACTTGCACACACAATCACTGCCATCCAGTTGGCATAAAGTGTGCCCAACTACTATTACAGTTATACTTTGTCTCATTCATTAGCTTTAACAGCAACTGAATTATCACCTTTCAACCTAACCTAGATATTAGACTATGTTACAGATCAGTTTTATCACCAGTAATCATGGTCATGCCATACAGAGGCAAAAAAGTGTTTTATCTCTGTTAGCATGCATATGATCAACAAAATTACATCACTACAAATCAAAACTGACATCTAGTACCATCATGTTAAATTGACCGAAAGGGCCTGTCCTCAAATATGGAGAAAGTTTCTTGTAATTAGTTCTAATTTAATCTATTTCGGCAAAAATGATAGTTTTTCAATTATTCGTATGATGCTTTCATTACTGCGAATTACAATTACACTTTGATGGCAACCACTTGACCACACAACAGTATGCGCATTACTAACATCACAGATATCTGTTCATACAGAAGTGAGTTAATATTAAGGCCTCATGGTTGGGTTATTTGTTTTACACTAGCTGAAACAAAGCCTTCATTTTTCCAATATGCTCATAAAAAGCATAAGAGAACAAGCTAGAAATTGGCTTAATAGTGTAATTTCCAGGAACAGATCCACAAATAAACCATCACTTAAGTAGTTACAGCTCTTTCAACACCCTCATCCTCCCCACAAAAAATTGGGCTTAGTTCCTGTGAAGAATCTTTGGCAAAAAATGAGAAATCAAAAATATTATAACTGCTTTGCCAAAGGAAAAGTTCGGTGCTAAAACAAAAGATTGCCTAAAGGACACAGGCCACTTCACCCCAGTAAGGAGTGCTGTAACTGCCATCAAGTAAGTTTGTTATGGTAAAATAACTTGCTACCTATTTCATATAGCTGCCAAACTAATTACCTAAAGCAATATTAATGCACAACAGTGAAATTATTTCACACAAAAATCTGTTAGCTGCTAATGCAAATTATATTTAAAAATGTTTCATTTCTGCCATGCAGATCACCAAGAGTTGTTTTCACATGTAAAACATCAGATCTGCACAATAAAGAAATTAAAGAACTATAATCACCAGAAAATTGCTGGAAATTTCCATCAACTGTTAAGATATTTTGTAAAATATATTTACAAGCTAGTTACCACCAACAGTAAGTGCCCAAGCATCCCTGGATTTTCTGTTCCATATTAAAAAAGTCAAACAATGTTATCAAGCACTGCATGCATGTAATGTGAATGCAATAATTTATCACAAACTTGTATGCTGTGGGACATTTTCATGACAAGTGCAGCAGTTCAACAGTAAGTAGCGTACAGAACTTTTTTACTGTTGTTCCCTTGAAACTCATACCAAATCTAACAACTACTATGCAGGTTTGTTAGATCATGTATTTGCTCAAATATTCTTAACAAAGATGGTCACCTCTTGGTGCAAGGACTACTGAGATTTATATGACCTCAACTGCTTATGACAGATAATCCACCATTTACCGAACTGCAAAAATAAGGAACAATAAAGTTAAAAAAAATAAATGCAAAATGTTTTCATGAGTCTCTGAAAAGGAATCTGAGAAACAATGAATATAGGTAGTCTTGAAGGAAGATTTGAAATGTTAAGGATATGGGAATTTTGTTTCTCAAGGATTTCGCAAGCATAGCATGAACATTTTTATCAGTTCTGAAGTTTCTGCCAATGGATGTACCCTTAATTTAAGTGCCAAAGAACACCACTGTGACACTTCCTTTATTAACCCATAAAACTACTGTACAGCAAAATCCATTGCAGAATGCAGGAATGACAGTGCTACAAATGAAATCCTACATACTACCAATGTGATGAGTGATGGCAAAAAAGCCAATACTCAAAAAATCCAGTGTTTATAAATATTGCAGTTTTGAGGTCAAGTAAACTGCAGCAAGATGCATGGCACATATTTTATTATACAACACCTGCACAGACAGCCATACCCAGGGAATAAGACGAGTCATTATACCATGCCTTTTTTATTTCCCCAACTACAATTTTTCACATCCTGAAATTCCCAGAAGCAATATAGCATCAACATTACCCATGCTTATCAGGATTACTCATGTGATGGATCTTGTAAAGATTTTTTTTCCACAATATCTATACAAGTAACACTGACAATGTCTTTAGTATAGTGCAAGCAAACACCCCTCCTGCCCAATTAATCCTCACTAAAATGTACACAACTTTAGGATGTTCAGTCACTGCTAACAGTTGTGTGCATTGCAGAACACAAATTTCAAATTTTTGAGTCTTCATTTCAGGGACTGAATGAAACAAAATCCATTAACAGCACCATTTTTGTTCCAACAATGGACCACCTGAGAACAAAGATTTGGCATATGCTCTTAAGAAGTATCAATAACAATAGCATTATTGATACTCTGCCACTTCATGTACAAATCAAAATGATGAAACCTGCGATGACTTTTAAAAGGAAATAGTTATGCATTTGCAAGTTAACCAACTGTTATATATTACTATTTTTCCATGATTTCCAAACTAGATCGTTCTCAGACAGCATCCCATAGTTCATAACCTGATAATTTTAACACTGATGGGAGATGTGCAGACAATCAAGTCCTACATAGTATTTTTGAGCATACCCAACTTATCAAATTGCCTAAATTTACATCTCATCTTCTAGAACAATCTCAAAAAGACTAGCAATTTGAAGTGAATATATAATCACAATAGCTGTTAAATTCAGGTCACAACCATCTTAAATTTTTTCAGAAAAAAATTTATGGCAATGGCATGCTATTTCCTACATGAGCAACAAGAAATATTGTAAGGACACTGGAACAAATCTAAATTGCTGCACCACAGTACTACAGAACTCCGCAAGAGGAGCCAAAGAAAAATTGCACAGCCAACTGAAAGTGGAGTATCAAACAGTAATTAGTTGTTGGCAACCATGTCAGGCCAATCCAGACTGTTGATGGAGTTAACTGGATTGTTCCACTGCCACCACAAATTACGTTGCAATACTCCACTTTATCAATAGGCTGCACTATTTTATTTTGTCTCTTCTCGTGTCATGTTACCATACTGTGGCAGGATTTCAAAGTGAACAAAACAGCAGACTTATCTGTAAACAAACAAGTAGCAAAGGTTCTTTCCAAAACAAAAAAAAATTATGTTCTGAGGTGCAATATAAATCTTTAGACTACTCATTTGTGGACACTACTTGCTTTATCACATTTTGAAAATTACAAATGAACTAGTAAAAACTGAATTATGTTTCAAGCATTTTCCCCACTATTATTCTAAACCAAACAGCACAGTTTTTTGACCACATAAAAGGTTCCACATTCTTTGTGATGTAACCAGAAGTGCCAAATTACGTATTTCTTCAAAGTGGCTTCTTCCACGTTATGTAGCTATACAGAACTGCCCCAATAAGTTAGCTCTTGACTAAGTAAAGCTGAGATATACTATCTCTAGCAATTTTTAACTTTAAAATTATATCTCTACACTGAAGTAGTCAAATCCTAAATTAGGATGTTGAGAGAGGGAGAATAATGTGAACACCTCTTTAAAAGAATTTTTTAAAACTTGTGTTCTACCTCAACTATGCCAAGGTTGACAACAGGCTTAAAATTTCTACTCTCGCCCAGTGGCAACTTTGTTTCTCCTCATTCTTCAACTATTTAATCAGTCATATCTCAATCTGACAACCAAATCAGTAGGGCACAGAGTAATAAAGCAGACAGTCCTGCTTGGACCAACAAAAATTGAATTTGTGGCCACACACTGTGTGGAAATGGAAACTAGAGCAAGACATTTTTTGCACTTCTCATTACTTAGCACTAAAAAATCAATTTGTGATGGTTCCCATTTTAAAGATAATTCATTAGCGAGAGTGAAAGAATATAAATGGTCACGATGACCAGTGACTGAACAGTGCAACTCAGCTTTGACCAGAGTCGCACTTAACAATGCAACTCTGTCAGCACTATGTAACTACTTGGCCGATTACACCAAACAATTTAGAGTTTTTTTAACTATGAAGGTATGCATGTGATACATATGAAGCACCCTGTAAAACATGAACAGTAAGTCCTCACACTCTTCCCTTCAGCACACAAAGTTACTTCTACACCTGACAACATCCTAGAACACACTATCTTCCCTAAAAAGAAAGCATCAATCTATTAAATTTTGTTTGCTGCTCCCATATATATGACATGAAATTTGGACAGGGACATTTTGTCATTACCTAATATCAAACCAAAACGAGGAAATAGAGGTTATCAAAATGAACATCAATAGATGTCACAGCCTAAGTCCCAATTCCCTAATTGGTCCAAGCAGAATGGCAGTACTACAGCATTTACTATATCCACAATAACTTCTACATTTACCCTCTCAAACTAATATTTTATGTTTAAAATTACATCTGACTTACTATTGTAAAAAACCAGCCTGCAAAAGTAAATGTTTTGACCCAGAGGGATAAATGTGAAATTAAGTTCAATGATAAAGGTGGAAAAATTTCAAAAGCCTTTATGGATGGATCCACAGCTACTGTAAATTTCTTAAAGTAGGTCTTTTCCATAGAGATGTCTTTTGAATTTAAACACTATCTTTGTGCAGCAATTGGATAATTCAACCCCCTTGCATATTAAGCTACATAATAGAAATTATACAAACAGCTTGATCTATTCCAGACAAGTGTGGTGAAAAGCACATGTGATGGTGGCATCCATAACAAGTTTCACACAACCATAGTAGGCACATACATGTATTACAGGTTAGTCCATGTACAAGATTTAAGAAGAGCAATCATCATCACATGGGTTGTCACTGTGCCAGTATATACCATAAAATCCATAACAAACACACACGGCATATTTTAAAGTCATGTATGCTGTTACAGTAACAAAATCCACACAAGGATTGCACACTCATTTTACAAATGGGAATCACGTCTGCAAAGGTTGTGATCATACCCACTGTGGTTATGCAAGACTTAAGGCAGCAGCAACCATCAGATAGTTTGAGAGAAACCTGTACATAATTTCATTATTCCTAACCAAATCAAAGTGTAGTTGGCTGAGAGATGTGCCTTAATTTTAGTAAGCCTGAAACAACAGGATTGAAACAGTAATTCAAGTGGCTGCACAATCCAAAATTAAATATATGAAATCTGTAAGACAACGAATAAGCTATGAAAGGAAAATGGGTATCTTTCTACTTATAAAGCACTAACAATAGTTGTCACTGTACTGTGATCATATGAACCACATCAGCATACCCATGAGAAGATGTGGCAGTGTAGAAAGGGAAGCGGGGGTGGAAAAATTACAGACGTGGCTTCGTTGGTAAGGGACAACCATCTGTCTTACCAGCATTAATAAAGACTGTTGGTGGCAACAAAAAGAACTTTTAGATTAATTGCTCTGTAATCTACATTATCTCACATAGAAATGTGACTTATTTGTGAAAAGTTACATTATCTGGCTCCAGGGATTACTGTGGAGGTAAAATTGCATCTAAAAAAGTTGCAACAAAATAAGAGTTTTTCTGTTCAAGCTTAAAAGGTCAACAGGAATGTAAAATGACTACCAACACTTAAGATGAACTTATCTTACAGATGATAGTTTTGTTCAGTACAACTACATTGTTATGTTCTTTATCAAGTACTATAAAGATTACCAAAATTTTACACTAATATTTTGCCTTGAAACGTTTCTGAACTTTTACCAGAATTGTGTGCTCTTTGCTATCCAATACCTAATATATTAGGCACTGATAACAGAAATAGCACAAGGTTCAGCAATGCTCAATAAATCACTGCTACTTATATTTAAATATTTCTTCAACACAAAATACTGCAGCACGAGTTGCAGTTGCCATACTGTTCACCACAACCTTCATTATGGAAGCCATGGAAAAATAGTGTATAGATTAACGAAAGTCTTGCTGCAGTTTACGACTTCAAATGCTGACATTAGTCTATTCCTGCATTCCACCCATGCAAAAATGTCTCACATATTGACAAGAAAAATAAATATAACAGACGTTTGCACTCCAATTTGCTACACTAAGGAGATCTAGTGAAGGAGAATGATAAAGACAAGCAGCCAGCCAGTTCGGAATAACACGTAGAAGAAGAATACGTTTTGTGTTTAAATACGCTGCCACTTTTCTAGAACAGGCCAACGAGATTATCCCCGCCAAGAAACATCCACAACAGGAAAGCTGCAAGGAATAATTATACAATGTTTACCCTGGACAAAGTTTTGTTTTTAAAATGCATAATTATCTCTTTCTTTGTTCAAGTTGATAGCCCACGGGGATCATGTTCAAATTTGCCATGTAGGCTATTTGATGAACTGCACTTATACGCCTAGTGCACGAGAGTAGCTCTCTGAAATAAAAAGACAACAAAAAGCAGCACTAACAGAAATAATATGGTAAAGTTGAGCTTAAGAAAAAGAAACACTAAAAGCCACTTTCAAATAGGCTTTGTTAATTTCATTTGAAGAGTTAAGATTTCTCTTAGAAAGACTTTTTACAAATTACATAATTAGTACATATGATAACTCTCACTGAAAAGTATAAAAAGACTCAATAATTAATGGAGTGAACACACAATTAATCTTTTGACAGGATAACCCTAGGGGCCATTTTGTTTATCCCAAAGTATTGATTATCTCATACAGTGAAACACGCAATTCTTATTTCATTACAATAATCAAACTTACAGCATATACATCGATTACCGTCTGAATCGCTTACAATGAGTATTGATCTGAACTAATAACATTATAATCGTAAGACGTAAGAAGTAACACTCCCTAATAATGAAATCTGCAATTTCCTCAATAAAGTTATATAACGGAATTATCTCTAATTCTCATTGAAATATTCAGTTTTCTTTGCTTACCTTTCTTGTCAGACATTATTTCGGTATCACAAAGTAACGCGTCTAATGTGCAGAACTCAGTTGCCTCTAAAATGGCTTAATGGCAGCACAAAAAGTCGAAACATGCATAGATGCAAACAAATTGTCGACTCCTACACCCCAATGGAACCTCTGAAAAACAACCAGCGCCTTACGTGGCGGTTATCAGAAACAAAAGAAAAGGCGGCGTCATCAGCACTTGCGTAGTTTGCGTTGTAAGTGAAACTGATAACCATTCTTTCTATTTGATTCAGTATAAATAGAACGAAATGATTACTAAATAATTTCGTTAATTTCACGAGGTAAAAATAAAATTTGTCTCATTCATCCTGTTGTTTAGGTTAGCTTTTTGTCTGTTTTTACTTTCAAATATACAAATCGGTTCATTGTTGTTACGATTTCTACAATAATATTTTAGTATGTAGTAAAAGATATGTGAATTAATTTGTTTGTTGATTTTGTATGCTATTCTATTTTGTATGCAACTATTGCAATGGCCCATAAGGATTGGCTTTTTTTAACGTTTTTAACAAAAATAAACAGGAAACGGACAGGTAAATAATCAATAATATATTCTCAGTCGTTGTTTACAACTTCGTTCCAACGTTCAACAAGCTGTTCAGTGCGTCGACGGTAGAAATCTCCTGGTTTTCACTCGAAGAAATGCTCCAGCCAAGCCTTCAGTCTACGTCATTATTAAGCGAAACGCCACGTAATGAATTCGAGAGGGATCGGAACAGTTGGAAATCCCAAGGCTCCAAGTCGGGAGATTACGCAGGATGTGACAACAAGTCTCAGCCAAGCGTCTGAATGGCTTCCTTGGTGATATGAAGGCACTGTTGTGTTGCAGAAGAAAGCCATGCCAAGGGAGAGTTCGTTTTTGTTGGACAGCGTTGTTGAGTCTTTGCATTTGGTGGACATAAAGTTTCGCATTCACTGCTTGGATTCGATGGTTTTACATGTCTTTGAGGCATGAATTACCGTCTTTGAATTGAGTAAACGAATTTTGAGCTGTCATAAGAGGCATCGCTTGTTCGCCATACTGTTTACAAATGTCTCAAGCAACTCCTATGCCTTTGGCACCCCGATTAAAAGCAAACTGCAGAAGGTGACCAAAATGCTCTTTTGTGTCGACTTGACACTCCTATTAATGACCTGAATACAACAGAAAGTATATCTGCATAGAAAACTAAACACATTATTATAGAGAGCATATAACTATCCATAGAATAATATAAAACGATTTGCCAAAACATTTTAATTCTCACGCAAAATTTTCATTAAACGAACGCCAGGACTTGTGGGCTAACCTAATACATAGACAGTCTGGGATATCAGTCACGTGTAGTTATTCGGTACCGTTCTAACGTAAAAATTAAATAAAATACTCATGTAGAGTCTCGCCTCATGTGTTTCATTCCAAATATCGCACTAACTGACTGAGAATTACTTTATCTTCGTCATTATTTGTATTTCACATGACATTCAACTTGCACATTCTTGGCCTCCCAGACATCCCCTTCTGCAAATTTACTGATGCTGTCAACATCAGTTTCAGGATGCTATGAAGAAATTTCAGTAACACAGGAAATGTACTGTGCAAAGATCTCCAGAGGATGGGCAATTACTAAATAAAATGGACCATGCAACCTAGTGAACTAAAGATAGAAATAATTACAATCCATCTCCATAAAAAAAAGGAAGATTAGACTGTAGAGTTCTCTCGACGATTAGGTCATTAGAGATGGAGTACTCGCTCGTATTGGAGAAGTTGGAGAAGGAAATCGGTCATGCCCTTTTCTGAGGCCATCCCAGCATTTGCATTAGGTGATCCACGAAACTCACGGAAAACCTAGATCTGAATGACTAGACGGGGATATGAACTCATTTTCCCGAATATGAGTCCACCACTGCACCACCTTGCTACGTCCTATCCCAATAGTAGGAAGGCAAATTACAGACAATATTCAGTTTGAGAAGTCACAAATTATAGTATACAGATTTTTAACCTACCAGTGCTATCTTCAGAAATTAGCTAATTAACTTAAAAGCCATAAGAACATCATGGGAAGTAGATGCAATGAGAGTATGAAGAACTGATTTAGCACTGTGAAAAAGATCTGCTGCATATCTGAATAACGTGCACACTCCAGTAGTTCACATGCATCTGCGCCATATATTGAGAATTATATCTGGTGCAACACTTTCCACTCTTGTCTTACGTTTATTCACACTGAGCAACGTTGGGCCTCTTCGCATCTGGTGGCGAAAGAACCTCATCAGATAATGGTCCTGGGAACTGAACCACATCTATTTTCCAATCCGTCGGGAAACAGAAGACAGTGCCTGGAAGATGGTTCAAGAATCAGCTGTCACAGCCTTTATATCAGGCGAAGCGTGGGAACAAAAATTGTCTGACACACATCCTTACAACATCAGTGACAAGCACTGGACATATATTTATCTAGAAGCGTTCATGATGGGAGAGACTGTTCACATGGTACACAGTCTTTGCGAAGAAACTTCTAAGGACAGAGTGACTACTGCACAACAGGTGCAAAACAAAGCAAGTTGGTAGAGCACTGCTAAATGAAACGTGTTTGGCTGTCAAGAGAGCAACGAGTGAAGCCTTCGACGACTACCATAGAAGAATCTTATCGAAAAACCTTTCACAACTGCCAAAGAAATTCTTGTCACATCATAAGGCTGTCAGTGGCACTACAGTTAGTATCCAAACACTTGTGGATGACACAGTAACCGAAATTGAGGGTAGCAAAGCAAAAACAGCAATGATGATCTCCGTTTTCAAATATTCCTTTACAAAGAAAGATCCAGAATTGCTGTCTCAGTTTAAATCTAGCAGTGATGAGTGATAAGGATGTTGGTATCAGTAGCATTGAGAAATGGTTGAAATCATTAAAATTTTTCAAGGATCCAGGACTGAATGGAATCCCTACCAGATTTTGTACAGGTTCTGCGACTAAATTAGCCCAACTCTTAACCATAATATACCACAAATCACTCAAAAACAAAAACAAAAATATGTGTTCAGTGGTTGGAAGTAAGCACAGATTCACACCCTATCTTCAAGATTGGCAGTGGATGTGATCCACAAAAACTATCGTCCAATACTTGCTATAGATTTTTGAACATATGCTAAGCTCAAACATAATGAGGCATCTCATACAGAATGACCTCTTCTATTTTAACTGGACTGGCTTATTGAAACGTTAGTCATGGGAAAGCCTTTCTTCTCATACGACATCCTGATAGTCATGGATCAAAGCACACAGGTGGATGTATCGTTTCTTGACTTCCAAAAACCATTAGATTCAGTACCACAACGACGCTTGTCAACGAATGATCACACGAGGTATTAAACGACATTTGTGACTGGACTGAGGATTTGTTAGCAGTGAGGACACATGTTCTTGTGGATGGAGAGTCAAGAACAAATGTAGACGTATGGTAACTTGAGGTGTATCTGAAGACAGAGTGTTTGGACCCTTATTGTTCATGTTTTTGTGTGTAGGCTGCCTCAGACCTGCGTCAAGAACCTTTTCCTTGGAAACGGCACATCCGGTCTTTTTCGGTTGAAATGCGCCCTAGGCATTCCGATAAGGTTGAATAGAATGGTGAAATTTATATTACCTGGAAGCTGCTGGAGGGGGAGAAAACAATCTTTACTTCAGAATTCCAAATGGTACATTGGTAGAAAGCTAGAGCAGTTGAAAAAAGCTTTCAGAACTGAACATTTTTAACAAATTTTTTTTTATATTGTATTTTTCGTCGCTTCGACGATATTAAAAAGCTCTTCCTGGCAACACTCCACGTCAAGCTATTCAGTCATAGTGAACCTAAACTTATGATGCTAGGAAGAGTAACTTGCATGTAGCCTACTCATTGCTTGGATCATTACTCGCATCTAACAAGAGTGGTTTTGGTTATCCATTGGTAAAGGTTACTCTGCTAATCTTCAGTTTGTTTATGTTATTCGTTCAGTAATGGATTATTCCAATTAAGAGATGCTGGATATACTTATTGTACTCAGGGAATGTCGCCAGAATTATATACGAGCAGAGTGTATTCATGCATAGTGAAACCAAGATTGTTCACGCCAGTAACGATATGTTTTCGCCGACTCGAGGCACGGATTCGAAATAGTAGCAAAGTGCAAGCCAGCCAAAATTGTAAGAAACAAATCGGTAGACGTATTAGAGGCTTTATAAGTGCAGATATTCCTGGTCCACATCTTTCTCTACAGCGAATAGTACAAGATTCTGTGGTGAACAGAAGTACTGCCTTGAAAATGCTACATGATAATTGTTATCTATGTTGAAGCAACAACCAGTTCTAGTTTTTCTGCATTTTGGTGAGACTTCTCCATGAATAAAAAGCTGTGGCCGCTTGTGCTGCCTTTCTGTCTATACATTCAATATCTCCCATTAGTCCTATTTGGCATTAGTTAGTCCTGCCTGAATAATGTCACACAGAGTTTTTTAAGCAACCTCCTTTGTAGACTAGTTGCATTTTCCTAGTATCCTACAACTGAACCACAAAATACTACCTACTTTACCTACAACTGAGCGTATGTGATCATTCCAGTATTCTCACAAATTGGAGCACCTAGGTATTTTTATTAGGCGACTAATTTCTATTGTGACTCATTGATATCATAGTATCTGCATTTTGTGAAGTACACAATTTTACATTTATAAACATTTAAAACAAGTTACCAATATTTGTACCACTTTGAAATCTTATCAAGATTTGACTGGATAATTTTTGTATTTTTCTGTAATATATTTCATTATAGATAGCTGCATCATCTCCAAAAAGTTAAAGTTACTATTAATATTGTCTATCAAGTCATTATATAAAACACAAACAACTAGTGTTTAAACACTCTTCTCTGGGAAATCCCTCAAGTTAGTACTACGTATGTCAGTGACTCTTTTTCCAAGATGGGGCTCAGTGTTCTCCCTTCCAAGAAATCCTAATGCAAGCCACAAATTTTATTTCATCCCCCATATGATAGTATTTTTGTTAACAAATGTTGTTGTGTTACTGAGTCAAAAGGTTTGCAAAAGTTAAGAAATACTGCATCCACCTGATTGTATTGATCCGTAGCTTTCAAGATGTCATTTAAGAAAAGTCTGAGTTGGGTATCACATGGCTAATGTTTACAGAATGCATGCTGGATGACATGAGTGAGATCCGCCTGTTCAAGATCCAACTTATCGTCAACGCCATAATGATTACCCACAAAATAATCATAGTTACATTTAAATCGTTAGTTTTTGGTTACATCACGTATGAGTTTTTCATCTGTTTATATTTTAACAAATTGTTTAGCTGAAGACGAATTACATGTTGCTGCCAGCCCCTTTTGTTGGATGAAATAGCATAAAGACAAAATGGGAGCATGTGCACGGTCATTCTTACCACACTCCATAAGCGAATTGAATGGAAAGAGACCATAATAAGCACACTGGACCAAACATTAGTCATCCCAAGGAGATCTCAATCTAGTAGTGCGCAACATCGCCTCTGGCCTCAACAGTGGCCTTCGGCGAATATAAGAGTCCACATGTTTCCTCAGGTACACCATATCCACTTGAAAACACACTGATGATTAGATCCTGCAGAGTAATTTAAAAGCCGGCCAGTGTGGCTGAGTGGTTCTAGGCGCTTCAGTCTGGAACCACGTGACTGCTACTGTCGCAGGTTCCAATTCTGCCTCGGGCATGGGTGTGTGTGATGTTCTTAGGTTAGTTTAGGTTTAAGTAGTTCTAAGTTCTAGGGGACTGATAACCTCAGATGTTACGCCTCATAGTGCTCAGAGCAATTTGAACCATTTTTGAGCCATCAAAGTATGGAGTTGTTCATAGCTACATTTCACCCTCTGTTCCAAATAGTCCCAGAAATTTTCCGTGGGATTAAGATTATGCGATTAACCAGGCCAGTCGAAGTGCAATAGAGTCTAGGAGTGTTCACAAACAAAGAATGTATGTGTGTAGCTCTGTGAATACGGTCCAGCCGGAGTGGCTGTGCAGTTCTAGGTGCTATAGCCTGGAGCCGAGCGACCGCTACGGTCGCAGGTTCGAATCCTGCCTCGGGCATGGATGTGTGTGATGTCCTTAGGTTAGTTAGGTTTAATTAGTTCTACGTTCTAGGTGACTGATGACCTCAGAAGTTAAGTCGCATAGTGCTCAAAGCCATTTGAACCATTTTCGTGAATATGGCTGTTGTCTTAGTGGAAGGGAGTGTCCATAGTGAACCACAACATGAAGAAATATGGTAGGGGAAAGCGCAACACTAGGTCATTGAGAATATTGAAGTAAACATCTTGGTTCATTTTCAATGTAACCTGAAAGAGTAAACCCGAGTCATAGTATGAAAAACACTCCAAAACATCACAGAATCACATCCAACTGAATTACACTCTCCACACACTGTGGATATAGCGCCTAATAGGGTTTATTGGAATGGCAAAATTATGACTCGTCGGACCATCATTCGCTTCCTGTTAGCTGGTGTCCTGTTTCTGTTTTTTGGTTAACCAAAGTCTTGCAGCTGTAATTTCTCCTGTGGGAAATGGACTTTCCCTAGGTATCCACAGAAATGTCCATCAGATGCAGTTGCTTCAAAATTTCGCTTTGAAAGTGATTAGTATGGACTTGCATTCTTTGGAAACAACAATTCCTGTCCGGTTTGAAGTCGATTGTCATTGACAAGGCATGACACTCGTCTCTTGGCCCTGTCAGTCAGGATCTTTTTACGACCTCCGTTCCTACGCGGTTTTACATGGCTGCGAGTTGTATACCATTCCCTACAGACACTTTGGACAATTCACATTGACAAAGCAACAAATTGGGCATCTTCATTCACCGCATGATCATGGGCAAATCCCAACACAATAACTAATTTCTACCATCCTGTCACATCTCAAAGTCGACCCATCCTACTGAGCAGATTCTTTAAACTGGCTGATACATACACATCACTTCACTCCCATTCCATGTGTCAGTGGTCGATGGTCAGAGGGCAGCATGGCACCAGTTCTATACCATCTGCAGCGTTCCAAAGTGACCAATATATTATTATTTTGTCTGACAAGCTTTTGTAATACAATTAGAAGTATTCTTTTCCATAACTGAACAAAACTAAGCAAGATGTGCTGTGGTGTGGGAAGAAACGCTTCTGCTCTATGTCAGTTGAGCTAGCTGAATTCTGTTTGTGATTGTGGCACTGATATAGACTCCACGATGTACGTTGAAAGCGACGTTCATTGCAAGCATTCAATACTTTAATAGAAGAGCTAAATCAAGTACCTCCTGGGCCACTAATTTACCTGCAAGAATTTGAAACCTATGATTTTGGCTTTATTTAATTTTCTGTATTTTATGTAGATTTGTACATATAACAGTTGTTCTGATCGATTGCTATTCTTGCATTGTGTACAAAATAATAATTCCTTGCAATTTATAACATGTGAGTGGATATCTGCAAATGAAAAATTAAATGTGTAACCAAAGTTGTGAAAGTGGTAAATAATATTATTAAGTAAGTAGTATGTTATTAAATTCATTGTTAATTCTGATGAAAAGGGATATAAAAGCTAAATATGCTGAAAGACGCTTAAGGGGAGGTAGGACATCAAAAATTTTTAAAAAATTAAAAATTCGACTTTTCAAAAATATGCCTATTTTGTAGTGCACACCTTCTTGAACAGTCTGATTATAAAACATATACATTTGAGAGGTTATACTGCACGTTATTCGGTCTTAAGTGTACCAAGATGCAGCGCCACACTTCTTTGCACAGCATTCTTCTGTCATACATAAGTATATTTCTGCTATTGATGGAAACCATCAGACTTTTGTTTAGGGACCTTGCAAATGAAAACTTATTGAAGAAATGTCTTCATGGCAGTACCCAAAACCCAAATGAAAGTTTTAACTAATGTGTATGAGAAAGATTGCCAAAAACCATTGTTGTGGGAAGAAATAAACTTGCTATTGATGTTTATGATGCAGTTTCATGTTTTAATGATGGTGTGCAAAGCAGGAAATATATTTTAGAGAAAATGGGAATTGAACCTGGACTGAACTGCATCAAAGCTTTGTATGCTATGCGACAGACAGAGAGCGCATAGTGAAAGCAGATAAATTATTTTTGGAGGTGATATAATCAAGAAGAGTGCATCATAGGAATGTGAAAAGGAAGAAAACGGATTTATGGTGCTGGACAGTTGTAAAAGAATGACAAATACAAGCAGAAATTTCAATGGCCATTTTCCACAAAACACCAATTTCTATACTTAGGTACATGTAACATCCAAAATAAATTTCCTATTACTTTCAAACTTGGTATGCTTATTAACTACAAACTCCTTAATGCAAAACTCTAGAATTTTCCAAATCTATGAAAAACTGTGGTAAAAATTAAGATAATTAACTATAAAATTTGAGTTTTTTCTAAACATGAAGTTGAAAATGTAACAACTCATTCGTTTTCTCATAAATTAAATAAATTCTAGAGTGTCTTACACTTGTAAGTGAGGTTTGTGTGCTATGCAAAATTCATCAAGGAATCTTTCTTACTTCTGAAGAAAAATGTACCTATAGCAACAAATGCAGCCAATAGTAAGTGAAAATATGATGAAATTTCACATGTAAA
Source organism: Schistocerca serialis cubense (assembly GCF_023864345.2). Classification (NCBI taxonomy): domain Eukaryota; kingdom Metazoa; phylum Arthropoda; class Insecta; order Orthoptera; family Acrididae; genus Schistocerca; species Schistocerca serialis. The sequence goes on from NC_064640.1 coordinate 217,666,999, forward strand.
AAATTATTTCGTTGTGTTTTTGTACTTCCACTGCTATAAGTGTGAATCCTGAATCCTTCCTGGTCATGGGACAAAGTTTCATGGATTTATTTGTAAAAGTATAGACAATGGAAATTAAAATGTCTTGAGGTGCCTCTCCTGGTCCAAGTCAACCCGTTTGACGTTCTACACCCCGTAAATCCTTTGCCATGAACAGAAACACAATTCTTGAGGATAGTGTAGAAGTGTGAGTGTGGACAGCTGTTCTCTTGTGGAGGATGGTGGGCTGGGATGAGTCACAAGTGGCTCAGTGTCAGTAGTAACCCTTATTTACACCACAACAGTATTTACAGGAAGCTCATGCCCACAACCCTTGGGTGCTGGAGCAGCAGGCATCGTGATCTCTGTAGCTGATGCACAAGAAGTACTGATGACACAGCCTGGCTGTTGCTACGTCTGGCTCAGCACAGCAGAATGGAGACTTAGAGATGTCTGCATACTCAAGCTGCTGGCCATCCTGGCTCAGTTGTGATGCACAGTGGCATTGTCAGGCTCTGGCCTCAGTGAAGCTAGCAGGTTGGCAGAGTGTGACACTGGCAGATGCTCACTGGCTCTGTGGCTGGAATGCTCTTGGTTCGACCCTCAGCCCATCAGTGCTGTGGTAGGAGCCCCTGGCAGGCAGTCCTGTCAGGATGATGGTAGAGTGCTAATGGCTTCATGGCAGAAGACTGCACTACAGAAAACGCCAACTCAGTGACTCGCCAATTCGATCCAATGACTGACCAGGCCAGGCCGCCAGTATTTAAATTTGTCAAAGCAAGTTTCTTGTGGTGTGGCTGCCACAAGTCTCATGCCTGCCATGAGGTGAAATGTTCCTGATCTTGGTAATCGGTTGGTCACTGACCAATAGGTGGACTGCCATGCTTAGTGCCACTACAGCCCATTGCAGCAAGTGGCTGCCTGTGGCAACAAAACCTCTTACACTAGGCTTGCGACATTACACTCTTTCCTCCTCAAAGAATTCGGCATCTCCGATTTCCCTCTGCTGCTATACCTGGAACTAGATAACTTTCAACAGTTCATTTTGGACATATTTTGGCCCATTTGTCAATGTTAATGAAATTTTCCAACAGCTGTGTAGCTAAGATCTTATTTTATATTATTTTATTTTGATGACAACCAGTTTCGGTATTCCACTATGCCATCTTCAGGCCCCAGACAACCTGACGCAAAACCCAACTGCCGACGACATATTAAGAAAAACACAGCATGCAAAGTGCACGCTAAGAACATTCACAAATACCTTGTGGGCCTAGGTTATACAGCAAAGCGAAATAAAAAGCTATTATTTGGTATCCCTTATATCATTTAACAGGTCGGTGTCTAGTTATGATCATTTTAATGTTTTTACGTGTTCTCTTATAAATCCGTGGTGTTAAATAGTTTAATGACTAACATATATGTACACATCTTTTAGACTATTGTGCTGGATGTACACAAGGATTTGGTTTAACTCCACTACTTTCATTTTGTTGCTTTAAGCGCTTTCATGATTATCTAGTCACTTTCTGTAAGCTTGCTTTCTACACCCTGATATACACTACATGTATATTATTATGCAGGGGCCTGAAGACGATGTAGAGGAATGCTGAATCTGGTTGTCGTCAAAATAAAATAAAATAAGGTCTTAGCTGCATGGGTGTTGAAAAATTTCATTAATACTGACAATTACTTAACCAGATGATGTCCTTGGTCCATGATGGATCAACAGAGATTGATATTTTGGCTCATGTCATTTTTGGAAGCTCGTTTCTGGAGCTTCCAGTGGCTAAAACAGATACTCAGAGATACTTAAAAATTTTCCAGATTTGTATAGTTGCAATCACTCTCTGGCTCTGAGAGCTAGCACTAGTACTAGTAGTCTTCACGATAACTACTGGATGCTCTGAAAGACTCTCATGAGCCCTCGCTGGCAGAGTAAAAATTTATCCTCACTACCTTCCATTACTGTAATTATTATTGCGAAAATGGTAAGTAGCATGATAGTTAGCAGACTGAGCGACACCTGATGCTTACATTGATGGCTTTCATGCTAGCAGGCACTTGCAAAAGGCGGATTACTAAAATATGTATAGTATTCCTTGACAGATGCATCTGATACACGTGTAGTGTTTCCAATACTGTTCGTGGCAATTTGGGTCTCAAGGCAAAGGTAAATTGTTCTTCTCTTCGAACAGCCAATGTGGCAGTCACATAATGGTCCAATGCGCACCTATACTGAAACATAATCCTTTACGTAAGAATACAGCAGAAGTGCTGTAACATAGCAGCGCCTATGGACAGCCATGGGCAGGCACTGTCCCGTCTAAAACCACGTGCTACTGATATCGATACTCATTTCCTATTGGTTGGAATAAACATAGGAATGTGGTTTTCGGCTATAAATATGGGTCGTTTCTGTACAAGAAGTCATTCGAGTCAGACTTGCTAGCAGCAACATCAACATTCCCAAGAGGATCAAAGGCTAAATTAAACTCCCCCCGAACACGCCATAGGGCCCACTTGTACTGACTGTCTGCCTTGTCATACTCAGCCCACAGACGTCATTGGATGCGGATATATTGGGATCATGTGGTCAGCACACTGCTCTCCCAGCCAGTTTACAAGACAGGAACAACTCTATTCAATCAGGTAGCTCCTCAGTTTGCCTCACAAGATCTGAGAGCTCCACAATTGCCAACAGCACTCGGCAGACTAGATGGTCACCCAATCAAGTGCTAGCCCAGCCCAACAGTGCTTATCTTCGGTGATCTGCAGCAAGGAATTAGCAGACATGAAACGCTATAATGGAAATGATGGTTCATCAGAGGCTAATAAGTGACTCTGATTTGATTACAGTGATTCTACAGTTATGTATTTAGGATTTTTTTGTTATTTCCATATTTGTGAATGTGCTCATAAAGTTCCATTAGTTTCTTCTTCCTCTTCTTCTTCTTCTGTTGCAGATGTAATGGACATGTGTGGATCCAGATGTGCTGGCAACAACTACTCCATGCCCTGACAAGGTGATGATCCATTCATCGCCCCAGACCATTTCGCCTAACATGTATTTGTGACACCTGGTAACACCACCATCACAGCCTGGTCTGTCATCATGACCACGCTACAGGCTGACGATACCAGCTTGTTTGCTGATGCAGCCATGCACTGGACCATCTCGTAATCTCGTACATCGCATCGGACATCACTTTGTCAACACTCTGCGCCTGGCAGCAGCAGTACCCCTGTCTACTATGCTACTGATCACCAAGCCTTGAAGCCAAATTCGACTTCTCTGTGGTTGCTGGCGCTTTTTTTGGGGGGTGGGGGCAGTATCTTACAAACCCATGTTGATAACACAAATGCAGGCTACTGAGTTCCTGTAACTTTTCTCAATGCCTGTCAAGATGTTTTGGAAAGGGTGTTCTCTGAAAATGTCAATGATCCGCGGTATCCTGTAATTAAATGCAACACAGTTCTGTGCTATGAGCTAATGCACCCTTAAAAGAGGGCTGTTAGGTGGCGAGGACAAGAGCAACGTCCAAATATGGAGAACTGGCATGATATAGCGTGAATATTCAACCGCAGAGTGGCCTATAACTTTCGGCAAGAGTGTCATAGTCGGTATTTTTCCGAAATGCAGGAAATAGGGTCGGGTAAGGTACTTAGACTTTTACTCCATCTCGATACATATTCACATATCTTTGATTCACATAATGGGAGTCCAGTTTCATCCCTCTTCTGAAAGATATTGGTGCTAAAAAGTATACATCAATGTCCACAATATAGATGAGAAGGATGGATAAATCTTTGCCCGGTATCTTCTGGATAGTGATAGAAACTACCTTACAAATGCAGTGTTTCTGATTACTTACAGTGCCTCTAATGTCCATAGGCATTACAGTTTCAAAGGCATCTCATTTTCTGTAAAACGGCCTACCAAAATTCGACAAGCAGAACACAGATTATTCAGCTCACGTATACACTGTGGCTGTTGATGATGTTAGTGAGCCAGAGGATGACTGTAAGTTCATTGTGTAGAACAAATAAGTCAAGCATAAGATAGTTGGACTCCTCTACTTTTCAAAATTAGCTGGTCAGAGCCCCAAACATATAGGTTTGTTGGTATTCCCCAAGGATGATGAGCAACACTACTCATTGATCAAAAACATGTCCCATCTACTTTCCTCCTAGTTGAGTAAAAAGCCCTGTAGAAGACATTTTTACCATAGATGTTTCAATACTTTTATCAAGAGAGAGTTTCTAGAAAGGCATGAGCCAGGAATCGGTTAGTGTGGATATGCCTACAGAGGATAAAGAATTCTTAGATTTTATGATCGTCCAGCAGCAGGAGCAATGTCCCTTTGGCGTAAACACCAACTTTGGTGCCTCATAGTTCCTCTGGCGCTTTGTGAAGACGACCCCAGTGACTCCTATACGACCTTCACAGAACAGCACGCACCATATGCACCAACACATCAGTTTCTATGCTCTTATCGCTCCAGTCGCAACAAATTCGAAACATACGTTACGGATAATCCTGCAAGATGGTTGATTGTTGAGCTCCATGAGCTCCAAAAACATGGGTGTGAAGTCTATGGAATTTATTGAAACAATGTTCCCATGACGAACTCGCAAAAGAATGTTGTCTTACACAGGCAGACAGTTGGGCTGCCATTGAATAGAGAAGTGGAAACTCAATGTAGAGACCAATCTCATCTAACAGGTAAGTTCTACAGCAAAAGTCACAATGCATGCAAGTTGAAGTAACAACTGTCATGGCACATACCTGTCTGGTGTGACAATTTGAGCATCGTTCAACACTTGGGTGATCTCAACTTGAAGGATAAGGTCAGTGTCATTCCTAATACCACTGAAAAGTACATGTCTTTGTCCAAGAGAATCAAACCCAAAATATCGTTCTGCTTCCTGGATTGGCTTCACTTCATGTACACGATCTTCAGAAACTTGCTGAGGCAATACATCAGGAGGATATGCTTATCACCAGAGCTGCACATCCCAATGATGCGAAGTTTCAGATTGTGACAAAGGAGGGAGTCTTTAATACAAATACCTTGATTCAGTGAAGAGACTCCATGAAACCACACTGACCGACATAACTTCATTCTCTACTAAATTCTTCAGTGACAAAGTCATTAGCTTCAACAAAGACGAAGTCAACTTCATCTTCGGAGACTTCAACGGCCACGGGAGCCTGTGAGCATGCTCTGATGACAACAGAGCTGAGGAGGGTGCAATTCAGTGTACTCAAACGAACAATTTAGAGCTAATCTACGAATACAAACTAACTTTGTCCTTTAATATCAGAAGATCACTAAAAGGATACAAACCAAACTTTCTTTTAACTGGGAACGAAGGACAATGTACTGTTAAATTGCTAATACTTCTCACCCTATCAGAACAGATAACCTACGCAGGGCAACTACCAAGGGAAAATGAAGGAAGGCTACAGGGTTACAAGATATCCTAGTAGAAAAAATTAATCATTTGGAAGATAAAACAAAATAACGGCTATTAAAACTCAGTACATTCCAGCCGACCCCTCAGCCCTCAGTCCAGATCTAAAGGTCCCAGCCTCAGTACCCGATATGGCAGTTCTACCAGTATCTGCAGATTGATAAGATTTAGGTGCAGGGCAATGGTGTCACAATAGAAGAAGGCGTTACGCTAAATTTAAGGTACACAAGATGGCGCTGGCAGGAAATAGAAAAATTTTACCAGTCATATAAATGAAAGAGCTAATCACAGCCCATTACTTTACGAGGCAATAACACAAAACAGGTAATCAGTACTGCACCATGTTCAAAAATATCTGAATGATCTGAATTATTTATCAAAAATATATACAGTATATCGTCAGTCTGAGTTTGTGAACTGTTCACAAGTACCTGAATAATCTGAATTTCTTTGCTATGTTCAAAAGTATCTGAAGAACCTTAATTATTTACCAAAAACATACAAGGAAGTGCAAACACACACACACACACACACACACACACACGCACACACACACACACACACACATATGCACATATTTTGATTTCTACATCTACATCTACATTTATACTCCGCAAGCCACCCAACGGTGTGTGGCGGAGGGCACTTTACGCTCCACTGTCATTACCTCCCTTTCCTGCTCCAGGCGCGTATGGTTCGCAGGAAGAACGACTGCCGGAAAGCCTCCGTGCGCTCTCGAATCTCTCTAATTTTACATTTGTGATCTCCTTGGGAGGTATAAGTAGGGGGAAGCAATATATTCGATACCTCATCCATAAACGCACCCTCTCGAAACCTGGACAGCAAGCTACACTGCGATGCAGAGCGCCTCTCTTGAAGAGTCTGCCATTTGAGTTTGCTAAACATCTCCGTAACGCTATCACGCTTACCAAATAACTCTGTGACGAAACGCGCCGCTCTTCTTTGGATCTTCTCTATCTCCTCTGTCAACCCAACCTGGTATGGATCCCACACTGATGAGCAATACTCAAGTATGGGCCAAACGAGTGTTGATGGACTACATTTTCTAAGGACTCTCCCAATGAATATCAACTTGGCACCTGCCTTACCAACAATTAATTTTATATGATCATTCCACTTCAAATCGTTCCGTATGCATACTCCCAGATATTTTACAGAAGCAACTGCTACCAGTGTTTGTTCCGCTATCATATAATCATACAATAAAGGATCCTTCTTTCTATGTATTCGCAATACATTACATTTGTCTATGTTAAGGGTCAGTTGCCACTCCCTGCACCAAGTACCTATCCACTGCAGATCTTCCTGCATTTCGCTGCAATTTTCTAATGCTGCAACTTCTCTGTATACTACAGCATCATCCGCGAAAAGCCGCATGGAACTTCCGACACTATCTACTAGGTCATTTATATATATTGTGAAAAGCAATGGTCCCATAACACTCCCCTGTGGTACGCCAGAGGTTACGTTAACGTTTGTAGACGTCTCTCCATTGAGAACAACATGCTGTGTTCTATTTGCTAAAAACTCTTCAATCCAGCCACACAGCTGGTCTGATATTCAGTAGGCTCTTACTTTGTTTATCAGTGTGGAACTGTATCGAACGCCTTCCGGGAGCCAAGGTAAATGGTATCTACCTGGGAGCCTGTATCTAATATTTTCTGGGTCTCATGAACAAATAAAGCGAGTTGGGTCTCACACAATCGCTGTTTCTGGAATCCATGTTGATTCCTACAGAGTAGATTCTGGGTTTCCAGAAATGACATGATATACGAGCAAAAAACATTTTCTAAAATTCTACAATGTAACTACGAGTACTGCCATAACGGATGAGAAGCATGCACACATGACGAATGTTTGGCAGAAGTTCGGCAGCCCTGATTTAAAAAAGAATGTGCTTGATTACACATTAACACTTATGTACACCTGGCCACTGACATTTTCGAGAAATTCTGGAATGTATGCCTGGGCACATACTATCTGGGTCTTGCCTTCTGTTACACTGTGCCATGGCTTTTGTGGGATGCAATGTTAGGAAGCACACATGTCAGCATCTAACTGGTGACTGATGTTGACATGCTGCTCTCCTTCAAATGTAAGATTTGTGGGGGACTTTGCCAGTGCATGCACGGATATGCCAAGAAAATGTGAATGAATGAGGAGGAGTACTGGTCATGTGAAGATTTAGGCTACATCCATTACCTGGATGTAAACGACCTCCACTTGTATGCAACAAAGTTTACCATGTAGAGTCAATGGCTACCTGAATGATAAATCAAAAAATGGTTCAAATGGCTCTGAGTACTATGGGACTTAACATCTGTGGTCATCAGTCCCCTAGAACTTAGAACTACTTAAACCTAACTAACCTAAGGACATCACACACATCCATGCCCGAGGCAGGATTCGAACCTGCGACCGTAGCAGTCGCGCGGTTCCCGACTGAGCGCCTAGAACCGCGAGACCACCGCGGCCGGCGAATGATAAATCACCAGATTAAAGAAAAAGAAGCATGATGTGGTTGAGGATGCCGGTGAGGGATATGTCCTGGAGGGGTGGGACTAGAATACCCCACCCATCACTATGGAGAGAAAAACAACTTACCATTGCGCCTGGAGCGCATAATCCCACAAAATGGTTCCATCCTGAAGCTGCTCTCAACACTGGGAAGCAAACAGCGTTATATTCTACACACACGAAACCTCCAGTAATGTCTCAGGCTGCGGTGGAACTTGTTATTATCACCCATGGCATCTTCTTCAAGTAGCGTTGCCTGTTGAGAGAGTACATTGATGTAAACACTGGAAAGTGTTTGCAGCACCGTGATTTTGAAAAAGATTTATACAAGTTAATGAACATTTTAGTTTTCAGTAAAACCATGGAAAATGTTAGAGAATACAGCAAAATTCATTTAGTTTACTGGTGGGTGGGCATTGTGGCGCAAGAGACTACATCGCCAGAGCATATTTGAAATGGGTCACCATCTTCAATAGAGGGCTAGTCCCTATAGAGAGGGATTCATAAATTAATCATGTTTTCACCTGAATGCGTGCTTGCCCCTGAATATAATCTACCAGCAAAGTGAGGCGACACCCTCCTCGTTCCACTACACCCTCCTCGTTCCACTGCTTTTGTACACCTTATTATTTTGCTCTCTGTCTTGACATCCACCAATTCCTTGTAGTCGACTACGGGAAGAACCAAACATCTTGTGATGAGGGAAAATTACATTTAGTTGTTACTTCGTTCTACTTCTCTTTTTACAAATAACTGCCGACGACATTTCTTGTGTGTCTTTCTTATGTGAACATGAGTCATGCTTGCCCGCTCAAATACTCTGCTGTTACCGTGTTTTTTTTTTTTTGCGCTTTTCAGGGGGTGATATTCCTAGTGGCTCCAAGTGATGCTTTGTTGCAGCATATTTTAGTGGTTGCACTACAGTTCGTTCTTAAAGTGCATTTTTTGCGTGTTTGTACATGGCTAGTCCCCCACATAAATTGTCAATTTGAGGTACAGTAGTTGCAGCAGCTCGTGGAAATGGTGACCAGATTTTTGACTGCTGAAGAAGCACAATGGCTCCATCCACACCATCGCCACAGCAAACTGCTCCTGTTTCTGCGCCATCTTTCCATACATTTGATCCACAACAAGAAGAATGGTTCAAGTACTCGACTCACACGTCATGACACATCACACTGAGAACAGGGACAGACAACTTTATTTTTTTGCAAGACTCGGAATGTCCATAAATAGTAGGACAAAGTATGTGCAGCCCCACATTCCATTGTTGCCAAATTCATTCAAGATGGCGGCGACGACGTCATCCAACATGGCGGCCTGTAGACTTGGCAACAGCACATGACGTCATCCACGATGGCGGATTTTGGCGGGGAGTTTGAATTTTGGTGGGAAGATAGGTCAATTGGGCTACCTCCACTAACCTAACCCTCCAGAAAAAAATTGACGGGAAATTCAAATTCCAGCAGGATATTGTGTCATACCACGAAAATGTCAAGAAAATAGACCAATTGGGCTACGTCCACTAACCTAACCCCCAACCCCCTAGAAAATGGCGCCAAGTTCAAATTCCAGCACGACAATGGTGGGAAAATGGGACTTGTCTTTGTTATTATTTAAACAATATCATGCAGGTGTGCTCGCCACGAGATCCGGACTCCAGCTGGCTTGGTTTCTCATCAACAGAGGGTGCCACCCTTACGTCAGATCATCATGCAACTACTGTTATTCAAGATGGCTGCACCCAGTCTGTGTTCTCCACTGGGTATGGACTCCAACTGACTTAGTTCATATCACTGCCACCAGTCAGCGCCACCTTCGTGTCAGAACATCACGCAAGTACAGTTATTCAAGATGGCTGCACCCATTGTGTCCACCACCACAAGGTCAAGAGTCTACTTCATATCGCTAACACCAGAGAGCACCAGCTTCACGTCAGAACATGATGCTGCTGGAATTTGAATTTCCCGCCAATTTTTTTCTGGAGGGTTAGGTTATTGGAGGTAGCCCAATTGACCTATCTTCCCGGCAAAATTCAAACTTCCTGCCCAAATCCGCCATCTTGGATGACGTCATGTGCTGTTGCCAAGTCTACGTCATCGCCGCCATCTTCAATAAATTTGGAAACAGTGGAATGTGGGGCCACGCATACTTTGTCCTACTACTTCCATATACCAGTTAGCTGGCAAACTTTTCTCCGCTGCATTACCAGATAATGTTCCTTATGAAGACATAAATGCTGCACTAGACAAACATTTTGATAAACATATTAATGTGGCTGCTCTGCGTTAAAAATTCTTCTGCTTGCGTAGGCAACTTAATTAGACATGTAAGGTGTGTGTAGCAGATTAGCAAGGGCTTAAACGCCACTGCCAATTTAAGTGTGAGTGTGGACCTTATTGCAGTGATGTGATGACCAGGGACGCCATTACTCAAAATGTGTCAGACCTCGAATCCGTGGACAGATTCTTATATATCCTGATACTAGCTTGAAATAGGTTTTGGAATTAATGGAGCGTCATGATTTGTATGAGAGTGCAGCGGTTGACTTCTATTCTGCTCCTATTTGTGCCATACAGAGTAGTATAAGCAGGTTGTGCCCATAGCTTGGGTACCGCTGCAAACAACAGGTTATGGAATTAGTAGAGTGTCAGGTTTATACAACAGTGAAGTGGTTGACTTTAATTCCGCTCCTATTTGTGCCATACAGAGTAATCGTAAGCAGGTTGTACCCATAGCTCGTGCGTCATGGCATGCAGTCCCAGCAAGGGCAGTGTGATAAACGAAAGCTGTGTACCATATGGCAAGCTTTTGGAGTGAATATATGTGGATGGCATCTGGTCTTTCGGACGTGTCCGAAAGAACAGATACCATCTTCGTATAGTTAAGGCTAATCGGCCATTCTGCTTCTTCTTCTGTGCAGGATGCACACGCACTGCCCGAACTCTTACGGGACTCGGTAAGAGTGTCTGCCGCGAGTAATGCGTGTAATGGGCAGTGGCACTACGAATGTAGTGTGTGGACATTAAGTTGGGAATGCGGGTCTCACGGGGAGCGTGCAAGGGATAAATCCCTGCAGTCGCACTATCCTCTCTGCCCTCGGTGGCTCAGATGGATACAGCGGCGGCCATGTAAACAGGAGATCCCGGTTCGAGTCCCGGTCGGCGCACACATTTTCAAGTATCTCCGTTGACCAGCCGGCATGGTAGCTCCCCTGTTCGGTCAGAAGGCTGCGTGTTCTCTTTAATAAAAAAAATACTGAGTCAAGGAATCAACGATCAACTTGAACGGATGTCTTGTGACGTCCACCCAAACCAAACGCAACGAACTATATCGAACAAAATGAAAAAAAAAGGAAAATAATAGACGGATAGAGCGTCTGCCATGTAAGCAGGTGATGCCGGGTTCGAGTCCCGATCGGGGCACAAATTTTCAACTGTCCCCATTGATGTATATCAACACCTTCGACAGCTTAAGGTCTTGATTTAATTATCATTTCATTGTGGGGTGAAATCCCGCCTTTGGTGTTTCATGGCACAGCTGCGTATGCGTGCCTCTTCCTTCGCGCAATTATGGCAATCAAGATCACGATAAATCTGTCTGTTTGCAGAAATGTAAGTCCAACAAGCACACTGCACATTTTCCAAGGTATCGCTCAATTAATGTAAATGCGATTTTTTGAAAGCCACATAGTGACTCTAGTGTTGTCCAGTGCAAGTCAATGCAACAGCGAAGGTGTCACACATTTCTTTCATCCAGCGTCAGGCTAATCAATTGTTAATCAATACACAGATTTCCAATCACAAAATACACAGGCAGCTGGGCACTATGGGACTTAAGATCTGAGGTCATCAGTCCCCTAGAACTTAGAACTACTTAGACCTAACTAACTTAAGGACATCACACACATCCATGCCCAAGGCAGGATTCGAATCTGCGACTGTAGCTGTCGCGCGGTTCCAGACTGAAGCGCCTACAACCGCTCGGCCACACCGGCAGGCTGTACACTGGTGTGTCAGTGACTTTGTTGAAAGGAAACATATACGAACTGTTAGACAAGCCTAGCCTACATAATCCAGAGAAAACTCTTTCTGGTTATGTTGGATATGTCACTCCTGTGTCAGGTATTTGCAGCCTACCCTCTACTTTTCGTAACGGTACCAAGACAGTTTCATTCACAGATATAGGCTCATGTGATAGAGAAAACGTTTTTGGCAAGGATTCTTTTGATCTGTTTGGGTTGCACATTTAAGACAATGTTTTCTCTGTAACTCCTCTATACCTACAGTCGAAGTAGCTGACTTGTGTGACGAATTTAGAGACTTCTTCAAGATGGCCTACACAAAATTTCTAATTTTGAGACTCACATTACTATAAAAGACAATGCGCAATCACAGGTTTGCCGAGCATGCCCCATCCCTCACGCTATCAGATGAAGTGGCACAACAACTCTTGTCTTGGATGGACAATGGTGTGATTTCCCCCGTAGCAGTCAGTTAGTGGACATCACCTATATTGATAATAAAGAAACCTTGAGGCAGGTTGCACTTACGTGCAGATTGAAAGGCAACAGTAAATTCAGATTGTGGTCGACTCTTTTCCTTTGCCACAGCCTGAGGAATTCATGAACAAGTCTGGTGCAGGTCGCTCCATTTCCAAGATTGACCTTTGCTATTCTTTTTTGCAGCTGCCCTTGGTTGAACAGCGGCAACAAGCTTTTGTGATCAACACATGTATGAAGTTACTTAAATTTTTAGGTTGCACCCTCTCCTGCAGTTTTTCAACGTTATTTGTCACAGTTGATTGCTAGTGTTCCATCTTGTTTGACGTAATCATTTTGGGTCGTACTCCCGATGAACATCTTTCCTATCTCAGTAAATTGTTTGAAGTGCTCTTAGATGCCAGATTAAAGTGTAATAAAGACAAGCGCCCTATCTTCCAGACTGTCATTGAATATTTATCACATGTGGGCAACAGTCAGTGTATCCACCCTTTGCATACAGGACCTTCCAGCACCTAGAAACGCAGTGAGCTCCCAGCTGTGTTGCATAATTGATTTATTAAATTTGGTTCATTCTAAATGCTGCACAGATTGCAGCCCCATTGCATCGTCTTTGCCGAAAAAAGTTCTGTTTGAGTGGACTAGTGTCGGTTGCATTTCAGACTCTGAAAAATGCTTAAATGAGCGATCATTGTTTGGTACAGTTTAATCCCACTAAGCTAGTCGAGCTTGGGGTAGACGCATCCTATTATGGTATTGGCGCTGTTCTCTCATAGACATGGCTCCATGGACAGGCCAACTGCCTTCACATCCAGACTCCTCAAAAAGGTACAGTGCAAGCTCTTGCTGTTGGGTATGGTGGTGAAGGGGGGTGGGTGTGGGGGGTGGGGGGAGACTAAATTTCACCATTATTCGTATGGCAGAAAATTCTACTTTGTGACAGACCACAAGACGCTCACCTCGTTGTTCAGCTCTTCAAAACCAGTCACTCGATGCACAATACAAAAGTTGCAGCGTCAGTTTCTCCATCTTTCACATTATCAGTACAAATTTACGAGCAGGCTGACGGCTAAGCATCCAAATGTAGCAACTCTCTCTGGCCTTTCACTTGGCAATGAATCAGCGTTTAACATTTCTGAAGATTAGTGTTTCCACACTGATGTTCAGGACAAAGAAACACTTGGTTTTCCCCTCGACCACTGACAAATTTCTCAGGCAACTATTTTGTGGGGCATTGCGCATCAGACGCAACAGCAAGAAGGGAGATTTACATTTTCCAAGAGAAATTGGAGGTGTATGGTCAACAACATTCCTGTATCAGATTGGGTAAAGTCGATTTTGTAAACTGAAGAGTCTATGTCAAACTGCAGTTAGTCCAAACCACACCTGCTTATCTCACAGTGCTCCATGGCAGATGGCCCGAGTAGGCGCACGACTTTGGTCGACCAGTAGTCGTGGATTAGCTTAGCCTCTGGCGACTGTCAAGGAAAAAGAAAAGATGCCAGGTACTGGCTAGTCGGCCCTTGCCCGCAGCAGTGGGAACAAGTCCCGGCAGCAGCAAACGTAGCGCCCTTTTGATAGCTGATAGTGAACTACCAAGTATGCTGGTAGAGCAGCTATGGAAGCTGACATGTGAGCTGTGTGAGATGATTCAATACGGTGTGTGTTTACTCTGGACAGTTATTTCCCTTCATGTGAATTGATCAGTTGATGGCTGGGTGGCCATGGTGCTACTTTCTCTGGTGGCTGAACATCTGGTATGGCAGGAATGCAAATACCGCGAGATTGAGTTTAACTGACGATGTGGTCAATGCTCGCGGCAAGCTGTTTCTCTGCAGTGCAGTGTGGTCACGAGCCCAGAGGCGGATAGCGTGTTCTTCAAGATTGAGAGTGTGTGTGATTGGTATGATTTTTTCACTGGATATGTTTAGTGGAAACATCGTAGTTGTGGGTGTTTGTGTTGTCAAACATCAGTGCATATAAGACCTCACATATATTTCACACTATGATCTATTTGCGGTGGAAATTTTATTACTTGATTTGCAAAATGTTTGTGTGTATTCTCAAATTTTGAAAATACGTTTTTATTACAAAGAAGTGTCATAATAAGGTGGTGGTGAGTATGTTAAGCGATCTATTTGACTCCTGTAAATTATTAAACAATTAATTTGATAGGGTAGTGCAAATGGACTATTTCCCTCTATTTTTGATGTCGAAATTGTGTTAGCTCTCCGTTCGTCCCCAGCATTAGTCAACATGAACACAGTATTCTGAGGAGAGATGAAAAGCCCCCTCTGCATGTTTGGAGACATGGCTTCACACACACACACAAACAGGGAGTAGCCTCTTGAGATAGACAGAGACAGGAAGTGAGTCTGGAATTTTGCGAACAACAGAATCTCTCACGTGGCGCTTCGTTTGGGGCGGCGAGATCAAAGGACGCCGACATCCGGTCTGTGGTCTGTGCTATTTAGTAATTAGGACATATGGTGGTTTTTGGTCTCTGTGGTGGCGCCCAGACGACAGACACATGCGCGAGAGACTTCAAACGTTGGCTACTATACCACACCTCATTCCATTCCTCAGTGCTTACAGTTATTACGTCATGGGGAGCGGAGCCAGGCGATGCAAACGTGAATTCTACCCATGAGGGGGAGCCCTGCCTGTTTAAACAGGTTAAATAAAGAATATGCATCAATATATTATTGAGATTGACTTGAATTTCGTATCATGAGATTCTTCCTATCACAGAGTTAGTCTTTTCCCCATCAATTTTTTCTGGGAGAGATGGGCAGGGAGGGGACGACGGGTGGGGCTTGGGGCATCCTCTGGCAGTGGCAATGTGTACTAGCTCAGTCGATTCCTGCATGTCAAGGTGAGTACACACACGAAAATTTTCCTACAAGACAACACCTCCAATCTGTAACAGTGTAATTACATAATTAGAACATAAGGGTGCTGGATGGGGCCAATGGCCTTGTCGCAATGGTAGCATCAGTTCCTGTAAGATCACCGAAGTGAAGCACTGTTGGGATGGGCTAGCCCTTGGATGGGTGACCATCCGGTCTTCTGAACGCTGTTGGCAAGTGGAGTGCTCTCAGCCCTTGTGAGGTTAACTGAGAAGCTACTTGATCGAGAAGTAGCGGCTTCAGTCTTGTAAACTGACATACAGCCGGGAGAGTGTTGTGCTAACCACGTGCCCCTCCATATCCAAATCCAGTGACACCCATGTTCTGAGGATGGCACAGCAGCTGGTCAGTACCATTGGGCCTTCATGGCCTGTTTGGGCAGAGTTAAGTTTAGTTTTTTAGCTGCTGAATGTGAGCTTTTCCTGCCAAATAAAGTGATCCAACCTTCAGAGTTGAATTTTATAAATAAGCAGCATATACTCATCTATATAATTGGTACTGACTTCAGTTTTTTATCATGAGATCCTTCTTCTCAAGCACATGTTGAGTCTTTTTGCTGTCAATTTTCAGACACATCCAGGGAGGGGGATGGGGGATGGGATGGGAGGGCTGGGGGATTTCCAATGAGGATCAGGTGGTAATTAATTGATCAGTTTAATTAATTAGTCAATTAACTGTGTGTTTGTGTTGGCGAGGGGTAGGGGAGAGGTGTTGAGGATTTCCCAGAGGGGTGGGGAAGTAGGAGTGTGGCAGAGTGGTGGGAGTTTCTCAGAAGGACGAATTATACCCAGGCGTCATAAATCAACCCTCAGGTTGCCATACATCAATTAACATGACAATAGGTTAAGGTGAGGGGTTCATAAATCAATCAAGATTGTCTCTGAATGTGTGGTTGCCCCTGAATGTATGCAACACGCAATGTGGGATATCCTCTCATCCCACTACTCACACATAGTGTCAGATACACTTATTTTATTTAGCTCAAATAACAGCAAGTACAGAGCAATATCCAATGAAAGTATTTTAGGTAGGTCAGTTTGATATCTACAGATGTTGAGTGACAACGCTTCGACTAGATAGACAGATGTGCTAACAGACAGAGTGGACTAGACGTGACGTGCAGCCTCCTTGAGGGCCCATCCACACAGTACAATCTGTCTGCACATGTATATGTGCTAATGTATGTGCATGCAATAGTTCGCTGCAAATGTGGAGTATTCACACGACACCAATGTACTGCGCGGTCGCCATCTGTCAGTGTAGAAAAGATATTTCAGTGGCGAGTGACTACGCTCTCGTAATCTCAAAGTTTATTCTATTTATTCAGCAATGGGGGAAATTCTATTAACTTCTGCATTCGCAACTTGAATGGAAAAAATGCAAGAAACTGAAAGACGTATGACAATGGTCTAGACAGTGGCTGCTTAAGTGAAGTAAGATTTTTGCACATAATTGCTGTAATTATTTGCGGCTCGACTTGGAACCATCTAATTATCGTTTGACACTCATAACTCCTTGCATAATTAGTTCGGTTTAAGTAGTTCTAAGTTCTAGGGGACTGATGACCATAGATGTCAAGTCCCATAGTGCTCAGAGCCATTTTTGAACTCCTTGCATAATATGGAAAAATACTTGTATGAGGAGAGCAGTTTGTCCACATGAGCAGCTGACAGTGACATTAAGATTCATGACGACGGGAAGGCACTACAAGTGTCTAAAATTTTTTCCTGCTGTTTTGAAACAAGCATTAAGGGAAGTCATACCCAACACACGCGAAGCTATTTACGCCATTCTGAAGGATGATGTAGGCAATATCAGTTCTGACAAGTTGCAGATAATATTTTTAGTTTTACATGTGTCTCAAACACAGTATATTGTTATTAATTATATACCTGGCCAGTGAGTAATAGTACAGCTTGTTTCTTAGTGGGGATTTCCAAGTCCCTGCCTGACGTACACCAGTAACTTGTTTAAGACTATTGCACCAAAATATAAAACTCCATTCTGAAGTGTAGCCATGGATTCATAGTCCGTCTCCCAGTATTGTGATAGTGAAAAGTGTACTTTTTATTGCTATTCCTTTTGCCGTAGAGTCGACCACAAGTAATTTCTATAACAGAGAATAATACTTAATTATTATAAACAGCTGCCTTCTTAACTCTAGCGATGTATTCCCTATGCTTGAATTTCTACAAACATATGTGACTACCACGCGTTTCTATAAATTCGGCAGTGAACTCTCAAGAGCATTGTTGCAAATATGCCCTTTTAAAATTCATTATGCAAACACAGACGAGAAACACTAGACAGAACAAGCAGCTCACTCATACAACAGAGCTCCTGTTCACATGCCATGGCTTGTCTTCGGAGACGTGATGTGAACCCACAAATTTCAGCAGTTTACCTCAAACGTCCAACTCCAATTTCAAGGTTTGTGCGCATCTTATTTCTGCGCAAATCTCTTGTTCACACGTAATGATCTGCCGTCGGCGGTGGCCGAGCGGTTCTAGGCGCTTCAGTCCATAACCGCGCGACTGCTACGGTCACAGATTCGATTCCTGCCTCAGGCATGGATGTGTGTGATGTCCTTAGGTTAGTTAGGTTTGAGTAGTTCAAAGTTCCAGGGGACTGATGACCTCAGATGTTAAGTCCCATATAGCTCAGAGCCATTTTAACAATTTTTTTGAACATGTAATGATCAGTCAGAGCAGATGTGTTGTGCGCAGAAGTAATGTGGCCAGATGTTTGAGCAGACAGTTCGTTGCATGTGGATGGGCCACCCATGGTGGCACTGAGGAGGGAGTGTCTTAGAGCTGGCCACAGATTAGTGGCACAGTCATGTGGGTTACTGCAAACTTCTAGATGGGGACTGGCGCTCCATAGTATCGATAGCACATGATGCCACAGTTTTGTCTACAGAAGCTCTTAAGCCAGTCCTAATGGCTATTTGTTCTAAAAGCATAGCAAAGTCACCAAAGTCACCTGAAAATGAGAGGCACTCTACTCCAATATTTTTGTTTCTTCTTCTCAAACTTGTTGCTGAAATGTTGTATTCATTGTTTGTCTTTACGGATTCTCACTGCTTTGTCTAGCTGAAACGATTAAAAAAGAACTGGGGGTAGACCAACACCTTGCCATACACCTGCTTTTATATTGTAGTGGCAACTTCTGCCTTCAAATGTATCAAGATGGCCAAATGTAGCCGGAAGAGGTAGAAGGCACCATATTAAGACTCGTCCGAGCTTTCCAAGTGATTTATTGTTTCCAACTACAGTGCCGTGTTCGCCTCGGTCTGCGCCACTAGGCCATGCATGCTGAGGACACCATTTTGCTGTCTGCGAAACGGCTTGGTGCGGAATGGCTGCCTCAGCGACTCGTGCACACACTGTGTGTTGGCCTTGTACGCCAGTGGATTTGCGTCGTCATCAGGATGCCGGCAGTCGACTCAGCGATATGTGTCCCTGCTGACTCAGCGCCACTCAGTGTGAGCTGTAGGTGGCCAGCTGCGTGCTTCTCTCCGGCCCGTGATCTGGCGTCCGAATCTGCGGCCATCGCCTCGGGATGCCTACGGCGTTTGTTGGAAGCCAGGACGACTGCCCACAGTAGCGAGCTGTGGACTGGCCCGCTGCTGGCTGGCTATGGACTCTGCGTCGGCCTCAGAGGGTCGAACCAACGACCTGCCGTGGACTGGAACGCTGGCGTCCCATCTGCTGCTGCATATAGCTGGTGTTGTGACAAGCCCTGCCGTCCAGGAGAGCTGCCACACTTGAATGAATCTCGTTAGAAACCCGCACCTATTTATATGCGGCTGTGCGCCTCTGTTTTGCCATATGCGCCGCTACCCATCACATACTCATAACATGCTAGGATCGGCCCCTTCTGCCTGTGATTTGTAACATGCAAAACCGCTATGTATACTCTTTCAGCAATTAGATGGTCCTGCAGCCTATATTTAACTTGGCAACAGTTGGTATGCATAACTCACTGCAATCTGGCCTGCACCTGTCTGTAACTTATGCTCAGAATATTGCACAAAGCTAACTTTCCCTATCCTAAATTGTTGTGCCGCTATATTATTCTCCTCTTCAGAAAGACCCGGTCCCTGGGCCGAACCTTAACTAGCACTTAACTTGTTTGGGTCGGCACCTATGGCATATTTCCTTACTATTAGAAAACTTAAATGTGGTATAGTGCCCCTTAAAACCTCGACACAAAAATTCCTTACTGGACGACCACTGCTCGATCAACCCCTTACCTACTCGTCTCACGCCCTCAGTATCCAATCCACTGGAACTTGGACTACCGTTGTTTCCCTCTTGGAATTAGCTCTCTGCCTGGTCAGAAAGAAAACAACACATAACAAAGTTAAGGCTGCGAGAATACTTTGCACAGGGGTGCTCAAAGTGATCGTTATTTGCCATTGCCTTTCCCTATGCTGAGCGACGTGTTGCAGAAGCTGTTTCTGCTGATATGCGCCCCTCTTGCTCTAAAATGAACTGGTTTACAGATCTCCACAGACCTGGCTCCGTGGTTTGATTTAACAAGGTCAGATTCTGCCTTGGCCGAAACTCTAAAGTGGCTTCTGGCCAGTACAGCTGTGGCTGTGTAACATTCAATTGCATAACTCCTGAAATTGACGCTGGCAGGTGGAAGGTTGGTCCTCTTATGTTACACTCCGTTCCATTGCTTAAAATTCCGCTGCCCTCGA
Organism: Schistocerca serialis cubense; assembly: GCF_023864345.2. Taxonomy (NCBI): domain Eukaryota; kingdom Metazoa; phylum Arthropoda; class Insecta; order Orthoptera; family Acrididae; genus Schistocerca; species Schistocerca serialis. The sequence goes on from NC_064640.1 coordinate 217,687,151, forward strand.
GCTCTATACGTTTCGCGTCTGCAAATACTTCCTGTTCACTGGGCGTTGTGTGATGTCCTTAGGTTAGTTAGGTTTAAGTATTTCTAAGTTCTAGGGGACTGATGACCATAGATGTTAAGTCCTATAGTGCTCAGAGCCATTTGAGCTCCCTGTTCAAAACAACTTGCTACTTCTATTAAATTCTCGTAGGTGGAGAAGATCCAATGCTTTCCGACCCATTGCAAGCTCAATTTTGGCTCCTGGGACAGTCTATCCATTTCTCCCTGGCTAAAAATAACTGCACCGTGCATGTGTCCAGATTGGTACTTACCACCCTGGCTGAACTTAGCGTTACCTTCCCTCTATGGCAGTTTCGTAATTCCTCCCTTTCCATCTCGGCGTACTGGTTTCTAGTTGCCGAGATCAGCAATACCTCTTTAGTTCTCACTTCCTCGAGCCTCCTTACTTCATTCCGCATTTCCCATACGTTTTCTACCAACCTTAATGCCCACTGGTGACTCGACACCATCACATCTTGCTGCCTTGAGTACAGCACTCCCCCATCCAGGTGCTGCACCCATAAGGCATCAACCCTGATGATGAAGAGATGAATCACCGCCAATGCTCCCCCTTTCAGTGACCTGAGGACAGAGATCACCATCACCCTTCCTCCCCCTTCAAAAGGACTGCTGTCCGCAACAGGAGGAGGAGGAGGAGATTAGTGTTTAACGTCCCGTCGACAACGAGGTCATTAGAGACGGAGCGCAAGCTCGGGGTGAGGGAAGGATGGGAAAGGAAATCGGCCGTGTCCTTTCAAAGGAACTATCCCGCCATTTGCCTGAAGCGATTTAGGGAAATCACAGAAAACCTAAATCAGTATGGCCGGAGACGGGATTGAACGTCGTCCTCCCGGATGCGAGTCCAGTGTGCTAACCACTGCGCCACCTCACTTGGTTGTCCGCAACAGGCTATATTCGAAAATACATACAACATAGGAAAATACAATGCATCATTACTTTACGCAACCCCAATGATACATGACACAAAAACAAAAAAACTACAAATGCTCTACTACTTTCTCGATCGCAAAGCATACAGTACTTCACGCTGTACTCTATTTTCCTGGTTTTCTCTGTGCTTAGCACCTCTCTTCACTCTCTCTTTCTTCCTCTTTCCTTCCTATGACACACCTGGAATCACATCCAGGCAACCTTTAAATGGCCGTAACCGCCCAATGTGTACTATCGTTGTTCTAGTTGGCAGCTGAAACTTAACATTAACGGGAGATGTGGTTTCAACAACTTGGTATTGCCCTTGATTCTTCGTGAGGAACTTCTTCGTTTTCCCTTTTTGCGAAAAGGGGCTGAACAGCATTACCCATTGCCCCACTCTACACTGCGGTTAACTTCTTTCCCGCTTTTCTGCATCTTCTTGCCTTTCCAAAGCCTTTGTATTCGCCTTTTGTAGCCGTTTCCAAACATCCCGAATTGTCCTTGCGAACTGATGTATAGATTCACCGGTTCTTCCTTTCTGTACCCTCACCAAATCAAACGGTGACGGCATATTTCGCCCAGACACTACCTCATATGGAGGCAAACCGGTATTTGTATAGACTTTTGCATTGTATGCACATACAATATGGTTCAAACACTCATCCCTCTGATGGTGATGAGAATCTACATAAAAACTCAGCATCTTCCCGATTGTTGTGTGTACCCGTTCTGTCCTTCCGTTGGCCTGTGGATGCAGAGCGCTCGTCCTCAACGTCTTTAAATTCAACAGTTTACACAGTTGCTTCATCAAATTCGACATGAAGTTGGTCCCTTGGTCAGTAATTTTTGTCTCCGGTACACCAAACTTCAAAATCCAGTTGTTTACTAACGCTTGCGCGACCATTGCTGCAAGTTCAAAATGGCTCTGAGCACTATGGGACTTAACATCTGTGGTCATCAGTCCCCTAGAACTTAGAACTACTTAAACCTAACTAACCTAAGGACATCACACACATCCATGCCCGAGGCAGGATTCGAACCTGCGACCGAAGCAGTCGCGCGGTTCCGGACTGAGCGCCTAGAACCGCTAGACCACCGCGGCCGGCGACCATTGCTGCCTGTTGATTTTGTATAGCCACCTGGCTCAGCGGTTCTAGGCGCTTCAGTCTGGAACCGCGCGACCGCTACGGTCGCAGGTTCGAATCCTGCCCCAGGCATGGATGTTTGTGATGTCCTTAGATTAGGTTAGGTTTAAGTAGTTCGAAGTTCTAGGGGACTGATGACCACAGAAGTTAAGTCCCATAGTGCTCAGAGCCATTTTGTATAGCCACCATCTCCACATACTTTGAAAAATGGTCTATTATTGTCAGAAGGAATCTGTTCCCCGATTGTGTTTGCCTGAAAGGTCCTAGGACATCGATCCCCAGCATAGAGAATGGACATGTCACTTCCAGCAATCGTTGTAGCTGTATCTGTTTCCAGCTCAAATCTGCTCTCTGCACACATGATATACAATTCTGGACATACTGATCCACATCTTCTTTCCTACCTCTCCACCAATGCCACTCTGCTACTCTCCTATTCGTCGCTCTACAACCTCCATGGCCAGATAACACGTGATCATGTGCTTCCTTTAAAACCTCATTCCTCAACTTCGCTGGCACTACTACCCTTGGCCCTAACTTCGTTTCCCTGCACAGAAGACCGTCGTACGTATTAAATTGTGGCTGTGTCCGATACAATTTACAATTGTTGTCCACGTCCTGTAATCCTTGCCTGCTGCTAGGTCATAACCTATGACTTCTACTTTTGACACCTTCCTACTTAGTGAATCCGCATTACCATGCTTCTTCCCTGGCTTGTGCACCATCTCGTAGTCGAATTCATTGAGCCTCACAGCCCGTCTAGTGAGTCTAGTGGACGGATCCTTCAACCCTAACTACCACTTCAACGCAGCATGATCTGTCAGTACCCGAAATCTTCTCCAATATAAATAACATTTAAAATATGTGATTCCATAGATTACGCTAAGCATCTGCCACTCTGTTGTTGAGTAACCCTTTCTGCTGCATTCAACTGCCTCGATGCACAGGCCACAGGATGTTCTTTCCCATTATTTTCCTGACTAAGAACGCACCCTAATCCTTGACTCGATGCATCGCATGCTAGTATAAACTTCTTTTCAAAATCTGGAAACACAAGAACCGGACTTGATGTTAACACTTCTTTCAGTTTGTCAAACGCTTTCTGACACTGTTCTGTCCACTCAAATTTCACACCCTTCCGTAACAATCGCATCAACGGCTGTACTAAATCTGCGAAACCCTTCACGAACTTTCGATAGAAATTGCAAATTCCGATGAATTACTGCACTTCCTTAACTGTTTTCGGTTCCTGAAAATCCCTTGCAGCCTGTACCAACCGCGGATCCGTTCACACTCCGTCCTTACTGATAATATGACCCAAATATTTTACTTCTTCTAATGCAGAATGGCACTTCTCCAGGCTCAATGTAAAATGATCTGATATTAACCTCGTAAAGACTTTCCTTAACCGCTGTCTATGTTGCTCCATACTACTTGAAAACACTACAATGTCGTCCAAATAGACCAGAGACTGCTGTGGCTTCAAACCCCTCAAGACATTGTCTAGCAACCTCTGAAACGTTGCCGGAGCATTTTTGAAACCTAATGGCATTCTAATGTACTGGTAATGGCCTCCAGGTATAGAGAAAGCAGTTTTTTTGACGATCCTCTGGAGCCACCTCTAACTGATGATAACCACTTGTCAAGTCCATCGTAGAAAAGTACTGGCACTGTCCTAAGTGATCCAAAGTCTCCGATATGTTTGGAATGGTGTATGCGCCCGTTACTGTCTTCTAATTATTGAGGTATCAGTAGTCACAACAGAACCCATATTTCTTAGTTCCATCCATAGACTTTTTAGGCACAACGACAATGCCCGTTCCCCAGTATGTTCTATAATACCGTCCGCAAGCTGCTGATCAATGGAATCCTCCACAATCGGTTGCAAATACCTCAGAATCCTGTATGGTTTACGGTAAATAGGTGCTTCATTCCCTGTTGGTATCCTATGTTGAACTAAGGGAGTTGCTGGTAACGGTCCTTGTGGAGAAAGTAAATCTTTAAATTCCCACAATAATTCTCCCAATTGTTCTCTTTCTCCTCCTTTCAAATGCTTAATTTTGTCACGCAATGCAATTCTATCGGCAGTTAGGGGTTGGACGCTTCGCATACCTCTCGAACACCAGTCTTCGTCATCTGGCACATCCAAATTTGCTACTAAAATTCCTTTCCACAAATTTGCGTCTACAGCGCTAAAATTATCCACGTTTATGGGAACTACTCGCCCGTCGTTCCCCTCCTGTAAGCGTACAACACTACGTTTCACAAAAAAAAAAAAAACCAATGGACCCAAAACTTCATTATCCTCCAATGGTTCAGTAACACATACTGTACCCACAGGTAGATTTGAATCCTCACTTACCCAAAGCAACTTCCCGGTGCCAATAGACATACACTCATGCGAATTAAGGCTTAATTCTTATGTACGCGGTTTAATTGGTTTGTTCATTACGTTGAACACTCCTCATGACAGCTCTGCATTGACAAGTTTCCCCAAACAGAAATAACATTCCACCAAGTTCCACAGTTCGTTGCCCAAGGTCAATTTTGGCATGATGTTGATGCAAGAAATCTACTCCTAGGATCATTTCGTAGCCCTCGCTTACCAATGGTACTACCTCCATGCATGTATTAAATCGGACTTCCTCTAATTGAAAGTTAACTGTCACCGACCCCAAAGGCGTGACCTCTTTATCCCCCACTCCACCCAACCTATAACGTGGTGGGCCTAGCTTCCTTCGTCCCATTATATTCCTAGTAGCCACTGACACTTGCGCCCCTGTGTCTAACGAAATCTTAAACTTTTTAGTTTCTATGGATCCTACCACTGAACATTCCACCTCTGCATACGTATTCTTAGCACTGAAATTAAACGGAAGCTCCCTTTTAGGTGGGTCTTGGGCCCCGTCGTCTGCAGCTCGTGGTCGTGCGGTAGCGTTCTCGCTTCCCGCGCCCGGGTTCCCAGGTTCGATTCCCGGCGGGGTCAGGGATTTTCTCTGCCTCGTGATGACTGGATGTTGTGTGATGTCCTTGGGTTAGTTAGGTTTAAGTAGTTCTAAGTTCTACGGGACTGATGACCATCGATGTTAAGTCCCACAGTGCTCAGAGCCACTTGAACCATTTTTTTTGGGCCCCCTCTGCCATTTAACGCTTGTCCACCTCTCCTATCTCCACGCCCGCATCTCGTGGTCGTGCGGTAGCGTTCTCGCTTCCCACGCCCGGGTTCCCGGGTTCGATTCCCGGCGGGGTCAGGGATTTTCTCTGCCTCGTGATGGCTGGGTGTTGTGTGCTGTCCTTAGGTTAGTTAGGTTTAAGTAGCTCTAAGTTCTGGGGGACTGATGACCATAGATGTTAAGTCCCATAGTGCTTAGAGCCATTTGAACCATCCTATCTCCACTTCTCCATCCTCTCCGCTGCCGATTTCCACCCATTCCTTTATTCCTCGGTGACTGGGTACATTGCCTCTGCACATGTCCTGTACGACCACACTTAAAACATTTCACACCCACTGTAAACACTCTTTGCCTCTTGCATACCTCTGTTGCCACGTCTATTTCCTAGCATTGAATTGCCAGCTGAATGGCCGAATACAAATCTTTTGGAGTCCCTTCTCGCACTTCCCGTGACATATGCGCCGGTAACCCTCTCAAAAATACGTCAAGTGCCCTTTCCATGGTCTTCTCTAACAGAACACTATTCGCTTAATTGCTCTGACCCAACTCATAAGTATTATCATTAATTTCCCTTATCCTGTCCGCAAATTTTTGCATTGTCTCCCCCTGTCTCTTTGACATTGTACTTAACCTCTCTCTAAAGTACCGAGCGCTATTCTGTTTTTTGTACCTTTGTAAAAGCCCTTCCTTTAACTGCTTAAACTGTCCTGCCTTCCTTAAGGCCTCAGAACACCTTACATATGTTTTCATTTCATCCGTTAATCTAATATTGGCCATATGTAACAACTACTCATCAGACCAACCATTCATCACCGCTGAAGTTTCCAAATCCTCCACAAACGAACGCACATCCTCAGATGCCTTGCCAGGAAACGGAATAATCAAACTCGTGGCAGCTGAATCAATCTCCTGCACCCTAAGCAACAACGACTGATCAGATGCGGTTTCTAGCTCACTTCTAGATGTTAATTCATTTCTCAACTGCGTATTGTCTCCTGTCAATTGTGCTACTTTTTCCAACAAAATCCATACCGCCTCTCATTCCGACACACCTCGCGCCCCTGACCCTGCCATTGTGTTGCTTTCGTTCTCAGTTAGTCCCGAAACAAAACATTTAAGCACAATAATAACCTGACTCCCTACACCTCAGTATCATCATACTCGGTGGCATCATACTCAAACCAATATAAAAGTAATTAAATGCCAGGAAAAAAATAATAAATCTTACTGCCCCAAATACACTAACACTTATTCTGACGAAAAATAATAATATGTCTACACAAAACATCTAAAATGGCCTGCCATGAACCATACTCAAAACACGCAAAGACGAGAAAATCTCCAATACTCAAAAGAAAACTGGTGAAAACTCACCACATCTTGTGAATGTAATATGGGTGGTGGGCTCGAACGTCGTACTGGACAGACAACGTCCGCTATTCTGACACCAAATGTAGTGGCAACTTCTGACACAAAATGTATCAAGATGACCAAATTTAGCAGGAAGAGGTGAAAGGCACCGTATTAAGACTCATCCGATCTTTACAAGTGATTTATCCTTTCCAACTACAGTGCTGTGTTCCCCTCGGTTTGCGTCACTAGTTCCCGCAATGCTGAGGACACCACTTTGCTGTCTGCGAAACAGCTTGTCTTGGAATGGCTGCCTCAGCAAGCCATGCATGCACTGTGTGTCGGCCTCGTATGCAGGCGGAGTTGCGATGTCGTCAGGATGCCGGCAGTCAACTCAGCAGTCTGCGTCCCTGCCGACTCAGGACTGAAACGCTGGCGCCCTATCTGCTGCTGCATGTAGATTGTGGTGTGACAAGCCCCACCATCAAGGAGAGCTGCCACACTTGAATCAATCTCGTTAGATACACGCACACATTTATACGTGGCTGTGTGCTTCTATTTTGCCATATGTGCCACTTCATGTCACATACTCATAGGCTGGCTAGTGGGCCCCTTCTGCCTGTGATTTGCGACTTGCAGAACCGCTATGTATACTCGTTCCACAATTTGACGGCCCTGTGGCCTCTATTCTACGTCACAACTGTTGGTATGCGTAACTTACTGCAATCCTGCCCCCCACCTGGCTGTAACTTGTGCTCATAATATTGCACTAGACTAATTTTCTGTATCCTAAACGGTGGTGCCATTACAATATTGAAGAGATGAAATTTTTGTCACCCATAATTCACTTTGAATACTGTAAGTGTTTTCCGAATTTGCCAATTTAGACTTTAAACCAAGTATTCGGTTTATTTTATCTACAGCTTGCCAATGGAATCAAAGTCTTTGTTGAAATCAACAAACCTTACTAGATTATCTTTTGAATTCAGTGACCTGAAGCGGATGATTGACTTGAGATTAAATATTTGTTCATAATTGAACTGCCCCTCATAAAACCACTTTGATATTTTCCTAAATTAGCACCAACTGCTGTTTCTACTCTGTTTAGCAAGATCTTGGAAAATATTTTATGTGCAACTGTTTATTGCCTTTTTAGGTAGTGGATATATCAAGGGCATCTTCCGCATCTGCGGCAAATTAAAAGTGGGAATGATGACAAGTTATTATTTGAGGAGGCAAAGAAGACACTGTAATAGACTGGGACTGTAATGGCTGTTCTCTTTGTTAGCATGTAGTTTCTTACTGAGATTATGACAAATTTCTTCACTAAATTCTCTGATGCAGGGTCACAGTTGAGAATGGTACACGTGGCTAAGAAAGGAATTGTCTTTGACAAGTCCAAGATCTTTCCACTTAGTGTTTGTTCAGTAGAAATCTGCATAATGAATGCCTAGATGATTCTATTCTCCCCTATAGTGTTCCATCCATGACCAGGGATTACTATATTTCTAGCTTAAATGGGGCAGATCTAAAAGATACCGGTTTGTTGTCAATAAGCATGTCACAGACTAAAGAAATGCTCATTGCAGCTGAGGGCATGTTTTGTTTGGTGACAAATTGAAGAAAGCATGCTTAGACAAAGACCAGTCTACCACATGATCATTGGAGACAGAACATAAACTTAGAATAGCGGAAAGATGAGTGAGAAAATATAGCGTGTGGAATTTTCAAAGGAAACACCCCAACACCTACTATAAGTGGTTAGGAAAATCATGGAAAACTTAAATACAGATGAAATTAATTAATGATTTTGTTTCTGTTAAAGGAACATCTCTTTCGGATCCTTGATGTATTACTTGCCAATACTGAAGATGTATCAGCCACATTACTCTAAACCAGTAGTCAACTAACTGTGTTCACGAGCCGCATGCAGTTCGAATTAAGTTTCTTATGGCCCGCTGTTCTCAGTCGTATTCTATTGTAATATGAATCATGCAACTAATGGGCGAATCCAAAACCGGGAACTAACGTTAAAGCATCTTAAGAGTGCATTTCTCCCTCTCAGTAATAAACAATGACAGTAATCATCTTGATGGTGAAGCTCTTTTGTCTGTGTTTGCTTTAACAATAACATATGCTTTGAGGAGATGCTAAAAGGTATCAGATAGATTATATAATGATAAGACAGAGATTTAGGAACCAGGTTTTAAATTGTAAGACATTTCCAGGGGCAGATGTCGACTCTGACCACAATCTATTGGTTATGAACTGTAGATTAAAACTGAAGAAACTGCTAAAAGGTGGGAATTTAAGGAGATGGGACCTGGATAAACTGAAAGAACCAGAGCTTGTACAGAGTTTCAGGGAGATCATAAGGGAACAATTGACAGGAATGGGGGAAAGAAATACAGTAGAAGAAGAATGGGTAGCTTTGAGGGATGAAATAGTGAAGGCAGATGAGGATCAAGTAGGTAAAAAGACGAGGGCTAGTAGAAATCCTTGAGTAGCAGAAGAAATATTGAATTTAATTGATGAAAGGAGAAAATATAAAAGTGTATATAAAAGCTTCATTTAAAGCAGGCAAAAAGGAATACAAACGTCTCAAAAATGATATCGACAGGAAATGCAAAATGGGTAAGCAGGGATGGCCAAAGGACAAATGTAAGGATGTAGAGGCTTATCTCACTAGGGGTAAGATAGATACTGCCTACAGGAAAATTAAAGAGACCTTGGGAGATAAGAGAACCACTTGTATGAACATCAAGAGCTCAGATGGAAACCCAGTTCTAAGCAAAGAAGGGAAAGCAGAAAGGTGGAAGGAGTATATAGAGGGCCTATACAAGGGCGATGTACTTGAGGACAATAGTATGGAAATGGAGGAGGACGTAGATGAAGATGAAATGGGAGATATGATACTGCGTGAAGGGTTTGACAGAGCACTGAAAGACCTGAGTCGAAACAAGGCCCCCGGAGTAGACAACATTCCATTGGAACTACTGACGGCCTTGGGAAAGCCATTCCTGACAGAACTCTACCATCTGGTGAACAAGATGTATGAAACAGGCGAAATACCCTCAGACTTCAAGAATAATATAATAATTCCAATCCCAAAGAAAGCAGGTGTTGACAGTTGTGAAAATTACCGAACAATCAGTTTAATAAGCCACAGCCGCAAAATACTAACACGAATTCTTTACAGACGAATGGAAAAACTAGTAGAAGCCGACCTCGGGGAAGATCAGTTTGGATTCCGTAGAAATACTGGAACACGTGAGGCAATACTGACCTTACGACTTATCTTAGAAGAAAGATTAAGGAAAGGCAAACCTACGTTTCTAGCATTTGTAGACTTAGAGAAATCTTTTGACAATGTTGACTGGAATATTCTCTTTCAAATTCTAAAGGTGGCAGGGGTAAAATACAGGGAGCGAAAGGCTATTTACAACTTGTACAGAAACCAGATGGCAGTTATAAGAGTCGAGGGACATGAAAGGGAAGCAGTTGTTGGGAAGGGAGTAAGACAGAGTTGTAGCCTCTCCCCAATGTTATTCAATCTGTATATTGAGCAAGCAGTAAAGGAAACAAAAGAAAAGTTCGGAGTAGGTATTAAGATCCATGGAGAAGAAATGAAAACTTTGAGGTTCGCCGATGACATTGCAATTCTGTCAGAGACAGCAAAGGACTTGGAAGAGCAGTTGAATGGAATGGATAGCGTCTTGAAAGGAGTATATAAGATGAAGATCAACAAAAGCAAAACGAGGATAATGGAATGTAGTCGAATTAAGTCGGGTGATACTGAGGGAATTATATTAGGAAATGAGACACTTAAAGTAGTAAAGGAGTTTTGCTATTTATGGAGCAAAATAACTGATGATGGTCGAAGTAGAGAGGATATAAAATGTAGACTGGCAATGGCAAGGAAAGCGTTTCTGAAGAAGAGAAATTTGTTAACATCGAGTATAGATTTAAGTGTCAGGAAGTCATTTCTGAAAGTATTTGTATGGAGCGTAGCCATGTATGGAAGTGAAACATGGACGATAAATAGTTTAGTCAAGAAGAAAATAGAAGCTTTCGAAATGTGGTGCTACAGAAGAATGCTGAAGATTAGATGGGTAGATCACGTAAGTAATGAGGAAGTATTGAATACAATTGAGGAGAAGAGAAGTTTGTGGCACAACTTGACTTAAAGAAGGGATCGGTTGATAGGAAATATTCTGAGACATCGAGGGATCACCAATTTAGTACTGGAGGGCAGCGTGGAGGGTAAAAACCGTAGAGGGAGACCTAGAGATGAATACACTAAGCAGATTCAGAAGGATGTAGGCTGCAGTAGGTGCAGGGAGATGAAGAAGCTTGCACATGATAGAGTAGCATGGAGAGCTGCATCAAACCAGTCTCAGGACTGAAGACCACAACGACAACATGTTTTGAGTGGGGTCCACCTTTAGCAAACCACAATTTTGTTTTTGGTCCCAGACATGTTTCACTTCAGTTGCAGCATCATCAGTGGTTTTTTTATTATTATGTCTGTTATACATAAGGAATGTTCTTTACTGTTTAAATACATATAAATATTAGTTTCTAAATCATAATTACAGGTCTTTGAAGAGCACATGAAAACCTGTAATTACGATTTAGAAACTAATATTTATGTGTATTTTAACAGTAAAAAACATTCCTTATGTTTAACAGCCATAATAACAAAAAAACACTGATGATGCTGCAACTGCAGCGAAACATGCCTGGGACAAAAAACAAAATTGTGTTTTGCTAAAGGAGGAACCCACTCAAAACATATGTTAGTGATAGTAATATTATTTTCTCATTTTCTTCTGGAAAATGGTTCAGAATCTACACATGACTAAACATCTAACTGTTGTCAGAACGGCATGTGTCAACACTCAACTCGTGTGACTACATCCATTGAAATCCAATAGTTCTCGAACTGGCACAGGGAAATTTAAAAATCTTATTCCCTATATTGGACCTTGTAATTTGATAAACATGACTGATAACTGTCAGCACCAAATGCTTTATTATTTGTCTTCCACTGTTGACAATTCTTGGGCCTAAGTGCATCATACCAGTCAGTTCCTGTGGTATATATTGCAACTGAATGTAACATGGATTCATGAATGCATATTATAGAGATGGTCATGTTGAAAGCGGTACATATCTGAAGCAAGGAATATGAAATTAAATTAAGGCTATTGTAATATGTACAACGCAATGAGTAGAAGAAAAAGACATTCAAAACACTTAGTGAATACTTTTGATTGTTTCTCATATTCCATAATGCATTCAAGTATAAGTACAATTACTGCCATTAATCAATTAATCATCTGCTCACACTGACAACATAACTCTTCATTGGGTAACTACTGTGTGAGAACATTATAGTCGCTGATGCTGGCAGCGATCTGAAACAAAGAACAGTCAACATGAAGTGTTTCGAATCGTACCAACTGTAACAATCAGATCTTCGAGGCCAGGCTAACTTATCACAGCCTTAGTATAAATAATCTATTGGGGGGGGGGCCTCATAACATAATAATTTATATAGCTTACCAATTAATAATAACGGTACATATGTAGCCCAAAGTGCTGCTCCCCCAAATCTCGATATTGAGTCTTGAGCAACAAAGTTTGACAACTGCTTCTCTAAACAAACGTTCACAATCACAGCCAGTAAATAAGAAAGGTTAGTGTGATATTAGTTAATCGCAGATGCATCAGTAGTATATAAATGAGAGTTCTTGTGTGGGAACCAAAATCGACAAAATGCTCCAACATAACAGTATTTATGAGCAAGTGGATGGTGTTGCCATGGGTAACCCGTTGAGCCCTGCGATTGCCAATTTTTACATGGAGAAACTTGAACAATTAGCGTTGAATAAAGCAAATAAGAAACCATGTTGTTGGTATCGTTATGTAGACGACACATTCGTGGTTTGGACACACGGTAATAAAGCCTTAGACGAATTTTTTGATTTTCTTAATAGCATAAACCCTAGAATTTAGTTTACCATTGAAGTGGAAAAAGACCTTGCTATTTCGTTTCTCAAAGTGTTAGTCATGAGACAGACCGATGGCAGTCTAAAGCATAAAGTGTTTTGGAAGAGCACACATAAGAACTCCAATCATCACCACCAACAAAAAAGAGGTGTATTCAAAAGATTAGTGGACAGGGCAAAACGGATTTGTACGCCGGAACATCTGGATACGGAACTGAATCATCTGAAACAGGCCTTCGAAAAGAATGGGTACACAAACAAAGAAATTAATAGAGTTTTAAGACCTAATTACAGCAGGCCAAAGGACATGGATGGTACACAGCAATGGAAGAACACGGTGTCTTTACCTTTCATTAGTAAGGTTACAGATCGAATCAGCAAAATTTTGCTGAAACATAAAGTGAAACCGGTATTCAAACCTACCAGAAAAATACGACAAGTACTTCGTTCCGTTAAAGATAGAAGGCCACAATTATCATCTAGCGGTGTGTATAAAATTCCATGTACTTGTGGCAAGGTCTATATTGGTACTACGAAAAGAAGTGTGAATACGAGGATAAAGGAGCATAAAAGTCTTTGCCGACTGGGAAAAATAGATAAATCGGCTGTTGCGGAAAATGCACTTCAGTCAGGTGACCATGTAGCTAAGTTTTCTGAAACTACAGTTTTAAGTGCTACCATGAAGTATTATCCACGACTGTATAGGGAGGCGATTGAAATTTATAAACATGAAGATAATTTTAATAGAAAAGGAGAGGCCTTGAAATTAAGCGAGATATGGACAGTGGCGTTACAGAATCGATAAGTGATTTTTATCTATAATGGACTATTATCGATAGTTACATTTTATCTTTGACTAGTTTTCTCTCTGCTACGATGTGTAAGCTAGACCACGCCCACTTTCCTCGGTATTTAGGCCGCTCTCTGACGCCTGACTCGTCAGTTGGCAGGACTCAGCAGGACCAGCCATACCTCTAAAGATGTCCAATGTAGTATTCGACGAAACGTTAGGAACTGAAGGATTCCATGGACCACGGCCTTATAACCTGGAAGAATTGTCAACAACAGTATTTTTCAAACCCACCTCCCCCACGGAAATGACTAAAATGATTGGATAATAAAAACATGTGAAGTACAGGAATACAAGTAAAATGAATAGGCGTCAAGACTGATATTAATATCGAAAAATATCGGACTAGAATAATAATTTCAAACACACAAAATCATTAGTAAGATTGAAGGAACTGATACAGGTGGGCGATGCGCAGCAGTTGAGTGGGAGCTCCAAGATACATAAATAAAAAACACGAATAAAATGATTTCACAAAGCTTGTAGTAAGTGAATGAAATAAATGGGAAAACTTTCAACCAAAAAATTAAATTTTTAATCTAGACGTTCCAGGTCACGAAATTCATTATTGTTATTTTTATGTTTCTTCTTTCCCCTGTATGTCAATTTAACCTTTCCATCTTCAGAAACTTGAAAATCAGGACAACTAATCAGTTTCAAATGTCTCTCTGACAAAATAATCTTAAACTCGTTATTGAGCTCAATATAAATTTTCTATCCGTATCTAGTATTCAGATATTCACAGCAGTAATACTATACAAAGCATTTACTTGTAGTTCACTAAGTTTTTTAAACTAATTAGAATTACTTGCATTACTCAGCTTCTGGAGTAGTGCTTCAATTTATATAGAAAACTTTTAATAAGGTGAAAAATAAATTAATTGTCTAAAAGTTCAAAACGTCTTGGTGAGATTAGGAAAGGACATGACAAAATTCTATTACATCTTCTTTTGAATTTAATTTTCTCGCTATCCTAATAAACCTTTGTTCTGTATAAATGGGTGACTTGAGAACTCCAAAACAAATCGAGCTCAGAGCTAGAGCAAAAATTTTGGGAATTTGAGGATATTAAAAACTTAGTAACTCTCAGCTCATTGAGATTCTCTGCAACAATAATAATGTGGTACCAGAACCACCATAAAGAACATTAACAGTAAAAGAACTTAAAAATATTTCTAAGAATAGAGGCATCAAAGGGTATTCTAAACTTACAAAAATTCCAACCAGTCAAATTTGCAGAAGATGATGAAAATACTTTCATAACGATTTTTAAAGATAATGATTTTCAGAAATCAGTGTCAAGAGCAGAGACAATAACATACACTGAAGAGACAAAAAACCTGGTACACCTGCCTCATATTCTGTAAGGCCCCCACGAGCAAGCAGAAGTGCAACAACACGATATGGCATGGGCTTCACTAATGTCTGAAGTAGTGCTGGAAGGAACTGACACATGGATGATGTTTCGTTGAATGGTTTGTTCACTGACACTTGTCGATGGCGCAGCGTTGAAATTTGGAGCAGTTTCGGAAGAGTTGTACTTCAGTCACACTGAACGATTTTCTTCATTCATAGTTGGTCCCGTTCTTTCAGGATCTTTTCTGGCCAAAGCGATTTTGGAGACTGTTCAAACTCGTGTGCAACTGGAGTGATATTGGACCCCTGGTACGTTTAGATATGACTCTGACAGGCAACTTGTATGCAAGCATCCTGTTTGATCACCTGTATCCATTCATGTACATTGTGCATTCCGACGGACTTGAGCAATTCCAGCAGGGCAATACGAGACCCCACAAGTCCAGAATTGCTCCAGGAATACTCTTCCGAGTTTAAACACTTCCACTGGCCACCAAAGTCCCCAGACATGTACATTATTGAGCATATCTGGCATGTCTTCAGAAGAGATCTCCACTCTCTCGTACTTTTTGGACAGACCTACAGATGTCCTTGTTGTTTGGGTCTTCAGTCCTGAGACTGGTTTGACGCAGCTCACCATGCTACTCTACTCTGTGCAAGCTTCTTCATGTCCCAGTACCTACTGCAACCTACATCCTTCTGAATCTGCTTAGTGTATTCATCTCTTGGTCTCCCTCTACGATTTTTACCCTCCACGCTGCCCTCCAATACTAAATTGGTGATCCCTTGATGCCTCAGAACATGTCCTACCAACCGATCCCTTCTTCTGGTCAAGTTGTGCCACAAACTTCACTTCTCCCCAATCCTATTCAATACTTCCTCATTAGTTATGTGAACTACCCATTTAATCTTCAGCATTCCTCTGTAGCACCACATTTCGAAAGCTTCTATTTTCTTCTTGACTAAATTATTTATCGTCCATGTTTCACTTCCATACATGGCTACGCTCCATACAAATACTTTCAGAAATGACTTCCTGACACTTAAATCTATACTCGATGTTAACAAATTTCTCTTCTTCAGAAACGCTTTCCTTGCCATTGCCAGTCTACATTTTATATCCTCTCTACTTCGACCATCATCAGTTATTTTGCTCCATAAATAGCAAAACTCCTTTACTACTTTAAGTGTCTCATTTCCTAATATAATTCCCTCAGTATCACCCGACTTAATTCGACTACATTCCATTATCCTCGTTTTGCTTTTGTTGATCTTCATCTTATATACTCCTTTCAAGACGCTATCCATTCCATTCAACTGCTCTTCCAAGTCCTTTGCTGTCTCTGACAGAATTGCAATGTCATCGGCGAACCTCAAAGTTTTCATTTCTTCTCCATGGATCTTAATACCTACTCCGAACTTTTCTTTTGTTTCCTTTACTGCTTGCTCAATATACAGATTGAATAACATTGGGGAGAGGCTACAACTCTGTCTTACTCCCTTCCCAACAACTGCTTCCCTTTCATGTCCCTCGACTCTTATAACTGCCATCTGGTTTCTGTACAAGTTGTAAATAGCCTTTCGCTCCCTGTATTTTACCCCTGCCACCTTTAGAATTTGAAAGAGAATATTCCAGTCAACATTGTCAAAAGATTTCTCTAAGTCTACAAATGCTAGAAACGTAGGTTTGCCTTTCCTTAATCTTTCTTCTAAGATAAGTCGTAAGGTCAGTATTGCCTCACGTGTTCCAGTATTTCTACGGAATCCAAACTGATCTTCCCCGAGGTCGGCTTCTACTAGTTTTTCCATTCGTCTGTAAAGAATTCGTGTTAGTATTTTGCGGCTGTGGCTTATTAAACTGATTGTTCGGTAATTTTCACAACTGTCAACACCTGCTTTCTTTGGGATTGGAATTATTATATTATTCTTGAAGTCTGGGGGTATTTCGCCTGTTTCATACATCTTGTTCACCAGATGGTAGAGTTCTGTCAGGAATGGCTTTCCCAAGGCCGTCAGTAGTTCCAATGGAATGTTGTCTACTCCGGGGGCCTTGTTTCGACTCAGGTCTTTCAGTGCTCTGTCAAACCCTTCACGCAGTATCGTATCTCCCATTTCATCTTCATCTACGTCCTCCTCCATTTCCATACTATTGTCCTCAAGTACATCGCCCTTGTATAGGCCCTCTATATACTCCCACCTTTCTGCTTTCCCTTCTTTGCTTAGAACTGGGTTTCCATCTGAGCTCTTGATGTTCATACAAGTGGTTCTCTTATCTCCCAAGGTCTCTTTAATTTTCCTGTAGGCAGTATCTATCTTACCCCTAGTGAGATAAGCCTCTACATCCTTACATTTGTCCTTTGGCCATCCCTGCTTACCCATTTTGCATTTCCTGTCGATATCATTTTTGAGACGTTTGTATTCCTTTTTGCCTGCTTTAAATGAAGCTTTTATATACACTTTTATATTTTCTCCTTTCATCAATTAAATTCAATATTTCTTCTGCTACTCAAGGATTTCTACTAGCCCTCGTCTTTTTACCTACTTGATCCTCATCTGCCTTCACTACTTCATCCCTCAAAGCTACCCATTCTCCTTCTACTGTATTTCTTTCCCCCATTCCTGTCAATTGTTCCCTTATGCTCTCCCTGAAACTCTGTACAACCTCTGGTTCTTTCAGTTTATCCACATCCAATCTCCTTAAGGTCCCACGATTTCCATAACAAAACTAAAAATACTAATAGAAAAGCTACAGCATTCAAAAATTGGATCCAAATAGTTGAAATCAATAATATTGATAATATTGTAGAACAAGAAGAATTTTCAATCACCTAAGAGATTCTGTAACTCAAAAAAAAACATAAATCTTTTGATACCTGAAAGATCAAAATTCAGTATTACATTTTTATTGCACTTTAACAAGACAGGAAGAAAAACAAGAATTTAATTTTAAAACAGCAAAGCAAGTGATATTAACATCAACAAATTTAGAAGAATATTACCACATCTCTTACCCTTCAATATTAACTAAACTGTAAAATTGTATGATAACATAATCTAGATTCTCCTGACATTTATAAATAATCTGGAACTGAGGATTAATAAATATAAGCCAATCTTTGGATCTTGATATACTGATTTGCCTAAGAAAAAGATAAGTAAGATGTAATTAATGTTAAAAATAATTACCAAAAGTGTTTTCGATATGCAATAAAATCAGCTTTACATCCAGCAGAATTTGATGCAGAGAAAGTATCCAAGTACAGAAATGTTGGTATAGAACTCGACGAGATTTCTGAAAAAGAAAAGATAGAATTTCCTGTATAAATAACAAGCATAGAAAAATCTGAAAGGAGATTGGATACCTCAATCATAATTTATGCTTATGAAGAAGGTTTTCAGGATCTTGTCCTATATCATACAAAAGAAAAACAAGACTGCTACGACAATCTACACTCACGCTCATAGATTAGGGATAATTGCAGATTGTGGTGCCACACAACGTGGCACTACACAAAACTGCCGCTAATAGCATAGGCACATAGGGAACACATATGACACAGATCTGTAAGTCCACGATATTCGTGATAAGCTGAGAAAACCGTCCCAAAACACATGTGCTACAAAACGCCACTGTTTGTTTCGTATGTTTCCTGGCATCAGTATGGGACATGATCACCATGCACACGTACACAGGCCACCCTGGCTGGCTCCTGTTACAGTTTCTCTGTCAAAGACATGCAGGGGTGTACGTGCACCAGTCATAATCCCACCGCACACCATCAAACAGCGACCTCCATACGGGTGCCTTTCAAGGGCATTACGGGGTTGGTATCTGGTTCCTGGTTCACGCCAGATGAAAACCTGGGGAGAATCACTGTTCAGACTATACCTGGAGTCGTCCATGAACGTAACCTGGGACCTCTGTTCCAATGACCATGTACTGTGTTTTTGACACCAGGCATTATGGGCTCTCCTGTGACCAGGTGTCAGTGGAATGCAGCTTCCAGGTCTCTGGGTGAATAAATCATGTCTGTTCAGTGGTCTGTAGACTGTGTGTCTGGAGACACCTGTTCCAGTGGCTGCGGTAAGGTCCCAAGCAATGCTACCTGCAGTACTCCATGGCCGTCTGCAGGCGCTGATGGTGAGATATCGGATTTCTTGTGATGTTGTGCAATGTGGACGTCTTGTGCTGTAGCGCCTGGACACCTTTCCTGTCTGCTGGTATTGTTGTCATAATCTTGAGATCACACTTTGTGGCAGACAGAGGGTCCATGTTAAGACCTACTGTGTTTGACCAGCCTCCAGTCGCCCTAGTATTCTACCCCACATAACGTCATTAATATGTGTTCTTTGACCCATTTTCAACACACAGTCACCATTAGCACATCTGAAAACGTCTGCACACTTACTGGCTGCACCGTACTCTGACATGCGCCAACGCACCTCTGCGTATGTGGACTGCTGCCAACAGCACTGTGCGACGATCGCAGTTGATATGCACCATATGGTCATACCTCAAAGTGATTTAAACCCACCAAGCGCCCACCAGAGCGTTCTTTCACCATACATCAGCATTATCCTTAATTTGTGAGAATGAGCGTACTTCTGATAAGAAATGAAGTTACCTCCCAGTATTGTTGGATTAAAGATTTATGTAAATTGTTTTTGAGTCAAATACCAAAACATAATGCAGAACGATATTATTTTGAAAGATGTTTGAGATATTATTATTCTCAAGAAGGAATTACATGAACTTGTAAATGATTGTAAGGTACAAGAAGAAGTAAAAATACAAATGCCCATAAAAAGCTAAACAATAAAATTTGAAAATTCAATAATTCACTGAGAGTCTCATATTATATGGATTTTGAATGGCATTTATGATGTTCATTTGTTCATAAAAATTTAGGAGACAGAAGTGATTTAAATGCAATTTCCAACAATGAAGTAAATTACATGTCCCTCAACAAACAAATTGGAGGTCGAATAAAATTAAGATTTTTAGATATATTCAGATTTAAGCCTTCAGGCCTTGATAAACTATCTTCAGATCTCAAAAAGGAAAGACGTAGAGAACCATCAAAACCACTACAAAGAGGACAACTAGATTTAATGTTTAAGAAAGGCGTTTACACAAATGAATACATGGATTGTGAAGAGAAATTGAAAGAGACAAAATTGCCCAAACAGAATTTTTTTTTATTCTAGGCTAAACAAGTCACACATAACTAATGAAGAACACTGTCATGCAAAATTAGTTTGGGAAAAATAATCTGTTGAAAATTTAGAAAATTATACAGGACTATATAACGAAAAAGAGTATTAATACTGAGAGACATATTTGAAAATTTTAGAGATATGTGTATTAAAGTTTATAAACTTGAGCCTTCATGGTATTTTACACTGATTTGGTTGGGCAATGTCCCAGTTTATGCCATATCGATTATCTGAATTGTAACCATTTAATTGCATGCATCCTTAACATAGGATGCAATGCTAAAAGTCACTAAGAATGAACTACAGTTATTAAATGATTATGATATGATTATAATTATTGAGAAAAGAATTCAAGACTTTATTTTGCAAAGCATTAGACAATATGCAAAAGCTAACAATAAGTATGTGCAAAATTATGATCCCAAAAAAAATCAAAAGATACGATGTATTTAGGCATAAACAACTGGTTTGGATGGGCAATGTCACAATTTATGCCATATCGATGATTTGAATTGCAAGCATTTAAATGATGAAATGTTACGGGAAATTCTAGATAAATCTGAATATTGATATATAATTGATGTAGATCTAGAATATCCTAAGTAATTGTGTGATTTATCTAAAGACTTGCCTTTTCTACTTGAGGGAGGAGATGGATTACTAACAACATTGCAAAATAAAGAAAAATACGTTTTGCATAACAGAAATCTTAAATAATATCTAGATCAGGAATTACACTCAACAAAAATCCAAAGAGTCTTAAATTTAAACAACCTGATTGGTTATGAATGCTGCAGATTTGAACAGAAATGAGACAGAAAGCTAAAAATGATATTGAAACAGACTTTTACAAGTTATTGAATAATTTAGTATTTCGGAAAACAATGGAAATAATTAGAAACTGACAGAACATCAAAATAATGACAGAGTCTGAAAAATATAGAAAATATGTTTCAAAATCATATTATAGTTACACAACTATATTCTCAGAAAATCTAGTAGCAGTTCTCATGAAGATGATAGAAATCTTGTTCAATAAACCTATATACACTGAAATGGGGAATTTATATATTTCAGAAGCGAAAATGTATGATTCTAACTATAAGATCAAGAAACCAAAATATGGATACTGATCCCTTTATATACGATACAAGAACTGAAGAATTCTATGATGACATAAATACAATGTTGACTGAGTTTGATACAACAGATTATCCCAAAGATAACGACAATAACATTTCTCAAGTTAAGAAGAAGGTTCTCAGAAATATGAAAGATGAACATTATAGCAAGGTAATGCAAAAACATGTGAGTTTGAGATCAAAAATGTATTCATATAGAATAAGTGATAAAGGATATAACAAATCTGAGGAGTAAAAAAATTTGTAGTTAAAAATGAAATTACATTTGATGATTACAAAAAAAATTTCGTATGACAAAATGAATCAATTTAGAACAATGAGCTTGATCAGATCATACAAATATAAACTATATACTGTTGAGTGCAATAAAAATGTTTTAAGTGCATGATCATAAAAGATATGTTTTAAAATATGGAATTAATATATTGCATTGTTGTCACTACAACTAATAAAATGAAAAACAATTTTAAGCTTGTAGAATTTTTTCATGTTGGTGTGACTTTAGATATCTCTTAAATTAACTCCAGGAACAATCCTACCACAGACACATTCAGTTTTTTTCTAAATAGCTTGATTTATATTTTTCATAATAAACTATTGAACATTTTCATAAACATAAATCTTAGCACAATCTCAACAATTTCTTTCTTTTTTATATTGTCTTCCTTTTGGAGGCCTATAATCATACAGATAAGATTAGCACAGTGTACACTTTCAGCTGCCTTTGAAATTCTTATTCACAAACCTATTAAGAATATCTGGGAACACATTCAATTTTTTATTGCACAAGAACTAAACATTGTACAGTTGTCATACAGATTGGATTTTGAAGGGAAACTCTGAAAGTTTTATCTACAAACATACGATATGCGAACCATGAGTGAGTCAGCAGACTTCAATACAGTAACTGAATTCTTGCCATACCCATCCCAGCATGGCATTGGTGACTGTGGCAGTTGCTTCCCATATTCTCTCCTGGAGCTCTGCTACATCACGTCGTAGAGGCGGTACATACACCTTATCATTAATGTGTCCCCACAGAAAAAAGTCACACAGATTGAGATTTGGTGGTCATGGAGGACGTCTCATGAAACAGCTGCCACTTTGGTAGCACGGCCGATCCATCGATGTGGCAGCTCCATGTTCAGGTATCCACTAACTTCACGATGAAAATGGGGTGGACCCTCATCCTGCTGAAAGATGAACAGAGAGTCCAATTACATTTGAGGCATCAGACATTGCTGCAACATGTCCAAGTTGGAATCTCCAGTGACATTCCTCAGCAAAGAAGAACGGCCCATACAGTTTCCGACGTGACGAGGAACTAAAATCATTTACCTGTGGGGAATCACGCTCAAATCCAGTGCATTTCTTTGGATGCTTTGTACCCCAGATTCGACAATTATGCCTGTTCACTTTCCCATCAGTGTGAAAAGTGATTTCGTCGCTAAAATTAAGTGATCAACAATGCCATCCCCATCCTCATTCAGTTGTTACAACTGCGAAAAAAATTCAAAACACTTGTCTTTGTTGTCTTTATTGAGCTTCTGCGCTAGCTCCAATTTGAATGCTTTCATAGACAGCTTCTGTCACAGGACTTTCCACACTGTCATTGGAGCCATTTCGAGTTTATAGGATGCACGACGCATCAAATTCTTTGGACACCTTATGAATGTCTCTCATATGAGCTCCACATTCACTTCACGCACACTGGGACATCTGCTTCTCTTTGCCTGGCACAAGCAATCCATCATAATGAATTTGTTGTGGTAGTGGTATAAGTCCTTTCTTATTAGTGGCTTCTTACTGTACTTTATTCTAAACATCCGTTGAACAGTTGTAGCGCACTTGCTTCTCTCGAACTCCAACCCACAGAAAGCTCCCATTTTTGGGACTAGTGCTGACTATCAGCAAATTACCAAACTATGCTGTGGCGGTATACATTGAAAAAAAACTTTCAGGATTTCTCTTCCAAATTACATATGTATGATATCTGTATAATGTTAGGTTCTTGTGCAATAAATCATTGAAAGTGTTCCTGGACTTAATGTACATGCTGTGCTAAATAAAAGCTGAAAATGAAATGTATGCTGTAAACAAGAAGTATTCTATAACAGAACTTCTTGGAAATAAAACAAAAACAATCATCTAAAGATCTGGGTAATGGTTTCTTACAGAAACAGTAAGTGATAATAAAAATCGTATTACAAATATTGGAGATATTATCTACACAAAGAGAGAAAAAATTTAGAAGAATTTACACCAATCCTTGAACCACTTTGTGACAACACTATGATTACAAACATGACATATTTTAAAAATTATAAAGGAAAAATGCAAAATAGACAACTTCTTGTAAAAAGATAAGCTTGTGGAAGTTTTAATAGGTTTTTTAAGATACTATATTTTCTACATTTAATTTGTCAAGACAGTTAAAGCAAAAATTACATGTTTGTTGCATTCAAATAAAAAATAAGTGCAGGTATTAAACAAATTATTAGCCAAATAATAAAAATTACAAAACAAAAATATATGAATCCTGTTGGTAATCCTTACAAACTAGATTTAGCATATGTTAAATGGGATACACTTTTATAAGAGTTACGAGACATTTTCATGAAACTTAATGAGGTACAACATTATGTAATAGATTTAGACATAACGTAAGGTTTTGCAGGTATTTTTAACAAAGAAGAAATGTGGAAATATTTAACAAAAAGTTTTAATTTTTGTATGGAAGGAGAATATAAAAAGAATGTAATGTAATAGTTAATTTTCTAGGAAAAGATTGCTTAACATCGATAATGTCTAATTCTAGAGCAAAAATCTACAATAAATTTATTTGGTAACTAACATGTCCAGGAGCTAACAAGCAACTTGGTAGCCACATTATAGATTTTTTTAAAATGTCCAGATGGAAGATTAACAGTAACATTTGATTCTAAATTAATTAAGGAAAATGAAATTACAAGATTAGAAGCAACAGATTATAATTACATTAACCCAGATTTCCAAAAAGAACAGTAATTTGATCCATTAATACGCTGTTTAAAACAGTGGTCTCCAATTATTTTAGCCTAAGGGCCACACTGGGTCTTCCACTAATTCCCAATGGCCAAGTACTCGCTGTAGTCTACCTAAGTTTATTGAGACCTGATACCCTAGAACCGGAGTGGCAGTGCAGTAGTCATTACACAGTGAATGCTTATTGTTTGACCTTTAGATTAAGCCTTAATTTCTTTTCATGTACGGTACTACAAATAAATACCACTCATGAAGTCGTTGCAACCCTCTTTCATGAAACCCTGTAACTTCTGCGTGTCACTTATTGATGGCGAATTAGTAAACGATTGCACGCTTGCCTCAGTGGACGAAATGCGCCCAGAGACAGCTAATTTATGTAAGGACACTAGTTTTTCAGCAAAAACTGTGACTTGAAGAGTAAATAATATTGCTGAAAATATATTTACTTAACAGAATGAGAAAATTTGACACTTTGAGTGGTTCTCTTTGGCTCTGGATCAGTCAACAGATGTTTCTGTTGTTAAACAGGTGTTAATTTTAATTCGGAGGTTAACAAAAATGATGAAATGTATAAAAAGCCTCTTGATGTTCATAGCATTCACGCCATGGCCATGGGAGAAGAAACTTTTACAGGAGCAGAAAATGCTGTTCAACAGGAAAAAATTAAATCGATAGTGACAAAAACATGTGTGGAAAAAATTAAAGTTATAGTTGCTTTCTTGTCAAGGATGGTAGAAAATGATGGTGGATGAGAACCATAAATCGTACGTTGCAACATTCATAGACAACCTTTGTGTGGAAAATGCTTGGATATGTCAGAAGTTGTGAAGCCAGTCATGTCTGCTGTAAATTATATAAGATTACATACACTCAGTCATCGTCTATTCCGTGAGTTTATTGAAGAGATTGAAGCAAATAACTTACCTTCTCACACAGCACTACACTGGTTAAGCTGTAGAAAATCTCTGACACGATTTCTTGAGCTACGAAAAACAATCGAAATTTTCTTGAATCAAAGGAATCGTCCTCTGGCAGAGTTGCAAAACAAATGAGAAGTTGTTTAAGTTATTATTTTACACAAATTAAACGAAACGAATTTAAAAATATTTGTACACTCATATAAAATCCTTTGCTCAAAAAACTGTTTTCTTTCAGTCTAAACTGAACGAAGAATGTTTCATGCATTTCAAAATATGCCAAACATTCTGTCAGCAATCAGAGAGTCCATTTCTGGCACCTTTCACTGTTGTAACTTTGAGTTCTTTAAAAAAAAATAGAGTTTTGAATTTCAAATTTTGATGCAGTGGTAAACGATATCAAGAGTTTTCAAAATTCTTTTAATATCGATATAGATATTCTTGCCACTGGACTTCAAATGGAACTGGTTGATTTAAAATATAGCTGTTTCTATATAGATAGCTATTTAAATTCATCATTGCATTTTATAAGGGTCTCCCACTCACACAATTTGTTCACTTGCTTAAATTTGCTGGTCACTCTTCTCCGTCTTCGCTACCACTTTTCTCTGCGAAAAAATTATTTCTCCAGAATGAAATATACACAAAATTTCAGATCGAAACATACTGATGAGTGTTTGGAGTCGCTGCAGAAAATTTGCACCTGTAAATATGATTTACAATTGCAAACAACTCTATGTGGGAAATTACATCCACATAAACAGTAATTACAATGTTCAATTTCATAATATGAATTGCCTATGTATGTCACTCAGCTATAGTAAATTTTCAGGCTGGCCACGGTGGCTGTGCCGTGGCGCTGCAGTCCGGAACCACGGGACTGCTACGGTCGCAGGTTCGAATCCTGCCTCAGTCATGGATGTGTGTGATGACCTTAGGTTAGTAAGGTTTAAGTAGTTCTAAGTTCTAGGGGACTGATGGCCTAAGATGTTAAGTCGCATAGTGCTCAGAGCCATTTGAACCATTTGAGCCAAATTTTCAGGAAGTGTCATGTAGTTCAATGTAGTTAAAATGTTCAACTGCATTATATTTGTCAGCTATTGTGTATCTCTGGTCATAAAATAAAAACAACTGATGATTGTACATATTTTGTATGATTTATTTGCATTATAAATTTTACTCTGTTCAGTGATCCTTAGCTTAATGAGTATGATTTATTCCTGAGTCTTACATGTCATTAACACTCATTAAGTAAAACGCTTTTTCCATAGGAATCCATTTAGAGTAGATCAATGCACTGAATTAAGAAAAATAGATACTCAAACAAATTTATAACATAGTATCATAATTTTTTTATTTATAGTGCAGTATGTTTTAAAGGAAGTTGTGTGAAAATAATTGCAATGCCTGTGCCTCAAGATTGGTTGAAAAAGTCACATAATTTCATTGTTAATTAAATTCGTAGCATGCATAGCTACTGCCTGATAATGAATTCTTGTTATTTATCGATGACAAATGAGAATAACCAGTTACTGCAATGGAAAATGTGGGTCATCATTTGCCACCAAAGAAAAGATCTTGCAACAGCATTGCAGAGAATTTGCAACATCGTTGCATGATCCCAAGCAGTGGTACAGGTGACAACAAATGCTGTGCGAGTCTCACTGTGATCAGTACAGCTAACTGAATGCAGCATTGTTGGAGCAGCAGTTTACAAGGCAATGCGTGATTTAATGTTCATTTACAGTGGCCAAAGAGATCGATCCAGGCCAGAGGATGTTTGTGAAATATTTATCGAAGACTGAAAGAAATAATACTAAACAGACTCTTTATGTGAAACATCGTTCCTTAGGAAAGGCAATTTCTTACATTTTATTCTAATTATTGTGATAATCACTCATTATGGGAGATGCATGGTAAGTATGAATTGACTGTAACAAACAAAAATTGTGGTGGGCCAGATACTATGCATGTCTTTTCCATTATAGTTAGTGGGTTGATGATGTTCACAGGCTACAGTCTGGAGACCCCTGGTTTAGAATTAATAAAAAGCAATAGCAAATATTTCAAAAAGCTCCTTTTCATTTTATTCCAATAGCTATAATGTGACAGAAATTAACAGATTCATTACACAATAGTTGTCTTATGCACAATAAAACATTGCAAACATTTATTGGGGCACCAAAAACATGGAAAAACTAATGCATATACAAATAAAAATTGGAATAGATAAGAAGAAAGAAAGAGAAAAACCTATGCAATATGTTTTGTCTGCAATATGTTTTAACTATTTACCCATTAACTGTATAGATATTTTTGAAAAGATAAATAATATAATTTCTGTAAAATAAATGGTTTATAAAATCTAGATAAACATAGTTTTCTAAATCCAATACTTTTTTCTACAGTACTAAAATATACAGTACTAAAAGATAACGAAGAATTAGGATTAATAAAAACAAGTCATATTATTCCATTTGTGTCTATAAGAAGATCAACTATTTCCAATAAACTTTATCCATATCCCATTAAAGAAATTAAATCAATTAATATAGCACAATTACAGTCCACTGAAAAGACAGAACAAGATTTAGAATACTTATGAATACAAGAAGGAAAACAGACTATTTGGAAAATACACTACTGGACATTAAACTTGCTACACCACGAAGAAGTGCTACAGACGCGAAATTTAACTGACAGGAAGAAGATGCTGTGATATGCAAATGATTAGCTTTTCAGAGCATTCACACAAGGTTGGCACCAGTGGCGACACCTACAACGTCCTGACATGAGGAAAGTTTCCAACTGATTTGTCATACACAAACAGCAGTTGACCGGCGTTGCCTGGTGAAACATTGTTGTGATGCCTCGTGTAAGGAGGAGAAATGGGTACCATCTCGTTTCCGACTTTGATAAAGGTCGGATTGTAGCCTATCGCGATTGCGGTTTATCGTATCGCGACATTGCTGCTCGCGTTGGTCGAGATCCAATGATTGTTAACAGAATACGGAATCGGTGGGTGCAGGAGGGTAATATGGAACGCCGTGCTGGATCTCAACAGCCTCGTATCACTAGCAGTCGAGATGACAGGCATCCTATCCGCATGGCTGTACCGGATCGTGCAGCCACGTCTCGATCCCTGAGTCAACAAATGCGGACGTTTCCAAGTCGACAACCATCTGCGCGAACAGTTCGACGACGTTTGCATCAGCATGGACTATCAGCTCGGAGACCATGGCTGTGGTTATCCTTGACGTTGCATCACAGACAGGAGTGCCTGCGATGGTGTACTCAACGACGAACCTGGGTGCGGGAATGGCAATACGTCGGATGAATCCAGGTTCTGTTTACAGCATCATGATGGTCGCATCCGTTTTTGGCGACATCGCGGTGAACGCACATTGGAAGGGTGTATTTGTCATTGCCATACTGGTGTAACACCCGGCGTGAAGGTATGGGGTGCCATTGGTTACACGTCCTGGTCATCTCGTGTTCGCATTGATGGCACTTTGAACAGTGGATGTTCCATTTCAGATGTGTTACGACCAGTGGCTCTACCCTTCATTCGATCCCTGCGAAACCCTACATTTCAGCAGGATAATGCACGACCGCATGTTGCAGGTCCTGTACGGCCCTTTCTGGATACAGAAAATGTTCGACTGCTGCCCTGGCCAGCACATTCTCCAGATCTCTCACCAATTGAAAACGTCTGGTCAATGGTGGCCGAGAAACTGGCTCGTCACAATACGCCAGTCACTACTATTGATTAACTGTAGTATCGTGTTGTAGCTGCATGGGCAACTGTACCTGTACACGCCATCCAAGCTCTGTTTGACAGAATGCCCTGGTGTATCAAGGCCATTATTACGGCCAGAATTGATTGTTCTGGGTACTGATTTCTCAGGTTGTATGCACCCAAATTGCGTGAAAATGTAATCACATGTCAGTTCTAGTATAATATATTTGTCCAATGAATACCCATTTATTATCTGCATTTCTTCATACTGTAGCAATTTTAATGGCCAGTGATATCCGCATGGCTAATACTTTCATAAATATATATATACTTTCATATATATATACTTTCATAAATGTATATATATATATATATATATATATATATATATATATATATATATATATATATATATATATATTTATTTATTTATTTATTTATTTATGAAAGTATTTTTAAATTATGTTCACACGATGCCTCTTTCCTCATGTGGATTTGCAGCTGCATGGTAATTGAAGGGCAGGCACAAAAATTTGTAGAAAGAACGCATATATATAGGTCTCATGTCCAAACATTGATACAGTAAGCAAGCAGTCTGCTATGGATTCCCTTCTTTGCTAACGAGCTTTTATTGTGATGAAAAGGCGACAGAAAAAGAAAACGGAAAAGCAGCTGCAGGTAATGAACTACCTAAATAACAGTGGTACGAGAAGTAAAAAAGTGACAACATCTGTTTGCATATTTCAGAAGGAGGTCACAGCGAGATTTTAAAGTTTCTGCATGGGAAACTGCAGTGATAAGACTGGCAATAACCTTTCGTTAGCTAGTAATTGGGAACTTATAGTATACCAGATTGAACTATCTACAGTATTTCGTATTTGAAAATAATGCTATTTATCAATCTGAGAAATATTTAAGGGCAGTTCTTGGCCGTTATGTGAAGGTTAATTATCTTTCAATGTGTAATTTGTATTTTATTTTATAAAAAAGTTATTTATAAAACTTTAATTAAGAAAGATTATTGTATATTAACATACTCAGATTCGACAAACTAGGGAATTTCCTCGACGCCAGAATCCACTGGAATGGAGGCTGTGTTTTCCATTTTTTTAGTTTTTGCGTCATCAGTGTCCTTCATTTCTATTTCTAGTAGTTTATTGAGGAGCTACACATACCCCATCATTTCTTATGTTCAGATGTCAGGCTCCTCGGTTGTTGTGCTGTTAAGTAGCCATAGCATGAATATTCATCTACAGTTTTCATATACAGTTTTCATAAATTTCTGGCTGCCTCTTCTCTGTTTTCCTACTTCGAATTTTATGGTTCCTTATTCTTTGCAGTAATATGATCAGAGACTTTTTATATAATACTTGACAATCAGGGCATTCTTATTTAAACAGCCTTTAGAAGCCACATTGCATACGACTTTTCTTTGTCTGTAATCATCTATAAATTTAAGCATGCTTCCTTTGGAGTCAACAGACATCATTGCACATAAAGCCCTTCACAGCATAACCTCAACACACCACACAACAAAGCACTCGTGGTCCCCAGTTATTTGACGTCTGCTAAAATGTACAAAGATTCCCAATGAAGGTGGGAAGCGATGCATTATAATATTTAGGTATAC
Organism: Schistocerca serialis cubense; assembly: GCF_023864345.2. Classification (NCBI taxonomy): domain Eukaryota; kingdom Metazoa; phylum Arthropoda; class Insecta; order Orthoptera; family Acrididae; genus Schistocerca; species Schistocerca serialis. The sequence continues at coordinate 217,717,679 of NC_064640.1, forward strand.
AATGAACAGAAAATCCCTGACGTCACAGCTGTAAAGCCAAGGAAAGAAAGCATCATACTCATTTCACAAGACTTAATGCACACATGATGTCATTTTGAAATCACACTTAGCGCTGACTATAGCGGCAACTGCTATTCACTTTCCCTAGAGTTCGAAGTGGAGTGCATGCTACTCATCGAATTGGATTTCATATGAACGCTTGTGTGTTTCCATGTTATAGAAGTATGCCGTTTCAAGACAGCAGCATACAGAAAATTTATAAAAATGTGTCGTTCTTGGTACAATTTGTACGATTAAAGTCACATAATTGTATATCAGTAGAAAAAACTTTCATGAGATCTAAGTTCACCATAAAGCCTGGTGCTCTGTCAGGCAATTGTGGTTTAGTCATAGTGCGAGTTAAGTTATAAAGTAATGGCATGCAAATCAGGAATCTCGCATTGAGACATAGCCTTCTTTTCTGCCTGACTTCCCTATTAATTTAATAGAAGTATATTCTATAAATTTGATATTATGTACATATAAGAATATTCTCTCAGGAGTGAGTTGTTAGAGTCAATAAATTAACAAACTAATCATGAAACAGGGAAATTGAGTAAATATTCAAAACATGTTGATCACATGGTAAAACAAACTATCACTCAGAATAAAAACCATCGAAAAGAGTGACACATTTGCAAAAAAATTAAAAGGTAACTTAACCTCAATCATCTATGAAGTATAAAGGAAACTTTACAAGCTAGTTCTTTCAGGAGAATTCTTTGACAAACAAGGATGCCTTCAATTAAAGTACACCATTAATTACCAATATGACCTCATTTTTTCTAACAAAATGTATCAGTACTGACAGAGCTGCTGCTTTCATTTGTCTGCTAGATTGGCTCACCATCTTTTTTAATTACAGGCCAACTACTGAAACTAGTTTGCAGACTTTCTAAAAATAAACTTATGTCGTTGAGACACCCTGATGAACAATGTTGATTATATGTCATACGTAAAATAGATTCATTGTTGGCTGGCTTCAGCCGCTTTTTTGCTAGTACATCAGCAAGTCATCTCACATTTGAAGATGATGAAGGTGTATCACTTTTTCAGCAAGTTCCAGAATTAATTCTTGTAAACACTTTAATCTCTCCCTTATCCACAGCCCAGGCCACATCAATCGTGAATGCAGAACTTTGCACATTTATAAACAATCTAACTTCGACGCTAGCAGGCCCTGCAGTAAAGAAAAAGTGCAACCTTCAATTCTCCCTAATTGAGGTGAACGTTATTGTTCTGAGCGTCATGTGTGCCTCACTTGTTGCGAACTGTATGATCACAAAAGTCAATAGACAGCTCTTTCTGTATTCGATACAGCCTCTGGCATCAAAATAAAGTCGCGTATGCATGAAGTCTTGTGAAATGAGTGTCACGCGCCAAGAAATTCAAATGGTAGTCATCTTGGTCCTACCAAAACATCGACGTTCTAATCTCGCGTGCATAGTGTTTACTCTATTTTTCGGAAGAATTCGGAGCTATAATGGTGACATGCTTAGTGTTTGAGTGCATGAATCTTTCTGATTGTGCCACGAAATCTAAAGGAATAACACATTATGTGTAAATTGCCTTGCTAACATGTGGATTTGCCACTCTTGCTGTGAACCAATTTTTGTTACTTCTTTACTTCTAGAGTAGCGTGTTTTACCCTTGTACGATTTCAGATTTCCATAAGACGAAGGTATGGAAGCTCCATGGGAGAATGCTGTGAGGAGAAAGGACTGGCAAACGCAGAATGGGAGCACAATACGTTCTCAGCAATTGCGAGAAGAGGACATCGACATAATGCCACTTTTAGCAGTTCGTCTTGGGTTAAATGCTGTGCCATGCAGGCAGTGGCTGTGACATCATATCTTTCTGCTCATCCAGAGCACTTGCAAAGCGTACATTAATTCACAGTGATTCCATGTTCCTGTATAAAATATGTGTACCACAGATAACCAAGGAGTGGTGAATGATTTACATTTTCAGTTTTCACGTTCTAAGATCAGATACTCATTTTAAAAGCTAATAGTACTGTAATTTAATATCCTAAGTATAAATAGAACGCTGTATAGTTTTACAATTCTAATTATTTCCATAAATATTTGTACTTTCAGAAGACTGCTGCTGCAGACAGAAATAATTACTTATGTGCAGCAAAACCTTTGATATCTAATGCTAATTTTATGTTGTTTCCAGAAGATTTTTTCTTCAATCCAGATGCACTACCTTATGAGCCTATTGTTCATATCAAGAGAAAATTGCACACCATAGGTGAAGTAAACATGCAAAGCAGCAAATAAATCAAACTTCCTTAACAGTCAAACTGTTGCCCCAAACAGCGAAATTTAGTCACTTGAACCGGTGAGATAAAGATCTTGCAGAAGAAGTATATATATATGAATAGCATTTTAGTGCTTAACAGTGTAGCCTAAATGTTGAGCTGTTACGGCATCATCATAGAACAATAAGTAGCATCAATGTGGTGCATATGGTTCTGCATGTGATGCAGTATGTGTATCCACAGAATTCCATTGATTTAATAGTGAAATTATAAATAACTATTCAAACGAAATTTTATTTTTGTATTTTAGTGCCCACATGAGACATCACTGGTCACTTGTAATCACTTGGTAATACAGTCTTCATTTATGAACTTCTTCTGCAAGGCCTTTATCACATGAGTCAAATGACTAAATTTGACCGAAAACTACAATACAATACAATAGTATGGCTCATACAACGAGAATGCTCAAAGTATTTTTCTTACAGAAACAAAAGTGAATGCAAAATATAGTAATCTAATTATCTTTGAAGGACTGTGAACTAAATTTGTGGTGAGGTACACTGTTTAATAAGTTGCTAGTTTTTTTCGTGAAAGTGAAATAAGGATTTAATTTCACAAAACAACAGAATAGTTTTGTTGAGTATCAAATGATCATTTAAGTGTATAACGATTTTGTCATAGAAACTTTTTTAAGGACATCATAACTGAATATAAGTGCACTAATGATAAGTTAAAGTTATGACTGAAATATATATATATATCCGGTTTGTGCAAAACTATCAAACGAAATTGAGTTTGTGTAGAATGTCGTAAACATTCTTAGAAAGGGGTAAAACATTTGAGGGAAACACAGGTAGGCTTTGCTTAACATTACGTGTAAGTTTATGATTTTATTGGTAATGCTTAATTGCACCGAATCTCAATCGCCTAAACTTTGATACAGGCTGTCAACATATTGTCTTTTTCACAGTACAGTGCAACTGTTGGCAACTTTTGTCCTTACATGATTGGTGGCAGCCAGTTGCAGACAGAAGTTTGGAGAGTGTAGACGAGCTGTTAGGCGGAAAATGACAAAATACGAAATACATTACTCCTACACATTTGTTTTAGGCCAAATATTTTACTTGTGGTAATGGATGCACATGCATTATTCATGTTGTATGGACAGGCTTTGCATCAATTTTTACTACTGCTGCATATTGACGTTTCTATTATTGATGTATCTGCCAATCTGTATGGCAAAATATTACTGATTATTTTTTCTGAAATGTTAGATGTTATGTTAGTGACAAGAGTGTTACGAATTATTCTCGTTTTATGGATAGACTTTTCTTAATTTTGTACTTCTGCTGCATCTTGGCGTTCCTATTATCCATGTACATAGGCAGTTTAGGGTTGTTTAATGTTGATGTGGTTATTACTGTATCTGTTTAAATTACAGATATTCTGTGACAGTCTGCCCAGAAGTAAACTGTATACAATAGTGAATTTTTGTTCTGATGAGAGACGCATTACATGCGTGTGTAGACAGCCCTTTCTTTAGTTTCTGCTGTTACAGCATATTGGTGTTTCTGTTACTGTGGTGAAATATTATTAATAATTTATTAAGAAATGTAGAATGTTGTGTTGGTGATGGACTGCTACGAATAATCTGGTTTTGCTGATGACCCTTTATTAATTTTCTAGTTTAGGCCAGTTTACGGCAGCCACCATGTCATGTCACGTAACATCATGGCTCTGTCAAAGTTTCTCGCGAAGCAAGCTCTGACGGCTGACATCATCTGTCGTTGATCACGTGACCCCCAAGCTTATATCCTCCCAGTACACGGACATGCACTCATCTCTGTTCTTCGTTATTTGTTATAAATTCTTTCGTTTCGTTACTTCTTTTGCGTAAATTTATAACTTTCTAATGAATGACGAAAGATTTGTAGCGACAAGTGATATCTATCACAGCGACAAAGACAGCAGTGATCTGATTTCAGTGTTGAATGTTAATCCAAAGGCAAGCTCTTCACATGCACCTACAGTCTCTACAGTTAGGGAGGTAGGAACTTCGGAAACATAAAACTTTCCAGCTTTTTGACTAAAATACTGCATCTATGGTTCCAGCATGTACATAGCATTTTTTTGTAACATGACGTTCTGGTGACGTTGTGCAGATTTCATTGTGTTGTGGCATACTTGGATGAGGCTCAAGTTACTCGTGCAGAAGATGCAGTAGCTTCGCAAAATTATGAGGCCCTTAAAGCAGGCTTAATTGGAGAATATTACTTAACTCCAGAGAACACATTACATAAAGTATCACGAGGAACACCGACTGGTGACATGTCGCCAAAACAAATTTTAGCCGAGTTAAAATCGCTAGCAAGTAATGATTTGTTGCCAGTAGCTTCGCTGCATTTATTATGTCTTAGACAACTTCTGCAAACTATTAGCACTGTCGTGGTGGCACACACTGTTTTGTCACTGACAGTCTTGGTAGATAAAGCGGAGGGAATGATTGAGTATTCAGAACGTAAGTGTTGTAGCACTGTGCAGCAGACAAATATAGCAATGGGCCATGAATCAAGCATTAGCAGTGAAGGTGGGCAGTGCAGCCCCGATACAAGTATATCACTAGCCACGCCCTAAAGCACAGTAGAACAACTGATTGAGCACATGAAAAATTTACATGCTATAGTGGTGGTACTGGAATGTGAGTGAGTATTCACACTGGAACCAAAAGTAAAGACATCTGAGGAGATAACGTCGAATAACACTTCGTGGTGTTGGTACCATTACCGCACTGGAAAAAATGCACATCAGTGTGACAGCCCGTGCAATTTCCCAAACTTTTTTGAAACCCCCTCAGGGCGAAGGTCGCCATCAACATGAAATGTGCCCTACTGTTTCTTTTTCTTCAATATCTACTGCACCGGTTTTTAAGTAGTCTAACGATCCTGTATATAGTCAATGCAGTACATACCTGGATATTATCAGAGTTCACTGGAATAAGATACCTCTGAGGTACAAAGGTATGTTCGGAACTGTTGTCATGCCTAAGGATGGTACTGAGGACTAAGTTTCACATGAGCCTACAAGAAGACAATGCACATCATTTGTGAATGGATTCGAAAACAATAGTTTCGAAAAGCCCCAGGTTGCTGATAGGATACAGATCACAGAAAGGATTGGTCTTACGTGTTCCAGAGAGAGCCAGTCTCGTCAATCAATTGTGAGGGACAAGAAGTCAGCGACGACATTTTTGGCTGACACGGGCTCTGACTGCAGCATTTTACCGAGCAGATACTTGACAGGAGATGGTTCGAGGGTACCAGCTAGCCGGCCGGGGTGGCCGAGCGGTTGTAGACGCTACAGTCTGGAACCGCGCGACCGCTCCGGTCGCAGGTTCGAATCCTGCCTCGGGCATGGATGTGTGTGATGTCCTTAGGTTAGTTAGGTTTAAGTAGTTCTAAGTTCTAGGGGACTGATGACCTGAGAGGTTAAGTCCCATAGTGCTCAGAGCCATTAGGTACCAGCTACGCTAGCAGCAGCAAATAATTCTGCGATAGAGATGGAAAAAAATTATTGTCACTCGACCTAGGGCTACAACCCACATTCACATTATCTCTCGTCGTGGCAAATCTAACAGAGCCGATTTTAATATCTGACTTTTTGTTTTTCTTCAAATTAGCTGCCGATTTGTCAACAAATCGCCTGCTCAAAGTGGCTTAGTTAGCTATGATGGTGTTCTGCAGGATCTCCCGGAAATTATGGAGGTTAGGAGATTTGTAAGCATGACAAACAGCACTATATCGGACATCAGACATCCTTCCAGGCTATCACCAGAAAAATTTGTCACGGATAAAGAAGACATTGACAGACCAATTGGTGAAGGCACTGTGTCTCGGGTGGATAGCCAATGGCATCATCTTCCCATCTACTGGAAAAAAGCTTACAATATGAAAAGTAATTTATATTGTTGTTAAATCTGAAATATGTCTCTGTGCATTGCTTTGTGATACCTCATTAACTGAGAACAAAATTCATAGTCCAGGTAGCCGTAGTTCAGGTAGCCAGTGACAGTGATTGTATCTGTATTGTTATTAACACCAAAGAGCTACATATGTTATTTTTATAAGTAACTTCGTACTTTGCATTCCTTGAGATTGTAGCTCTGGTTCATACTTGACAATCATATAAACTGCTTTTCGTAATGCAAGCTACTTTGGAATAAATAATTAAGAACTCGATATATGATACGTATCCATATCATATAATTTGTTTTTTACTATTAGTTTTGATTTGGGTTTATACAGAAACAAATGTTATTAGTATTTCAGTTTTTACCACCTATATGTGGATTCTTCCTTCTCGTTTTAACACAATTACTGAACGCATTTTACTGTTTAGGAATGCCATTGTAATTTTATGTAAAGCAACTACATTGTATTTTAAAATACTTTTTAAATGTCAGATGGAAATAACTATAATTAAGAGGGAAGTCCCTCCGCAACGGAAGTGGCATGGCGGGATGTAAAAGTTGGTTTTGGCGGTCGAACTGGGTGGTTTGTTGGTGTAAACGGTACACAGTATGTGGCTAGCCATAGCACGTTACACTTCAACGGTGCCAAGAGAGGCAATTGGAAGCTGCTTTGCAAAGGATTTGTCCTTCAGTTGTTTGCCACAAAGTTCTGTGGCAAAGGACGCAGGTTCGTAAACTGCTGGATGCAAATATCGTTTTTTCCTCTTCGCATTTGCAACACATTCTGAGATTTCGTTAATCGTCAAAGTTAAGGATTTTTCTGAAATAATCATTGTAATTTATATGTAAGAGCGCGCTTTCTCAATAACGAGTATCTCCGATTTCATGACTTCCACATGTTTAAGAAATAAAAGATTAAATTACTGTGCATGAAACAACTGACAGTGATATTAATATTTCTTCTTGTCACAAATAATTCATCATTTTTTTCGGAATATGTAGCGATTTCCGAGAGTGTGGTCAGACAGGAATCTAAGAGCACAACGTGAATTACTGCTTATGAAACTAGCACCAATCGTCTTTATACTCTACCTTGTCATAAGTATTTATTTGCAGTCGAATCCATAACAACAGTAGACAGAGATGAGATTCCCGACACAATATTTTCAGACTATACCACTATATATGAAACATTTTGATTCATCAGATGCATGTTATAAACTACAACATCATCTATAGCTGCACTCACTGGACACTTTCGAAAAGGAGATTTTTTAAGTTTTGTTTTTATGAACCAAATTGTTGATGTGTCATATAGAGAAGTAGGCTACTTCATCATTTGGATCCCTAGGAGCGAGTTACAACCGCATTCTAAGCAGCTTCTTATTCTTTGACACTCTCTTAAGCAATTTTTCGGGTTTGAGGAGACATGTCCATCTATGCAACTAATTGAAAGCAATGTATTCCCATACGCATTTCACTTCTTTTATTTGTGAAGCATCATCATGAATAAAGGAAGCCAAACATGTATGGAAATAAAGAAACTTCCTTCAATTAGTTGCATAGATGGAACATACCTCCATGAATTCTGAAGCAACTACGGAACGACGGAAAACAGAAAAAATGAAGAATTTTTCGGGTGTTTCTATACATGTACAATGTGGTACTACACTCCATTCCTAACTCATATTCCGAAACGTAAAATCCGAAACAAGATATCAATGTGAATGAGAATAAAATGAAATAATGTGACATTAACGACAGTTTCTAGAACACAGTCAATATTCTATCGTTATCATGCATTCATGGAAGCATGTGGTCAACAAAATTTGAACATTATTACGTACTGTAACCACACTATTTGGTAATGTGAAAAATGACATGCCTTTGTCAGCTGCTAGCCGCTTCGAGTTCATGTCGCTAGGTGCTGGAGTATGCTTGCGCGGATTTGAGGCAGATTGCTTTCGATTGGTTGTCGCACGGAGAACTGACAACAGCATTAAAGTTCGCTTCGACCATTCGGCATCCTTTCTGAAATGCTTACAGAATAATGTTGGGTCTCTCTTTCGAAAACAAGACCATTCGGTGCGTTCGTGTACCGAACCGATCGACTAAATGGTGGAGAGATACAGAATAGGGCTCCAGGGCCGCGTCGCGCATCCGCGGTGCACCCAATAGAGCGGGTGACTCCGCCGCACAATTCCGAGTCGACGCGCCGTACCGAGGCAGCACCTGCTGCCGGCAGCATTACAGAGTGAATGATCACGAATAATGGTGAGATGATTCGTCCCCCCTCCTTCCTCTTAATAACTCAGTCGTGTCCACGCCAATCAAATCGACCCTAAGATCAGTAATTTTGTTTTGGTTTGGATAAACAGTGCTGAAATAAATACATCTGTGATCTGGTTTTAATTTATATTTAATACCTGATTAGCATATGTTCTTTTATTCATGTAGCACTGGAGATAGCTACACTGTAGCTAAAATCAATCTTCATTAAACAGATTAAAAATTTACGATGGATGCTGCCCTTCCTATCTTCCAAAATGAACTTCCCACATCATGGCAACAACACAGTATTTGTACGCAGGAGCTGGCTTCATTGACGTACGTTTGACTATGGGATGATACTATCCGTCCTTCGCTACACCAAGTATATACAAGGCCTTTCCGAGTACTACGAAGAGTATCCAATGACTTCATGATAGACTGGAATGGCAAGCACGAGACAGTGTAACAGAGCGGCTGAAACCTGAGCTTCGGCATAGATGACATCGTACATTCGAGTACAGCAACCACAAATAATAAACCTCGAGTCTCACCCAGACCTCGCGCTACAGACCTTACCAATGTACAAGACACCACTCCAACATTCGCGCCAGCGATCATCGGGGCCAGAAGAGCTGCTCGCCGCCAGTGCTCTGGCACCCCTGGGGCACCGTACACCAAAACAGTGGTCTAGTGTAGCGACAAGTTATATCGATCAGAGCGACAAAGACTGCAGTGACCTGTTTCGGTGTTTGTTATCTTTTGAGGGAGTTCTTTGTTCTTCTTCTATGTATTATTTTGGCGCTAACGAGCAGATCTTTTAATCTGTGTTTTTAGACAAATTATAGTGTGTTATCTTGCACATTTGGTCAGTGTGCTCACTTTTCATCCCCACCAGTCACGTTACAGAAGGTTACGAAAGATTAACTGAAACAATGAGGTAGCAGTCTGATTCATACGACATGAGCATACTAAATTACCTGACCTCTACAACATTTATGAGGTGGATACATTCAAATTGATTAGTAAGTGTAATTTATCTGTTTGTTATCAAGCACTTATAAAATTTGATAAAGAAATGAACTGAAAGCTTCAGAACTGCAACAGCATAAAAAAAAGTGAACTGTACATCAAGTAATGTATTAGAGTTGTTTGTTTTAAATACAAGATGTAAAGAAAACCAATAAATCTTGATTGGAAAGAGATAAGACTATTTATAACACTCAACACTTTGAATAGCGCACAGGATTCTAATTGACACAGGGTACTCTGAGCTGTGTGTAGCAGCTGTTATCAATAACGCACAGATCAGTAATTACAGAAAGCAAAGTTGTACCAATCTCATACTAATAACCAATAGTGAAATGTTATTGCATGAAGTGCAAAGCTAAATTTGGATATGAGGGACCTCTATCTTAACTGATATGCAAAAACACAAATAAAGATAAACAATATCATAAATACACTGTATATACTCCTCTACATATATCAGTTCTCCATAGCAGCAGTAATAGTCCAATTATCTTTCTAATATGTGGAGAATATGATGGGGACCCATAAACTAGTATAGTGGCACCAGTCAAACACTATAATTATTTCGGTAAAAAAAGACTAATTCAAACAAAGCTAATCCTTCACTTCACTTGGAGTAGTTCATAATTTACTTTGCAAGACAAAAAATTCTACACTGAGCTTAATTAACTTCGATAAAGGAACCATTCATGATAGAAATCAAAACACCATTAATTTTAAAATGAGCTTCACTTATTTGTCTTTTTTTACCACCTGTGAAGCAAGTATTTTAGACAATAACATTTACACAATATGGCACTGTATTCCTGCAAAACTCTATTTTGCCATAAACTAAGAGTACTTTAGCAAAATCCTATCTAACTTCACTTTTGTGGTTTTAAATTTAACTTTTGCTACTCCTTTTACATTTGACAAACTAAAAAACCACTTTTAAACACTTGAATGCAAGAATTGTTCATTATAAACAGGATACTCGGTTTTGGTAGTACTTAGGAGAGGACCCTACATAGGTTTGTGATCAGGATAGAAGACATGGTTCTGGATACAGATTTATAGCATTTGGATTATTATTAAAACGACACACACCAATTAACTGGTCCATGCCCATATACATAGCTGGATATAAGAAGTTAGTAAAGCAGTGGCGAAGTTTTTGGTGGCAAGAAGCATGGCGGCTAACTGTACTCACGGCTCTTGATGTTTGAATGATCTATAAAATCTCTTCTTGGCGTCGGATTTTCAACATTTTAGAGCCATTCCTTTTTGCCAAGAATACCAAATAACAGCCAGATCCACATCCGAGACAAAAATCCGTTGCACAGCAGCTTCAATTGCCTCTCTTGGCAACGTCGACGTGTACCGTGCTACGGCTAGCCATATACTAAGTACCATTCACACCAAGGAGCCGCCCAGTTCGACTGCCAAAACCACCTTTTACATCGCGCCATGCCACTTCCGTTGCGGAGGGACTTCCCTTACGTATTTTATGTATAACAAATACAAGTGCCCTAAGCATGAACAAGTTTTCAACAAACATTGTCTTTTTTTATAATCATACACATATTATAATAATTTATCCTTTTAACAAATCATTTAGCTTTTTCCATATATACATTACAAAACTCTAATTTCCTGTCACAAATTAAGGTCTTTAATTAACAAAGAATACACACTCTATAGTTGCAGATACACAGTTAAGCCGTGCGGGGTAGCCGCGCGGTCTAGGGCGCCTTGCCACGGTGTGAGCGGCTTCCCTCCGTCGGAGGTTCCGAGTCCTCCCTCGGGCATGGGTGTGTGTATGTTGTCCTTAGCGTAAGTTACTTTAAGTTAGATTAAGTAGTGTGTAAACCTAGAGACCGATGACCTCAGCAATTTGGTCCCATAGGAACTTACCACAAATTTCCAAAAAAATACACAGTTTCATAATATGAACCCACTTCTGATCGATGTAAGTGTTACATATTGCACAAAAATTTGCTCTGGACTGACAACTAAACTTAATTTTAAACAAACCAAGTGTTCATGGAGTATGATGACTGCTCGTAACTCTGTGTTTCTTTTATTAATTCTGGGTGCAGTTTGACATAACAAATGAAAAAAATTGGTGCTTCGACTTTCTAAAATACTTATGAAATGCAGATTCCTCTTCTTCAAGCCCCTTGCATAGCTGTGAAATTCCCATTTTTCTCACCAACCCTCTTTTTGTGTTTTTTTGCACTTGCGCCTTGTTGGTCTAATATAAAAGCTATCCCCGCAAGCTGCAAACCATTTGAGTCCTTTAAATGTCATTTTCGTATAAATGTGTACTCCAGCGTTCACATATACAGGGTGGAGAGAAATTTTGTCACGAAATATTAACCCTGGATAGGTGATGCCGCTAGGAACCAGAATTACTAATGCTGTGTAGGTTGACAACGCACAATTTTTAAACTATGGGAACTTGGCGCCACTCGCTCCGATTGGCCGCAGGATTGCGTATTGCCAGGTGCTCTGAACAACGCGTTACCGCGAATCCTTTGCCTGCCGGAGATCGCGGTGTATCCAAGGCGGCCGCATGCTCGGTGGTAGCGCGCCAGCCGTCCACTTTGGGGCCTGGGGACGAATCCCCGCTATCCCGACACATCAATTGTAGTTTCATAATAAGACAGACTGACAACAATCCGGTCAACAGCTATTAGTCCGCGTACAGCAAGTCTTTTACAAATTATGTCGGTCCTGAAAAAGGCCATTTTTGTAGCTAGGACATTGTTTACTAAAAGCAGGTGCTCGAACTGACGATGCTCTGACGTCACAGTAGCTTGGTAACGTCGAACAATATTTTTCCAAACGCTTTCAAAGATTCTTGGCATTGCCCTGATGTGATTGGCTGCATGTTGAATGCGATCCATTAATTCCTCTTCTTTTCTAGGTGGTTCATGTCCGAGTGGGTGAACTAGAACCTTGGAGAATCCCCACAGGAAGAAGTCCGGTGGCGTGAGGTCTAGTGATTGCGTGGGCCATGTACTTCGAGCACCTCTGCCAATTGACCGGCTGTCGAAGAGTTCATTTAAATATCCACTCACAGCGCGACTGTTATGTGTGGGCGCCCCATCATGCTGCAACCACATACATAGCCGTATGTCCATGAGAACATCTTCCAGCAGGCCAGGTATAGTTTTTTGAAAAAAGTGAAGGTAATTTGCCCCGCTAAGTCGAGGAGGCAGAAAGACCGGTCCAATCAGTAGCACACCCACAATGCCTGCCTAATGTTGAGCGAAAATCGTTCCTGGTGTCCGTGGACGTACGTGACGTACGGATTTCCCCTTGCCCAGTAATGAACGTTTCGAGTTTTGTAAAGGCCATCCCAATGGACGGTGCACTCGTCGGTAAACAACACAATGGCGGGCAAGTTGGGATCTCGTGCAACATGTCGCAGAAACCAGCGGCAAAATCCTAGCCAGTGTTCATAGTCCACCACAGGCTTTAGGTCTTGGACAGGGTGGAAACTAAATGGATTCTAGCTGTCATCCCTCAAAACCTCCCAGACTAACCAATGAGTGACGCCCATGTCGTTCAAAATGGTTCAAATGGCTCTGAGCACTATGGGACTTAATATCTGAGGTCATCAGTCCCCTAGAACTTAGGACTACTTAAATCTAACTAACCTAAGGACATCACACACATCCATGCCCGAGGCAGGATTCGAACCTGCGATCGTAGCGGTCGCGCGGTTCCAGACTGAAGCACCTAGAACCGCCCGGCCACACCGGCCGGCGCCCATGTCGTGTCCAACCGCTCGAGTACATGTCGTAGGTGCTTCCTCGAAGTGCTCGAGAACAGTCTCTTCAAATGCAGCATCCCGTCGTGTTCGAGGTACGAGCACTGATCATAGGTGCTTCCTCGAAGCGCTCGAGAAATCTCTTCAAATGCAGCGTACTGTCGTGTTCGAGATCTTCCAGCATCACCATGATATCCTGCTAACGATCCTGTTTCGCCAAGTCGCCGGTGAATTGCCGTAAACGTTTGCGGGTGTGGGTGGCGTCTTGCTGGGTACCGTTCCTCATACAACCGTCGAGCTTCATGCGCATTACCGTCTGCTAGCCCATAAACAAAAACCATATCTCGTTGTTCTTCAAACGAATACTGTGCCGCCATGCTCACTGTATGACTAAATCGCAGGTGACGTGTGTGTGCTCCGAAGCGAAGCTTACCTGTGAATGCCTCTGACGTGAGGTGAAGACAAACAGCAAGACCTATTCGACACGTGTGCATATCACGTTGGGGCGGTGACGGGACGAGAGACGTTTGTATGTGTGAACCGACAATCATAGCGCTGCCCGTCAACCGACGAACAGCAACAGGGCAATCGCACGACCACGCGTGTCGCCAAGTTCCCATAGTTTAAAAATGGTGCGTTGTCGACCTACACAGCATTAGCAATTTTGGTTCCTACTGGCATCAGCTATCCAGGGTTAAAACTTCGTAACACAATTTTTCTCCACCCTGTATAAGCTACCGTGTTGAGTATGTGCAGTTTAGCATAAAACAGTTGAAAATTATCTTGCGAAAATAGCAATTCCCGCAAAAAAAAAAAAAAAAAAAAACAGCTGAAGACAGCTGTGCCAGTTGAGATCTTGTGACTTGACTTGACAAAACTAAAGCCAGCCGTCACTGAAACCAATAATGTACTGGTGTATATTCGAGAGTTCATTAAGGTGTCTCACTGACATAAGTTTATCTTTAGAAACTCTGAAAACTAGTTTCAGGAATTGGTCTAGAAGGTCTGATTGGACAGTCCAGCAGACGAATCAAAGCAGCAACTAATTTATGTCTTCCGAATAAATGTTGTTTCTAAACATCAACACACTGAGGATCTCTTGAAAATACGACAGTACTGGAAAAGTTCGTTGTAATAAAACGACGAAAAACGTATGTTGGTTGTTAATGATGTACTTTAATTCAAGACATTATTCTATCGAAAAGAAGTGTCCTAAAGGAACTGGCTTGTAAATTTCATTTTATACTTTATAGTTTATAGATGGATGACACGCTCTTATTATTCTTTTACAAATGAGTCAGTCTTTTCTGTGTTTTTTATTCTGAGTGGCTGTTCGTTTTGTCAGGTTATCAATGTGTTTTGAATATTTATTCAGATTTGTGTATCTCATACTTAATTTGTAAATTGTTGACAATGACAACTCACACCAGAGAGAGAGAGAGAGAGAGAGAGAGCACTCTTATACGTACATAACAACATATGTTATTGAACATACTCCTGTACTCCCAGAACCTTATAGAACCCGGAAGATTTTTTTTTTTTTTTTTTTTTTTTTTTTTTACGTGGCAGGACGTGAACCAAGCCCTCAGATACTGTAACACGGAACTCCACTCCACGCTTATTCTCACTGCACCACGGCGAACTTCCAAATTTTCGGCCTTTGTGCTCTAATTTATATCTCATGAGGGCTTTAACCGCTGATAAGTCTTTACGTGACGATCAGCAACAGCAAGGCAGAGAAAAAGAAATATCACATTTGTGACAAGTTTGTGGTTGCTCTAGACACACACATGGAAACGCACCATACTACAAAAAAAAAAATGGTTCAAATGGCTCTGAGCACTATGGGACTCAACTGCTGTGGTCATAAGTCCCCTAGAACTTAGAACTACTTAAACCTAACTAACCTAAGAACATCACACATATCCATGCCCGAGGCAGGATTCGAACCTGCGACCGTAGCGGTCGTGCGGTTCCAGACTGTAGCGCCTTTAACCGCTCGGCCACTCCGGCCGGCACACCATACTACAGAATGGCAGGTAAAGAAAGTATTGAATATAATATTATGTACTGTAATGTTATGTATATATGTTCGGGAATACTGTATTAGATTCTTTCTGAATGTGCTTACCATGTATCTCGTTCCTTTGTTAAGCTGCCGTGCACAGCGTATGAAGATTAATATAATATATTACCGGTAGTTGTATTGCATTTTGAAAATGCATACCACATATCCCGTTTCGTTATTAACCCTAGAACGGTCGGGCTGGATATATGAGACTCACTGGTTTTTGTTTCATTGAATTTATATTCTTATAGTTGCTGATTTGACTCGAGTGCTCTGCTAACTTCCTGAAACATCTGAGAAAAATCATTCACGTCGTGAATGAAGTTTTGCTTTGTTTAGTCGTGGTTTGGCAGTCTTCCAAAAAGCGAGCTGGTCTGTAAGGCCCAGCCCGATCGTATACGTTACTAATTTCTACCAGAGCGATCCCATTTTTATTTTGGTGCAGATCTAATCATTGGGTTACTTTGCAAACTATTTGTAATGTCCAAAACCGAATTATCATTGTCAACAGTTTACAATATGAAATTACAAGAGAAAATCTTTCACGCAGTAAAATGTACAGATTTTTATATAATGATGATGAGAGTGAAATAGACCATTCTGACGCTGACCCAGCCTTCAAAATAAACAGCTATCGTGACAGTACTAGTGAAATAAGTGATGGTGAAGAGGAAGATGTTCAGCCTTCTGCCAGCACTGATGCACCTACTCTAGTTGATTCAGATACAGCTCCTGTAGTTGACTCGGGTGCATCACCTATGCACTTTTATAAAGAAAGGAACGGAGAAACTAAGTGAAGAAATAGCTGTTTCCACAAAGCGGTCGAACAAGACGTCACAACATAGTTACCATGCATTTGCCTGAAACCATCCGAACTGTGGTGGATCTACATTCACCATTAGAATTATGGCAGCTACTTTTTAGCAATACATTGGTCGATTTAGTTCTTGAATCGACCAATATCCATATTCGGTTCGAAACAAATTTACAAGTAATCCACATACGGCTAGGCCTACAAGTTTAGCTGGAACATTGCATGGTGGCAAAACGAATACTGAAGGCTTTTGGAATACAGATGGGAACGGAATAGAAATCTTTCGAGCAAATATGCCACCGAAAAGGTTCAGATTTTTGACTCGTTGTTGCAGGTTTGACAACAACTATACGAGGGATTCTTGATTTGATTGTCCCCAACTGCAATGTATATTTTGCTCCGTCAGAAAACGTTACTTTGGGCGAAATGCTAGTTCGATACAGAGGCAGGTGCAGGTTCAGGATCTATATCCCAAATAAACTTGCCAAGTATGGGATCAAAGTTTTCATTCTGGCTTGTTCTAAAACGCATAGAGTAAAACGTCTGGAAGTGTATGCAGGTGCACAACCACAAGGACCATACAAAGTCGTAATAAGGCAGACAATGTTGTTTTGCGCCTTGTAGACTCAGTAAAAGGATCTGAAAGAAGTATGACAATAGACAATTTGCTTGCTTCTCACCGAACCGCCAAGAAAGTACTACAAGAAAAGAATATTCAAGTTGTTGGTATGTTAAAAAATAAGCCTGAAACTACAGTTGAGTCTTTACCCAAAAAATCTTAAAAAAGAGTACTAAACTATGTTTATATTTCAGGAAGATGTCACATCACTTTCATATGTACCAAAACGAAACAAATCAGTGTTGCTTATTTTGTCAATGCATCATGATGATGAAACTGACAGTGACAACCGCGAAAAGAAAAAAAAAAGAAAAAAAACGAGGCTGACAACGTACTACAACAAAACAAAGGTCGGCGTAGACGCTGTGTGTGGTGGCAAACAAAATTGTTTCAGTTGCAAGAGCAATGGCGGCTCGCAAGTATACATTCTGGGTGTTCACAACTTTTAGATTCAGAAAAACTTGAGAGTATGAATTAATAGCATCTGCTATATAACAGTTACGCTCATCAACAAGTTCATACAACTACAGCCGCTGCCAATAATAATAACAACAGTAATAATAACAATTGGAAGAAGAAGATGCATAACTTATCTGACAAAAGAAATAATTGTTTTGTGTAATTTTGTTCAAATTGGTTCAAATGGCTCTGAGCACTATGGGAATTAACTTCTGAGGTCATCAGTCCCCTAGAACTTAGAACTATTTAAACCTAACACATTCATGCCCGGGGCAGGATTCGAACCTGCGACCGTAGCGGTAGCGCGGCTCCAGACTGTAGCACCTAGAACCGCTCGGCCACTCTGGCCGGCGGAATTTTGTTGTTTTGTACGTAATTAAGTAAAGTTGAGGGCAGTAACGAAATAATGTGTAATTTTTCGCAACTCTCCGTTTCGCATTTTTGTGTAAGTGGGAGTTTTCGTGCTTTTCCGTTTTTTCAGACAAATGTACAATATCCCTAACAGATGGATTAGTTCACGAATTTACTTCTGGGCTGAAAATCAGATATTCTTACGTTGCACTCAGACAACAACTAGTGCAAACTGTACCCTTCCTTGTTAAATGTTGTCGTGCAGTCACGCTCATTTGATTTCGTCACTCTCTCAATCAAAGGATCTGTTCTTGGAGACCCTAGTTCCTTTGCGGCTAACTTTTTTCCTAGTAATTTACTTTTCTTTTCCCAACATGAGATTTTCACTCTGCAGCGGAGTGGGCGCTGATATTTGTATGAAACTTCCTTGTAGATTACAGCTGTGTGCCGGATCGAGACTCGAACTCAGGATCTTTGCCTTTCGCAGGCAAGTGCTCTGGGACTTAGCTACCCAAGCACGACTCGCGACCTGTCCTCACAGCTTTACTTTTCTTTTAGCTTTTAAAGTAGATTCAACATGCTCATGTTTACACTGCACACGAAAGCCGATTCCCGCACAGTAAACAACCAACTCCAAACACGAAGTGCGGTTTATGGAAATAGTTTAACTCACCTAGTAATGTCTACCAACATGTTCACTTGACTAAAATACTAATCAGGCGCTGAGATCCACAAGGGCCTGAAGCACACGAACGTCGATCCCACGTTTAAGTGACTATCAGAGAAGCCAGTGATATAGCTTTTCGTGATTATCACATATATAATGTGGGCCTACAGCACAAATAAACCTGATTCCCCTTAAGATCAATAGATTTCAGAAGCGTGAATAAATACACTCCTGGAAATGGAAAAAAGAACACATTGACACCGGTGTGTCAGACCCACCATACTTGCTCCGGACACTGCGAGAGGGCTGTACAAGCAATGATCACACGCACGGCACAGCGGACACACCAGGAACCGCGATGTTGGCCGTCGAATGGCGCTAGCTGCGCAGCATTTGTGCACGCCGCCGTCAGTGTCAGCCAGTTTGCCGTGGCATACGGAGCTCCATCGCAGTCTTTAACACTGGTAGCATGCCGCGACAGCGTGGACGTGAACCGTATGTGCAGTTGACGGACTTTGAGCGAGGGCGTATAGTGGGCATGCGGGAGGCCGGGTGGACGTACCGCCGAATTGCTCAACACGTGGGGCGTGAGGTCTCCACAGTACATCGATGTTGTCGCCAGTGGTCGGCGGAAGGTGCACGTGCCCGTCGACCTGGGACCGGACCGCAGCGACGCACGGATGCACGCCAAGACCGTAGGATCCTACGCAGTGCCGTAGGGGACCGCACCGCCACTTCCCAGCAAATTAGGGACACTGTTGCTCCTGGGGTATCGGCGAGGACCATTCGCAACCGTCTCCATGAAGCTGGGCTACGGTCCCGCACACCGTTAGGCCGTCTTCCGCTCACGCCCCAACATCGTGCAGCCCGCCTCCAGTGGTGTCGCGACAGGCGTGAATGGAGGGACGAATGGAGACGTGTCGTCTTCAGCGATGAGAGTCGCTTCTGCCTTGGTGCCAATGATGGTCGTATGCGTGTTTGGCGCCGTGCAGGTGAGCGCCACAATCAGGACTGCATACGACCGAGGCACACAGGGCCAACACCCGGCATCATGGTGTGGGGAGCGATCTCCTACATTGGCCGTACACCACTGGTGATCGTCGAGGGGACACTGAATAGTGCACGGTACATCCAAACCGTCATCGAACCCATCGTTCTACCATTCCTAGACCGGCAAGGGAACTTGCTTTTCCAACAGGACAATGCACGTCCGCATGTATCCCGTGCCACCCAATGTGCTCTAGAAGGTGTAAGTCAACTACCCTGGCCAGCAAGATCTCCGGATCTGTCCCCCATTGAGCATGTTTGGGACTGGATGAAGCGTCGTCTCACGCGGTCTGCACGTCCAGCACGAACGCTGGTCCAACTGAGGCGCCAGGTGGAAATGGCATGGCAAGCCGTTCCACAGGACTACTTCCAGCATCTCTACGATCGTCTCCATGGGAGAATAGCAGCCTGCATTGCTGCGAAAGGTGGATATACACTGTACTAGTGCCGACATTGTGCATGCTCTGTTGCCTGTGTCTATGTGCCTGTGGTTCTGTCAGTGTGATCATGTGATGTATCTGACCCCAGGAATGTGTCAATAAAGTTTCCCCTTCCTGGGACAATGAATTCACGGTGTTCTTATTTCAATTTCCAGGAGTGTACTACAATGTCACAGTCGACAGCCATGTGCTTTAGGTCTTTGTGATTCTCAGTGCCTCCAATGGGTTACTGTGTGATAAAATTGATAAAATTCATAATTTAATATACTAAAACTCATTCAGAAACCCACAAAATAGGTTTACTGTCAGTACAAATTTAACATATACTGACGTCCGATCTAATTCTACTACAGTATATAGTGAGTGCTTTAGCATATCTGAGGAGTGTGCTACCAACTAGCATGATTTATGCCGAGCGAACAGGGATAAAAGTCTGCCGCAGTGTGCTACCACATGGTGCTCATCGTGAACTGTGCATGTTGTTTATCAAATCCGCTCATAATGTAATTACGACACGCGAGTTGCCTATGCACAAAAGCTCCTTGAAACGTGCACAACAGAAGGTCTGTTCGCGACCTTGATGCCAAGTTTCACAGAGTCTAGAGGAGCAGTAGCGCCTTAGGTTTAAGTGCCGTATCTTTCAGATAGCAGCATCAGTGTTAAGTTTAACAGCATTCAAAGAAAAATGACCAACAAATCTGAAAGATGTAGAAAGTTAGGGTGTTCATATGCTCTTGTGCTCTCACACAGCGGCCGCAGCACAACCAGGGAAAAGGGGAAGATGTTAAAAATGCAAGGATAGGAAAACTAAATACTTTTGCAAAGTTTGCGGTGTGGTTATGCCTGGCGCATGCTGAAATCCTTAGTGGCAACTGTTTTGAAAAATGATGATTTTGAGAGGACGATACTTCACAAACAATTCACTATATTCACAATTTCTATTTATATAATGAAAATTCAACGTTTTAGCTTCTTATGTCTACAATTTATTCTCATTTATATTCGTATTTCAAAACCTCGGAACACCATATTTGACAATTCATGCAACCCAGCCAAACCTCCTGAGCGAAACTAGCAGGCTTGCCTCTTACTTCTCCAGCATCAAAGAACAAAGAATAGTTGAAGATCTACAACCAGGGAAAAGGGGAAGGTGTTAAAAATGCAAGAACAGGAAAACTGAATACTTTTGCTAAGTTTGCGGTGTGGCTATGCTTGGCACAGACTGAAATGCTTAGTGGCAACTGTTTTGAAAAATGATGGTTTTAGAGGACAATGTCTCACAAACTATTCATTATATTCACAATTTCTATTTATATAATGAAAACACAACGCTTTTGCTTCTAGGGTCTACTATTTATTCTCATTTATTTTCGTATTTCAATCAAATTTGCTTATACTTCCTGTTTACTTACATTTAGTACTACAAAAAGGTAGGTTTTTCAGTTTTTTACAATTAATGTATTATTGAAAACTTAAAATAATATCACTGTAGCATTTAGTACTTCGTCGTTTGATGTAAGTATACCGTTTGTCATTTGTTATAAGTGTTGTAGGGTTAATGTGTCATGCGTACTGTGTGAAGCTTACAAATTCTTGGAATGGCAGGAATTATGATCCCGTTTGGAAAATGTCCACAGAAAATAAATGGTGACAAAACTGGAGTTGGAGCCTATTACAAGTCTTTCTTTTGTTGTTGCCTTGTCCCATGGTTTCGCAGGGTCGGCATGGTTAGGACGGATTTGCCAAGGTTAATTTTGAGGGGTGGCTGGATGCCCTTCCTGCAGACAACCCGTACCCCCCAGGATGGAATTAGTGTACCCCAGCTGTCTGCGTCTGGCGTAATCCATGGAACAGTGTGAACGTGTTCAGACGTCTGCGATTTGTGTAACTGAGCTGGAACGTGGGGACTAGCCGGTATTCACCTAGCAGGATGTGGAAAACCGCCTAAAAACCACATCCAGGCTGGCTGACACACCGGCTGACGTCCGTAATACGCCGGGCGGATTCGATGCTGGGCAGGCGCGCCTACCCGAGTCCAGGAAGCAGCGCATTAACGCTCTCGGCTAACCTGGCGGGTTTGGAGTCTATAACAGGTATGGAAACATATTTGCAGCGTCTTTCGTTGTGTTCATACTTCTGTGGTACAAAACATCAATGTTGAGCAATGCTGCAGATCAAACAGTTGCTTATAATGTATCCACAGACTTGTAACCAAACTGCCATCTGTCGACGTAACCTACAGCTCACGGTATGCTACAGATCAGCCTGTCACCTCAGCCAATATTCCGTGGAGGGAGAGGGGGCGGCAGTATCACACTCTAGCCACCTGACAGAAACGGTATCTGTAGATACCAGAAGTTAACTGTTTGTCTCCTTGCATGTGGTTGGTATCGTCTGTGACAAGTGACAACGTTACTTGTCGTAAATGTTTCATTTTTTCTTCTCCAGTTGTGAGCTAGTATGATGTTGACACCCTCCCCCCTCCCTCCCCCCCCCAAAAAAAAATCATGATTCAGGAGTAGTTTTCAATACAAAATTGTTAAGCTTTTGAGACCACTTGTTGACAAACTGCCTGTTGGCTTCTGTCTCGAGTTTTTCCTCCCACGTTCATTTGATGATTTTTCTGACTTTCACTAGCACGAGTGTCTGACATTCATCCTGGAGTGCTGCTGATGGACTAGAGTCGACCTTGCGGCCGCAGATTATACGTACCTGGCGCGCCAACGTCCAAGGGCTATTGTGGTTTTCCTCTTGCAACCTGCAACAATTGTTCACTGCAGCACACGATTCCAGGATCCGTTCACCTTGAGGCCTTGTTGAAGTTCTCCTCATGTTTGTGTATTTCTATAGTTTCTCCGAACAAGCGGATGTGTTAGCTCTTCTCTACAGCCAGAACTTCCGTGTCGGCGAATTGTATTACGTCGTCGGCCCCACACACCGCATGCTCTGCCACAGCCGATTTCTCCAACTGCCCCAAGCTGCAATGCTGCTTATGTTCTCTGATCCTGGTGTTGATTGATCGTCCAATCATTCCAGCATAAACTTTTCCGCATGCGCATGGTATGTGGTACATTCCTGACTTTGCAAGAGGGTCCTTTTCCTCTTTTGCCGATCTGAGACACTCTCTGAAAGTCTTTGTCGGTTTATAAATAGTCTTTACGGCGTGTTTGCGCAATATGCGGCCAATTCTGTCCGTCACTGTGGGAATGTATGGCAGAAAGGCTGTACCCGACATTTCTTTTTCCGATGTGTCATTTCGCCTAGTGTTTGTGAATCAAAGCGTCTTCTCTCTCGGCGGGCATACAGAGGAACCTGCGCAACAAAGAAGCCCGATCACCCTCGTTCCTGGCTCAGCGACGTGCAAGTTGGCAAACACTTGGCTTCTGTGCTCGAGCCGCACGTGGGGAAGGCTGACACATTAATAAAGGACTAAGGACATTTTATTGTGAAGTTTAAGAATCTAAAACTTGGACCAAACGACATCCTGGTCAGCTTTGGTGTTATTTGAAACTTCCTGGCAGATTAAAACTGTGTGCCGAACCGAGACTCGAAATCGGGACCTTTACCTTTCGCGGGCAAGTGCTCTATCAACTGAGCTACCCAAGCACGACTCACGCCCCGTCCTCACAGCTCCACTTCTGCCAGTACCTCGTCTCCTATCTTCCAAACTTTACAGAAGCTCTCCTGCAAACCCTGCAGAACTAGCACTCCTGAAAGAAAGGATATAGTGGAGACATGGCTTAGCCACAGCCTGAGGGATGTTTCCAGAATGAGATTTTCACTCTGCAGCGGAGTGTGCGCTGATATGAAACTGATACGAAGCTGTGAGGACGGGGCGTGTGTCGTCCTTGGGTAGCTCAGTTGGTAAAGCACTTGCCCGCGATAGGCAAAGGCCCCGAGTTCGAGTCTCGGTCCGGCACACAGTTTTAATCTGCCAGGAAGTTTCATAACAGCGCACACTCCGCTGCAGAGTGAAAATCTCATTCTGTAAACATCCCCCAGGTTGTGGCTAAGCCATGTCTCCACTATATCCTTTCTTTCAGGAGTGCTAGTTGTGCAGGGTTCGCAGGAGAGCTTTTGTAAAGTTTGGAAGGTAGGAGACGAGATACTGGCAGAAGTGAAGCTGTGAGGACGGGCCGTGAGTCGTGCTTGGGTAGCTCAGTTGGTAGAGCACTTGCCCGCGAAAGGCAAAGGTCCCGAGTTTGAGTCTCGGTCCGGCACACAGTTTTAATCTGCCAGGAAGTTTCACATCTGCACACACTCCGCTGCAGAGTGAAAATCTCATTCTTGATGTTATTTGTTTGTTTACCAAAGTGTCGCTCAGTGAGTCTCTGGAGCACGTCAGTTCCATTTTCCCGCAAGACATCACCAAGCTCGTGTAGGCATATCTCACCACGAGCTGTTTCAGATGGAATGGCAACTTCTACAAAGTGCTAGAAGGCGTCGCCATGGGTAGTTCTCTTAGTCCAGTGGTGGCCAGCTTCTTCATCGAACATTTCGAAGCACAGGCACTGGTCTTGGTACCTTGTAAACCTAAGGTATGGTATAGACACGTGTATGATACCTCCGTTGTGTAGAGCCATGGGGACGAACAGCTCGGCGACTTCCTAAAACACTTGAAAAGCCTCCATGCAAACATAAAATTTGCCATGTAAGTAGAAAAGGGCATACAGTTACCCTTTCTAGACATGCTGGTCACAAGGGATGATGAAAACCTGGGACACAGCGTGTATCGAAAACCGACGCACACAGGCGGCTACCTGCACAACCTCTCAAATCACAACCTGAGCCAGAAATGAGGTACGATTAATACGGTTGAAACGCGAGCAAGACGAAAATGTGAGCCGCAGAACCTCAGACGCAAGATGCAACACCGGAAAATGTTCTCAGGAGCAGTGTGAACTCCACCAGTAGTAAGAAATGCAATGGAGTCAAATACTCGGCGAAGTGACTCATCGCGAAAAGGAATATCGGTACAGCCTTTCTGCCATACATTCCCACAGTGACGGACAGAGTCCGCCGCCTATTGCGCAAACATGCCGTAAAGACTATTTATAAACCTACAAAGAAGATCAAAGAATGTCTCAGATTGTCAATGGAGATAAAGGACCTTCTTGCAGTGTCAGGAATGTACCACATACCATGTACATGCGGAAAAGTTTATGTTGAAATAATTGGACGATCAACCAACACAAGGATCACAGGACATAAGCGGCATTGCAGGTTGGGGCGGGTGGAGAAATTGGCTGTGTGAGGCCGACCACATAATTCGCCGATACGGAAGTTCTGGCTGAAGAGAAGAGCTAACACATCCTCTTGTTCAGAGTAGCTATAGAAATACACAAACATGAGAATAACTTCAACAAGAAAGAATAAAGCCTCAAGGTGAACGGATTCTGGATTCGTGTGCTGCAGCAAACGACTGTTGCAGGTTGCAAGAGGAAAACCACACGGGAAATTGACAACAACAGCCTGTGGACGTTGGCGCGCTAGGTGCGTATAATCTGCGGCCACGAGCTCGACTCTAGTCCACCACCAGCAATGGAGGGTGAAGTCAGAAAAAATCATCAAGCGAACGTGTGTGGAAGAACCCGAGACAGAAGTGCAACAGGCAGTTTGTCGGTAGTTGTTAGGTTAAAGAATCAAATAAAAGTTCTTATTACGGTGAAAAGTCTTCGTACAGTTGTGATGTGGAATTCAGAATTAAATTTATTTTCTTGAGAAAGGCAATTTTACAAAATTCTTAAGTGACTATCGATTTACTATAATTGATAGTAATATATTTAGTACTGGAATATCGTGTTTATCCACTAACACCAGGCAAGCAACTTTCAAGTATGGGAATAAATGTAATGGATGTACGAGTACAGGCTGCTATAGACGCATGGTTGAAGACATATATGTAATTTAGGGTCTGGTTGTGAAGTCGTCCTTGGATAGCCAAACCGCAAGGTGAGTGCTCGCGATAAGGGGAAATCCGGGGTCGAGTCCCCGACTGGTACAAATTTTCATTGCCATCATTCCATTCTACAACTGATGGTTGTCCATATTCACAGTTGCAAATACGTTTAATGTATAATGTATTTAAAGTTGCAGGCAGAATTCTGAACATTACAAAAGGCAGGACATGTCTTATAACAGGGTGTATGCTCACCATGGACAGCAAAGCACATTCTGCAATGTTCTCCCAGGCTGGCCACAACTTTGGTAAGGAGGTCTTGTGGTGGGACATTCCGTTCCTTCACCAGCATAGCTGACAACTGCAGGATGGTCGTTGGTGCATGTGCTGCATTATGTCTCCTCAACACATCCCACACATGCTATATGGGAATTAAGGGAGGGTAATGGACAGGCCAGTCCATTAGCCAAATAACTTCTTATTGTGAGAGCATCTGCACCTACACCGTTTGATGCAGTCATGCATTGTCATCCATAAACATGAAGTCAGGGCTGAATGCACTCCTAAAGAGACAAACGTCAGGAAGGAGTAGAGTGTCATAGTGATGTTGGCTGGTGAGTGTACTATTTTAAAAGATTTGGAGATACTATGACCATGCAACATTATGCTACCCCCTCCCCCCCCCCCCCACACACACACACCATAACACCCAGACTGCAAAAATGATGATGTCGGAATGGAATGCCCTTCCACAACAACTCCTTACCAAGCTTGTGATCAATATGGGAGCACGTGGATGATCATGCACTACCGTCCATGATGATGATACATCCTGGAAAGTACCATGTCCTGCCTTCTGCAGTTTCCAGGGGACCATCTAAATCATAGTGACTTCAGTGTAATTATCAGTGGCGTAGCGTGAGGGGAGACTTTGAGACTTAGTCTCCCCTGTATTCCTGCTTAAAAAAGATGCAATAGTAATTCATAACAAAAATATAAATAACTTTTTGCTAAGAGCTCCAAATGTGCGAAGACAACAGTTTTGTAGTCCGCGCCGCACCCTGAGTATTGGTGTATCTGCCTGCTTGAGACTCGACTGCTCCCAGTCTCTGCCTCCCTTCCCTTACCTGGCTGTGTGCGCCTGCGCGCTTTAGTGGCTTTCTCGGCTCCCCTCCACTTTCCTTCTTCCACGAAGGCTGGTGCGCTGCACTTGCTAGCAGGTTTCGAGACTAGTCTCTGCCGATTCTATGCCGTCTTTTAACACGGAAGTGAAAAGTCGCGTGGTTGGAGTTCATAGTCATTCTTGTGTGATTTTAGCGCATATTTTCGTTGTGTCACCAACATGAGTGAGCCAGCAACTGAACACCTTATAGAGTTTTTATTAAAAACGCCTTTTTCTACATTAACGAACGAAGAAAGTGCGAATTGAAGGACAAACGACGTATTCCTATACTCAGTGTAGTTTTAAGTGAAGCCAAACAAAAATGCACTTTTCAGACAGCCCCGTACGAAAAGTATACTTGGCTGACTGTGAGTGCAGTTAATAACAGATTATATTGTAATATATGTCTTCTGTTCGGTGGTGAAAAGGAATGGTGCAGTGAGGGCATTTGTACAATAAAGAACTTTGACAGGAATGCACAAAAGCATCAGATATCAAAACGTCACGTGCAGAACATTGGGCAAAAGTAGACTTGAGCACACCCCCTCTGAAGCCGCTCGTCTGACGGCAACAAAATAAAATGAACAACTTGCATCCAACAGGAAAGTATTGGCTCGTCTTATTCAGGCAATTGTATTTATTTGTAAACAAGAACTAGCCTTTTGCGGCCATCGAGAAGACAAATCCTCTAGCAACTACGGTAACTATCTGAAATTGTTGGATTTACTAGCTCAAGGAGAGCAGTTAATCAGAGACCATCTGTCATCATCTTCAACGTTTAAAGGAACTTCTCCACATATACAGAATGATGTAATAGAAATGATAACTTTTGCAGTTAATGAAAAGATAAAATCTGAAATTCAGAACTGCAATTTCATTTCGATTCACGCTGATGAAACATTAGAGACGTCATGCAAGAGTCAAATGATTATAATATTCAGATACTGTATTGCAGACAAAATTGAGGAAAGATTCGTTGGATTTTACGATGTTTCTGGAGATTAAACTGCCGAAGGTTTGTCAAACATTATTCTTGCAGTATTCAAAGAATGGAATGTGGAAGGAAAAGTGGTTAGTCAAACAGATTTTGGCGCTTCAGAAATGGAGGGCAGAGAAAGAGGACTACAGCAATTGGTGAAGCAGTTCTGTCTCCATGCGCTGTTTATCCATTGTTAAGCACATCACTTGAATTTGGTACTGTTACATGCCTCCAAAATCATATGACAAGTAAGCATGTTTGTAAGTGATAGTACTACATTCCATTCGTTTTTCAGCAAATCATCAAAACGAACTGAATTGCTAACTGAGAAAGGATTTAAACTGCCAGATGCGAGCAACACTAGCTGAAACTTTCGTTCCAGGGCAGTTTCAACAATATCTAGTCATTTCTCCGAGTTATATGGTGCTTTTAATTATATAATTGATGATACAGACTCTCAATGGGACCCAGAATCTTTGAGCTGTGCTGCGGGAATGATATGACGAATGGATGATCCTACGTTTGTCTACTTCCTTTGCATCTACCGAGGGTGTTTTGTTTATGTCGATCATCTCTTTAATGTTCTTCAGTCAAAATCTGTCCGTATAATTGCTTGCCACGACGAAATAAGAACTTTTTTGAGAAACTTATGACAATTATGAACGGAAAAATTCGTTGATGAATGCATTAAATGCAGTTTCTGTTTGAATGGCAACTTATCATCCTGTGACAGTCAAAAGACACATCTCAGGGCATTAACTTACGAGATAATGGATTTGCAAATTGTTCAGATGGAAAGAAGATTTAAAGAGTTTATCCCAAATTCAGTTTGTTGAACTTCTGAACGAAAAGTGTTTCCCAAACTATCAAAAAGAATTCCAAAAGTTGAAACTGCTTCAGTTATTAGAACAGTATCCTATTTACGAACAAGAACAACTTGAGCATGAACTGTGTAACATATACGCTGATGAGAAAAAACACTTATCTCCAAGAATCCTCTTAAAGTACATTGTCAACAATGATTTAAACTCTATTTGTGAAGAAACAACGAAGTTCCTGCTTTTGGTTTTGACCCTACCCACAATTATAGCAAGCATAGAACGAAGCATGAGTACTCTTAAACGAGTGAAGAATTATTTAAGGAATTCATTGTCCAAAACCCAGCTGTCATGTTTGAGCACGTTAGCAATAGAAAAGACACTACTTGGAGAGCTATCTAGTGACCAGATATTTGTAGATCGAGTTATAGACTTATTCGTGTACAGAGAAGACAGGCGCATTGCACTTGTGTACAAGAAAATACAAGTGCTTCTTCTCTTGCTGCTGGAGTTCTACAAATTTGTCATCCTTCCTTGAACAAGTTAGTTATTATTATTATTAATATTATTATTATTAGTGGTGGTGGTAGTGGTAGTGGTAGTGGTAGTAGTAGTAGTTGTTGTTGTTGTTTTATTTAATGCATTTTGTTTCATTTGCTTAAATTATTGTTTACTGTGCTATTTTGTCTCCCTATAATAACAGTAGAGTCTCCCCAACCTTTACAACCACGCTATGCCACTGGTAATTATTGGCTTTGAATGGAAGCTTCAGTTCTGTTCGTTTGGTTGTGTATTTCTTTCAGGTATCTTCTGTACTATACTGAAGTAGCTTAGTTATTTCTGTGCACGGTCCTAGTTTGATCGAACTATGTTACTTGACAGTGACATATAATGTCAAAATTACTTTTGTCCTTAAGTTTTTCACACCACTGTAGCATGAATATCTGGACCTGTGAATGCCACTGAGGCCCTGTTGTTTCTTACTGTGACATGAAACTAATGTGTTTTGAACACTCTGTTGCATGTGCAACATGATTACCATCAGGAGACCTTGGAGAGTATGTAGACCCACATTCCTGTTGCCATCTCCATTCTGTCAATAACTTGTTGCTGCTAAAGGCCCAATACTGTTGTCAACCTGCTCTGAGAACCTGAAGCTGCCCTCAGGACAATGTATTGCATTGTAAATGTTGTCGGTTTTTTAAGGGAACATTGTCCAAACAACCTGTGGGAGAATGTCAGGGAAATGCTGTGTAAAGGTTCATCCCTCTCACACCAACAAAAGCCAACTCAAAAGAAAATCCTGGCTTTCTCCGAGAAAACTCTTCTACCGAAATTTGTATTAGTTCAAAGCGTGCAGTATACCTACTGTATATGTATTGTGTTGCTAAGATAGTAATTGAAACATATTTATTAAGTCATTCAATTATGAAGAGAGTAATTAATACTATGAAGTATTAACACGTTTTTAAAAATAGATTATTGGAGATTCTTTTACGACCGAATTCCTCCCTGCATCAAATTACAGATGATTAGACTTACTGAAGCATAATGTTCATGTTTTAATGATGCAGTTGGGGGAAGCAAGGCAATGTCTCATTGAGAAATAAAATAATAATGGCATTTATAAAAAATTATAATGAAATGATGTTAATACTTCTACACTGAGTCAACATTCGATCAGTCTCTGTGCCGAAATTACATATCGTAATGTAATTGTTGTATGTACTGGGTTGTGATTGCAATTTTAATTGTGATGAGTAATAAATTGATATTACTATTCTAAATACCTGTTAAATACTAGTATTAACAACAATTATGGGCTCAGGTGCCAGGTTTTACAGTACAAGAAATAAAAGCCGGCAGCTGTGGCCGAGCGCTTCAGTCCGGAAATGCCCTGCTACTACAGTCGCAGGTTCGAATCCTGCCTCAGGCATGGATGTGTGTGATGTATTAGGTTAGTTATGTTTAAATAGTTCTAAGTCTAGGGGACTGATGACCTCAGATGTTAAGTTCCATAGTGCTTAGAGCCATTTTAACCCATTTTTGAACAAATAAAGGTGGAAAAACTAATTACAGAATTAAATACATAATCACAGTCATGACCTAGGAAATGAAGAAGTACAGGATACCATTCTTTAATGGCATGAATTGTAGCAACTGGAAACATAGGATTGAAACAATTTTTAAGTTATCTGAAATTAATGAGTTTTGTGGGAAAGCCCTATATAGAAATCGTAGAGTCTACTCAGGATAAACAGTTGAACAACTTGCACAAAACAAAGCTTTTTTGGGAGCACTTAGCAAAATTCATGAGAAATGCAATTCACAAATAATCCAAAGAATTTCAGACAGGTGCTTAGAGTAAGCCAAGAATAAAGGTGCAGCGTATGATTTGTGGGAATGGTTTACTCAAGCTTTTAAGCAGGATGGTATGGCTAATCAATTGTTATTGAGAAAGACGTTGTTGACAATGAAGTATAATGACGTTACTACTGAAAATCATTTTTTTAAAGTTTGGTAAGCTAATACACGATTTGAAAGCATTGGATACTAATATCGAAGAAACTGATATAGGGTGCAGTTTGTTATTAACAATGCCTCCACAATATGAAGTTGTAGTTACTGCGCAGGAGACCTTGTCAAGTGAGTAATTGAAACTGAGTTTTGTAAAGGGAAGAAGCAAAACGTAATAATCCTGAAGGTAACAATAGGTCATTACATGCATTGTCTTCGTTGACAGCACTTGTCTCAGCAGGATCAAAGGAAGTATCAAGTGACAACCAAGTCTCAAGTTATGTATGATTCAACTGAAGCTCAGTCTAATATATTTGTTACAGATGTGGCAAACCAGCCCATATGAGGGCACAATGTACAGTTAAACTGTCACAAAACAAGCACAGTAACAATTCTGCAAATGTGGCGAAAAATGTGCAAGAAATAGGTGCAAGTGAAAATAATATTTCCTTCTCAGTTGTTACTGGAAGTTTTCCAGATGGAAAAGTAGAGTGGTATCTAGATTCAGGGGCAACAGAAGCTATTCCTTTGATGAATGTAAACGAACTGGAAAATCCAATAGGAGTAAAGGTTGTCAAAACATATACACTTTTGTTTGCCAGAAAGGTTGGAGAAGTTGATTTGTAAACAATTTTTATGGGAAGGAATTTCAAATAAAAATAAAGGATGTTCTTGTAATGTCACATTTACTTAACAATGTATTGTCAGTGAGTAAACTAGGAATGGCTGGATATTATGTTTTTGAAAATTCAGTGGGTTCATTTCGAAAGGGTGGTAAAGTTATAGCTGCAGTTCACAGAAACGATTGATGCATGTATGTGCAGTGCTTGTTTCAGACAGTGGTGTAAAGTTGTGGCGTAAATGCTTAGAACATCTGAACCTAAAGAACATGAAGAAATTTCATCATCTAGCACAGGGATTGGGCAAAGTAAAGTTTCTGAACCTGTAAATAAATGTTTGACCTTTATAGAGGGTAAACAAATACGATTAGCACACATTCAGTCTCTCGTTCGAGTCAAACAACGTAGCAATATGCTTGGTCCTAAAACGCCTGTTTCTTTTGATTGCAGGAAATATACAGGGTGAATCACATAAAACTTGAATGAGATTTTCACTCTTCAGCGGAGTGTACGCTGATATGAAACTTCCTGGCAGATTAAAACTGTGTGCCAGACCGAGACTCGAACTCGGGACCTTTGCCTTTTGCTGGCAAGTGCTCTGCCAACTTAGCTACCCAAGCACAACTCACGCCCCGTCCACACAGCTCTACTTCTGCCAGTACCACCGCAAGACTCAAGTTTCACACGAAATTTGCAGTCTCCTCTCCACAACGGCCACAGGCCGGTCACGTGATTCCACCTCCATACGGACAGGAGGCGGGGCGTGCCTTTCCCACCAGATTGAGTCTTGCCAGTACCACGGCTCCTACCTTCCAACATTACAGAAGCTCTCCTGCAAAACTTGCAGAACTAGCACTCCTGAAAGAAAGGATATTGCGGAGACATGGCTTCACCACAGCCTGGGGGATGTTCCCAGAATGAGATTTTCCCTCTGCAGCAGAGTGTCGCTGATATGAAACTTCCTGACAGATAAAAACTGTGTGCTGGACCGAGACTCGAACTCGGGAATTTTGCCTTTGCCATGTAATTTGTGATGTCCATATGGTAATGTATCTACTTGATTTTCCAGGACATGTCTTTTGTTATCATGTGGGCCCAGCACCTTCTTGTTTATTTCAACTGAGTAGATTTCGTGTCCTTGACTTCGTATCATATTAATGCTCCTGTATTGTTCTCTGTCGTTGAACAGACAGTCTTTATAATCTCCCAAGCTGATTCTATTTTTGATCACACAATTCTTAACTCCTTTTGATTCCTTCTCAACCTTGTCGCCAAACTTGTAGGTGTACATCTTCGCCCTTAGGTCACAGAACTCTTCCATAATTCTACCATTGCACTCATCCTTCATATTTCCTACAACTTTCTTGTTTAGTTGAGGAATGCCATAGATGTTGTCCTTTGAATAGTCGATTTCATGTCTTAGTTGAAGTCTTCAGTCTGATTGTTGTGTACGTAGCAGTCTGTGTCTTAGTAGCACAGCTCAATATTTTCCCCATACTTTGGCTTTATTGTCCTGTAGTGGAAATCATGCATCAGTTCTTTAGACAGATCAAGTATGCTTATTCCAACATAGGCAGGCTTATTAAATGTGATTTTTGTCTTATTCATATGGATAGCAACAAGATTTTAGTTAAAAACAGTTCTACCTTTAAAGTTTGGCTTTGCTATAAGTTTATCACATTTCTCTCCATCTGAAACCAATTTTATGTCTACTCTCTTTCTTATGTTTTTCATTGTCTTGCCAAAGACTGAGTTGTTCATTAGCTTATAGAAGTCTTTCTCAAAGTCATTCGTAGCCTTGGTCCTTATCCGTGTGTTCAAGTCTATATATTTCTTCAGCCAATCAGATTGCTTAAATTTTAAAACTCTGTGTATTTTTGTAAGCTTCATCCCAAGAGAGAGGCACTGTTTGAGATTTCTATAGTGGATCACATATTTATGTTTGTCATTCAGTATAGTCAACACCTTGCTCTCATTAGTGCCAGGTACAATCTTATTTTCAGGTGCAAGCTGCAAATCTCTATGTAAATCATGTAGTTCCTTCAGATATTCAAGATCTACATCGAATATGTATCCCTCTTGAGAAGTGTTTGAGATTTTGCCTATTTTTGCAGAATCAAAATTATTTGGTTCATCCCATTGAAATCCACCATATGGTAAATATTGGCTCATATCAAAAGCATATAAATTGTTTGAATCTAAATAAGCTAAATAATTTGATGTGCTAGTCACATCATAATCACTCAGATATTTGTTGTTTGACTTTACATATCTCTTGCAACATTGTGATATTTCTCCTTGTATACCCTTTTCAACCATTAAAATCATATCATAATCATGTAGTAAATCAAGAGGTTGTTTAGTCATTTTCAACATTGCAACCCAAAATAAACCTGGTGCTGTAAAATACCAAGATGGATCCAAATAATCAGCTTTAATACAAGTTTTTCTAAATTTTTCAAACACATCATCCAATAACAAAACATCAGTTTTCAGATACAGATCATGATATTCATCAAGATTTTTCATATTGAATTTTTCCCAAACTAATTTTGCATGTTTGTAAACTTCATCACTTACGTCACAGTCATTCAGTTTATTGTAAAATTCTTCTTTTGCTGGTAATTGTCTCTCTTCAAATTTTTTCCAAGAATCCATGTAATCATATGGATATACACCTTTTCTGATCACTAGCTTGAACAACTCTTCTGAGACGTCTCCAGCCATCCTGATTTAGGTTTTCCGTGATTTCCCTAAATCGTTTCAGGCAAATACTGGGATGGTTCCTTTGAAAGGGCACGGCCGCTTTCCTTCCAAATCCTTCCCTAACCCGAGCTTGCGCTCCGTCTCTAATGACCTCGTTGTTGATGTTAAACACTAACCACCCACCCACCCCCACTCTTCTGAGAAAAATTTTCTTATGTTTGTCATTTGATTCTTTTTCAAATTTGATGAAAGTTTGTCAAGTGATGAATCCATAAATTTAGATGTGCCAATAAATCTCATTTTCAAACTTTCTGTACTCTTCCCAAAACTGATGTATCTATCTTCATTGTGTGGGATTAGGTCTATCTTCTTCTCATCATAGCCAAGTTCTTCCAAAAAGAGGTGAGAATCATATCCAGATAAATTATGTAAATAAATAGGTACAAAGCTAGGATGCTTTAGTTGCAAATTACAATTATTGCACAATGAGGCAATTTATTTTCCATTTAGATGATCATGATGATGAACCTTTTTATTTTTCTATTAGTAATGACATCTACACATTGTACAAATTTTTGAACTTGCATGTTTTGATTGTTCTTCAGGAGTTAATGCTTTCGTTTCTTCAATTTCAGAATAAATTCTTCCAATCTTTTCAACCTCTTGCTTCATGCATTCTATGAATTTTTTATGGCAGTTCGACCCCCTGTACACGATGGGGTCTTCATAGTGTCTATTCACATATTTGATGTAGTAGCAGAATCCACTCGGCTCATGTTTTTGATACTTCATCATATACGAGCTTTCAGGATTTGTCTGACAGTTGTCCATCTTTAAAAGTAAACTTCCAAAATCAGCATAAATAACAAATGGAACTTTCCGTGTGTGCTGATAATTTTTAAAATGTACATATGATCCTTCCTTTGGCATTTCTAGTTTTAATGGCTTCTTAGTCAAACAATTTGATGTGTGCTCATCCAAACTCTGCTTGCTGTTGAAGTGAAGCAAGCACATGTCACAAATAAATTTTACTTCTTCATGTTTACTGATTTGACTCAAGACAGGATGAGATAAATTTTTTATGGTATAATAATGCAAATTATTTTCATTCTTGAAATAAAGGAGATTTACACGTTTCTCTCTCTTACTTTTTGTAATTTTTAATGGATACGCATGGTATTTTGCATCAAATGAATAGACGTTGATGGATACATTAATTCTACTCTCTATTTTTGGAATATGATCAACCACTACAGGAAACTCAATTTTTTCGAGTTTCTGAGCATGATCAAGACTAACATTTTTGTATTTCGTTACTATTTCAGCATTTTTATTTACTGGATACATGCGAATTTTATAGCCCACAGAAAACATTTTTGATCACAATTTTTTACATTGATGCAAGCTTTTTCGTTTTTTATAGCTGCATGTAACTCAATGTAAGATGATCCCCTCAGCGGAACATATCTGTTAATTGCTAGCCATAAACCAATAACTCTATTTAATGTCCATCCTGGTTCCTGTGCTTCAAAATTAGATATTGTCCCTAAAATATCTCGCTTCCCACAAGCGAATTTTTTACTAAAATCCTTCTCTTTCTTAATGGTATAGTTTTGTGTTTGTTGTCCAAATTCCTGAACTTTATCATCTGTCTGCAATTTGTCACAGACAACTTGTCAAGTTCCTTCCACACTTGGCGCAGCATGTCCCCATCAATGAGTTCAAAAGCATCGTTGATGTGAGCTCGCAGTTCTGGCACGTTTCTTGGTAGAGGAGGTTTAAATACTGAATCTTTCACATAACCCCACAGAAAGAAATCGTATGGGGTTAAGTCGGGAGAGCGTGGAGGCCATGACATGAATTGCTGATCATGATCTCCACCACGACCGATCTATCGGTTTTCCAATCTCCTGTTTAAGAAATGCCGAACATCATGATGGAAGTGCGGTGGCGCACCATCCTGTTGAAAGATGAAGTCGGCGCTGTCGGTCTCCGGTTGTGGCATGAGCCAATTTTCCAGCATGTCCAGATACACGTGTCCTGTAATGTTTTTTTCGCAGAAGAAAAAGGGGCTGTAAACTTTAAACCGTGAGATTGCACAAAACACGTTAACTTTTGGTGAATTGCGGATTTGCTGCACGAATGCGTGAGGATTCTCTACCGCCCAGATTCGCACATTGTGTCTGTTCACTTCACCATTAAGAAAAAATGTTGCTTCATCACTGAAAACAAGTTTCGCACTGAATGCATCCTCTTCCATGAGCTGTTGCAACCCCGCCGAAAATTCAAAGCGTTTGACTTTGTCATCGGGTGTCAGGGCTTGTAGCAATTGTAAACGGTAAGGCTTTTGCTTTAGCCTTTTCCGTAAGATTTTCCAAACCGTCGGCTGTGGTACGTTTAGCTCCCTGCTTGCTTTATTCGTCGACTTCCGCGGGCTACGCATGAAACTTGCCCGCACGCGTTCAATCGTTTCTTCGCTCACTGCAGGCCGACCCGTTGATTTCCCCTTACAGAGGCATCCAGAAGCTTTAAACTGCGCATACCATTGCCGAATGGAGTTAGCAGTTGGTGGATCTTTGTTGAACTTCGTCCTGAAGTGTCGTTGCACTGTTATGACTGACTGATGTGAGTGCATTTCAAGCACGACATACGCTTTCTCGGCTCCTGTCGCCATTTTGTCTCACTGCGCTCTCGAGTGCTCTGGCGGCAGAAACCTGAAGTGCGGCTTCAGCCGAACAAAACTTTATGAGTTTTTCTACGTATCTGTAGTGCGTCGTGACCATATGTCAATGAATGGAGCTACAGTGAATTTATGAAATCGCTTCAATCATTTGTAATAGCCCTGTATTTATTACTTTTGGATCTAATTCAGATGTTTTATGACAATCTATCCCAAAAAAAGATAAATCAGTTGTACCAGCTCTAACAACTATTTTTGTAAACTCACTGTATACATAGACTGTATCATCCTTGAAAAACATTTGTGTATCTAAACAGAATTTATTTTTGGGGGCAATCCTGGAAATTCTCTAGTTATAGTTCCCCATGATTTGTATGTGGAACTGCATTCATCCAATTCTACATAGAAAAATTAGATAGAATAAAAATGTTCTGCCTGAATAAGTGTTTACTATGCTATTCAATAAAAAATTTTAATTAATCCTGTGGTAGTTATTGATTTTGGATAACCTGAAATTAATTGTAATGTGTGTAAATTTACCATATAAAACATGTTGTCAACAAATATTACAATTTCACTGCTTGGTCTTTGATATATTCCATCTATTTTTTTG
Source organism: Schistocerca serialis cubense (assembly GCF_023864345.2). NCBI lineage: Eukaryota > Metazoa > Arthropoda > Insecta > Orthoptera > Acrididae > Schistocerca > Schistocerca serialis. Next base: position 217,755,470 of record NC_064640.1, read on the forward strand.
TAAATCTTGTGGTAAGAATATTAACCAGTTTGTGATAAGTTGTCAGTTTTCATTCATCCATACCAACTTTTGACAAAAAATGAATAAATCCCCATTCACATTTAGTCCTTCAGGACGATGGTGCTTACCAATTTCACATAATGATTTAACTGTTTCCCTTGGGTTATTTCAGTTGTTGATAGAATGTCCAAGTAACCAAAATCAATTAAATATTTAGCTGCTTTGTTCTTTTCATCAGGTCACAGGCCTAAGCCCGCTTCAGCTGGCGCTGCTACTACTATTTTCACAAAGAGCAATAGCAGAACTATCTTCAATTATAAAGGGTGTTACAAAAAGGTACGGCCAAATTTTCAGGAAACATGCCTCACACACAAAGAAAGAAAATATGTGGACATGTGTCCGGAAATGCTTACTTTCCATGTTAGAGCTCATTTTATTACTTCTCTTCAAATCACATTAATCATGAAATGGAAACACACAGCAACAGAATGTACCAGCGTGACTTCAAACACTTTGTTACAGAAAATGTTCAAAATGTCCTCCGTTAGTGAGGATACATGCATCCACCCTCTGTCGCATGGAATCCCTGATGTGCTGATGCAGCCATGGAGAATGGCGTATTTTATGACAGCCGTCCACAGTACGAGCACGAAGAGTCTCTACATTTGGTATCGGGGTTGTGTAGACAAGAGCTTTCAAATGCCCCCATAAATTAAAGTCAAGAGGGTTGAGGTCAGGAGAGCGTGGAGGCCATGGAATTGATCCACCTCTACCAATCCATCGGTCACCGAATCAGTTGTTGAGAAGAGTACGAACACTTTGACTGAAATGTGCAGGAGCTGCATCGTGCATTTACCACATGTTGTGTCGTACTTGTAAAGGCACATGTTCTAGCAGCACAGGTAGAGTATCCCGTATGAAATCATGATAACGTGCTCCATTGAGCGTAGGTGGAAGAACATCAAGACATCACCAACAATGCCTGCCCAAACGTTCACAGAAAATCTGTGTTGATGACGTGATTGCACAATTGTGCGCGGATTCTCGTCAGCCCACATATGTTGATTGTGAAAATTTACAATTTGATCGCATTGCAATGAAGCCTCATCCGTAAATAGAACATTTGCACTGAAAAGAGGATTGACACATTGTTGGGTGAACCATTCGCAGAAGTGTACCCGTGGAGGCCAATCAGCGGCTGATAGTGCCTGCACATGCTGTACATGGTATGGAAACAACTGGTTCTCCTGTAGCACTCTCCACACAGTGACGTGGTCAACGTTACCTTGTACAGCAGCAACTTCTCTGATGCTGACATTAGGGTTATCGTCAACCGCACGAAGAATTGCCTCGTCCATTGCAGGTGTCCTCGTTGTTCTAGGTCTTCCCCAGTCGCGAGTCATAGGCTGGAATGTTCCGTGCTCCCTAAGACGCCGATCAATTGCTACACACGTCTTCCTGTCGGGACACCTTCGTTCTGCAAATCTGTCTCGATACAAACGTACCGCGCCACGACTATTGCCCCGTGCTAATCGATACATCAAATGGGCATCTGCCAAGTCCGCATTTGTAAACATTGCACTGACTGCAAAACCACGTTCGTGATGAACACTAACCTGTTGATGCTACGTACTGATGTGCTTGATGCTAGTACTGTAGAGCAATGAGTCGCATGTTAACACAAGCACCGAAGTCAACATTACCTTCCTTCAATTGGGCCAACTGGCGGTGAATCGAGGAAGTACAGTACATACTGACGAAACTAAAATGAGCTCTAACATGGAAATTAAGCGTTTTCGGACACATGTCCATATAACATCTTTTCTTTATTTGCGTGTGAGGAATGTTTCCTGAAAGTTTGGCTGTACCTTTTTGTAACACCCTGTATAGAATTCAAATAATATTATTACTCTCAATCCATGAAGTTATTTTCATTTACAAATTAATCTAATCATCATCAGACTCATAATCCAATCTGAGTTTCAATAATTATTGTAATATAACTTCTACACAATGGGCAATTATTTCGTTCCTATAACCATTCATCAATCTACTCTTTGTGAAAAACATGATTGCACTTTGTTTTTAAAAATTGACGATTTTCACCACTTATACATATAGAATATTCAATATCGTCAGGTTGTTCAATTAGTTTATAAGGATGAAATATTTTTCGTAAGAGTGAATCTGATACATACTGATATTATAAAATTAATTCCGAAATAAGTTTATCTTGAAATTTTTCAATAAAATCTTTAGTCAGATTATGACTAAATGATATAATAGCCCAATCTAATTTATACTGAAATTCTCTCATAAAATCTTCATTCAATTCTTCTCTATATGATATATCTTCCTAGTTTACTTGATCTTGAATTTCTCTAATGAATCCTTCAAACAATACTTGGTGAGATGATATATCATTCCAATCTAATCTATCTCGAAATTCTCTGATAAAATCTTCAGTCGGTTTTTGGCAACATGATATAATATCCCAATCTAATTTGTCTTCAAATTCTGTCATAGAATCTTCAGACAATTCTTGTGAATATAATATAATATCCCAATCTAATTCGCCTTGAACTTCTGTCATAAGATATTCAGGTATTTCATATTATTCTGATAAGAATTCCCAATCAGTTTCACTATTTAATTTTGCTTCAACTTACAGTTCACAGACTTCCAGATTGTTGAGGCTCACCATTTATAAGAAATAATTTTTATCAGACTTGTAAGGATGATGCAATTAGAAAACATGTTGATGACGATGTTTTGCTTACAAACGACATTTTGTGCTTCATTCACTATGGAATTTCATGTGGGATGACCATCCTGCCTAGAAATTATGGTAATATTAAAAGAGATTTAATAAAGATACTCAAAAATTACACTGAAATCAAACAAAATGATCCTGTTGCTTCAGAGTACGATTCCTTCAAAAAAGATATTGATATAAAAAGTCAGCAGTCGGAAAATTCGACCATCAATTTTTTATTCACTAATAAAAATTACTTTTCTTAAATGCTAGCTGTTCTGAGCACATCTCATGCAACTGTCGCATGTTCAGAAATATCTATAATGAACATTTTCGAGTTCATTCAAGAAAATAAGTCAAACTTGGGTTCTTGGGTCAATGACATTTGGGTTCCATTCATTCAAGAAAACGATTTTCTGTTCATGAACTATATTTTGTGCTTTATTGATGAGGATTTTCAGGTCTGTAAAGGTTTACAGACCTGGAATAATATAGATTTTCTCAATCAGAAACAGAATTATAAGCGATTTTAAAAAAAGTATAATATCGACTTTGATGTAGTAAAGCACTATAGAACTATTTTGGATGACTACCCATTTCTTGAAGATGAATTAGCGACATATAGCAAAAATAATTTAATTCAAAAAACATGGTTAAGATTACCAGTCGAAAATTTTAGAGAATCAGTCAGCAAATACATTAGAAAATATTTTTTGACTTTAGAAAAAATATTTATTGATTATTTGAATTATGCATCAGAATATAAAGCTGTTAGAGCTCAACAACTCGCCATCGACTTCCAAAACAGACTCACGATCGAGTCAAAATAGAAAGAGGAATTAAAAGAGGAAAACAAAGACTTGAACAATTCAACATGAGTGTGAAAGTTTTTATCGACAAAGTCAAACAAGAAACAAAAAATTGGTACATTTACATCACCACTTCAAAAAGATACTCTTTAATCAACAACTTTAAACTGGGAAAGACAGAGAATTTGTCTATTTGAAACTCGAATTTCAATTCTTCACACCTTTAGCAAGATAAATTTTATATCTGCTTTTACGATAAAGTATATGATGTCCATAAAACAGAAAAGATGATTCACGAGTTATTGGACGACTTAAGAGATAAAAAGAACAAGGAGATCTTCGTTTTACATTACACGCCACTGCTCGAGATTGTTAAATTAACGATTAAAAACATGAACAAGCCTTTTGACAACGATAACGATCTAACTAAAAATCACTTAGAAGAAGTCTATACCTTTCGATAACACCTGAAGATGTGGAATTTTTTGATACAGAAGAACTGAATGTGAAAATAAATCAAGTTCTTGATGATTGCATAAATGAAAATAATTTAAGTTTAAATTGATCAGAATTGTTGGATCGAGTAAAAACTGAAAATCACATCAACAACACAAAGATTTGGAATTGCTTTAAAGAACTAAAACAATGGAAAAGCGGTAAGGAACCTATTACACATAAAGAAGTTAAAATTACAGTTACTTATTAAATCACCTGGGCGATTGCCTCTGCTTCAATATGGTGAATACAAACCACAAATTTCAGCTACTGTTTATTTTTTGCAAAACTAATAAAAAATATTTCTCTTAAATAGGGTAGGTTGTTGACATCATCAACAACATGCTTACATACAACAATAAGCAAGTTTCATAATTATTGACGAAAAGAATAATCCATGGTTTAAACGAAAAGATGTTGTTGAGATTCTAGGATACATTAATCCACAACAAGCTATCAGAGTAAATGTTGATGTTGATGAACGAATTACACTTGAAAATTTATTGGAACAAGGGGTGCTATCGCATAGCTCCCCTTTAAATACACAAAACAGTACATTATTTATCAATGAATCTGGTGTGTATTCTTTAATTTTATCTTCTAAAAAAAGAAGCCAAACAATTTAGAAGATGGGTTACTCATGAAGTTTTACCTTCAACCAGAAAACACGGAGAATATAAGATTAGAAAAGAAGTAACAGTGTTGTATAAAGATCAAATTCAACACAAAAATTATTGCATAGAACAACTAGAAGAAATAAATACAAAAAGAAGAAATACTCAAATTAGAGGAAGAACAAATAGAAAATTTAAGAGAAACAGTTAATATTGCTTCAGAAACAATAAGTTAAAGGAATGAACAAATAAACAACTCACCATGTTCTCCAAGCAATTGGTGGCAATTTAAGAGCAACTTTTGTTCTTTTGAAGTTATTTGACAATGAATGTGATTATACTTACTATGTCATTAGAACACAACGAAAAAATTTAGGGAAAGAACTATATAGAATCGAAGATAGGCATCCAAATTGTGAAGAAATGTTAAGACTGAATTATAATCCTATCTCAATAAATCTGTATCAAAGAGCGAAAGAAGTGATATTAATATGCTTAATCAGGCTGAAGTATTATAAAATGACATTGTCTTTATTTACCCATCTATGGTGCAAATTATCAAATCCTAATCATTTAATATAAACTGTATTGCCTTTCTTTCTCAAAACTTTTTCAACAAGATACACATCTGGATATTTTTTCATCTGCAGTCCTTGTTCATAAAAATTTCCTTTTACTTCTTCACCATTTAAGTCTCTCAATTTATATGTGAGTGGATTAGAACAAATAACATCTTCAACTTCAAAACTTTCTGTTGACCAATCGGCAGTATATCCTGTTTAGAAAAGACCTTTAAGTTTACTAATCTCACTTTATCTCCTTATTTAAATTTAGCCTTATCATTAGGCACAATGCTACCTATCTTATAGTTCTTTTCATTAGCTTCTATTGGCTTCATTTTTATAGTTGAATGTTTCGTGTTGTTGTATTCGTCAATTAATTTCAAAACTGAGTCAGCATGTGCTGAAGCAGACTTCGGACTACGTTCAAGCCATTTATAATTCCCTTGTATATCAAATTTCTTCCACGTTTCCTCTTTAAGTGTTCTGTTAAATCGTTCAACAACACATGCTTGTAATTCTGAAAAAGTTGAATAATGATTAATGCTGTATTTCTTCATAGATTCTTGAAATTCTTTGTTGTAGAATTCTCTGCCATTATCTATCTGTAAATTTTTTGGCTATCTAACGCCTCATTCTTACCTGTTTTATCTTTAACAGGAACAGCCCACATAAATTTTGAAAATACATCGATAACAGTCAATAAATATTTGTATCTTCGATTTATTTTTGAAATTCCTTTCAGGTTACCTGAATCCATAATGAAGGTAGGAGACGAGGTACTGGCAGAAGTAAAGCTGTGAGGATGGGGCATGAGTCGTGCTTGGGTAGCTCAGATGGTAGAGCACTTGCCTGCAAAAGGCAATGGTCACGAGTTCGAGTCTCGGTCAAGCACACAGCTTTAATCTGTCAGGAAGTTTCATACCTGAATTCATCTCTACTAGATCAGCTTACCATAAATCATCTCTAACAAGAGAGACAATGTGTCTTCTTTTAAAAAATTTTCTCATCGGTTTATGTAACTCATTAATTATTTCTTCACAAATATTATTCAGACCTTCACCACCTACAAATTTTTTTAAACAGATTTACTCTTTTTAGTTTTACATATTGTACAAAGACCTTCGATTCTTTCTCTTCCACTTTTTGTTGTTACTCTGTGTGGATTATGTGTCTCAGTAAATGTTTTACACTTCAAGCAATAAATGTGATCGTCCTTAAGGGCTAAATGCGAAGCGTGATCGTCCATTTAGATAGATTAAAAAATAGAATTATATAATTTTAGCTGCCACTGTCATCATCATTATATTCTAAAGGTATTTCACCAAACATGATTAATTCACCTGAAAAAGGAATCAGTCTTAACAGATTCATTTAGAGACATAAGTATTTTATCCTTCTTTTTCATTTCAAATGCTGGATTATTGAGCTGTGTTGGACATAAAATTTGCAGTTCATCAACGTTGAATCTTTTTATCTCTATTTTAAAATCAGTATGTGACAGCTCAAGATTTACATTGACTCCAAATAAAATAATTCTCTCGATTTTTACATCATACTCAAATGTGTACTTGAATATTTCTGTGCCAGTGTGAAAGTCAAATTTCACTCTATGTTTATCATACATTCTTTTCTGGAGATCACTTATTTGACTTAGATACGGTGTTAAATCTGCCTTCGAAAAATAATCTTCAAAGCTTTTTCTACTTCCTTCATTGTAAAGAAATGCTTTATAGTGTTGTAGTTATCTTAATCAATCTGATTAATTTTTTCATTATGCTGTGTATCGGTGACATAGTTATTGAACTGCATTTTAATGCTTGTATCTTCGGGTTTTGTAACATATTCTTTCTCTAAGTACTGTTTAGTAACTGCATCATAATCATTTACTGGATCTTTTATGTCTACTAATTGTCTGCCTCTAAAATCAATAAAAGATTTACTTATTTTAAAAATGTCCCATAATTCTTTCTGGAATATGTTTAATTAAATTCTCCATTTTTGGCCCTAATTCTCTTTTCATTTTTGATTCCAATGAGCTTAAATCATATGGTGGCTCCTCACCAGCGTTGATTTTATTCCAAAAAATGTCCATTTATTAGATTCAAAATATCATTAAACTTATAATTCTCACATAACAATTTTAAAACAAATAGACACAAATGACCACATATTACCTCATCGAAATTTTGTGTTCTCTCAGTGTTGTACTACAGATCAGGTTTCGTAAATAGTTAAGTAGCTGTTTTGGTGTACTACCACCAAATGAATCAAAAACAAATTTTTTGTTATTATTTTTATAGTACCCAATCCAGTGAGTACCAACATGACCACATGTATCTAAATTAACTCCTCCACATTCACATTCTCTCAGATGGCTCGGTAATTCATCAATCATGTATACACCACGAAAGTGTTTCATTTTCAATTGTTTGCAAGTTTTTCTATATCGAAATTACTTAATGCATTAGGATATTTATCAGTTACTTTTTGATATATTTTCTGTTCTGCTAATTCTCTGTCGGCTTTCCTCTTGTTTATGATTGCATTTTGCTGCAGATCCGCCATCAAGTGAACCAATAGTTGCTAGATATGGTAATGCAGCCAAAAGTAATGGTAGAAATCCACCTTCATCTTTTGTTAATCTGGCACCTTCTTTCCTTTATGTTAGATCTTCAATAATTTTTTTCACAACAGGAATTGCTAATGTAACAATTCAATTTCCTCCAGTTTTCTCTTTTTTGGGTTTTTGTGGTTCAGTCAAAACTGGTTCAATCGCATTTAATTGTTCATTATTCAGCATTAATTTAATTGTTTTTTTTTAGTATTGCCACTAGGTAGCAATCGATCGTAAAGATATTCAATTGTATAGATTAAAAAATTTATAAAGATTTTCATACTCCCCAACCATTATCATCAAGATAGAAGCCAGCACCAGCTGAAGCAAGCTGAGGACTGCATCCCATTCCTAATTTTCGTTTTCCATGCATTTTTCTTCTAACTGCGGTTGCTGCAACTTTTTGTCCTAATGAAGCATCACTTGCATACATTATTCCTTTATTATTTCTTTTGTAGCTAACTGAAGTTCTTTATCAGCTTGGTGTCTAGATTCTGTATCTTTATGATCTTGATAAGCAATATCAGTTTTTTACAAGCTTTGCCTAGTGGATTAATTCCTGGATCCACACTCGCTAGTTGCTCATCCAATTTAGTTCCTGGACCACAGTGCAAGTAGCCTGGAAGATGTACTTTGAATGGTAATTTGTTGATCAGAGTGTTTACTAAGCCCCTCCCACGTTTTCGGTTTTCCAGAACATGTGTGGAAGATTGTTCAAGAAGCTGATTAAGTATGGAATTGCCTTAGGATTGTTGATGATGAAGTCGCTAAATTTGTTCATCAGCATTTGCGTTCTGCCAACTTTTTCATTGTGAAAATTTTTATTCCCCGCTACCTCTTCACCATGAATGACTGCTAATCTATCAATTAATTGCTGGACATCATTCATACAAATTTATTCAACTGGTTTTTCTGTATACTTTTTAATTAAAACATATCCAGTAGCTACATCTGCTTCATATGATGAAGAATCTGATGTTGATATCCTTTTGGAAAATAGACACTAACATTTTCTTTTGTCAGTTTGTTTTATGTTTTGCCTCTACTTGATTTTATTTTATTTGGATTACTTTCAGAATATAGTGCTTCTGACCAGTACAATATATCTCCACAATGTGATAAATGAACAGATTCTTATTTTTCTCCATATCATCCATAGTAATTTGTCTTTTAGTTAAAAGATTTCTTAGCCCATCTGTACCATTATAATCTTTTGCACCAACTTTGAATCTATTGTCTTGAAATGTTACAGGTAATTTACCAACAAATTTAAATTCTCCAACAGGTCTTAATCCAAAAGTTGGATCTTCACTCTGATTAATATACTTTAACATTCTCCTACTTACATTTACTAACATTTTTCACTTACATTTGTTGTTACATCATTATCAGACTGCACCTCTTTTATTTTTGTATCATTATCAGGTTGCATCTCTTCTATTGTTTTCTGTTCTCCCTTAATTTTTTGATTCCTTTTTCCCTTCTTCATATTTCTTCAGTGCATCTTGAATTTCTGATTCACTTAATGTAAAGTCATATTTGCCAGGAATATCATCGGACCAATTATTTATTTGTCTAATTGGTGATAAACCTCCAAAATCTTCATGATGAGGATGTCGATAATATGGAACCATTTGTTTTGCAGCTTCTGTATTTCCTTCAAACGCTTTCAGAACGTTACCTCCTAATCCTTCGATTCCTTCTTTTACTTTTTCTATAGCGTCAATAACTGGTTGATCTTCCTTTTTATATTTTTCATGTTATGTTCTTGGTTGCTTTTTCCAAAGTTTGAATTGTTCTTTCAGTTCAGCTTTCTGTCTTTTTCGCTTAGCTTTTTTAACAACCTATGGATCGTATTTTGCAAACATTTATTAGGGAAGAAAACATTAATTAAACATTTCTAAGTTTGTGTTGAACGTTTATGTTGAATGTTTATGTTGTTATAAAATGATGTCTTTCATTTCTGAACTTTCCTTCCTTTGGTTTTCTAGTCATGTCTATCGTAAAGAATCTGAGCTCATCATTCCAACATTTACCACACATTTCTTTAAAATCATCAAACTTTAAACCCCCTCCAACAAACTCATGGTAAATATGATTTAAATTTGTGCCATCTTGTCTAAAGATATTTAAAAAATTTAGGTTATCTCTAACTGTATCGCTATTTTTGAGTATGTTTGAGCTAAATAGAAACAATCCTTTCCTTTGTGTCTACCTCTAGTAAAACAGTCTCTCATCATATCTTGATTTTCGAGAATGAAGTCATAGAAGACAACAACTGAATTGTCTTGACACTGATCCAATGGAACAATTTCATCGTTATTCTCGACAAAGGTAGCTATTCTTTCGTTATGCTCATATTCAATTTTTTCACAACTTTTTATAAATTCTTGTTATTTTGGCTGATCTAAGCTTTTAAAGTAAACATATAGATGATCAATTTTATTCCAGCCCAGAGCTAGAATATAATTGTCGATCATTACTGTAGTCTTTCCACATCCACTCAGTCCTATTATTGCACATAGTACAGAATTTGGTAAAAGCTTACCATGTTTGTGTTTCCACTTCTTCTGTGGAAGTCTTAGAAATCTTAGTTTTGGCTTTCAATCAGTTTTGCTCATTTATTAATATTTTTTCAGTAGTAAATGGGTTGGTTGTTTCAATTAAGTAGTACATCATCAGTTCTCAAAAAAAGGTTAATTGTACCTATACAACCTTTTTAACTCCAAACATTACTTCAAGAAATAATAAATGATATATTGTTGGAGAAACGATAGAAATTCCTGTATGACAGTATACGTTGAAAAATTTAGAAAAAAATATTCATACAAAAAAGCCCAATATTCATACTAAAGCAGATGAAATTCTATACTGAGCTACCATTGAGAGTGATGTAAAACTGTATATGGATATAGCAGATAGCATTGGAAGTGTGCTTGGTGTTAGTAACCAAGTTGTTGGTGCTAAAAAAAAGCTGTGGCTAAAGATGTTCCTAAAATTATTCCGTTTGAACTGACCAATATAAATTTCAATCTTTCTGATGGAATGTTTGCAAAGTATACTGATCATTTTCACAGAAAAACTAATATTATCGCCTCATTCAAGGCTAATGCAGAATTTGGTGGCTCAATAATTCATCAACCGCATTATCCTATAAATATTCCTATTTTTTATCCAATTCAAGACTTAGAAATTAATGTAATTGATGAAAACGATAATTTAATTTACTTTAATGGTGCTACTGTAACAGTTGTTTTAGAAGTTTCTTAATAAACTTCTTCCTTAATAAATCATGAATAAAATCGAGAGTTACCAGTTTTACTTGTGCCCTGTGAATGAGAATTCTAATAATAATTTGAATGCTTCAGATAATGATACAGAAATTGAAATAAATACTGGCAATGGGTGGCTTCATCCGAATCATGCACAAGAATTTCAGTATTATTGGAACTGATGGAATGGATTATCTAACGTACTACAGAGAATCAAACAAGAGGTTAATCTATAATTATGTAACAGAACTGTTTGACTTCATAATGATAAGGAAGGGGAATAATATTTTACCTAGAACTGAACATCATTTTATTTCCTTGTCAGTTTTACTCTATCTTGCTTCGTCTGTTACTGACAAAATAAGCTTACAAGGACATATTCTTAACACTAGAAAAATGAGAGTAAGAGGAATGAAGTCCTTTATCCATTGTCAATGCTTGGCGGGTTGTTTAAAGACTACAAAGAAATTAAGTGGGAAGGAGATTTGACTGCAATTTTTGTGCAATACTTCAATGGTTTGACTATAATGAGGCCAGAGTTGAAATAAAAGACACTCTTCCAAAAGAAGGAAAAATCGTCATAGAATCGATGGAAATTCGTGTTCCTACTGTCAAATACGAACCAAATTACGAGCTAGAACAGCAAGAAAACATTCTGAAAAATCCGAAAATTCCTATTTCTTTTTATGAGCTTCAAACTGTTCGCTGGCTTATCTGTCAAAAATAATTCTGAACTCGATATCACAAATTACTACAACTCGGTAGAATTCGACATACCTTACTTCGTTTTTGTCACATTCCAGACAAAATGAAAAAATAATCAATAAGTTGACTCGTCATTATTCGATCACGTTAAACTACAGAATATATATTTGGAAAAGGGTAGAAACGAAATTTTTCCACAGGAAATGTGAAATATTAATCGATCAAATAATTTCCTCAAAGCATACGACATATTTCTCTATTTTAAATGAATTGCTCTACTGAAAACAGACATCGATATTAACCCATTAATTTCATAACAAATTATCCGATTTATGTAATCAATATGACTGGTAGAAATTGTGTTGTAACTACACAGAAAACGACTATGAAACTTTGTGCAACTTTTAATCATAAACTTTCGAATGATACTCTTGCTTATATAGTTATGTATGGTAAGAAGAATCTTAGATACGATGCACAACATAAAATACTTACTGAAAATTTTTAATTATGTAAATGAATAAAAAACTGGAAAAAGTTTTAGAAGTGTTAACTTCGTGTTTCCAATTCATTTTGAAATTTTTTCAGAAAGATCGAGAAAATAATGAAATAACTTCAGCTCTTTTATGAAGATTATGTTAGCATCTTGAATTTTTAAAATCGGTTAACATATCGACCGCTGCTGACCGCTGCATGTGCAAGTAATCGCGTAGCTCTTGTCTGTATGAGACCGCTAACTCCAATGGCATCTATAGGAAACAGCAAGCTCTTATAAAGCAGCTGGCGTGGCCTTCAGGAAACTAGCCACGCCTCCTTATCTCTGTGTCCCTCAGTCTCATCTACACTTGTCTTGCAGCAGTTCAGCAAGCCCCCAATAGATATCTCTGACTGCAGACAATTAATATCACGACAATTTTGCTATTTCTGAACCGATTTTGATGATTAAAACTCTGATGTGAAACTAATTAAACAGTTTGCTATAGTTTCTAAGTGATTAAAATCGATTTTAATTATCGTAATATATTTCTACCATTCCCCTAGGGAAATGAGTCATCAACTCTCGTTCACCATTTATTTTCTTACATTCGTCAAAATGAGAAAGTGAGTGAGTTAGACCTGAATAGAAGGAGAAAGTATAATGATTCAGTAGGCGAGCAAACGGACTGAGTGAGCTAGTAAGCCAAAGTTGAGCCAGAACCTACAGAATCATTCTACTAATCTCTTTACAGGTCGTTACGTTAACAATTTACAGGCAAGAATTTTGGGAAAGGAAGAAGGTGGTCAACTCGGCAACATGGAAACATCAGTTTGAATTTTAATTTATTGTTTTGGATCACTCACTATACAGGGTGAGTCACGAGGTTTTCCCCCCAGTTTCTGGAGGGTATTCCTTAGGTTATTTGTAACAAAAAATGTAAATACAGTAATGGAATCATGTCCATAATTAAGGATCTACAGTAACTGAAAAACTCAGGAAAATGGCAGAAAAAACCTTTATTCGAGGATTTCAGTATCAAAACTGCACATAATAATTAATTTAAACAATTTTGTAGCAGCCTTTTGCATTCAGAGTGTGATTTAAAGCAGTGTTCAAAGTTTCCTCCCTGCATTTGAACGCAAAGATTCGCACAGGAGTGAACCACTTGAGTAGCATTTCGTAATTTCACATGCTCATTCCTTATTGACGTTGCGGCTTCGAAAGAGCGTTGTATCAGTCCTTCTCCTGTTTCCACCTTAACTTCGTACATGATGTCTTTCATCTGCTCCCAGATGTAGTAGTCTAGGGATGTTAAACCTGGAGATCTGGCAGGCTAGTTGATAGGGCTCCCGCGATCTATCCATCGATGTGGGAATTGCTGATTAAGATAAGCTCTTACTACATAGTGGAAGTGTTAGACGTAGATGTGGCGTCTTCTTTCCAGAGGAACATCTTTAAGAAGCAGCAGTAAGTCTTCTCGTAAAAAGTTACCGTACATCTGACCATTTAACCCTTTCAGAGGCAAAATAAAAAATAATTAATTTTTACTTTTTCCTTGTTTTTATTGTGTTAATTTTCATACAGTGAGGCAGAAAAATGTAAAAATTAAATGAAAGATACATAAACTAAACACATACAGGGTGGTTTCAAATGGAGCCACTGCCCACTAAATGTCATCACTTTTGATGATACAGTAAAAAGCAATTCTTTTCTGCAGATAAACATAAGGCTACCTAGCAGTGACTACATGTCCATCTGCTTCTGTAGGGTTCTTTCTTTGTGCTGCAGTGCTCACAGCGCCTTGTGGTTCCATGTTTTGGCAGATGTTTTGCTTCCGATATACCTTTCTCATGGGGAACAAGAGTTTTGAATTTTTTTGCAGATGGCTCTGATGGTGTACTGGGATGGCCAGGACTATCTTTGAAGACATTACTGCCTATCAGGCCTGTGGCAACACGTCTTCGAACATCCTTTAGCACTTGCTTTGCTGTTGGATTACACAATCGAAACAGAATAAATTCATTTCCAATAGAAATATCAACTATGTATCAAAATAATCTTAGCGACCACCTTCGTGATTTCCTGTCTATTGCATAAAAACTGTTCATCATATCTGCCTTATCGACACATCCCATATTTGCATTATATGATTTCACAATTTTTGGGCAAGGTACCTTTGTGATTTTTCCATCCTTTTCTTTACAGCTGACTTCTTCAACACATACAGGCCAATCAATTGTAGACAGCAACATGACTACACATTTGTCGTTCCATTTGATGCAGGCAATGCCATCAGAACGAACTGACCAGTCAAACTCTCCTCTTTGCAACTCTTTGTCTGTTTGTAGTGTAGAAAGTCCTTTTCTGTGTGATATAATTGTTCCACAGGCAAAAAGTCCATCATCTTTTAGCTTCTGTAAAAGTGAGACACTGGTAAAAAAATTATCAAAGTATATGTGGTATCCCTTTCCTTCCAAGCCTTTACACATATCTCTCACAATTCTCTCTCCTAAGGATTTTTCCACTATACCTTCAACTTTTCAGTACATATCTGAAAATCACAAATATATCCAAGCCTATCAGCTCTGACCCAGATTTTGTATCCCCTCTTGATTGGCTTTTGGGGCATATATTGTTTGAATGTGATTCGTCCTTTGAACTTCACCATGCATTCATCTATAGCTTGCTCGTTAGTAAGTGCATAGCATTTTTTGAAGTTTATCAGTATCTGATTGATTAGTGGACGGATTTTATATAATTTGTCATAATTTCCGTTCTCCCTTGAAGGCATAACAGCGTTGTCATTGATGCGATATGTGTCAAAATTCAGCTGAACCTTTTTACCGACGTTAGTGAGGAAATGTACTCATCTTGAAGTTCCTTATGGGATGACCAGCAATCACGATAATAACAAGGTTTCTTGATTCCCATTAGAATGTTTATAGCCAAAAATACTTTTAATTCAGCTTTAGAAAGAGGCTTGAAATTGCAACCTTTCTACGTTGCGTACAGGTTAGACTGGAAAACTATGTGTTCTAACATAGGTCACAAAACAGACACAAAAAAATCTACTGGTTGCATACCTTCATTGTCATTTTTAAGTTTTCCTCGTACACCAGCTTCCTCTGAAAAATTGGAGGCAAAGTTCATTGTACTGACGTCCTTTCTCCATGAAAAATTCGCAATGGAAGACAGTGGCAAATCGTCATAAGTGCTGAAACTATTATCATTGTCATTGTCAAAATGGTCCCCACTCTCACTTTTCGATATAATTTGAGATGAAACAGGTGTTTTCGTTCGCAAATCCAGATCACTGTCTCCAACTAGCACATCACTTTCACTGTCACTGCTAGTGTCAATCTGTGAGTCTGGATCTGAAGGAATATCTGCGAAAAGGCATCCTTTAGTCTGTGAGAATACATCACGTGATACTGGGGAAAAAAATATTCGTCACACCTACTAATGCTGCCGTTACAGGAGCAATGGTTTTAAATGGAACCACCGCAATATTCACGGAAATAAATGCATTATTTTGGTTATTACTGCAGTACATATAGTATTAATGTAAACAGAAGAGTACTCTACATTTAATATATGCATAAAAGTTACCTAATACAGAAGAATACAGTTACAATTTGAGAACAAAGACGTTCGCTCACAGCGTACAAAAATGGCTATCCAACTCGCCTCACTACTTGCTAATATTTACAGATTTTGAAGCGGTTCCAGTGATAGCCGCTAGAGGGCAGCACTAACTAGGCTGCTGAAAGGTGTCCCCAGTTGTAGCCACTGCCCTTTTGCCACAAAATGAGAAAATTGTAGGTGGTTTCAAACGGAACCACTTCCCCTGAGAAGGTTAAATTTTCTGGGAAAATAAACGGCCCTAGTAACTGGTCACACACAACACCATATAAGACACTGACACTGAATCTGTGTTGAAATTGAGATACTACCATAGCATGGGGATTTTCATCTGCCCAGACATGCATGTTGTAGATGCCATCTCTTGTAAAGTTTGCCTCATCACTGAACATTATGAAGAGATGGAGCTGCCAATTTCCATTTAACCAGCTACAAATCTGCAAACTGTTGGCACAATCCTGTGGCTCTAAATAGTGAACTTAATGCACATGAAAATGATACAGTCCATTCTTATGAAACGTTCTTGTGAAACGTTCATTCGGGTAGCTAGGCGTCTTGAACTTGAACGAGGTCTGCACCCTACTGTATTAAAAATGTTTTCCTCTTCTTGAACGTCACGATGTCTTTCGGAGTGAATGTGAATACTGGGAAGAGAGCTAGTTTCTAGCAGTGTTCGATATGTTCCACCAAATGTTTTGGCACTCGGAATCCTACGATTAGGATACCAGTAAACTGTGACTGCAGTATCAACAACATGGGTGTTATGCAAACGTACCACTCGCTGCACTTGTCTACTTAAGACTGATAGAGTGTCCTGTGAACACAAGTGTAGCGCTCCATACACTGTGGCACGTTTCGGAACTCTGTAGGACTTGGCTATCTAAAAGAGATTTTCAACTATCTAAAACATAATACCAGTGACAAACAATATCTTAAAGAGAGTGCACTTATTTTTTGTAATATGTCAATTAGGAAGCAGCATGTATGGAACAACAGCAAAAAAGTGTGTGCAGGCTACACTGAGTTGGGCAACGTTGTGAATGTAGATGCTGAAGAACTGGCTACTGAAGATTTATTATTTCAGATAGTGTCATATACTGAAGATTAAAGTGTCCAGTTGCACATTTCTTTGCGAGTAAACTGTCATCAGACGTAATGACTGAAATTCTGAGAGTTTGTGTACTGAAACTGTTTTCTGTAGGTGTTCTTGTGAGATCAGTGCCATGTGATGGTGCTGCTGACAAAATTCAGACACTGAAGAATCTTGGCTGCTCATTGAACCTTGAAAATTTTACCCCTTACTTCAAGCATCTTGCCAATGACAGTAATGTTCATGCAATTCTTGAGCCATGCCTCATGCTGAAATTAGTTCATAACACTTTAGCTTAAAAGAAAATTATTAACTTTGAAGCTGGAGATGTGAAGTGGGACTTTATTTTTAAATTACATTACCTGCAAGAGTGTGAATCTTTAAAAAATGCAGTTCACTCTCTGGTTCAGATGTGAATTTCTATAATAAGGAAATGAATGTCTCTTTGGCAGCCCAGACAATGAGCTACAGTGTTGTTGATGCCATTGAATTTCTAGAGAGTTCTCAGCACACAGATTTTCATGGCGCTTTTTCCACAGTATAATTCATCAGAATTATTGGTAAACTGTTTGATGTGTGCAACCCTAGGAATATTTATACCAAGGGCTTTAAATAACCATTGAGAACTGAAAACGTAAACTGTTGGACTGAACTTCTGTGTTGTGCAGAAAACTTCCTTCAAACATTAGGGATTGATGGTGTGTGTGCATTAGTACATCTACAAAAAATATTTGTACTGGGATTTTTGATGTGCATTAATGGTGTTAGAAACCTCTCACAGGGGTTTCTATTTCATGTTACTGAACCTCTAAAGTATTTCTTAACATACAGACTCTCACAAGATCATCTAGAACTCTTTTTCTTGCTGCTCTGAGAACAATGTTGCTCAAGAACAATGTTACTACAAGTGACAAGAGTAATGTAGATGACACTGAGAAAGTGAACTCTTCCAATGTTCATGAATTCATGTGCCATAAGAAGCAAAGTGGTAACTTCACTGATGATAGTGAAGATAGTACTTACTTTGAGGCCCTTGACTCAGCACCACTCAGTGAATACCAGAAGCTTATTACCTATTACGTGTCAGGATATGTTGTGAGAAAGCTTATGCAAATGTTAAGATGTACTGAGAGCAAAGACTTATTAATGTTCCTTACAAGTGGCCAAATGATCACATTCACTGCAAGACTCCTGTGGCAAATCCAACTGCCTCTATCATGAAGTTTGACAGATGTGGTTTCCTTTAAACTCAATACATTTTTTTGTGACAGGCTTATTAATTATGTTGGTTCTTTCTTTTGTAAACAAGCCAACGTATTGGGCAAAGCGCATATGCAAGTCTCTGCCACTGACTGTGAAGACATGCATGAGTCAAGTTAATATGATGGATTGCTACTGTGTACCTTCAGATTAGATTAAAGGAACACACAAAAAAGCAACAGCTGCTGCACAGGGTAACTTGTTGCATGAGGCAGAGGTTGGTGAAGCTAATTACATTTGCCAATGTATGACGTGTATATACAGGGTGCATCACCAAGTTTTCCTCCAGTTGCTGGAGGTTCTTCCTTAGGTTATTTGGAACGAAAACTGTAAATACAGTAATATGATCAGATCCATAATTAAGCAGCTACAGTAACTGAAAAACGTAGCAAAGTGGCAGAAAAAACTTTTATTGTAGGATTTCGGTATCAAAAATGCACATAATGATTAGTTGAAACAATCATGTAGCATTCAGAGTGGATCAGCAAGTGTTCAAAATTTCCTCTCTGCATTTGAAGGTAACGATTCGCACGGGTTTCTTTTTTTCAGTGCTTCTAGTGAAGACAGCTGTTGTTTCCATCTTTTTTCCACGCCACTTCAATTTCATCTGCAGTCGTCTCACTTTTTTCCTAAGGGCCACAATTCTGTGAGAGACATCAGTCTGAACACTTGCATCATACTTCTCATGATCGACATCGGCTTCACACAATGCATTTATCATTTGGATCTCATTCATTTCCTGAAACAAAATTAAAAGAATCTATCAGCAACTATTAGAAATTCAGAAAGATACATTAACAGCAATGTGTATCCTTGTTGTTAATGTAATACGTGGTTTTACCTCAGAAAATAATGATTTGTTTCGAATGAATTGCCTCCATCAAAGTATTTCCACTTGCAAATGGCCTGGAAAACTGAATAAACTTTGTATAGCGTCATACTTCAGTAGCTGTCTATCAGCTCCTGGGCGAAACATGTAGCTGCTTTTTATAAAAGGAGATCTACAAATGACACTGTGTTTCAATGACATCCAGTATTCCCTTTGTACTGCATGCACCCATTTCTTTAAAAGTTCTGGACGTGAGTGAGGAAAACTGAAAAGATTTTAGATATCTTTTTACAGTATTTGAATTTCTCGAACATTTTTTCCTTAAGTATATAGAAGCATATGTAACTTACAGATGGAGTTGACTACCATGTCCTGGTGTCCCTCGATTACTGTATTACTATACAATATAACTCTTGACCATGTTTGTCAAAAAAGAAACAGAATCACTGTAAAATCATAAGTAGGAAGAACGATAAGAACTACTACTGTCCCATTACAATATGGTGACCTCACTAAGTCATGAGTTTCTAGGCAGAGACGCCTTGAGTAGTCTCTCCAGTTTATTATCAAACTCACTGGTTTTGTCTCACGGTGATTCCTGCTTGGTTTTTCGCCTACGTCGGGAAATGCCGTCTGCTAGCACATCTTTGGTGTTTTTCTTCATTAGACACTGATACTTGTATCCAATTTTTCATTGCTCTGCATAATTATACATGTCTTGCGTTTTACACAGCACTCTTTTTTGTAGACCACTGTTTACTGCTTCTAAGTGTGCACTGTTTTGTAGTGTAGCCAACATAACATTGCCACTAGTTTGTCTTTGTCCTATAATTTTTTTGTTAATTGTATGTGTGTTACTCTATTTAGTTATGGTGGTGTGTGTTTATATACTGTGTAAGAGTAGTGAAGAAATAGTGGTGGAGTGCTTTTTCTCTAGGTGGTGGAGGGAGAAGTAATGATGAATGGACATAAGTGTATAGTAGCATGATGGAGTACGGGTTGGAGGAAAAGGTGAGGAGCAAGAAGTGAAGTGAAACTGGGAGGGGGGAGGGTTTTGGGTGGGAGGGGATGGAGGATGGAAGGCTCTTTTCTTTTCCATGTTATTTCTTCGGTTAGTTTGTATAGTGTCTGGTTTCCAATATTTATTTGGCCATTGAGCAACTGTTTATTTTGTGTTAATGCTTTGTGAATGTGGAAATTTTCTTGGAAAGGTAGGAAGTGTCTGTCTTTACTGATTCTTATGTGTTCATACCTTTTTCAGTATTGCTTGCTCTGTGGTATTATTGTTTTAGATTATCTGCAAATGTTGAATGGTTTGTACCACATTTAAATGCTCTGACGTGTTGTTTATACCTTGTGTTGAATGTCCTGCCAGTCATTTCAGTGTACATTTGCTCACAATCTCTGCAAATGAGCTGATAGATACCAGATCGTTGGTATCTGTTTGCTTTTGATTTCAGTTTTGGTATGTGCTTCTTTACTGAGGTTTTTGTTTCGTAAGCAATGTTTATAGCTTGATTTTTGTATATGCTACCTATTTTATGTGTGAATCTGTTGTGATAGGTCATTGTATGCCTTTTTTGTGATAGTGCAGGTTGTATGTGTTGGTGTGGTTCAGTTAGTTTTTTTTTAAATTTTTTGTCTGTTTATTTTTCTGTTTAGTTTGTCTACCATTATTTCTTTGTGTCCATTTTAAATGTCGTTTGTTTTATAACGGCCAGCTCTTTCCAGTAATCATATTTGTTTAGAGGTATCCTGTTCAACTTATTTAACATGTATCTGAGTGCAGCCTGTTTCTGATTCTGCATGTGGATTGAGGTTGCATTTAAAATAATGCTACTTGTTGTGGGTTTTCTGTATATGCCAAATGTGTGATTGTTATTGTCTTTTGTTACGGTTATGTTTAGAAAGTTGAGTGAGTTTTCGTGTTCTTCTTCTATTGTGAGCTTTATGTTTTTGTGTAGAGTATTTATGTCTTTGTGCAGTTATTGTAACATATTTTTAGGTTCATCTGCCATGCATATTATGTCATGTAAAGATCAAAAACAGTCTGAAAGCAGTAAAAGTTACGGCAAGCCGCTAAAAATGAGTGGCAGAAAGACGAAATTAAGTCACTATATAAGAGAAAACAGACACCAAACCAAGAATTATATGAAATTCACCTTCAGATAGCAAAAAGTTAAAAATTTTCCTACTTTCATGAACATACAAATGAAACAATAAAATTGTTACAGTTATAACACAATGAAATTATTTTGAATTCAATCAAGAATACAGGAAGAAGGTTTACTCATGGCTTTACCCATTTCACGAATATTAGCTAACACTTTTATGAATCATATAGAAAAAATAATATTTGAAGACATAATAACAAATAAAAGCTACATCATCATCGACTGGTACAGGTACATGGATGACATAATATGCATGGTACATGCTTTACCTCAATAAAGCAAAACGAGTCTAGTGAAAAAACACGCATTTTCTTGTCGTTGTAACAGCGGAACGGAAATACCCTTGGAAAATAAACGCACTTTACGGGAGCACCCCTCATCGAACGCTAACAAAAGTCGATAGTAGTTTCTACTATCTTCGATAACGGCGTGTGACGCCATGTTTGCACGATGTACTGTGAACGTAGGCTACCCTCACAAAAGTCAATACACGGCCTCTGTTGCGTTCGATACAGCGTGTACACGTCATAATGACGTCACACATGGTCTTGACTGAGTGAACTTCTATTGGAGGGTTGACAACTAGCGCCACAGGTGACCAAGCAACGAAATTCCAAACAGAAGCACCTGCGCAGCAGAGGGAGGAGCGTCTGGATGAAGGTAAGAGCACCAATGGCCCTTTGTTAAGTTTTACCACTTAATCAATTTTCATGCAATATTGTCGTATACCTGTGACTAAAAAGCGTCATCTCAGTGGTTAAATTATAATAGTAGCGCATTTTGGTTGTGCAATGGTCGGAAGGATCTGGGGCCTTTTGTACTGCTAATTATTACAGCTAATAGTTTGACTAATATTAAAACGATTGGCTGCTTTGCCACGATGTAGTCGATGCTTACCAAATTAAATTTCGGATCAATACATTATATTCTCAACTGCCTGGTTATAAGTATGCCTCATCGAAAGTATGTCGTCTCTAGTAACAGTATAGAGAGGAGTGTTCGATACGAGCGTCGGGTGTGACCAGTGACGCAGGAAACATGCGGCAAACGCCGTAAACAATATGACGATTATATCGTGAAGTTATCGCAGAGTTTTTTCAAAAAGGCTAAGGTACAGATCAGTCTCCCATCACAACCAATTTTTTATGCTTTCTTGTTCGTAGCCTTCGACAGCTTTTTTTTTAAAAAAAAGAAAAAAAACAGCAATTAAATTTACGTCACTGGCCAAAGCCGACGAATCCTATCGAACTTTCCCCTTGCTCCGTAAGTACACACTAATATGTGCCTGTCAAATCAGTGGCCTTGAGAAGAAAATGTAAGTTTTCCCACAGTGTTTTAAGGGAGAAACCTTTGTTTTGCTCATAATAAAACAACGGATTGCACCCCCCATCCCCGCCCATCCTCCCCCGACTTCATCCAGTGCCTGCTCCTCCCATTTTCAGCGTCATGCGCTATACGCCCGGCCACTCACAGTAAATTACGCATGCACAAACGCGCATGCGTAGTTGCGCTCTGTTGGAAGTACACCAGAGAAAAACCATTGCATCTGAACATTCGTGACAATCTAGCTAATCAATATGATTGCTGCTCATTTCATTCGCAGCTAACCACTCCCTCAGAAATCGCGACATATTCAGAAAAAAGGGTCAAATATTTGTGACAAGAACGAAAATGACATTGCTGGTTTTCTCACTCTCAGCAATTTCGTCTTTGCCTTTTTGATCAGACTGATGTCACAAAATGGAACTCATTACTAATAGAGCACGCATATCCTACTTTCGAACGTGCTTTTTTTCGACTCTACGACGACACGCCCTAACCGCAGGATCACAGCTAACGCGTGCATAGTAATGCTTTAACATTGGTCATCATAAATTTTCTTATGATTTCTACAGATGTCGTTAACTGAAATTTAATTATAACAAGTTGCACCCAGAGTGCTAAATCTTCATGGCTTCTTTGCATTATAACGGCGTACTGCCGTTAACGCTTAAGTTATAGTACAGAAACAATCGAAATATGATGGAGCCAACATGGAGTCCCAAGGGTAGCGAGCGAGTGACGTCACGTGAGCGCTTTCCGATTTCAGCCGAAAGCCAGAAGCATATTGATTTTTCTACGCCCATCCAAGGCCCTCCCGCAACCATAAAAATCAAAAGTTTCGATTTTTGAAAATTTGTGATAAAACTTTCAATGACAAATGACTTTTAATAAAATACTGTTTCGAAATGAACGCTTTTAAAACTTAATTTCTTATAATTAAAAAAAAAATCCTGGAAAATGCCGAACGACATTCCATCACGTTCCGGTCGAAATGAAACCCTGGTTAGAATACTGGGTTTTCAGGTTAATTTATTGGCTCTGAAGGTAATCCGATAAAAATAGGTGTGGGAAACATGCTTTGGTATAGCATAGGAGATGGGGAAAGTAGGGTAGACATACAACTGGAACTGCCTTATGTTGGTAGGAGTTACATCGTCTGGCAGCACTGTCAAGTCCTGTCAAACAGGCGGTAGGGCATTGAGAGTAGTGGATTGAAATTCGAAATTAGGTAAGGTTCTGGGGTAGTTTTCGATATTTACACGTACTCGTGAGACTATTGTGTTATTTAATGTTAGTTGCGTTTTTGTAACGCCTACGTGTGTAAGTGTAAGCATAATGCGATTAACCCTCTCAAAATCGATATTCCGGTGTAAAAGGGCGGGGAGGGGCGGGGGTTGTACTTTATGCTCACTATTTGAAAATATTGTATCTGAGGTGGGGGGGCCGGCCGGCCGGCCGGCCGGCCGGCTGGCCGGCTGTTATTTATGTTCACCTTTTGAAAATATTTTGCTCTTAGTCACATAATTTATATTTTAAAATTCTGAAAAAATATTTATTTTTAAAGAAGTCGTGTACCAGATTCCCAAAATGTTTTTAATTGTTCAATAAAACTTAACCCATAATTTTAAGTCTCAGTAGCAATGACTTTCCAATGAGCGTCATATTAAGTATTTTCAGTTTCAGGGCCCTTCTAGCACTCCAGTGTCTCATTAAAAAGTATGCTGTGAGAAGTCAACAAGAAATAATTAACGAAATTTTTATTTTAAAAAAATGTGGTGATGACAAAGAAGGCCCCCCCCCCTTTCCTCCCTTTTTGTGGTACTGGTTACTGGAAGGGTGTACATATTTCGAAGGTAGAATATGCTAAAAGATATTTTCATAGCCTAGAACCAGTTTATACATCAGTAACTCTTCAAAAAGTCTGTTGTTAATGAGGGAACAACAATTAACAAATTTTGGTTTTATTTATTTAGGGTGATATATGCAATTTAGATTTTCCAGACGTTAAAATATGCAGTTATTACAGGACTTCAGAACAAAGCTCACAATGAAGATTTAGGAAATTATCGCCCAGTTTCCTTGCTGACATCTATTTCCAAAATATTCAAAAAAAGTAATTTACTTAAGAGTAGTTGCACATGTTAAGTGGGAACAATTTATGCAGCATGTCACAGTTTGGATTCCAGAAAGGTTGCTCGACTGAGATTGCTATTTATACAGTTACTCATCATATTGGACAAATCTTAAACAATAATAATAATAATAATGCCAGTTGGTATTTTTTGTGATCTCTCCAAGGCCCTAGATTGTGTAAATCATTATACTCTCTTATAAAAGCTCCTTTTGGCTAAAATCAAAGTGTAGTATCTGTTCTTATTAGCTTAATATCTGATACATCTTGCATCGCAGGACCAGAATATTAAACTCATTTTTGGCTCATGACGGAGTGCTTCAAGTTTTCTGGAACTGATGGCTTTTTACTAAGCTGGTTTGAGTCATACTTGACAAACAAAAGACAAAAGCTTGTGCTGAATAATTCATAATTCAATGTCAGAATTGCATGAGCAGGAATAAAATGATGGTGTTCATTAATGTTAACAGTTAATCATAGGTACAAATCCTGTAAACTGATTCATTCCACATCGTTTCAATAAAAGAGTCATTAAAATGATCTGTACTATATGTAACCTACCCACCTCTACCTATCTCCTCTCCCCCCCCCCCCCCCCTCACCCCATTAATACGTGTTACTAAAAACATGTTGGTGTTATGAGGGTTAAGTGTTACAAATAGGCATTCTTCCCTCAAATGCCTTAAAAAATAAATTGATTTCAGAAAGGAAAGTCATTGTGTATATTGTTTATTGTGCCCACATATGTTGCTTATGCAAATGAACAATGTTCACCTTAGGAAGATGTATCAGACTATCATAAACAATAAATAATAACTTATATTTACGGGTGTTACTGTCGTATGTTAAGACACCATTTAATGAGAGGCTTATTGGAGAACAGTGATATAACTTCTTCCCCGAGAAATGATGAAAAGAAACTTCATGAAGAATTTTTTTTAACACGGTGCTATGTTTTGTGCCAACTTTCAAGAAGCAGTTAATAAAATTAATACAAAGACAAATCAACATTCTGTGTTTGTTAATTAGCTTATTGTGAAAATATCATTTTATTTTCTTCAAGCATACTTCCACAAATTTGTTTTCCTTGTTTCTAACATTCCTTTCACCTTTGTTATTGCATCCGCATTTGCAATTTATTATATTACTTTTTATTGCCCTCCTGCTGATAAACAGATATGTATGAGCTTCCAGCATTCTGAAATAATTGCAGGTCTGCAACGTCTGGTAAACAGTACAATGAAAAACCAGCCAAAATTGCAAATTCCATTTTCTTTTATTTACCTGATAACTAGTTTGTGCCAGAGACCCATTTTAAAATCGTCCTACAGGACAGAAAACCAAATTTACACATGTACAATACAGATATTACCTTATTTTGGAGCACATGCCAGGAAAAACATATTGTTTCAAGACTTATGTAACATAGTCAAAATGGTATTTATGAAAAGACACATACAATATCAAAAATATATACTTATTATGAAGTGAAAATGAACAGTTACAGTGCGTACAGATTACCGGCAGTCTACTACTGTTGCTGTAAGGAAACCTTGGGGAGGTGGTGCTCTATCAGGATATAGGAAACATTTCGTATGCATTACAATGTTCTCCAACCCTCAAAAATACAAGAGTTAATACCATAACAGTGCAAGTCAACAATAAAACTAATACTTTTGAAATCTGTACCAAAAGCAGTCACATACTTAAAATCATTGAACAGTAAAACACAGCAGTGTAACATATTGTGCATATGGCAAAGTTGTATGTCATGTTGGAATGTAAAAATCATTACATGTGAACCACAGTATTAGTATTAAGGAAAAAAGAAATAATAGGACATTGAAAAAAAAAAAAAAAAAAAAATCTGAACTTGCAACCCTTTAGAAGCATAAAAACCTTACCAATAACAATCTTTTAAAACAATTTTTTTCCTGATATGTCCCAGGTAAAAACATACATTAAACCACAAAGTTGTCTTTCATAAAGCACTAAAAATGTACTTGCAATCCTGGTATAAACACATTCATGGACACATATGGTGGGAATGGGGTTGTAAAGAGAGAGGGGTAGGGGGTGGGGTGGAGGGCTGGAGAAACGTGTAGGGGGAGAATGAAAATGGAGCAAAAAAGAGGGAGCCCAGTGGGCAACATAGCAAGAATGTAAATGTGTTATCAGTTGTAGTAAAACACACTTACAGAAATTGGACCAGAAACAACTATTTGCCATTTTTATAATCAAATAAATAAGAACTACCATAGAGTAATAGATTCAACAGAGAAACCATATGCATGTTACTCGGGAGTAATTGGACAAATAATATATGCCAACAAAAAGGAACATAAACAGTTAAAAAAATAATAATAATTTAGTGATGACCACATAATCAACCAGTAAAGCGAGCTCCATAATCTGGTATCCAGTCATACCACATATGCGGTATAAAGGCACAACAAATGCAGAAACCTTGTTATCTAACCAACAGCAGCCTATAGGTACCACAAATAATAGGGCATACTGTAATCAAAAGTTATACTCCTCATATATTGGCAATGGAACACTAATGATGGAAGCACATGATAGACCAATAAGATTTGGAAGGGGGTGGTGGGGGGGGGGGAGAGGAGTTGAGGGGAAGCACCAATTGCAGGTGGTAGTCAGAGGGGTGAAATAGCTGGAAACTGAACTCAGTACTTGACAGTCAACCTGGGGAACAAAATGTCACTGTGAGAATATTAGAAAAGGTGAGACTTGGAGAAGGGAGGGGAGGGAGGCAAATGAGAGGGAGGGAGGCAGGTAGGTATGCAGGCACTTGTTAGGAGTTTGGTGGAAATGATACATCATTTTGGAATAGAGCAAAGAACTGACTAAACCAAATATTGACTTGTTTGTTCAGAACTTTATCTGACTCCCGTATTTTGCTCATAAAAAAGTCTCAAATTCCTCCAAAATTTCTGAGTGTATATTTCTTGGTGCATGATTCCAAACCGTTAGTGTGTTATCTGTAGTACCAACACTCCTCATTTATAAATGCTGTCCAAATGTGGTCCTGTTAGAAGGATCCACATGTAGAACTTGGGATTTTTAAGAGCAAAATAAAGCAGCCAGATAAAGTTTTGGACGAACCACTCAATTTGCAGTTTAGTTTTTGTTTACTGTGTTCCAAAATGATGTAGAGTTCATACTCTCTTCGCCTACCACCAACCCCTTTGTCATTTCTGCCAACCCCTTGGTCACAAACTCTTGTATACCCAGTTCCCCCTCCCTCCTCCACCACTCCATTTCTAATATTCTCATCATGACATTTTGTTTACTGGGTTGACTGTCATATATTGACTTCAGTGTCGAGCATTTTCATCCGTCTGACTACCGCCTGCAACTTGTGCTCCCCTCCCCCTTCCACCCTCCCTTAACTAGTTTATAAAAATAAATTACATGTATTACCATCTGTAGTTCGATTCTTGCAATTACCGGTGGTTTGTCTGGTGCTCCCCATAATTGTTGTGTTCCATTGCTGGTGTACTGAGGAGTACAACTTTTCATTTCAGTGTGCACTATTGTGGTACCTATAGGCTGCTGTTGGTTGGGTAATACAGTTTCTGTATTCATTGTGCCTTTATGTTGCATACATAGTGTGATGTGCATGCCAGATTATGAAGCTCGGATCACTGGTTGATCATGTGGTCTTCACCACTAAATTATTTTTGAGAAATTGTTTAGGTTCCTTTTGGTAGCATATGTTGTCAGAATGATTACTCCTGAGTAATATATGTGTATGGTTTCTCTGTTGAATCTGTTAGTCTATGGCAGTTCTTATTTATTTGACTATAAAAGTGGCAAATACTTGTTTCTGCTCCAATTTCAGTAAGTTTGTTTTACTACTACTAATAACATATTACTTATATTACTTACATTCTTGCTATGTTGCCCACTTGACCTCCCCCCCCCCTCCCCTCCTCCCACCTCCCAATCCTTATGGTGCTCCTTCATCTTCTCTCTCTCTCTCTCTCTCTCCCTCTCTCCCTCTCTCCCTCTCCCCCCCTCTCTCCCCTCCCTCCCTCCCTCCCTCCCTCCCTCCCTCCCTTGTCAACATGATGCAGTACAGCCTCTTCCATTACAGCCTCTTCCATTTTGGATGTGCAGTGTCTCCTTGGAGCATTAGTCATGTCTGCTGAGGATGAAGGTACCCCTTTCTTGAAGCCATTGTGTAATTGTAGCAAAAAGGGTATTTGATGGAGTCAGACGTGCATAACTAGCATTGTGGATTGATAAACGTGATGAACAGCTCTTCCGTTACTGTGAACTTCACCATGTAGAAGGATCGTGTCAGTATATTCTGCAAATGTGCACTCAGCCATGTCGCTCTAATACGTACATATACGTGAATGATGCTCAAACCAAGTCAGGGGTGTAGGACAGATGTCAAATGACAGCCAATCCATCAGCACCCCCCAACATGACTCCCCTGTTGCATAATTACTTATTAAACATGTTATCAAACAGCTGTAGGATGGGAATGGTACATTTCTGGACTTAGGTTCAAATTCAAAATATGATGTACTTGCACCCCTCTAAAAGTCCTAGAAGTTTGTAATAGGAATTTCTGAAAATCCTGTGTAACGACAAAATGGCTGCATCACACACCATTTTCTTTTTTACAAAGAACTCTCACTCAATATTCTATAAATGCCTTTTTCATTGATTTAATGATATATATTTCAGCTAGTGTTTCTGCTAATGACTACAGGAAGATGAAATTTAGATGTCAGTGGTTGCATGATGGGTTCATTGGCTCTTTCTTTTCATACAAGATTATTGTGCATGTGGGAAAAAATTTGATGATCACCCCTACACATCAATCTGAGCCTAGTAAAACAGTTTGTGAAAAATCTTACCCAAAAATGGAAAATATATTTTGAGTTTCTTTGCGAGATGTGTAATAATCTGACAGAACCGAAACTGATAGAGGGTGTAGAGGGAGGAACTGAAGAGGTTAAGGGGGGAGGAGGGCAAACAGCGGTGGGAAGTGGTAGCTGGGAACAGGGGCCACAGAAAGAGGACAGTGTCTGACAGTTTCCCAATTGGCACAACCAATAGATTTGCCTTGCTACCACAGTTAAGTAAGGAAGAGGCTCCAGTAGAAGTAGATGTAGTTAAGATGCAACAGAATTTCACTAGGAAACCAGCTGTTTCAAAAAAAGTAGAAAGTAAGAGGAAAGTTCTGTTGCTAGGTAGCAGCCATGGAAGAGGTGTGGGCCAGATTTTTCAGCAAAAATTAGGTGACAGGTACCAGGTCACAAACTTTTTCAAGCCAAGTGCAAGTCTTAGCCAGGTGGTAGAGGATATAGGTTCCTTGTGCAAGGGATTCACAAAGCAGGATCATGTGATGGTAGTGGGTGGAGTGGGATCAGGGCTACAGCATTGAGTGTGACCTGGTGAAAATAGCCTCAGCAACGACCCATACCAATGTTTGACTGGTGCCTGCTTTCGTGCGGCATGATCAGCCCCAGTTGAACCGCTCTGTCAGGAGGGTAAATATGGAGTTGGATCAGTTGCGTAGGGCGGCCACTTTGTCCGACATTGGACTGGTTCCTGTCGAGGCTATTGATAGGGGGAATTTCACAAGGCATGGCCTACATCTCAATAGGAAAGGGAAGGGTAAACTGGCAGGGTTGTTAGCGAAATCCGTAAGGGGGGACACTAGTACTCATGGATGTACCTCTCTTTTAGGCTAATATCAGTGTCGAATGAGGAGTTCAGGCAGGCAGGTGCTAAAGAGGTCCAAAACTCACAAAATTCTCACAACAGGAAAGTCAATAATAATGTTACCATATTTAACCAAAATATAGGTGGATTATAGAAAAAAGTAGATTCTCAGAAAAGGAAAGTAAAAAATAATGTTACAATTTTTCACCAAAATATTCCGGGATTGAAGAATAAAGTTGATGAGCTCCTGGTTTGTTTAGATGACATTGAATCTAACAATGTAATAGATATACTATGCCTGTCTGAGCATCACATTGTGTCTGATATGGAAAAAGTAAATATCAGTGGTTATAAATTAGCTGCACATATGAGTAGAGAGAATAAGGTGGGAGGAGGAGTTGCCACATATGTCAAAAGTTATCACTGTGTAGAAAGCTTAGATACAAAAAAGTTTTGTCTAGAGCAACATATAGAAGCATGTGCCTGTCAACTTAAACTGAAGGAGGGCTCTTTTATAATTGTAACTGTATATAGGTCCCCTTCAGGAAACTTTCTTTTATTCCTGGAAAACTTGGATGCCTTGTTATTATTTGTGGGGACTTCAATGTTGATTCATTGAAAGAGTGTAATAGGATGAATGACCTGGAAGTCTTGCTCGGTTCTTTCAATTTGACATCTGTCATTAATTTTCCTACTCGGGTAGTAAAGGACAGCAGCACATTGATAGATAACACTTTTATAGACCAAGATAGGTTTAAAAACATAAATTCTTGTCCTGTTGAGAATGGGCTTTCTGATCATGATGCTCAGCTAGTTACAGTATATGACATAGCTCCATTCAGTAATTCAAAACTGCCCTCCAAAGTTGTGCATTCAATTAATGACTCAACAATTAGAAATTTCAGAGAAAATCTTCAGCAGTTAGACTGGGATGAGGTGTACAAGGAACCCGATGCTAATTTAAAATATAACTTATTTCATGATACACTTGTAAGAGAATTGGGAAACTGTTTCCCCAAGAAAGTAGTTAAATCTAATTATAAGAAACTATGCAAAAAACCTTGGCGTACTAAAGGAATAAAAATATCTTGTAACCACAAAAGAGAACTGTATCTAACAACAAGAAAGAGTAATGACCCAGAAACAGCCAAGTATTATAAAAACTACTGTGCTACATTAAGAAAGGTTATTAAAAAAGCCCAGAAGCATGTGCATCATGTCTGAGATTAATACCTCTGATAACAAAATCAAAACAATTTGGAATATTATTACAAGGGAGACAGGACAACCAAGAGTACAGGATGACAGCATCACCATCAAAGCGAATTGAAACTTGATAAACAACAAGCCGGAAGTTGAAAACATTTTGAATAATCATTTTTTAAATGTTGTAGAGAAAATAGGATCTAAATGTTCATTAGAAGAAGCAAGGCAGTTAATGGAAGAGGCCTTACCCACACCATTTGATACAATTGAAATTCCACCCACCTCTCCATCTGAAATTAGGAAGATAATAAACTCTCTCAAGAATAAAAGCTCACATGGGATTGATGGCATTTCCAGCAGGATAATAAAAGCTTGTTCTCAAGAAATAAGTGGGATTCTTAGCCACATATATAATAGCTCTCTGAAGCAGGGTATTTTCCCAGATAGACTGAAGTATGCCATTGTTATAGCGCTGCATAAAAAAGGGGATACGTCTGATGTCAACAACTACCGCCCAATCTCTCTTCTGACTTTCTTATCCAAAATTCTTGAAAAAGTAATGTATTGTTGAGTAGCTTCACACCTTTGTAAAAATAAAGTTTATACAAAATGTCAGTTTGGTTTCCAGAAGGGTTTCTCAACGGAAAATGCTATATATACTTTCACTAATGAAATATTAAATGCTCTGAGTAACCGGAAGTCACCCATTGGGATTTTTTGTGATCTATCAAAGGCTTTTGATTGTGTAAATCATGGAATACTTCTAGATAAACTCAAGTACTGTGGTATGAATGGGACAGTGCTCAAATGGTTTAAATCATACCTAACTGGAAGAGTGCAGAAAGTTGAAATAAACAGTTCACATAATGTGGAAAAAACTGGTGATCTCTCAAACTGGGGAACAATCAAGAATGGGGTGCCGCAAGGTTCGGTCTTGGGTCCTCTGTTGTTCTTAATATATATTAATGACTTGCCATTCTATATTCACGAAGATGCAAAGCTGGTACTTTTTGCCGATGATACAAGTATAGCTATCACACCCAACAGACAAGAATTAACTGGTGAAATTGTAAACGATGTTTTTTCAGTAAATCATTAAGTGGTTCTCTGCAAATGGGCTCTCATTAAACTTTGACAAAACACAGTATATACAGTTCCACACAGTAAATGGAAAGATCCCATTAATAAATATAGACTTTGATCAGAAATCGGTAGCTAAGGTAGAATATTCAAAATTTCTAGGTGTATCCAGTGATGAAGGGTTGAACTAGAAAAAACACACTGAGAACCTGCTGAAACGTTTGAGTTCAGCTACTTATGCTATCAGGGTCATTGCAAATTTTGGCGATGTACATATGAGTAAATTAGCTTACCACGCCTATTTTCATTCTCTGCTTTCGTATGGCATCATATTCTGGGGTAACTCATCATTAAGTAAAAGAGTGTTCATTGCGCAAAAGCGTGTAATCAGAATAATTGCTGGAGCTCATCCAAGATCATCATGCAGACACTTATTTAAAGAGTAGAAATCTTCACTGCAGCCTCACAATATATGCATTCACTTACGAAATTTGTTATCAACAATCCGAACGAATTCAGAAGTAATAGCAGTGTACATGGCTACAACACTAGGAGAAAGGATGATCTTCACTACTCAAGGTTAAATCTAACTTTGGCTCAGAAGGGGGTAAATTATGCTGCCACAAAAGTCTTTGGTCACTTACCTAATAGCATCAAAAGTCTGACAGATATCCATATAGCATTTAAAAGGAAATTAAAAGAATTTCTGAATGACAACACCTTCTACTCATTAGATGAATTTTTGGATATGGAAGAGTGTCATGTAATATTTTGTCTAATGTAATATCTTGTATAGACACCTTTTATTAACCTGACACGTTCCACATCATTACGAAGTGTCGTATTCATGATCTATGGAACAAGTACTAATCTAATGTAATCTAACCCTGACAAATATGAAGAAGCATGTGAATAAGAAAATTGGAGTTTGTCAGTTTGACCTCTAAAATCTGTAATGAAATGTTCAGTTCCAGAATGAGATTTTCACTCTGCAGCGGAGTGTGTGCTGATATGAAACTTCCTGGCAGATTAAAACTGTGTGCCCAACCGAGACTCGAACTCGGGACCTTTGCCTTTCGTGGGCAAGTGCTCTACCATCTGAGCTACCGAAGCACGACTCACGCCCGGTACTCACAGCTTTACTTCTGCCAGTATCTCGTCTCCCACCTTCTTTCAGGAGTGCTAGTTCTGCAAGGTTTGCAGGAGAGCTTCTGTAAAGTTTGGAAGGTAGGAGACGAGATACTGGCAGAAGTAAAGCTGTGAGTTCCGGGTGTGAGTCGTGCCTCGGTAGCTCAGATGGTAGAGCACTTGCCCGCGAAAGGCAAAGGTCCCGAGTTCGAGTCTCGGTCGGGCACACAGTTTTAATCTGCCAGGAAGTTTCATATCAGCACGCACTCCGCTGCAGAGTGAAAATCTCATTCTGGAAACATCCCCCTGGATGTGGCTAAGCAATGTCTCCGCTATATCCTTTCTTTCAGGAGTGCTAGTTCTGCAAGGTTCGCAGGAGAGCTTCTGTAAAGTTTGGAAGGTAGAAGACGAGATACTGGCAGAAGTAAAGCTGTGAGTACCGGGCGTGAGTCATGCTTCGGTAGCTCAGATGGTAGAGCACTTGCCCACGAAAGGCAAAGGTCCCGAGTTCGAGTCTCGGTCGGGCACACAGTTTTAATCTGCCAGGAAGTTTCAAATGTTCAGTTACCATGGAAAGTATTGTCACTTGCTGGTGCAGGAGTTAGTGAATAGAGTCAAACATTTTGGCCAATCAAAATCAAAATGTACATGTTTGTGAGGTTTTTGCAGTCAAAACTATAGAAATTGTAAAAAAATTTAGCTGGTGTGGCCTCTGAGTGGCACAGTTATATTGGGTGCTGTTAGGACAAATGAGAGAGCAAATATAAGGGCATGGACACATCAATCCTACATGATAAAGAGGAGTATTCATGTCTATGCTTCAATAAAACCTATATTTTTATTGAACAATTAAATAACTTTTCATTCCAACTGTGTGTGTTATATATTTTCTAGTTTATAATGAAGTTACCTTTGACAGGCCTGTATTGTACACAACCACCGAAATCCAGTTATGGTTTCAGGGCCAGAAAACAGATAAAGCTATTAATGTAAAAAAATGTGTTAAAAAAAAAAAAAAACAGTATAGCATTTGTCTGTGTAACTGTGGCTGGTGTCAACATTTTCACTCAGTTTAAACCCACACACAGTCTATTCTTTATTACATAAGAAAATGCTTTGCTACCTGTTATTCTCAACATTTTATTTTAATTGAGCTAGGTTTTGGGTTCCAAGCCCATTTCTCATGTTACTGTTTCAAAGATGATTATTTATTGACTTTATTTATTTATTCACATTAATTCATCCATAGTCCATTTAGTGCAATAGTGTCAGACATGTGAGATACATTACAGAAATAATTTATACAAATACAAAAAATTAACAAAGTAGGATAGGATTAGGTGAGGAGAAGGTAGCAAGTCGGCCCTGGTCTAGTTGAAGGAACCATCCCTGCATGCTATAAGTTCAGGTCCCATCTTTTGGTTTGACCTGCCACTTTCCAAATTCTACAGAAGTGCAGGCCATATGGGGAAGGATGTCTTACATGGTGCATGAGTTATTCATAGTGCCCTTAGATTCAATCTACTGAACCTCTTGTCATGGCTTTGCATCTCCACCTCCAATTCAACTATTTTGGTGAGGACACTATCCAGGGTATGTCATCTTCTTCTTTTGTCTCCTGTCCTTCCTTCGCCCCCATGACAATATTGGATTTCTCTGTGCCCAATATCCAGCACAGTAGCCAGTCTGTTGTGGTGGGGCTGTCATGTACCCATTTGGTGGATAGCCTCCTGACAACACAGGGATTGCACTGCTGATGCCTGAGCTGTAAACTCCCCATGTATGCCAAGGAGTAGATGCCTGTCTTCCTGGGGCATCAGGACTCCCGGCATTGGCCACCATGCCAGGTGGCCTTTGCTGTGTCTGGGTGGCACCCGTGGGGAGAGCCCCTGATCAGAGTGGGTGGCATCAGGGCGGATGA
Source organism: Schistocerca serialis cubense (assembly GCF_023864345.2). Taxonomy (NCBI): domain Eukaryota; kingdom Metazoa; phylum Arthropoda; class Insecta; order Orthoptera; family Acrididae; genus Schistocerca; species Schistocerca serialis. Next base: position 217,791,265 of record NC_064640.1, read on the forward strand.
CCCACAATGAAGCAGATTAAGTCGTCTCTTGCTGGTGACCGTATGACGCCAGCAGTCTCTAAGAAGGGCAAGATCGTGTACAATGCTGACAGATATGACCATAAATCGTTTCCCTCCCTCGCTACACCATGGGAGGAACGTAGGACTGCAGAAAGAAGAACCATATTTGCCTCTGTATTTAATCTACCTATGAAGCCTCAATTTGTTGTTGATCATCGTGAGGATAAGTTTGGGAAAGTGATAGCACTGTCCAAGATGAGAAGTGGTGCAGTCTTGATTCAGACAGCATCCCCAGCCCAATCCCGGGCTTTACTCTCTTGTGACTGGCTGGGTGATATTCCTGTTTCTGTCACACCCCATAAAAGCCTCAACATGGTCCAGGGGATTATTTTCCATCGTGACCTCCTCTTGCAGTCTGATGATGAGCTCCGCACCAATCTAGAATGGCGGGGTGCTCATTTCATCTGGTGCATTTACAGGGGACCCAAAGACAACAGGGCTGTTACTGGTGCCTTCATCCTGGCCTTTGAGGGTGATTCATTGCCTGAAAAGGTCAAGGTGATGGTTCACCGCTGTGATGTTAAATCATATATCCCTCCCCCTATGCGGTGCTGTAAGTGCTGGAAATTCGGGCACATGTCTTCCCGCTCCACTTCCAGCGCCACATGTCGAGACTGGACGTCCACTGCATCCAGAACTCCCTGTGTGCCTCCTCCCACTTGCATCAACTGCGGAGAGCAGCACTCCCCTGCTCACCAGACTGAACAGTACTCCAAAAGGAGCGGAAAATCATGGAGTACAAGACCTTGGACCGGTTGACTTACCACAAGGCTAAACGTAAATTTGAACTATTACACCTGTCCGTTCAGTTGACATCCACAAATGCTGCAGCTACATTACCATTACAAGTACCAGTTGCACCACACTCTGTGTCAGCCCTCCAGGCCTCCAGAATACATCCGCCCCCTTGGTGGTAGGGGGAAAATCTCCTTCCACTGCTCCCAAAGTACGAGGGTCACTCTAAAAGAAATGCATACTATTTTTGTAAAAATAAACTTTTCATTCTGCATATGTGAATGTTTTACAGTGTGTAGATACATCCTTCCCACTTGTTTTCAAACTTAGTTCAACCCGTTCCCGTGAGTGGTGCCATCACAGCATGTCTTCAAGATGGCTGCTACACTTGACACTCGTCAGAAGCAACGTGCTGTCATAGAATTCCTGTGCTGTGAAAACAAGACAGTGGGAAACATCCACAAGAGGTTGAAAAAGGTGTATGGAGATGCTGCTGTCGATCGCAGTACAGTTAGTCGGTGGGCAAGCATGTTACGTGATGAAAGCAGGCACGGCAATATTGAGGATTGTCCTCACAGCGGCAGGCCTCGTACCGCACACACTCCAGAGAGTTAAAGAATTGGTGACTGCTGACAGACACATAACAGTGAATGAACTGTCATGCTACGTTGGGATAGGGGAAGGAAGTGTTTGCAGAATACTGAAAGTGTTGGAGTTAAAAAAGGTTTGTGCCAGGTGGGTTCCCAGGATGTTGACAGTGGCTCACAAAGAAACAAGAAAAACGGTATGCAGCGAACTTTTGGAACAGTATGAGAATGATGGAGATGAATTTCTTGAAAGAATTGTGACAGGTGATGAAACATGGCTCCATCATTTTTCACCAGAGACGGAAGAGGCAGTCAGTGGAGTGGCATGATGCAAATTCACCCAAGAAGAAAAAAAAAAAATTCAAAACCACACCTTCTGCTGGAAAAGTTATGGCTACGGTGTTTTTCAATTCCGAAGGACTCTTGCTTGTTGACGTCATGCCAAGTGGAACCACCATAAATTCTTATGCATATGTGATGACACTGAAGAAACTTCAAGCTCGACTGAGTCGTGTTCGACCACATCAGCAAAAGCAGGATGTTTTGCTGTTGCATGACAATGCATGACCACATGTCAGTCAAAAAACATGGAAGCGATCACAAAACTCAGATGGACAACACTGAAACACCCGCCTTACAGTCCTGATCTGGCTCCATGTGACTATCATCTCTTTGGGAAACTGAAAGCCTCTGATCGTGGAGCAAGGTGTGAAGATGATGACTCCCTTGTGCACGCTACCAAACAGTGGCTCCAACAGGTTGGTCCATAATTTTACCTTGCGGTTATATAGGTGCTGGTTCCAAGATGGCGTAAGGCAGTTGAGAGGGATGGTAATTATGTGGAGAAATGAAAATATTGTTCCTAAAGGATGTATCTACACACTGTAAAACTTTCAAACATGTAGAATAAAAGATGGATTAAAAAAAAATAGTGTGCATTTCTTTTGGAGTGACCCTCGTACCTACTTCATGCGGTACTTTGGATAAGTCCTCCCAGCAAGCCCCTAAAGAGAAGTGAGGGCAAGCAAACAAAGAAGTCTGCTGAGAAAAAGGGTTCTGAGGTGGCCCCAACACCACCACTCCCTACCAATTCTGCACCTGCTGGTCAGGTGGAGATCTCTGCATCCACTGAGGACCTGGATCTCACTGATGCCTCATCCACAGTAGGAATGGATACAAATACTCAGTCGGTGGCAGCAGGTGACCCTGAGGCATAACCTGCCTCCTTGCATGCTTAATGCCTTCCCAGCCTCATGATAACGTCATCCTCCAGTGGAATTGCTGCAGTTTTTTCCACCACTTGGCTGACCTACGACAACTGTTAAGCTTTACACCTTCATTCTGCATTGCCCTCCAGGAAACCTGGTTTCCAGCAATGCGGACCCCTGCCTTCCATGGCTATAGGGGATATTACAAGAACCATAGCGACTATAATCGAGTGTCGGGTGGAGTTTGTGTCTATGTCCTGAACTCAATATGCAGTGAACCTGTACCCTTTCAAACCCCTCTTGAAGCCGTGGCTGTCAGGATAAGGACAACACAGGAAATAACTATCTGCAACATATATCTTCCTCCTGATGGTGCAGTACCCCTGAACACATTGACTGCACTGATTCGACAACTCCCCAAACCCTTCCTACTTTTGGCAGATTTTGACACCCATAACCCCTTGTGGGGTGGCACCGTGCTTACTGGCTGAGGTAGAGATGTTGAAACTTTCCTGTCTCAACTCAACCCCTGCCTCTTGATTACTGGGGCCCTCACACATTTCAGTGTGGCACATACTCGGCCATTGATTTATCCCTCTGCAGCCCAGGACTTCTCCCATCTGTCCACTGGAGAGCCCACAATGACTTGTGTGGTAGTGACCACTTTCCCATCTTCCTGTCACTCCCCCAGGGCCATTCCCCCGGATGTCTACCAAGATGGGCTTTAAACAAGGCAGACTGGGAAGGTTTCACCTCTGCTGTCACTGTTGAATCTCCCCCACAAGATACCATCCATGTGGTAGTTTAGCAGCTTGCTAGAACGATCATTTCTGCGTCAGAAAACACGATCCCTTGTTCTTTAGGGTGCCCCTGGGGAAAGTCAGTACCTTGGTGGTCTCCGGAAATTGCTGAGGCCATTAAAGAGCATCGGCTAACTCTACAGCGACATAAGCGGCATCCTTCCCTAGGGCACCTAATAGCTTTTAAACGGCTCCGTGCCCGCATTTGCCAGCTTACAAACAGACAGAAACAGGAGTGTTGGGAGAGGTCCATCTCAACCATTGGGTGCCATACATCACCTTCCCAAGTCTGGACGGAGATCAGACATGTTTGTGTGTACCAGACCCCGACAGGTGTTACTGGCATTAACATCAGTGGCATGTTATCTACCGATGCAAATACAATTACTGAGCACTTTGCCAAGCACTATGCTCATGCCTCTGTTTCGGAGAATTACCCCCCAGCCTTTCGCACTCTCAAACAGTGGATGGAAGGTAAAGTCCTCATTCATTGTATGTCCCATTTACAGAGTGGGAGCTCCTCAGTGCCCTTCCACATTGCCCCGACACAGCTCCTGGGCCAGATTGGATCCACAGTCAGATGGTTAAACATCTCTCATCTGACTACAAATGACATCTCCTAGTCATCGCCAACTGGATCTGGTGCGATGGCGTCTTTCCATCGCACTGGTGGGAGAGCACCATCATACCAATGCTCAGACCTGGCAAAAACCCACTTGATGTGGATAGCTATCGGCCCATCAGCCTCACCAATATTCTTCTTAAGCTGCTGGAACGTGTGGTGTGTCGGTCATCTGAACAGCCTTTTCCAGACACCAACACCTTGTTGCTGTCTTTTTCTTATTTATGAAAAGCGAATGACACCACTTGGCGACATCATATCCTTGCCACATTATATGAGTGGGGTCTTAGAGGCCCGCTCCAGATTTTTATCCAAAATTTTCTGTTGCTTCCTACTTTCCATGTCCAAGTTGGTGCCTCCCATAGTTCCCCCATACACAGGAGAATGGTGTCCCGCATGGCTCTGTATTGAGTGTATCTCTAGTTTTAGTGGCCATTAATAGTCTAGCAGCAGCTGTATGGCCATCAGTCTCACCCACTCTGTATGCAGACAACTTCTGCATTTTGTACTGCCCCACCAGTACAGGTGTTGCTGAGCGGCACCTACAGGGAGCCATCCACGAGGCGCATTCATGGGCTCTAGCCCACGGCTTCCAGTTTTCGGTCACAAAGTCGTGTGTTATGCACTTCTGTCGACGCCGTACCATTCATCCGAAACCAAGAACTTTACCTTACTGACAATCCCCTCGCTGTAGTGGAGACATATTGATTTTTAGGACTGATTTTCGATGCCAAATTGACTTGCCTTCTTCACCTTCGTCAGCTTAAGTAGAAGTGCTGGCAGCATCTCAATGCCCTCCGCTGCCTGAGCACCACCAACTGGGGTGCAGATTGCTCTACACTGCTGCAGCTCTACAGAGCCCTTGTTCTAGCCTGCTTTGACTATGGGAGTCTGGTTTATGGTTCATCGGTGCCCTCAGCATTGCGTTTACTCAACCCAGTGCACCACTGTGGCATTTGACTAGCGACAGGAGCTTTTAGGATGAGTCTAGTGACCAGCATCCTGGCAAAGGCTGAAGTCCCACCATTGCAGGTCAGGCATGCACAGCTGCTCACCAGTTACATTGCACACATTCGTAGTTCCCCTGCACATCTGAATTACCATCTCCTTTTCCCACCCACAGCAGTTCATCTCCCATATCGGCAGCCCAGGTCAGGGCTTACATTTGCAGTTCACATCTGATCCCTTCTATCTGAACTGGAGTCCTTGCCTTTACCACCTATACTCAAGGTCCATTCGCATACACCTCCATGGTGTACACGTAGGCTGTGGCTTTTCCTGGACCTTTCACATGGCCCAAAGGACTCGGTTCACCCCGCAGCTCTCTGCTGTCACTTCCTCTCGATTCTTGACATGTACTGAGGCCATGAAGTGGTTTACACCGATGGCTCGGTGGCTAATGGTCATGTCGGCTTCGCATATGTCCATGGAGGACATATTGAACAGCATTCCTTGCCCAATGGCTGTACTGTTTTCACTGCAGAGCTGGTGGCTATATCTCGTGCTCTTGAGCACATTCGTTCATGCCCTGGGGAGTCGTTTCTTCTGTGTACTGACTCCTTGAGCAGCTTACAAGCTATTGACCAGTGCTACCCTCATCATCCTTTGGTAGCGACCATCCAGGAGTCCATCTATGCCATGGAACAGTCTGGTCGTTCAGTGGTGTTTGTGTGGACCCCAGGGCACATCGAAATCCCAGGGAACAAACTTGCTGACAGGCTAGCCAAACAGGCTACACAGAAACCGCTTATGGAGATCAGCATTCCAATAACTGACCTGCGTTCACTTTTACGCTGCCAGGTTTTTCGGCTTTGGGAGACGGAATGGCATAGTCTCAGTACACACAACAAACTGTGTGCCATTAAGGAGACTATGAATGTGTGGCAGTCCTCCATGTGGGCCTCTCGCAGGGACTCTGTGGTTCTCTGCCGGCTCTGCATTGGCCTCACTTTGGCGACCCACGGCTGCCTCTGCACCGTGAAGACTAGCCTCAGTGTCGATGCGGCACCCAGTTGATAGTGGCCCATATTCTGGTGCACTGTCCCACTTTGACTGCCCTGCGATGGAATCTTCTGTTACCGGACTCGTTGCTGCTAATTTTATCTGACAACGCCTCATTGGCTGATTTAGTTTTATGTTTTATTTGTGAGGATGTGTTTTGTTATTTGATCTAAGTTTTAGTGCATGTCCTTTGCCCCTCTGTGTCCTCCACCTTAGTGCTCGTAGGGTGGAGTTTTTAATGTGTTGCAGAGTGGCTGGCTTCTCCTTTTTATTCTCATGGTGAGCCAGTCGTGGTAATCTGTTTTGTCGTTTTAATCTCTTCTACCTGTTTCTTGTGTTTCTGTGGTTTTCTTCTCCCCTTTTGACCATTTAAGTGTTTGTTGCCCTTCTGTCATTCTTGTGGTTTTTCCTTTCTCTCTGTTTTATGTTGTCAGCTTCACTTGTTTTATTGTCACCCTTGTGGCATTGTTTTATTCGGAACAAGGGACCGATGACGTAGCAGTTTGGTCCCTTCCCCCCCTCTTTTAAACCAACCAACCAACCAACCAACCCAGTACATTAAGACTGGTATAGCCATCTCACTCAGAACATGACTGAGAGGAGAATCACAAATACATTGTCTACATTGTGTGGTATAGCCATCTCACTCAGAACATGGCTGAGAGGAGAATCACAAATACATTGTCTACATTGTGACTGCAACATGCAAAGGAAGTAAATCAATGAAAAAGACAATTTGAAAATGAATGTACTTCTGAAAAAGTGAAAACACATGATTTCATTAGATAACACTGTTTAAAAAATAACACATGAAAACCTGTCAACACTATATCCATCACAAGTAGGTTAGCATCATATCACTTCATGGAGGTGTATTGCACTGTGAAACAAAGGGAACAGAAACCAATGTCTGAAACAGTCTTTCGCAAAGACAACCACATCATCCATCCATCAGTTAACAGAATCAAAAGTACTCAACAATAAATGTGGGCCTAGTAATCCTGTTAGCTAACAGACTCGTTTACATTCTAGAAACACTTCTCAACAAGCAATGATTTTAACTCTGCTCTAAAAGCCTTTTCCATTTCAAACCTGTTTATGTATGTTGGCTGTACACTGTAAAGAATGATACAAATGTAGCTCGCATGTCTTTGAGTGTGGTTTGTTTTAGCTTGCTCTATTAATTAATTGATTAATTTCTTCTGAAACAGTCTACAATCAGCAAATAAATGAGGAATGATTCAGAGTACAATACCTTACAATGTACAACAAATAAACTAAATGATGATGCAAGGCAGTAATTATGTAATATTTAATCTGGATTACAGTTTAAATATGTAGAATCTAACTACAGTAAACTTGACAGTATTTAAGGATGGGCATGCATTATACAACTGAAAGGCACAGGGTTCATAGGCGAGTGAGAGAGGTCAACCACATTATCATTTAACTATACTTGTAATAACCAGAAGTGGTAAGAAATCTGAGTCTTTCTACAAATCTGAGTGTTCATTTGGGTGCCCTACAGCATTTTGTATGTTCGTACTATTTTATTTTGCTTCTTGGTATTCTACTGAAATATTCCAATGATGTCAAGTGCTCCAGATGTCCACCACTGATCTTGGAGTCAGGAATTTTCACAGTGGAAAGTGCAGGTTGGAATATCAACAATGTCAGGAAAACGATGGTGCTAATCACCTTTAAGATGATACACTGAGTTGCAGACAGTGCTATGAAGAGACTGTTGCACATTTAGCTTTTGGCTAAAGCCTTCTTCAGAAAAACACTTGTTTAATTTCTCTTGGTTGGGGACAGCACTTCTCTAATAATTTAATTGATTTGCAGCACATAACCATCTCTAATATTTCTGAGCAACCAGATATTGAAACTAGTGTTCAGTATGTGAAAGAGGCAAAAGGATATTGTGAAGACCAGAAAGATATTTGATTCTGGAGGGGATTATGTTCAGCTTGGATATATTTAGTCTCTTAATGTGGAAGACTATTACAATATAATGAAATTTTAATTGGGTTTGGACATAACATATTGTCATTTAAGAAACAATAATACACAACTGGTTTTTTCCAGATTTTAGTCAGTTGGCATAGTTGACACAAAACACTTGCTGTTACCATGGGAATGACAAATTTTCAATTTTTTATGTTTAGAATGAAGCCACAACAATACTGTGTAAGTCAAACACGGGTAATGAATTGTAAATTCAGCACTTTAACTGAATGAAACTTCACATAACAGGAGTACAGGGAGATCTGAGGCTTCTTGAGGACAAAACTGTTGTCCATAGGGTCTTTGCAATGTCAGAAAACTCTAGTGAAATGCAGGAAGACCAGAGGTGGTGCTAGCCAGGGGGGTTAACTGCACTGGCTCCAGGAGAGTTGCTGAAGGCCAAGATTCAATTAGGTAGTCATCCTAATTTCAGCATCAGAGGGAATTGCCAAGATAGTACCCCTATCCCAGTGATGAATACATTAGAGCCATCCATGAAGCAGACTTGCAAAGCATTGGCAGTTATTGCAGTGGCTTTCCACTACCAATCCTCTCAAAAATAAATCTCCGTGATCATACACTACTTTAAAGTGAGCAAGATTTCTTTCTTGGTGAGTAGATCTTTTGGAACATTATCCGTTTCCTTCATCTGAAGCTTTGACTCGGGAACTGCTTTCTAATCTGAAGAGATACGTCAAAAGCAATAACAGCATGCTGTGACTCTGTACACTTTTGCGTTGATGCTGTATTGTTTCTTCAACAATGATATAAAGATTGAAATTCTTCTTCACTAGTTGCAAATTACTTTAAGACTAAGCCTATGGTATACTGATGTTAAAATCATCAAATAACTCTGTGTATGTGGGCAGCTCTCATAAAGTCATTGAAATTTCCGATAAAGTTTCCTGCCTCAAACAAATATTTTCATGTGGTGAAAATAAACTACAGGGCTTAGCGAGGAATGTGTGTGAACTTATTTTCACTGGTTAATGATGTAATAGTGTCACAAACAAGAAGTTTTGTTTTCTCTGTTTCAGGTGTCTCCTCTTTAAGTGTTGATTAAAAAAAAAAAAAAAAATGATGCAGTACAAATCAGCTCCGAGGACCAGTAAGTACCTCACTGGAATACTACTTGTAGTGTACTTTGGTCTGTAGCTTTGGGTACACCTTAAATAAGTTACACTGGTCACTATTCTAATGGAACTGTTATTTGAAAATATGAAGAACACTTATTTGTGGGTGAGGTGTCACTGTGTTAAAAAGAGTGGGCTCAAAATCAAGGGAACTGGGTTCAGATCTAATCCAATCATTCTCATTTGAGTTTTGCATTGTTTTTCTAAAGCTGTTCAGCCAAATACTGGATGATTCCTTCATGAAAACCATTGTCTGTTCTTTTTTGAACAACTGCTTGAACCTCAGTAAGTCTGGAACCTCAGGTCATGGTGAAAGAGACATTAACACCCAATAAAAAATCTGCCATTCATGTTTGTCACTTAATAATGTAAGAGGAGAACTGTGCCATAGCTTGCTTTTTGGTGCAGTACTTCCATACCTTGTAATGACAGAAAGTGAGAAAATTTTTAAGCACAGCTGTTGACATAATTGGACTCAAGGAATTAATTATTGCAACTTGTATGTGGATTGTGAATATAATGGTGATTTATCATCTCTAAGTAATGTGTTCCAGCATCTGGTTTCAGTTTACACTCAAAAAGAACACATTTATTTTTTGTTCAGTGCATTGAAGTGGTCCTTCAGCAAATCTACAACTTTTGTGTATAATTTTCCACTGTGGGTGGGGCACTTTCATCTTGGAGTGCATACAACAGAAAAGGAAACTCTAATGGTGCATACTGTTTTTGTGGCCCAAGGGTAAAACCTCCACAAATTCTCATTTCTATGTAAAAGTTTTTAAGAAGAAACAGAAATTAAAGAGATTACCTGGTGAAAGGAAGAGAGAACTGGAAGCACTGTCGATGTAGCACTGAAGCACTCATGCAGTCTACTTTCTAATATATTCCTTAATTGCAGTTCTTTGAGGTTGTCAGAGTGAAATAATATTATCTTTCAAAAATTAAGTTGCTAATTTTATGGCTGTTATTCAATTTAGAGATGAAAGACTGTTCAGTATTCTGAAAAGTTAAATTTTCTTGAAATGTAGGTGTAAGACCAGGGCTGTACTATTTTATATTAGGTAGGCCTACCTGTTCATATCTTGCTGTATGTACATTGAACTGAAGTTCAGGTAATTACACAATCACAAGTAACTGTTTTGATTTGTTATACTATGTTGCTTCTACTCCATTCCTTTTGAGCCCATCTAGAGCAGCATAGACGCAGTTTTTCCCCTTCCAAAGTTTTTCTAACACTACATCTCGTAGGTGTCACTTTCATCACTGAGATGTTGTACAGCATGCAGCTGTTAGTTTGAAATGACAATAAAACTCACTTCTTTTGGACCAATAACCTACCTGTTTGGTCCCACTCCCCCAAATCAACCAACCAACACACCTCACTTCTTTAATAGAGATGTGCCCACCAGGCCCCCCCCCCCCACCCCCCACCCTGCCACCCCTTCTGTTGTCGCATGCTAACACTAACAGAACAAATTGTTTTGTCTTCTTAGTCATTAGACAGAATAGTAGCAGTTTTCTATAATTATCAAATGAGATGATAATCAGTACTGCACACTGCATTAAACACAACTTTTTCAAAATAAAAGTCTTACACTGCTTATTGCTAGAGGTTGAAATATTGTTTCTTGTTGCCTAGCTTATATGTTGTTTTCTTTTGAAGTAATGTTGCATATCAATCTTGGTGAATGTTGGCCGTACTGCCACTTAAATTTTGAAGACCCTACTGCATGGAAGTAATGCAATGAATACACTAATGTCAAACATTATGTATCTTCTGCTTATAGCTTAAACAATTGAGTAAAGTAGTGTAATTTTCTAGATGCTGCTGTAGTCTGAGTAGGCACAGAACTTAACTGCATGCATAGAATGGTATTGGCAGGTGGCATAATTATCATTAGATTCCTTAATTACTTGTTCTATCTCATATGATTGCATGTATTCATCCAGCATCTGTTATTTCCCTTTTTCATTCATGACTGCTGTTTATTTCTGAGATTGTATCATAACATCTAGTGTGTTTTAAATTGTTGGATTCCTGTGTAAATGAGTGAGATGTGCTAAATTTACACATCGTATAGATTGGTGGTATTATGCTAATTTCCTTGTTTCCTTACATCTGTGCCATTTCAGTCCAACAACATATTTTATAATGCATATCCATGGTTATTCATCCTCATGGTGTGTACTGCCTGTACCTGAAACACATTTGTCACTTTTACATCATTTTATTTTGCAGTCCATCTTCCTAAAAATAAGATTCTTTTCTGCAAATAATCACTATGGTATCACCCCTGGATCTAAAAGCAAAAGAATTTCATATATTGTTGCATTTTTGTTTACTTATTTTTACATTTAATGTTTCTTTTATCACACCTAATTTATTTTTGAAGGTTTCATGCTAATATTACATCTTAGTGAGTAACTGTATTTAATTTACTTCATTTGTTAACAGCAATGAATTTTTCCTGTCTATTTTTACAGGCTCCGACACACTGTTGTGGCGTTTTGAAAGCTGTAATATTTTCATTGCTCCATGCAGTTATAGAAGGTATGCTTGTTCCAATTTAGACATATTTGCACTGGCTATCGCTGAGGACTTCTTCACAAAATCGGTGTGCAATACATGACACACATTCTTTTGCAGCGTATGCAGTTACATCTCATTATGACATTAATAACTTAGTAATTTTACATGGTATTTGAATGATTTTTTGGATTACTTACATTTGCAGCTTGCAGAGACATAACGTTCAAATGTTGTTTAATATGCTGTACATCATCATTTTTACTTTGTGTGTTGCGTCAGAAGTATGTTGGCATTGTTTTGTATCACCATTTTAACTTTGCAGGATAACCATTTGTGCACTTAAATTTTATGGATTTCCTTACAGAATTAATGATGGTGTAAGCTTTTTCCTAACAGTTTGTGCAGTGAGTATTTTGCTCTGTTTTGCAGGCTCATCATGGCTGTGCCATTGTAATTGCTAGCATTTCACCGAATATTTCAAGCAGTGAGCTGCACTAGTTAGCTTACCTTAGACGAGAGTTGTGTGTAGCTTTCTTTTCTGAAATCCATTGTTTAAGAGGGTGTGTGGAAGTAAATAATTACTGTAGATGCCCCAGGGAACTTGGTTATGATTAAAGAACTTCGGAGACTCTGAGATATTAAGCTTGGCATTGATAAATTTCACAGTAGACGTTGTACTGTGAGAATTACGTGCTATGAAGTGTCAGTCCTTTAGCTTCATCATGGAGCATTGTGCATTTTTCATCAGTACAAAAGCTGTAGAGAGAGGAAAACATAATAAAAAAACCTTAACAAAGGAAGCAACATATTGTGGAGAGAAGTAGGGTTGTTGAGGCTAAATAATTTTTAGTCTGCAACATCCAGGACACTGTCCACGACCAAGTCACATTAAATATGTTCTATTACATAGATCTGAAAATCTTAGGTTCATTATTCACATCATAATTTTCTGTTCGAAATGTAGGCATGCTGAAAATTGAACCAGCACAGTAGTGGGCACCTTAGAGTACAAAGAACAATGAAGTGGTATCACAGCATAAACAATTTTCTTATTTAGTGTTAATTACAAATTCTGTGAACAAGTAAAGTATACAAGTAGCCATTTCGGCAACTTCTTAAGCTTAATTTCACTGAAACAGGATTATAACAGACTTACACACTAACTTTAATTACAAGAAAGGAGTTGTAACTTACAAGAATATCAAGCAACTTTCTTCCAAGAAATTATAAAGAAATTAGGCGATGACAGGGTGACCAGAACCAATGTTCTGAAGAGGTCCTGACAAGATTTCTGCCTTTATATTCAGTCAACATACTGATTTTTCGTGAGCACTTTCTCCATCTGAAAATCACATTGTATGTCCTACATTATTTCAATCACTGTAAACATCATTGACATAGAAACATAATGTGTAAAGATCAAGGTGCTTGTAGAAAGTACAGTTCTTGCATTCAGGAATAAAATAAATGTTTCCAACACAGGGATAGGTAAAAAGGTCTGGAGGTGCTTTCCCGCCACATCTTTTAATCTGACCATTTATTGCTGAACTCACTCCCTTTCAAAATGGATGTTTATCGAGGACAACAGCAAGTGATACTGAAAGGTCATTGCTGTTTTGATCTGTAAGGCTTCTACTGGTACTTTACAGACTGATCACATTACCACTGTGATATAGTTGTACATGAAACCTACACATTGGAGCCCTCTGTACATCTTAAATGCCCATCTTTTCCTAGGAAGAGTAAGGAATATCACCCTGCACTGAGGGCAAATGTATGTTGTTTAGAGTTTCAGTAACTTGCTATCCTCTGAAGACCTAGTTTTCTTTCAGATAACACATGTTAGAACTGAACATTTGAGCTGCACCACACCATTCATGAGAGTGTTGCAGAGCAAAAGAGTTAGGCAAAGACATGATACATTCACTGGATTGCAGATCAGTGGACAATAAATTTGTTTGACCAGGGACATAACATGAGCAATGATATAATTTCGTCACTTGCAACTACGAGGGTTGACTGAAAAGTAATGCCTCCACCTTCATAAATCTTCAACAGTTGGCAGCTTTGATATTTGGCAGGTACTTCTCTACAGCTCCAGTTGGCAGGAAGCCTTAGCAATGAACAGTTGTGTTGTTACAGTGTAAGGTATGAAACCTCGTGCAGACGGTCAGTCAATGCGATTTAAGCAACGTGCAGTCATTGAATTCTTGACAGCAGAAGATGTCACCCCAAGATAGATTCATCAGAGAATGAAAGCAGTTTATGGTGATATTGTTGATGTGAGGGCTGTGCGTCGTTGGATGAGTAAGATGTTTAGGTGGAAACATCTGACCTGCGTGACAAACAGAGTTGGATGTCCTGTGACAGCAACCGCTGTGTTTCACAAGCAAAATGTTGGCAGATTGATTAAGGATGATCGTCGTATCACTCAGAGAACTCCAAAACGATGGATAACAAAGGTCCAAAAGGAAAAGGGAAATGTTTTCCTGCAGCATGACAATGGCGAACCACACACTTCACATGCCACCACAGCAGAACTTCAGAGGCTGAAACTCACCACCGTACGGCATCCTCCATACAGTCCAGATTTAGCACCGTCTTACTTCCATCTGTTGCCAATAATGAGACGATCTGCAGGGACATCATTATGCTTCTGATGAAGATGTTGAGAGAACTTTGAGACTGTGGTTGAGGCCATGTGCCTAACATTTTGTCTTTTAATGCTGCAGACATCTTTGGAGGCTAAAAAAACTTGATTAGTAGCTTTTCAAAATCAGACAAGCTCAGCAAGCCGAATTTCAGAAAGCTGCTAATGAAGTCTTTATAGCCTTCAAGGATGTCTCCAGAATTATGGGATGGAACATTAAGCACAGAAACATGCCTTAGACCAGGGCCTAATGCTGGTACATCTAAAATCACTGAGAATGTAAATGCGAATGGTTAAAGCTTTTATTGTGGGGCTCTGTGTTCTTTTATAATGTAACACATTAAGTTTCTGATGGTGCCTTTCAGCTCTAATATACCTGTTACTCTGTGAACAATATTTTCATTGGAGTTGATGCATGATGGGCTCTGAAACTTTTTAAAAAATTAAACAAATTGATGGCTTTTCCAGAACCTTGACTTCGTTATTGAGTACTCATTTTATTTTCCATTGCATGAGATCATCATGGTTTACACAGAGCTTACTCTTGATCTCTCTTGCTATTTTCTTTCTGCTTGGACACTATAGTGTATACCTAACACAATGATACTTTACTTCCAGTTGTCCTTGAAGCCTAGTTATGAAGTCTCCAAAATTGAGAATAACTGTACCCTCTGCCAAGTATGTCATAGGTTTCAGAACAGCTAGTGAGTCATTCTCCACAAACCACCCATTACATCCAGTACAAAGTCACAGAAGCAGAAACAACTAAAATCACTGAGCCATTATGGAAAGCACTTACATCCAGTATCCACCATTAAATTACGTGCCCGATATACAGGTAGTGGGAAGAAAACCCCCTGCTACAGAATTCTGTGGGTGTAGGAAAGTGGCCTACTTTCACACTTACTGGGGAAATACATCTAAAACAGAATAACTTTGCAACACATAAGAGATATGAGCAATTGTTCATTAAAATAATGTACATTGAAAGATATTCGGCTTTTGCATGCAGAGGTGTGACGCTGACATAAAACCTCTGAACCTGATCTAACCTAGCACAGTAAATGATATCTAACTCATATAATTAAAGTTTAGTTTATAGGTTCAGTGTCTCTAAACGCACCCTATGAAGTCTAACACCGTGGGCTGCATCTGGCAGAGCCACAGCACATCTGAAAAATTAGTTCCTGTGTATTGAATTATATGGGCTATTAGTAACTGTTGACAAATTGGGTATTGTTTCTGAAACAAGTGGTACAAAATCTCCATTAGTGTAGTGCCTTTCCATTTTTATACATCTCCTTGCTCGCAATATGAGCATGAATTATGGCATGGGATCTTCAACATTGTTATCTTTTATGTTTGTATGCCAGTTTATTCATATGTCACTTAAAATTCCCACTGTTCTCCCAATATGTCGAGTCTGCATGGCACTTGGTATAAGTAGCTGGCTTGCTACCATGGAAGTTTCTCCAAATTCAGTCCAGGACATTGCTAACAATCTGTGGCAATGCATTGTTCTGGAGCATAATCTTCCAAGCTGCTATGGTCTATAAGTCCTACAGGTATTGATTAAAACCAGTAAATTGCCATATGCCATTACCGTAGCAACTAAATTTGCTACTCAAATTTTAATGAAGCATTTCTCTTTTTTTATCCGGACTGTAATTCCTCTGATAGAATTTAACACTTTCTCAGACTTGTTTGCCTATGTTGTCACTGAATACAAAGCCTGTTTTTCACACCTGTGGCATGAGATGTTGGTCTCCCCATTGTCTTTGCCTGGTATTTAATTGAAATGTGATGTAAATTGAGAAGTCATTCAGAAGACAAACCTTTGATAAAAACATTTATTCATTGGGAGGTTTGGAACTATAATTCTGATTTAAGTAGTTTTGTTGATATTCCACACACATTTCCCATTACTCCCATAATTGTTGGGACTTTTTGCATGTCTTTCCTGGAATCATGTTCACCTGCATCATCACATTTTGCATGGTATCTTTATTGGCTATCATAGCATTTTTCAGCTTGGCTAATAACCAAAAATCACAAGGAATCATCTCTGTGGAGGAGGGGGTTCGGTGAATTTAAGGAATGCTATTTTTGGCCAATCGAGTGTGAATCAGATAGGTGGGTGTGATACTGCAGTGAAGCTGTTATGAAGTCCTCAGTTCAACATCTTTGAAAGCGTGTAGAACTTTGCAATTACCTTCTACTTAAAAACAAACACTATGGTGCAATATTACTGCCAGTCATTCAGTTGTCACCAAAGTTAGTACTTGTCAACAGACTGCTTGTTTGTGTCACTTCCTGCAGGCTGTAAAAAGTAGTGCTATGTTATCCTAAGATACCTTATTTTAATTTATTCTGATTTTTGGTGATGTGCTGTAGATTTACAGTAGGTACAGCTAAGCTTTGTGTAGTCTCCAAACAGTTCTTCGAAACTTTATTATAATGGCGGTTTTGCGATGGTTTTGGGGGGAAAATGCACCAATGCATAGTGTGAGGCACGAATACACAGTCCTTTGAAGGCTTTCATTGTATGGGAATATAAGATTTCTCAGTGACCTCCTTTTCACAACAGGGAGTTGAAATCAGGTCACTCTTATAGCTCATTTGTCCTTCCATTAGGTAAAATAGACGTCCCAAAAGATACATATACTAGATGTTTCGCAGTGGGCCATCTTTCCACAGTTGATTGTGTTAGGTCTTATTTTGGTACATTTGAGTGGGCTATTACTCAGTTTTATTATATCTTTAATAATATGAAATAAATTCTTCTTTGTTAATAAGTATGACAAAGAAAAATAAATTAGTCAACTCACGATATGCTGTCCTGCACCTCTACATATTCTGTGATTTCTTTGGGCATTTATTTCCTGATGATTTGGTGCTTGTTAGAGAATTAGTAAAGCCAGTTGACACAGCTTACTTGGTAAGGATGTTTTCCCACCTTAGACGTACGTGCTGAATTGATCTACTGAATGTTGTGGTTTGTAAGTTGTGCGGCTTTTAGCAGATGATTTTGAACAACTTTTATGGAATTGCTGGCATTATAGCAAAAAGGTAATACTGTCATACATATGAAGCTCTTATGGTAGATTGCCTTTACTTTTAAGTACATAATTGGGATCTTGTGATTACATTATAATTTCAGGGTGATAGTTTCTTAAAGCGCCTACATTGTTGGGTGAGGTTCAAACTTAGTAAGCATAGGATAATATTTGTGCATATTTCTGGGGATAGATGTTGCCAGGGTTTCCTGTTTATCTTGTTTCCTTTCATTTTGTTCTTTTTTGTCCTTTCTGATAAAAGCTTTTCGCTTCCTACATAGCAATTGCATTGTGTTGCTGTTTCTCTCACAGTTAGTTATTCGGTAACTTGTGCCTGACAGTACATATTTATTTGACCCACACTGGGCACAACAAGCTGCATATGTTACTTTCTTCTACACTGAATGTATTGTGCACCACGTTTAACTGTACCAGGTGTACCGGTATGAAATGAGCGTTAAGATACAAATGTGTCGGTAGGGAACATTTGTTGTGAACGAGCCTTAATTTTTTTTTTGTTTGGTTGGTATGACACCTGTCAAATATACACTCCTGGAAATGGAAAAAAGAACACATTGACACCGGTGTGTCAGACCCACCATACTTGCTCCGGACACTGCGAGAGGGCTGTACAAGCAATGATCACACGCACGGCACAGCGGACACACCAGGAACCGCGGTGTTGGCCGTCGAATGGCGCTAGCTGCGCAGCATTTGTGCACCGCCGCCATCAGTGTCAGCCAGTTTGCCGTGGCATACGGAGCTCCATCGCAGTCTTTAACACTGGTAGCATGCCCGCTACAGCGTGGACGTGAACCGTATGTGCAGTTAACGGACTTTGAGCAAGGGCGTATAGTGGGCATGCGGGAGGCCGGGTGGACATACCGCCGAATTGCTCAACACGTGGGGCGTGAGGTCTCCACAGTACATCTATGTTGTCGCCAGTGGTCGGCGGAAGGTGCACGTGCCCGTCGACCTGGGACCGGACCGCAGCGACGCACGGATGCACGCCAAGACCGTAGGATCCTACTCAGTGCCGTAGGGGACCGCACCGCCACTTCCCAGCAAATTAGGGACACTGTTGCTCCTGGGGTATCGGCGAGGACCATTCGCAACCGTCTCCATGAAGCTGGGCTACGGTCCCGCACACCGTTAGGCCGTCTTCCGCTCACGCCCCAACATCGTGCAGCCCGCCTCCAGTGGTGTCGCGACAGGAGTGAATGGAGGGACGAATGGAGACGTGTCGTCTTCAGCGATGAGAGTCGCTTCTGCCTTGGTGCCAATGATGGTCGTACGCGTGTTTGGCGCCGTGCAGGTGAGCGCCACAATCAGGACTGCATACGACCGAGGCACACAGGGCCAACACCCGGCATCATGGTGTGGGGAGCGATCTCCTACACTGGCCGTACACCACTGGTGATCGTCGAGGGGACACTGAATAGTGCACGGTACATCCAAACCGTCATCGAACCCATCGTTCTACCATTCCTAGACTGGCAAGGGAACTTGCTGTTCCAACAGGACAATGCACGTCCGCATGTATCCCGTGCCACCCAACGTGCTCTAGAAGGTGTAAGTCAACTACCCTGGCCAGCAAGATCTCCGGATCTGTCCCCCATTGAGCATGTTTGGGACTGGATGAAGCGTCGTCTCACGCGATCTGCACGTCCAGCACGAACGCTGGTCCAACTGAGGCGCCAGGTGGAAATGGCATGGCAAGCCATTCCACAGGACTACATCCAGCATCTCTACGATCGTCTCCATGGGAGAATAGCAGCCTGCATTGCTGCGAAAGGTGGATATACACTGTACTAGTGCCGACATTGTGCATGCTCTGTTGCCTGTGTCTATGTGCCTGTGGTTCTGTCAGTGTGATCATGTGATGTATCTGGCCCCAGGAATGTGTCAATAAAGTGTCCCCTTCCTGGGACAATGAATTCACGGTGTTCTTATTTCAATTTCCAGGAGTGTATTTAGTATACATCAAGTCATGGAACAAACAAAATCATATGTTTTCATTGTGTTAACAATGTCGAATTTTGTACCAGAAAGTGATGATTTTTGGAAAGTATTAATTTTTTGTTTTCATTTGAAAAAAAGTGCTGCAGAGTTACATCGAATGCTTGTCGAGGCATGTGGTGATCATGCTCTATCAGAAGCAACATGCAAAAGATGGTTTCAACAGTTCTGAAATAATGATTTTGATGCTCTGAAATAATGATTATGATGTAAGAAATGAAGAACGTGGAAGACCACCAAAAAAGTTCGAAGACGCCGAATTGCAAACAATATTGGATGAAGATGATACTTTGAGTCAGAAGCAAATGACAGCAATGCTAAATGTTGCACAACAAACAATTTCTGACCATTTGAAAGCTATGGGAAAGATCCAAAAGTGTGGAAAATGGGTGCCACATGAATTGAATGAAAGACAGATGGAAAACCGAAAAACCATTTGTCAAATTTTGCTTCAAAGACATGAAAGAAAATCAATTTTACATAAAATTGTTACTGGCGATGAAAAATGGATTTATCTTAAGTATCCTAAACGGGAAAAATCATGGGTTAATCCGGGACAACCATCAACATCGACTTCAAAACCAGATTGATTTGGCAAGAAGACAATGCTCTGTGTTTGGTGGGATCAGAAAGGTGTGGTGTATCATGAGCTTCTAAAACATGGTGAAACTGTGAATACTAATTGCTACAGACAACAAATGATCAATTTGAACTATGCGTTGATCGAAAAAAGACCAGAATGGGCCAGAAGACATGGCAAAGTAATTTTTTTGCACGACAATGCACCTGCACACAAAGCAAAACTGGTTCAGGATACAATCAAAACACTTGGCTGGGAGCTGCTACCCCACCCGCCGTATTCACCAGACTTGACCCCTCCGACTACCATTTGTTTTCATCAATGGGACACGCATTGGCTGAGGAACACTTCGATTCCTATGGAGAAGTCGAAAATTGGGTATCTGATTGGTTTGCTTCAAAAAACGAATATTTCTATTGGCGTGGTGTCCACAAATTGCCAGAAAGATGGTCAAAATGTATAGAAAGCAATGGTCAGTACTTTGAATAAAATGTTTTTACTTTTCAATTCAAAATCAGTGTCTCATTTTCACAAAAAAAACGCTCGTTTCATACCGGTACACATGGTACAAGTGAGTGAATGAGAGAACAACATCTTTTCTTTCCAGATAAGAAGACAACTTGTGTCAAGCACTGCAGTTCTTTCCTTCAAATTCTTGGGACTTCAAAGTATTACTTCTTGTAGTCCATACCTCACTGCAAACAACATGTATTATGATAAGAAATTACGTGCTGTAGATTTATGTTTACCCATTTCTTGTGATATTTACACTGGCCTTATCATTCAGTATGTGGAATAACACTTGGGTGCTTAGGCTGCCTTTGCAGTGGCGCCATTGCCATAGGTCACCCAAAAACATTGACCGACAGTGTGGTCTCTGTGTGTCTGATCTCCATCAGTGGGAGTATGGAGGTTAGGTTAGCGGGCATGTACTACCCGCGAAACTGGAAAGCTGGAAAATCCGGGAAGAACTGAGGAAGTTTTTCTTCCAGGAGAAAGTCAGGAAAAGCCTGGGAATTTTTTAGAACCCTGGGAAATTTACATTGTTTCAGTTTCCATTTAAATTTTTGTAGTTTTGACTGGTAAGAACTGATATTCTAACAAAGAATTTTACTTTACCCCACTACTGCAGAATAATACTGCAGCAATAAGAGAATAACATCAAAATAAAACTATAGTTGCAAAGAAAATGTGCCATTTACAACAACAAAACATGGTGCACACACAAGTGTCTGTTGACAGCAAAATGTGTCAAAGACTATTCAATGCTTCATAACAAGAAACTGCTTTTGATGCGTCTTTCTTGTGGGCCTCATTTCGGTGATCATGATGTCACAACTGTTTACATTTCTGATAGGTCACAGAAAAATATTGGGAGTGGTGGTTTGAGAAGCGTTAATTTAAAAGTAAATTTCATTTTAATGTACTTCCACCAAAGAAAAAGTGTGTTTCACCTGAGAAAGTGTGTTTTTGAACAGGAAAAGTCCAGGAATTTTTTTTCTTGTCAACGTATATACATTGATTAGGTTAGACTCTATGCTATGTACAAAGCAGGTCAGAATTTAACTTCTTAGGGTGGGGTGGATATCAGGACACCTCTATGTGTCGAGAAGAGTGGTGAATTGCGGTTTTGCTATTAAAATGCTGCCAAATGCATGTGAATGACCTATATCTGTTGCAAAAAGAATGTGGTGAGTACTGTACACTCTGTCCTCAGTTACTGGAATTCTTTTCTTTCTTTCTTTTGCGTGTGCCTTTGTCCCGCAGTGACGCAGGGTCAGTGTGATTAATCAGATTTGGCAAGGTTAATTTAAGGGCTGGCTGGATGCCCTTCCTGTCGCCACCCCGTACCCCCTGGGACCGAATTATTGTACCCCGTACTGTCTGCGTCTAGTGTAATCCATGGAATAGTGTGAATGTGTGCAGATGTCTGCGAGCCGTGTAACTGAGGTGGAATTTGGGGACCAGCCCGGTATTAACCTAGGGGGATGTGGAAAACTGCCTAAAAACCACATCCAGGCCGGCTGGCACTCCAGCCTCCGTCGTTAATCTGCCAGGCGGATTCGATCCGGGGCCAGCGCCCCTACCTAAGTCCAGGAAGCAGCGCATTAGCGCTCACTGGAATAACAAAATAAATTGATAGGAGAAATGTTCTGTTCCATATCGAGATGATTCGTAGTGACGTTAACCCTTTCAGACCCCTTGGCTACAATTTTGTAGATTAACTTTTACTTTGTCTTAGAGAAGTATTTTTTCCCAATGGAAACCTGAAGTAGACATTTTGTGTATGTTCTACCTTTTCAACATGTGCAACTGCTGCCAGCTGTTGCGTATCACTATGAAAATATCACCAAGCCAGTGTAGCAGTATGCAGCAGCTTGTGACCACCAGAATACATGGATGTGGGTGTTGTTTTTATTTTGCATGGTAATTATTGAATGATCATTTTACTATTTATTACAACAGAGAATATTTCGTAATTAGTTATTTTAGTCCATAAAATGAAGTCAAATGTACAAAGTATGTTTTGAAAATGAGTACATGTTTTGTATAAATATTGCATCTCTAATCATTAAAAAATTTCCTCTGGAAAAAAATTCAGGTCTGAAAGAGTTAAAAAGCAAGATTAAAACATTCTGTTTTACTGTATTTATTTAAAGATGTGTAGACATATGTCAATTAACCTTCAATGAATGCCACTCAGCATACACATGTAAGACAAGCATAAAGTTGAACATAAGATACTCTGTATGTCTAAAGCACTGAAAAGTGGAAATATAGCACATACCATACACCACATTTGTGAACCACTTAATATAACGGAATCACATCACACTGGCATAAAAATGCCAGTAAGCTATAATAATTTGTAGACAGCTATTGTCAACATACCACAACCCAAAAAATATCCACTACAACAGCTATAAGCATAAGATAAACCATCCTCCTCACTTGAACAAATTACTTTTTGAGGTTTATAGTTTACACTTGAAATTTCTGATAAAGATTTTGCTTACTTGTGGTTTCCAATAAACATATGACTTCAGTCCATAGATACTGAACTGTATCCTGATTATGATATTTTCATCCTCAGGATACTACAAACTCTCATTGTACTGGACTAAACTTATCAGTTTCTCACATTCCATATTTTGTGTGTGAGAAAGTCGGTCAGTTTGACCAAAGAAAACAAATTTATTTGAATTTCACTGATTGTCATCCAAAGTCTGCATGTTTGGTTGATGAGTCAGCTATAGTGTGACCGTGCACATTGTGGCTTACTGATTTGAAAGATTGGGCTTCTTCGGCTGTTGTCTATCATTGGCAGATTCCACCAATATCGGTGCCACTGTGACCGCAGCCTTACATTGTGACAAATAGCCAGTTCATATGCAGTGTACTAGAGCCATGTTCTTGCACTCCACCAGAGCAAGTTATATTTGAGGGCAGCTAATGAAAGAAATGAGACTGATGATAAAAACTTATTTAATTACCAAATATGTTCAGTTAGTGACGATTGCCTTTGAAATAGGACATAGTTGAATCAACATACATATTTATTCTCCACGTCTGTTATAGACTGCTTGAACAAATCACAGTGTGGTGATGCAGTTAAAGGCAAACAGAAATCTGATATACCATGAAAAATAGTTCCATACTAATTCAAGTAGCCCTGCTTTATTTATGGTGCACCTGAATATGTTTAGGGCAAGCTTTATCCTTCTCATTTACTGTCTGGCACTTATTGAGATTTGCATCTGGGGCTATCAGACACACATTTTTTGCGAACTACTGAAGCAATTAATTATGTAATACTTATAAAGATCAGTAATGATATTTTCTTCTTCAAGACACCATTGTGTTAAGCAAGGAAGGAACTTGATTACTATAGAAAGAATAGAAACATGTCACTGATTCCAATGAAGCAAAAAATATTTACTGCTGATTGAACATTACTTTTCTGTTAAACTATGATCAAACTATCATCTTCACAATTCATTTAATAGGTTAATTTCCTTTAAGGGCTAATAGTTATAAGATAAAAGTGCAGAGTATATTGAAGTACATCTCTTGGATTATTCACTGTTACTTAATTAATAACAAATGGTTGACAAAATTCCAGGCATACTGTTACAGTTAACTTCTTTGCATGTTGTCAGTTATTTTATCCATCATTTGGCTGGTCAACTTAAGATTTGAAGCAACAAATATAAAGAGCTGATGAATCTGGTGCCACAGATGAAACAATCAAAATTCAACAGTATTATTAAAAGGAAAGTTGCCACTCACCATATAGCAGAGATGCTGAGTCGCCCCAGAATTCAAAGTTATGAAAAAAAACTTGAAATAATTTGGGTAGCATAAGATAAGGGCTCATTTTATTGTGTGATACTATTCATAATGGAGTAGCTGAATTTGATTGCTGACACACAAATGTACTGTATGTTCAGGACGCAGGAACTGGTTTTGACAATTCAGACATGGCATAGAACCTCTACAGACTAAGTTAATTTGAAACATTGTTTATTTATAACATGAAGGTTTTGAGCTTCAGGCCTAATAGAGAATTATATTTTTCCTTATTCTCCTGTGGTGCACTTGAGCTGTAATAGTGTATCCCTCTTAATTTTGAAATCTGGGTTGTTGTGTCAAACCGGTCTATAGTGTAGCCAAAGATCTAGTTGGAAGGTAATAATTTGTGAGTTAGTGAAATCAACAACTGTGAATTCAAAGTAAAGGTTGTGGTAACAGACTTAGCTGTAGCAAAGCCCAAGGTCTAAATTTGCTTCATATTTAACATACTGTTTGCTATAAGTAACTAAAACTAAAGTAATTTCAGAAAAGGTGTATCACATAATAGGCAAATCTCTGATGAGTATTTAGGTGTGTATTATGTACATACATTGTTCATCAGCTATGGTAAATGAAAGGGGATTTGTTTGGGGCACTACGTAATTATTACCCCCGCCCCCCTTGTTACTGTCTGAAACTATATGAAATTCATAATATACCACAAGCCTTATCTTTGTACAGTTACTGGTTGTAAGGTTAAGGTAACAGTCTGGTTCATGAATTTACAAAATTTCCAGGTTATTATTTTCATGTGCATTAGGCATGCATTATCTCCTTCATCTACAGTGTTGGTACATGTGTAACATTGTAACAAACTTGAGTCAGAAAAGAACTTACCTTGCACATTAATCTACCATTTCAGGCATCTGAACTATTCTTGGATGTGGTGAATGCTATGACCCACTCATGTTAATGGATAGCTCCTATGCAGCTCTCCATATTCTTCTTCTCTTTTACAGGGCTGTCCTCACGAAAAATGTCAGGGTACAGATACAGAGGGTACAGAGGTTATGGAGGTTATGGAGGCTACGGAAGTTATGGAGGTTATGGAGGTTACGGAGGTTATGGAGCTTATGGATATGCTATAGGACTGAAGCAGACAGACATTGATCAAATCTGGGATGATTTTAAACATGGCATGGAACAAGTTTATAGTCGCCAGCCAATGCCAAAACCTCGCTATATGCAATTATACACGTATCCTTTTCAAGACTGTTAATGTGCTATGTTGTATGCTCCTCAGCATTGGACATTGTCATTCCACAAATAAAAATATCAAAAAGTTATTTTTTTTGTATGTTTGAAATCTTAATTATTTTTAACTAGCTATAAGATACCATTCACAGCCACTTTTATGGTTAATACTGAGACAGTTAAATTACAGAAATTGGTGCCGGTTGGAAAAGCATTTTATGCAATTTCATTATACTGGATAAAAGTATATGTGAACAATGGAGAAAGTACGGAGTTGGTGAAGTAGATAATATTTTCATATACCTTGATCATGACTGAAGTCTTAGAGTAATTATCAGTTTAAAAAAATTAAAGCAGCCATTGACTCAAAAACTGGTCTGACCTGCCTGATTGGGGTTGGAATTTGGGGCCAAATCTTCTGCCATTGCAGTCATGTTTTGTGCCCTAGCACTGGGAGGGCCCGATGAACTGGTCTGTTATGTCTTGAAGGTCTTGGACACTTTCAGGTTCGATGGTGGCATCCAAGGTGTGTCGTGTCATGTTTGGAGCTATTTTTCTTCCACCAGTGCATGCCGTGGATATGGCAGCCAAATTGAGAGCCCAACATTACTGCCACTGCTGTCGTTTTGGCAAGATTGTTTTGCAACCAAAAAATTGGCTACTAATGGTTTATGCTCTGTTGTGAAATGGAACGTTATAGTGCAAAAGTAGACAAGAAGCTTTTCGATTACATAAAGAGTTAATAAAATATCTGTTTTGACTCGTGAATAATTATTTTGCACCAGATTTTTGTTGTTGTTGTTGTGTATCCAGTAGGTTTCTTGGTATGATCTGGATTTGTGTACTAACATTCCAACAATGTCGTATTGAGATAACTGCTGCTGTAACTCTTTGCCCTGACTGTAATTTGCTAAGGGCTGAAATGAAGGAAACTTTAGTTGTGATAAACCAAATGCATTTTACAGTTGGGAGACCAGTGATAAGGACGTCTTTACCATTATGTCTGTTCAGTTGATACATGAAATTGGCAGCCTTGGAAGTGCATTTTGCATGATAAGTCATATTGTCTATACAAGCTTGTAATTCTGTAGTGTTGTTCATTCAAGGCAGTGTATCAGTGACTACGAGATGGCATTTCATCATCAAAGTGCCAGCTGTGCTGAGAACATGACCCAAATACTCAGCCTAATTAAAAAACTTGTTACTTGAACACTTAAAACCTACATCTCAGAGGTTAAAGACAATCTGCCAAACATTGTTTAAGTGGTACTCTTTCCTTACCCTTAGGACAATTGTCATCAATGTGGTTTGTGCATTATTGTGTAATGTGAGTGAGCTGTTTGAGGAAGCAATAGAAAACTGATAATTGTATGTGCATTAGCCACTCTGAATGGTAGCCTACTGTACTGATAATTATTTGTGTGGTCACTTCATCAAGATGGAGGTAGGTGTAGGCAAGATCTATCTTTGAAAAGTATTTGCCACCTCCTAATTTAGGAAGCTGTCCATTTGGACAAAGAATGGCCTAAGAGTTGATATTCATGGTGGTCTTTGCACAGTTATAACAAACCACTCACTTTTTCCGCTACAACTAACAGCATGACACAGTCCTAAAAGTATGTTGTTTTAGGCCTGACTGTCTTGTGTTTCCATATCATCAAGTCTGTGCGTGAAGTTGATTTGATGCGAGAATTGAAAGTTCTAGGTTTTGCTGCAAGTTTGAACCTAAAGTGTGCCTCAAAGCTGGAAGCACAACAAAGACATAGTGATAAAGAGCTGTAACTTTGACACATAGTGTAAAAAGGTAACTTCATGGACTACACATCATTGGTTTTCCTCTTACTTACAGAATTTTCAAGTCAGTACCCAGACATCAATCTCCTAAAACATTATAACACAATTCACAAAAACTCAAAACGATTTCAATTTCAAAGTGCTGCTAAGGACAAAACATTTTCAGTTGAGTAATGTAGTTACCAGTAGCTGAGTCCGTAGCATACAAGTCTTGTAATCGTAAAGTGGCTGGATCAGTTATTGTTTATAGCAACTTTTTTTCTTTTTCCTTTCCTTTAATTTAAATTCTATATTTATTAACAGATGGGGTGTTAATTAAATTATATTGAATCACAATTTTTATTAAAAAATATTTTTAGGTTTAAATACTAATAACTTGAAAGATAGGTTTATGCACAGTAAATTAAAAATTGATACAGAAATCCATAACATCAAAGAGAAAATAAAATACTTTATTTCTTAGACATTGAACAGTCTTATTGATGTATATTGTTGCCTTTTAACAGTAGGGCATTTCACAAGCCAGTTAAATTTAAATTTATTTTGATGCAACCAGTAATTAAAAATAAAAAGATGTTACTTTTATTAAAAATTATAATTCTGTATTTTTGTTAACTAACTTTTCTGTCTGGCAGTAAATATAAAATTTGAATAAAACTGCAAAGAAAAGGTTGCTGTTGAGAATAAAACCATCACTCAAAAGTCCTGCACACTGTGCATGCTAGACTGTTATGGTGGGGTGATCAAGCTGAAAGTCATGTCAGTTGTGTGAGTGAGATTTAAGATGTAATGGTCATATATGTGTTAGCTGGTTTGCATGGCTGTGCCATACAGTTTTAAAATGGAAGCTGAAACTGACTCAGGTTGGATTACACATAGTGATCAAAGTTTCTACATCAAAATCAAATCCCAACTTGCAAAGAATCCAACGGATATTTACAACATTTTGAGAGAGGTATGGGGGAATAGTGTAGTGGTTCGTAGGACAGTATCATGGTAGTTTGCTCATTTCTGTGAAGATTGGATAATCACTGAGGACAACCGAAAAAGTTGACAGCCATTAACTGCAACAGACTACACCTCTCATGTTATTTTTAAGGACATTTTGAGAGGGGATCAACAAAAAAATGATGAAATTGTAAATTAGGCCAGAATGTCTGTCATGTCAGTTTACAAAATCATGACTGAAAAATTAAAGATGATACAAGATGGGTTCCACATGAATGAAAAGCAGAAAGCAGGTCACAAAAGAATCACGGAATAATTGCTTCAATGTTATCAAACAGAACAACAGTTTCTGAAAAGAGTTGTTGCCCTTGATGAAACCTGGATATGAGATTTTGAGCCAAAATTGAAATCTCAGTTGTCACAGTGGAAAAGTTCAGACCCTCCGTGCCTGAAAAAATTCCACCACCAATAATTGCAGGTGAAACTGATGATGATCTTTGCATGTGACACGAATGGACTCAAAGCTACAAATACAGTGCCACAGGGGATGTGTGTAACAGGTGAATACTAAAAGATGTTTCTGCAACATGCTCCTGAAAATTTGGCAAAGAAGGCCTGACATGCTTGCAGCTGGTGTCTTCATTTTGGATGATAATGCAGGACCAGATATTGACCTACCAGTGAGAGCAGCACTTGACATATATGAATGGGAAATACTTCCCCACCTGCCATACAGTTCTGATATGAGCCCACCAGATTTAGATTTGTTTCCCAAATTGAAGGGACAACTTTGTGGAAAACATTCTGATACAAGTGATTAATCTGTAGTGACCTGAGCAATCAGACAGCTCATCAATGAAGATAGCCCTTGTCTGTAATACAGAAGTTGCCAAAACATTGGGAAGCTGTCATAAGAAAGAATGGAGATTATATTGAAGGCCTAGTAAGATATTTTGTAAAAGACACTATTTTACACTACAGAGGGAAATAGATGTCTGTGCATTGAACTTCAAATCCTATAAAATTACGAAGAAAATTGAGGAGGGCAAGTGTCTAATGTCCCCTTGTGTAATGGAGAAGGGAGTGCAACATGAGATAAAGTTGACAATAACCTGAACTGTAAAACTGAAAGCTGTAAAATTGTCAAATCCAAAGATGTTGATTGCCTGAGACAAAGCTGTGTCTAAAACAGTTATAGTAGAACATTATTAATCTGTTCCCTAAGGGATCAGGGGCATGATTGGAATGCAGAAGAGGTTGGATTATCAGAGGACCACCTTTATTGACCTGTAGCATCACAATATAGTACAGCACAACTTTAATGTTCAACTGGAAATACTGTCTGAAACATTGTTCCGTCTTTGAGAACTAACAAAACAGTAGAAAAGGTAGACACATTAAAAAACCTTACATGAAAGTATAATGTACAGTATGCCTGTACAGTAAAATACTTACATATTATACAGTACAATATTGTTACTGTGAGAGAAAGTTCAGCAACTGCACATAATTTATTACAGTACTGCACTGACAAACAACTGACTCGTTTTGTGCAACAAGAGCCCTTGTAGGGAGCATTTTGTAGTTTGTCAAACTCATGAATGTTACATATTTGATCAGAGAACAGATTAAGCTCTTTAACAAAATTTTGAAATTTTGGAACAAATTCATTGGAACTGTTTCGCCAACAGGCTGCTTCTTGCTGGAATTAATTACATTTTGGATACCATGTCATTTCCACTGACATAACCAGCATTCACTCACTGTAAACTTTCCATTCTCGTTGTCCCCATTAAATTTTTCATACAAAATCAGTGACTTTTCTTTTATGATTGGTCCAAATGACTGAGTTCTTTTTCTTGTCTGCCACTCAAACTACATCCACAAAGCATCGTCTAGAGTTTCACTTTTAGGAATCTTCAAAGTCTTGCGTATTTTCAGCTTGTTCTTATCATCAATCATCATTGTATGACTTTAAAGAGTTTTCCTAATTTTTTGCCAGTCTCAAACAGTTGTTACAACAAAGCGTACCTGACATGTGGTGTTTCGAAGGGAGTCACTTTTCTCTAACCTTACAAGTACTATATTTTTCCACTAAAGAGAGCGTCACAGATTTACATTTAGTTGATGCCACAATGTAGTTTTATGCACTTCAATATGTAAGAACAACACTGCAACTAATTTATAAAATATGTGTGTGCACTATCACGCACATTTATCGAGTTATACCCAAGTTGTTTCATACTAAAACTGATCACACTACTACTCCTATCATTGGCCAACTGCCTACTGATTCATATTGCAGATGACGATTTTTTACGAGTCCAAATGAACACTGGAAATGGGATGGTCAGACTAAGCAGGAAGTTAGACTGTGTGAGGTTGAATTTATGAGGTTCTACTGTTGCTCAAAAGTTATGAATTTATAGATCTCTGGTTTTTATGTTTCAGATTTTTCTTCATAAGCTTCAGAATGTTGCTTTGAACTGTCATGAATAGTGCTGTTTATGTCCCTTGTACAACTGTTGCTGATGTGTGATTGTTATGTAAGCTCAAAAGTGATGCCCAAAATTATGGATTGCCCTGCACTATGGAAAAGTTTGTCTCTGGGTAAATTGGAAAGAAATGGATTTGAAGCTGCTGAAATGTGGATAGGGCGGAAAAGAAATGAACAAGCTGAACAAAAAGAACAACCAACATTGAAGTCTTGAGGAAAGTCAAATGAAGAGATGAGATTATGAAAGGAAATGGGAAACAAAAAAATTCAATTTATTGGGCATGTCTTCAGATGCAACACTTCCATCATTAATATTCTTGAATGGAAAGAAAACAACTAGGACAGCCTAGGAAGTATTTGAAAGACATTGAGAAGGGGATAGAATGCAACAATTACTTGTAATTGAAACAAATAGTCATTGACAGAAGAGAATGGTTACATTGACTTGACATTAGCCTTTACAGTATGTAGGTATGTTATTTATGCAGAGAAAAGTTCTCGACAGTGGTACATAATTTCGTGGTCCATTATTAACAAAAGCTGTATCTAAAGCATTTATGGCTATCGTATTTTACGGAGTATAAGGTGCTACGTACTGTAAGATGCACATTAATTTTTAAGCCATTTTTAAAAAAGCATTTTTACTCTTTTTATTATTACATTCCAAAGAGCCAGATTCAGCTTATAAAATCGAACTGATGTTTAAAATCCCTGAAAATCATCACATGAACCACCTCCTCCTCGTCCTCCTCCTCTTCCTTCTTCTTCTTCTTCTTCTTCTTCTTCTTCTTCTACTTCGTCATCATCATTGTCCTCTTATTATACAGGATTGTATTCAATGCGTTTGAGAGTGTTACTTATGCTGCACTTCATGAAAGATTTAACAATAATGTCTTCTCTCACTCTAGACCACAACTGTTTTATCCACTGACACACTTGTTTGATTGTAGGTCGTTTTAAAGCTCCCTTCAGCGTAAATTCATGTTGGGTCTCATCCACCATCTGTTTGTTCCAGTCATCTTTCATATACACTTTAAATGGTTTATTTATCCAGGCATCAAGAGGTTGCAGTTGTGAAGTAAGTCCTCCCAGAATAACAGTAAGCTCTGTATTTCTCTGTCTCAATTTATCTTTCACAGAATTTTTCAAATGACTAGTTAGCTGATCTAGCTCAATGAAAGAACTCTTCTTCAATAAAGCACGTTCCCTTCTCTCCCACACTTTGTTAATCCATAATTTCATACCAGCCTTGTCCAGCCAACCATTGTCATGTACATCACCACCACCACCACCACCACCACCACAACCACCGCCACCCGGTAGAATTTCAAAACATTTTGTCATTGTTTTGTGCTGGAGAATGGTCATTCCATCAAGTTTAGTACCAACAGTACAGCATGGAAGGACAACGGTGTAATGCATTTTTTCATGTCCACTTGTCATTATAGTTACAGTTTTAGCAGTTTTCATGGCAATACTTCCGTTACTCGTCACATGAAATGTCACAGGAGTTTCATCCATATTCGTTATTTGGCTTAGTTCTAAAAGATAATATTTTCTCTTCATACTCTTGTGGTATTTTCTGAGATATTTTGGTTTTGCCTGAAATGTATTGGCAATTGTGAATATGGACAACCATCAGCCGTAGAATGGAATGACGTCAATGAAAATTTGTGCTGGACCGGGACTCGAACCTGGATTTCCAACTTATCACAAGCAGTTGCCTTACCATTTGGTTATCTGCACACACCTCACAGCAAGAACCAAACTTCCATATGTCATCAACATTGCTTCTGCAACCTGTACTCGTACATCCATTGTGTATATTCCTGTACAGATGAGACATTGTACTTGAAAGTCTCGTGTCCAGTGTCGGCAGATAAATGCAATATTGCAGTGCCTGCAATATCATATTTTGGTTTTGGTTTGCAAGCTAAATCTGTGACATTTCATAAACCTGTAACACCAACCAGTTCCACCATTAAAGTGTCTGTTAAGTTTCACTGTAGTGCAAGCTTACAAGCATGTTTTTGAATCATTTTTGTATTAATTCCAATGTCACTTTGATGGTGCCCCTAGTCTAACTCATTTTTCTCAATTCTTCTTTACTAGCCCACCAGTAGTGAATGGTTTTTTCTGTTGTTGGAGGGCCAAAATGCTGCTCAGCTGCTCTGTTTCCATGTTGTTTTGTATATGCTATTACTTTTAATTTGTAGCCCACATCATATGAATACCTTTTTTTTTTCCAGTACAAAACTAGAAACTAAAAAAATATTGTACTGTTACTGACAATGCAAATCACTTTCAGTTCAAGATCACTGGCACTGTAGACCACAGTTGTGAATCATAGGCTACACAGTGTTCTGGGTTTGTGAGAGCAGGCTGGGAGGGGAACGGTTTAAGCAAGCTTGTTAATCCTCACAAGCTGTTCATTCCATCGGTGCACTGCTGCTGCCAGTTGAATCCAATGTTGCCAGATAGAGACAGGTTTACTGTGGCATCGAATATATAGCCATTTTTAAGAATGTTGGGAATTTTAAATCAAACACTGGACATTTTTATGTTATTTGTGAGTGTGATGCACCTGAATTTTGAAGGCAATTTTTCAAAGAAATAAGTGAATCTTATAGTCCGTAAAATACAGTACATGTTTCTTTTTCTATAAGCACAGTGAAAAAAGTAGTCAAGAAATAATTGAGGCAGATATATTAAAAATACGAGGCACATAACGAGAAGTCATTCGATCAGAATACTCATAACATTTGTTTCTGGGTGTGCTGCCATTAAATTGCTTCTTGGTGGGTTTGCAAGGCATACATATGAATATATTTCAGGATTCATGAAACGGTTGTTATGAACTTGCTTACCTCATGAAGTAGTTGCTAATGAATATTTTGTGTTGCTTTCGTTGTATGAAAAATTTTTGTGTAGTGTGATGAAACACAGGTGGTGAGTATTTATGGTAGTTATACTTCAAATTTTTCTTAACATTTTTCCAGTTATGTTTACAACTACTGTACAAGTGTTCAGCAAAAAGTGAACCGCCCAATAAACAAATCAAAGAAGGGACCACATGGTGGGGCTCAGTTGGTGGGTTTTGAACTGTATAAAAGAGTGAAAGACTTTCTGAGGGATTATGTTATAACACTGTTCCAGGTAAGACAATGTATAATGTAAATGTTCATTCAGTTTTGTTTGCATTAATGGTTCACAGAGATTCTGTGTGATACATTATGGTTTGCGTGCAGAGGAGGGGAGGTGGGGAGGGGAGGGAGGGAGGACAGTGTGTCAGGAAAAAAGGAAATGGCAGGGCTGTATGGCATTGAACTGATAGTTAATTGGTGTTTCATAAGTACTCATTATGACATCATGCATGCTGTTAAGAATGCAATTGTGTAAATACCTTCTCTTTTTAAGTGCTGTTCCCAGCCTTACAGCTGCTCAGTATGTAGCACATGAATCATATTATTGGCCTATCCATTTTAATGTTATTTTGCAGCTTAAACTAGAGATTCTCCATTTGAAAAATATTTTCATGCAATTGTCATAGTACTTACTAGTAGCATAAAGCTTTTTTTAATTTTTAGAATGCTGCATAATACATACCCTAATGAGAATTAATAACCTATTGGAAGGAGGTCTGAATATTCATTTGTGTGCATCAGAGTCAATTAGAAAGTTGCTGTTAGAAAACCTCTGGGAACAGTTGTGATCCTCTGAGTTATTAATATTATGCTGTTATAAATCATTCAGTGCACAGCTGGCATTTACATTTCACTTTTGTAATCATCCAGAAATCCACAGTTAGACTGGTGATTACTATTAAGTGAAATGCTTGTGACCTAAAAGTATTTTCAGAGTATGAATGAGGTTCCATTGTACATCAAAATGGCTGCATGTGCTTACATTTTATCAGATTGAAAATGCTGAACTAGATATTAACCTGTAATTAAATAGTTGACACACACACACACACACACACACACACACACACACACACAGAGAGAGAGAGAGAGAGAGAGAGAGAGAGAGAGAGAGAGAGAGAACACATTGAAGCAGCTATTATAAGATATTTGTGTGTATGGCATTCATTACTGATGGATATTAATGATATTTTGTGTGAGTAATATCTTGGAAGTGCTTTTTCTTTTGTTGCCATTTTATAATGATATTAATTTATTCTATTCATAGAAAAGATTGTGCTTATCCTGTGAAGACACTATACAGTATTTATTTTCTAATGTTAAGTGCTCACATGTAGGATATACTGGTTTTTACCATTTTTAAGCAGTTACTTATTTAATTTGAAAACAAAACACATGTAATCTTCAGCTACTAGTGATTTTTGCATTTTCGTAATTACTGTTTGTTTTGCAATAGATGTTCTACTTTAAACAAATTTGTCAGATAGACTTTAACCTTACTACAGGAATGTCACCCTCTGTATTTGCTAAAATTGGGTTAAAAAGTGCCTCCTCTGCTTAGTTGCATTCTGTGTAGTACATAAATTGGTGGAGACCTCTTATTAGACAGAAATTTAATAGCTTGAACAGTCTACCTGTCTAGTTCAGTACCAATGAAATGCAGTGAATGTTCGCCTGTAGAGCATGTTGTTCTTTTTTTTTGTGTTGGTGGAATTTCCTCAGTGATGACACATAACTTATTGCTCTCAAGGATCAGGAAGAGGTGGCAAAAATAATACCCACAATGATGTGATGTACCCTCCCTTTATAGAGATTCTGCAGAGGTTTGAATTTTAACCCAGGACTTTGGTACATAAACTAATGATGTGGAACTGGACACAGTTATCCCTTTATCAGCTAAATTTTGGTGAGTAACATTTCTTCCACTACAATGATTCAAACTGGCTGCTACAAGGGAGAGTATCGTCACACTTTTATGCATTAGCAATGCCAACCACAAAGGCAGATATGCAAGATTTCACAAATGGTAGCATCTTCAGGATGTCAAAGCCAATCCTTAGAATTCAAGATTTTCTTTGTGTTGTGCAGCAGAAAAGGCATTATCATGTGAAGTCTTATTTGGGGGGGGGGGGGGGGGTCAGAATCAGTGCAGTTGGGCACAGTCATTCTCTGAATTTGGAAATAAAATACTACATGCTAGAAGCTGCAGAGAAGTAGTAGAGTTCATTTGACCATCTTGATTGGGCTGTGATTCTTATAAATTGATTAATGCAAATGCTGGGATTTTTTCTTCAGAAAGGTTATGACCAATAACATTGCCTAGCTGAATTTGTGCTCCATCTGTAATGGTCCTATTGTCAATTGGATGTTAAAGTCTAATCTTTCTTCTTTCCTTCCAATCCTGCCCCAAGTCAGTGGTAGTCAACCTGGTCCCTACCACTCACAAGTGGGAATTCCGCCTTTCATGGTGGTCAGTAAGTGGTAGGGATTTTCAAAATATTTTCATTAGGTTTTCAAAAAATTTGACATAAATTATTTGGTGTGTAATTATCATATGCTTTAACTTACTGACTCTGCTTAATACAT
This sequence comes from Schistocerca serialis cubense, assembly GCF_023864345.2. Taxonomy (NCBI): domain Eukaryota; kingdom Metazoa; phylum Arthropoda; class Insecta; order Orthoptera; family Acrididae; genus Schistocerca; species Schistocerca serialis. The sequence continues at coordinate 217,827,549 of NC_064640.1, forward strand.
TTTATAAAGTTACTTCACTACTTTATAAATCACCATTACTATGGAACTGATTTGGGGGGGGGGGGGGGGGGGGGGCTAGAAAGTTCTAGTGCTAACAGAGATGCAAAAGTGGGTGCTAGGTAAAAAAATATTGACTGCCCCTGCTCTAAGCAAAAGTAATGTTTATAATGTGAAGGTATGAGAATTTTTATGTGTAACTAGACCATGTTTTGAGTGATTCTTGTTCTTCACACATAAAATGCTTTCTTTTTTATGTGATGCCATAAAGAAACTGACTGAAAAATACAAAGATGGTTGGTGTTATCTGTGGAAAAACATCTTGGGTGAAAATTTGTGTAGTGAGATATTAGTGTGAAGTACTGACTTGTTTCATATCTTATTTGACCACTGTTTTGTAATATGTTTGTGAAATTTTGTTGTCAAATGGTTTTGCAGGAGGGGGCGGATCTTATGGATGAAGACATCCTCCTGTTCTACACAAAGCAATGGGAAGACTTCCGGTTCAGTTCCAAAGTTCTAAATGGAATATGTGCATACTTGAACAGGTAGTAAATCAGAGCATCATTTTAGATACCTTTATGGAATGCTGGAAATGTCCATGATACAAGGACGACATTTGTTTTCATTGCTAGCAGTAACTATGTACTAAGGACAAAAAGTTATGGTTTGTACCGATGAGACTAAGAAAATGTGGTAATTTTAATGTGAATGCTGTTACTATTTTGTAATTAACACAATATGTTGTAAAATGTACTAGTAATTGTAGGGAAAAACACTGATTTCTGAGTGTTCAGTCAATAGTTTTGAAAATATTGTAACATATTATTTCCAAGTGTGAAAAGAGAAGTGTTTGGAGGAGCAATTATCTCTTTTAGATTGTTTTGGAGTAGGAATTTTGTGTCTTTTGAATCTGGCCTGATATGCAACTGTTTCTTGGGAATGTGATCCTTGCTGTTCATAATTTCAAAGCTGGAATCCGATAAAGTTTCCATGATCCCTGTGGGTTTCCACGATCCCATCACTTTCAGACTGACCTTGAGATGATTTTCCATTACTTGCCTAAGGTGAGCTGTAATGGAGACTCAAAATGCCATCCAAATATTGTGGTCTGTGCTGGATATTTTTTCAGTACTATAAAGTTGGAAATAATATTATGAGGAGGAGTCCTAATAAGAGGAAAAACTTTCCAAAGAAGAGCTGTTAGTGAGAGAAAAGGGGTGAGCAATGAAGAATGCAGGCATATGAGTCAAAAGCCAACCACTTTACAACTCACTCACTGTTGGCTGAAACTTCTGAATGTTTACAAATTTCTGGAGGTGATTGGAGTTCACGAAATCTTAGATGTACCCAGTAGCATTCCTGGTTAGGAGGCAAGGTATAGGTCCTGAAGGACATAGGTACTGTTTCTCTGTGTTACTGTTCTCAGAAGTTAGAAATTAGATATCTGCAGTAGTTGATTAAATTATTCTAAAAGAAGCTTGCAATGATTTTCAAGTTCATTCCTTTGGAATAATAATCAGTTTTTCTGATTTTGTTGGTATGTGTTGTCTTTGCCCATGCACATTTTGGGTTGGTATGGGCCTCATATTTTATTGTGAAGATATTAGCTACAAGGAGAAAGTTAGAGACTGATAAAAAAACTTGGCACAATTTAATTAAAGAAAAAAAAATGCATTTGTATACATAGAAGTGCAAAATACTTTGTGACTTCTGATCTGTTGGATTTTTGAGTGCTGTAAGGCTGTCCAGGGTGTCATTGGAGTAATGGCTATTAAATCCCTATCTCATGAATCAAAGCAAGGCTGGTGGCCCTTATATTTACAGTTTTTTAAGTTGTAACATGGTGTTGTAGAAGTGGTGACTTGACTACAAGAAGGGAGTGGTTGATGAGTGACATCCTGAGGCATCAAGGAACCATGGATTTGGTTATGAAAGGAAGTGTTGAGGGTAAAAATTGTCGAGGGAGGCCAAGGCTAGAATTTCTAGGCATTCACCAAACCCAAACCCAAACCCTTTCATCTGATTGCCACAGGATACAGCATGATTCATCACTCATTTCCAGTCATTCACTGTCTAGTGATGTTGCTCTTTGCAGCACCTTGAGTGTTGCTTGCCACTGACTACAGAAATATGTGGCTTATGAGGAGCTGCTTGACCAGTGTACCCATTATTCTGAACTTCCTATACAGTCAGTGAGTTAGCTGGATTGCTGGTAGCAATTTGCAACTTATGAGTGATTCCTTCTGTTGATTTCATGTGATTTTTTTTTTATTTTATTTTTTTATAGCTACTGTCCACAATGCTGAACACTATCTGTCTGTCAGTATATGAGATCTGACTAGTCCTTAAATAGCTGAATGTTGGATTAGATGTGCAGAGATGAAGAGGCTTGCACAGTGTGGAGAACTGCATTAAACCATTCTTCGAAATAAGTAGAACATCAAAGGCAACAGTAGGGATATTTGATCTGACACTGCCAATAAAGGTTTCCTTGTGATTCAGCAGTTCAACACATTGTTGTGAGCAGGAGCACATTAATTCTGGCAGAAGGTGGAGGGTGGATATTGCGTGCCAGTGCAGTATTTGCAAGTAAAAGTCTAAGTAACATTGCAGTATTGTTAAAAACTGAAGAAACCGTTTAAGTATTGAATGTTAGCAACAAGGTATTACATAAATGACCTGATCAAAAGTATCCAAACAACTGAAAAGATTTTTGAATGGAGGCCAATTGGAAGAATACAGATAGGAAGGCCACGAAAGTGGTGGATAGACAAGAAGATATAAAATCTCTCAGAGTTAGAGAATAGCATAAAACTGTGCTGGAGAGGGCGTAATGGATTAAATTTGTTGAAGAGGCTAAGACCCATGCAGGGCTGTAACATCATTAGGAGGAGGAGGAGGAGGAGGAGAAGAAATCAAAAGTATTGGGAATGCTACGTGATGGGGAAGTGACTACAAGATGCCATGAGAGATGAACCTGCCAGTACAGAAGGAAGTGGAGAGTATCATAGTGTAAGAACTAATAACAGCAGAAAGGACCAGTTAAGAGAGCTCAGTGACTTCGAATGTGGTCTATTCATTGGATGTCACCTGAGTAGCAAATCCATCAGGAACATGTCAATCCTTCTATAGCTGCCCAAGGCATTTGTTTGTGATGTAACTGTGAGGTGGACACGTGGAGGAACAACCACAGCTAACCATGCCTAGTCTGACCTCATATACTGATGGACAGATAGTGTTCAGTATTCCGGACAGTGGCTATGAAAAATCATGTGAAATCAACAGAAGGAATCGCTCATGAGTTGCAAATTGCTACCAGCAATCCACCTAACTCATTGACTATATAGGAAGTTTAAAATAATGGGGTACACTGGTCAAACAGCTCCTCATAAGCAACAATCAGTGGCAAGCAACACTTGAGGTGCTGTAAAGAGCAACTCCACTAGACAGTGGGTGACTGGAAATGAGTGATGAATCATGCTGTATCCTGTGGCAATCAGATGGAGGGGTTTGGGTTTGGTGAATGCCTAGAAATTTTTACCTGATAGCGTGTGTAGTGCTGACTGTGCCAACAATGAAGTATGGATGAGGCAATGTTACAATGTGGGAGTGCTTTTGTGTTTAGGGTGTGGTCCCCATGTTGAGCTTAAGAAAACACTAAATGCAAAAAGATAACATAATTTACAGCATTTGTATAGTAGAGGAACAGTTCAAAGAAAATGATTTATCGTATCAGCTTGAAAATTCACTTTGCCATAAAGCAGCATCTTTGACACAACAGTGTGTGGACATAACATTACAGAAATGGATTGGCCTGCCCAGAGCCCCAATGTGACGTAATGGAATATCTTTGGGATGGCTTAGAATGTTGACTTCACTGTAGACTCCAGCATCCAACGTCGCTACCTTGGTCTCGCCTATTGAGGAAGAATGGGCTGCCATCACCTCACCTCCACAGCAGAGGTCAAGCCTTCACAGAGCCATAGGGCTACAACAACTCATATTAATGTATGCTAATAAGTGTCCAGATACTATTCATCTGATAGTGTATGCACAAAATACTACAGAGTTGTATTCCATTACATTCAAAGCTTAACCCAGCATTTAAATCGTATATTACATAATCTATGGAGAAGTTGGGATTTATTGTTTTCTAGTATTCTGGGCCATGTAATTAAACCAACTTTGGATTTTATTTTGCATGTGAGAAAGAGGTTTATCACACAGGAAGGTGGGGTGTGTGAAGTGGGAACGATTGTGCCCCAATAATCTCTGCACATATATTCTGACAGTACAGGTGTTCATTAATCTGGGCTGTAGAGTTTTATAAAATGTATAAGAGGTGATCAAAAAGTTTCTGTTTGAAGGCTGTACAGTCAAGAATCAGTATAACAATCATGCAAAATTGCTCTGAGCATTGGGCAATAATGCTACCAAATCGACAGTTGAAGGTAAGCATTTGGTAAAATGCTGTGTCCTGCTACATGAATAAATCTGTAATTACCAGCTGCACACCCTCATCTGACAGGAATATTCAAGTCTTCAAGACCTTCTTTAGAGACCAAAGGCATGATAATGACAAAGGGAGAGATAAGAACCATAGGGTGTGTGCCCGAGTGTCTCCCGCCTGAGTTGGAGTAAATTCTGCATTAGGACAGTTGTGATATGGGGATGTGCATTAAAATGAAGCTGCAGCACTCCTTGGCACACCACACCATAATGGTGTTTTCCGTAGACGTGCTGCCCACACACATTCTTCATTCTCCGATGGATGTATACCAGTGTTTGCCCTTCAGCAACCAAGGAAAGAACTGCAGCATGTTGGTCACGTGTGAACACATTTGGTAATAACATCGTCATTGTTCACATTTCCTCATCTATGCCACACACATTATAAAGACATAAAGGCCACTCTAATCCCTTGCCTACATGTTGGTGGTTATACACTGCCATTGGAGTGGTACTATGTTGCATATATGCTGCAACAAACCCTTCAAATAGAAACTTTTTGATGACCCCTTATATTAAAAGGTCCTTTATATATTTTTGTGATAAAACTGGCAGTATCATCAAAGCAATATTTCCTGTTGTATGATGCATATTTGTGCATATTGATAATAGAAGGAGTAAAGGTTGAGCAAGAGACACGTAAGAAAAACTGAATTCTTAACCAAGTTTTTGGACAATGCCCTTGCTCTGAACTAACATTCACCCACACATGCATGGCTACATTACCCGAGAATAGCACAATGTAGCCCACACACATGAAAAACCACATAATTCAAAACTGAGATCGTGTAGCCAAGCATAACTATATGTTGCGTGATTATCCAGGGCTTTCCAGTATCTTGTTTCTCATGGCTTGTATCTTAGGCAATAAACAAAATATCTTAGTAACCATGTTCAAACTCTTCATGCTTAAGTGTCAGTGCTACCACCTCTCTCGAATATGGCAGGTTCTTCCTGAACTGCCATGTAGAATACACAATTTGTGGACTGCCCACATTTAAAATGTTGATGTTGTTGTGGACTGACAAGACAGCCAGTCCACAGTGACGGGTAACCGAAAGGCACGCACTTAAACTCAAGCAGGCTGGCTTGAGGTCTGAAACAGGATACGTAATGAATGCTATAAAGAAAAGTACGTAGCTGCTGGAATACTTAACTTTAATACATCATTTGCATACATCGTTCTTGATGAGACATGCTTCATACGATAACTATCAATTGCTATGGCGCCTTGCTAGGTCGTAGCCATTGACTTAGCTGAAGGCTATTCTAACTATCTTCTCTGCAAATAAACGAGGCTTCATCAGTGTTGCATCGCTAGCTAAGTCGTCCGTACAACTGGGGACGAGTGCTAGTAAGTCTCTCGAGACCTGCCGTGTGGTGGCGCTCGGTCTGCGATCACTGACAGTGGCGACACGCGGGTCCGACATGTACTAATGGACCGCGGCCGATTTAAAGCTACCACCTAGCAAGTGTGGTGTCTGGCGGTGACACCACATTCCTCCCCCGCAAATCGGCGAACGGTCGTGTTATAAGGCTTCCGCCCGCCGTGGGGAGGACCCCATGTTGACGTATGCGACGAGGTGGGGAGCCTAACAACAGGCGAGGCTGTGCCACCCGCACCCGGCCATTCGGTCCGAGGGGAGCTAGGAAACGCCTGAAAACCTAGTCCAGGGTGCACACCAACATGCGGTGTATGCGCCCGTAAAGAGACAGGAGGGGCCGATGGGTCGACCTCCATCGCGTCGGGGTACCCGACACGCGAAAACGCCATGTGGTCCGGAGCGGGCAAGAGTTCCATGGCGGAGGATTGCTGGTCATGGGAAGCGATCGGCGGCGTGTGACCCAAGGATGCGCTTGGCGGCTGCAGCGACGCATCCACTGCGGGCAGCGCCGGCGGGAGAACAGGCGGCGCCGGCGGCACGTCGCCATGGGGCAAAATGGAAGGCAGCGTCGGTAACACCTGGGGATGAGGTGAGCCAGTAGATGGGTCCCCAGGGCGCTGACCGGACGGCACCGTCGCTGAAAGCAGACGGAGACCGGCAGAACCCGTGCGACGCCAGAGGCGCAGCTGATTGAGATGCCGACGCACCTCACCAGAGGCCCCCAAAACCAAATACATCGTGCGGCCGAGGCAGCGAAGAATGCGCCCTGCGAGCCAACGCCGTGAACCGCGATAGTTGCGATAGTATACAACGTCGCCAGGAGCAAAAGCAGGAGTCTGCCGCTGCACAGGAACCTGATGCGGCGGATGCAGCAAAGACATCAAGGTTCGATGAGGACGACCGTGGAGCAACTCAGCCGGCGAGCGACCATCTCGAGGCTGAGAGCGATACGAAGACAAAAAGAGCAACAACGCGTCCTCCCGAGAATGCGACTCTTTCAGCTTCAACATCTGGGACCTGAAAGTCCGGACCAATCGTTCAGCGGCACCGTTTGACTGAGGCGAAAACGGCGCGGACGTCAGATGTTGAATACCATTGGCCTTGCAGAATGACTGAAATTCTGCGGACATAAATTGAGGGCCATTGTCGGGTCAAATGGCTGGAACGGGGGTGCAACAGCATGTTGTGGCTGCGGTAGCGGTGAAGCGGCGGCTGCCGCATCGTTTTGCAGTGCACGTTGACCCTGAACGAGCTGTCCAAGGGCATCCAATAATGCCTGCGTCTGCTGATTCTGCAAGCGATAAAATCCGGACAGTACATCTGGAGATTGTGGCGAAGCCATGACACATGCAAAGTAGAGCAATACGAACGCGAAATCCTCTTTTAAGCCTCGTCGCCAATAATGTTGTGGACTGACAAGACAGCCAGTCCACAGTGACGGGTAACCGAAAGGCACCCACTTAAACTCAAGCAGGCTGGCTTGAGGTCTGAAACAGGATACGTAATGAATGCTATAAAGAAAAGTACGTAGCTGCTGGAATACTTAACTTTAATCCATCATTTGTATACATCGTTCTTGATGAGACATGCTTCATACGATAACTATCAATTGCTATGGCGCCTTGCTAGGTCGTAGCCATTGACTTAGCTGAAGGCTATTCTAACTATCTTCTCTGCAAATAAACGAGGCTTCGTCAGTGTTGCATCGCTAGCTAAGTCATCCGTACAACTGGCGTCGAGTGCTAGTAAGTCTCTCGAGACCTGCCGTGTGGTGGTGCTCGGTCTGCGATCACTGACAGTGGCGAAACGCGGGTCCGACATGTACTAATGGACCGCGGCCGATTTAAAGCTACCACCTAGCAAGTGTGGTGTCTGGCGGTGACACCACAGATGTGTTGAGGAGACGTGCAGATGTATTTTTTATTGTATGTTTCATGTGTATGCATTGTCACTACTTTTACTGTTGACGTTATTGTTACTTGATAAGTAATTTACAATCTTAACCGTAAAACCTGGCTGCTGGCTGCCACAGAGACAATGTCTGAGTTGTTCAGTTAAGGCAGCCGATAAAACTGGCCATCCCTCAGTAGGCTATGGAAGTGTCTGGAGGAAGTCTTCTTCTCGAGCTGTCACAATGCTGTATTAGCTCATGGTCTAGTGGTAAATGTCACGAAATGTAGACACAAAACTTTGTGTTCAGCATCTCCTCTCTGTCGTGAGTAGCAATCTATCCTTTTCATAATATTGTCATTAATAAAATGCAAAGTATCGGTAACATGAGTGAGCCTGTGATCGGCATGAACTGTTAAGATAATACTCACTTTGGACTTTGAAATGGTCTGTGTTTACTAGTTGTCTTGCCATAAGCAAATACAATGGAAATGTGCCATTTCCTAAATAAAATTGTGTACTCGCAGTTACCAAAAATTATCGGCAGAAGCAGAAAGGACGTGATCAGTTGTATAGTATCATAGGTTTTTAGCCCTTGCACTGTGGGGATATTGGAAGTAGCAAAACAAATTTTTTATGGTTAGTTATTCTTAAGATTTCCTTATAGATTTTTGATATGGCTGCTTGTAGGAACACAGGAAGGCTGAAAATTTAGCCTTCAACAAGACTGGAGCTGTGAGCTAAAGCAACCTCCACTCACACAATATAAAAGATGAAATTAGTTGCAATTTCCACGTGGAACAAGTTTCCAGGACTCAAAACCATGAACTGACAACCTTATGTTACACCTTAAGTGAAAATCATTCTGATTATTCAATGGAAATGCCAAGGGAAAAAAATGAATTTAGCAGGATAATTCTGTGCTAACCAGGACATAACTCGCTGGTCACACAGTTGCCAAACATATCCTGCATTGTTGATAAGGTTCAGCCTTTGAGTTCCTTGAGTGGGCTAGAAAGTGACTACAATTCGCATCTCAGAGATGCAACTGTCAAGGGCCGGAATACCCAAAGTATTTGTCGATGAGTCTTATTTGCATCTCTGTAATTAGGTTTAGTTACTAATAATAGTCATATGCACTAACTGCAAAATAAACATCGTAAATTAATAACTATTACAGTTACTTGTAGTTTTCTGTCTTCAATGTACTGAAAACTAAAACACTGGTTTACCAGACAGGATTTGCATTTTTGGAGTGTTTCATAAATTATACTGTAAACATTATTGGACAACACGTCATTTTCTTTAAGAATGCTGTCATTGGCACTATCCTCTAAATGTAGGAACACAAATGAAAAGATAACACAGTATTGATGGCGAATCATGAACATCCACAGAGAGACTTTGTAAGCTATGAATAAGACAAAGTTTGAAATCAAGAAAGTCTAATATGCACGGAAGTCATACACATAGAGACTCTGTAAGCTATGAATAAGACAAAGTTCCAAATCAAGAAAATCTAATATGCATGGAAATCATACACCATGACCAAGAAAGAGAGCTCAAAAAGCAATCGGGAAAGTCAAACCAGCTAACATAAAAGGAGAAGCAGTTGTCACCAGAACATGGAACAAGGGACACAGAGCAATGACAGTAATGTGTAGAATAAGTGATCCTTAAGTAAAATTATAATTCAGTCTATAAATACTGAAAGTATGACAAAAATCATGTATTTGTAATGATTACAATATTATCACTTCTGATGCTCTGTCAATTAAAGTTAAAAGCTTATACATTGAAAAGCATTTCAATTTGCAGTATGCTTAAGACAGTGAGAACCAAGCTGAGTGTTTGGTGCTAATTTCCTATGCAACACTCCAGTTGACACAGTGTGTTATTGATTTAGTCCCTGATGATTTCATACAAACGACACCTATAGGCTACCCCGGTATTCATATGAGAATTAGCGAGGTTTTAATCATCTTAAGGAGTGGAAACCTTGCCCTATACAAACACTTGTCTTTCCTTGCCTGTGTATCCTGAGGGGATTATGCCTTAATGCCTTAAAACACTTAGCCATCCAAATCTCTAGTTTGTATACAACCCTCCACCTCTTCCCAGTACACATTGAACCAGCATTAGAAGATACAATCCGTGAATGAAAATGCTGAACTTTGAAACAAGCACACTTGCACCCACTTGTCCAACCAAATGAGGGAGGCTAGTCCTCCTAATAATCAACTTGCTTTTACTAATAGGGCACAGGGAATCATAAACCAGAATGTTTTTTTAGTGATCAAGAGGAAGGAGAGGATAATTGAAAAAGTGTCCCCCTTCTAAACTGAAGAGCCAAAGAAACAGGTACACCTGCCTTAATATTGTGTAACATCGTGTAGCGCCCCCCCCCCCCCCCCCCCCCCCCCCCTGCAAGTATGCAGAAATGCCATAACACGAAGTGGCAGGGACTTGGTTAGTGTCTGAAGTAGTGCTGGAGGGAACTGACACCATGAATCCTGCAGGGCTCTCCATAACTCCTTAAGAGTACAAGGGGGTCTCTTCTGAACAGCACATTCCAAGACATTCCAGATATGCTCAATAATGTTCATTTTTGGGGAGTTTAGTGGCCAGTGAAGTGTTTAAACTCAGATGAGTGTTCCCGGAGCCACTCTGTAGCAATTCTGGATGTGTGGGGTGTTGCAGTGTCCTGCTGGAATTGCCCAAGTCTGTCGGAATGAACATAAATGGATGCAGGTGATCAGACAGGATGTTTACGTATGTGTCACCTGTCAGAGTCATATCTAGAGTATCAGGGGTCCCAAATCACTACAACTGCACATGCCCGACACCATTAAGAGCCTCCACCAACTTGAACAGTCTCCTGTTGACATGCAGGGTCCACAGATTCATGAGGTTGTCTCCATACCCGTACACATCCATCCGCTCAATACAATTTGAAATGAGACTTGTCTGACCAAGCAAGATGCTTCCAATCATCAACAATCCAATGTCGGTGTTGATGGGCCCAGACAAGGCATAAAGCTTTGTGCCATGCTGTCATCAAGGGTACACGAGTGGACCTTCGGCTCCGAAAGCTGATATTGATAATGTTTCATTGAATGATTTGCACGGTGACACTTGTTGATGGCTCAGAATTGAAATCTGCAGCAGTTTGCAGAAGGGTTGCACTTCTGTCACGTTGAATGATTCTCTTCAGTTGTCATTGGTCCCGTTCTTGCGGGATCATTTTCTGGTCGCAGCGCTGTAGGAGATTTGATGTTTTACCAGATTTCTGATACTCATGGTACACTTGTGAAATGGTCATATGGGAAAAATCCCCACTCCATTGCTGCCTCAGAGATGCTGTGTCCCATCACTTATGTGCCGACTATAACACCACTTTCAAACTCACTTAAATCTTGATAACCTGCCATTGTAGCAGCAGTAACCAATCTAACAACTGCGCCAGACACTTATTGTCTTATATAGGCATTGTCGACCATAGTGCTGTATTCTTCCTGTTGGCATATCCCTTTATTTGAATATGCATGCCTATACCAGTTTCTTTGGTGCTTCAGTGTATATCCATAAAGGCTTGGAAGGGCTTGCTGGTACCTTAGAGCCTATCAAGCAGTTGTGAAGTGGTTCCTTACTGATAGAGCAACAGAGCAAAGCAGGTGGAATTTCTTACGAAGTTGCAAAAATTGGTGGACTGTGACATAATTGTTGAGTTGTGTAACTCCCTTAACTCCAGCAAGGATGTGGTCACATGCCATAACGTTGTGGATGTGGATGTAAAAGAGCTGAAATAAGAATGGTCATCACAGGGAATAGTGGATATGGAGCAAAGGACACATAGGAATAATGGAGAAATTGAGTAGACTGCCACCTTCATTGTGACTTCAATTTCCCAATGCTGCCTGAACACATCATGGCAAGGTTCCTACTGCTCTGTTATTGCTGAGGAACGCAAAATTCAGGAAAACAACTAAGCAGATCCTTTACACAGAACCAGAAAGGAATATAAGGCAACAAAACCCCATCTTTACCAATTCTTTTGCTTCCATGGTGCAGAAATCTGTTCCTAAGGTTAGAGCTTCCATGCATATGACATCCAGTGCACCACTGTTCACCACTAGCACCAGTACTTGCATCTGTACATGCCAAAGCAAAGTTAGTAAAGGCATAGTGATCCAGGGAGCTACGACAGAAGAGCCCAACAAGGGTTTTGCAGTGAGTCCATCACAAAGGCCCCCTAAAGCAGAGTGCCTCTCAACACCCCCTTTACCCTTCATCCGTGAAGGGTCAGAAGCTGTCCCAAGCACCATCAGAAATCATTTTGGCTCATTTGACTGATAAGGACATTATGGATTTTGATGCCTCATCGCCGAATTCAGGCAGTGTCTCCATCCCCTCTCCCTCTGAAAGTTCCTCAACACCCCAGCACAAAGACAGAGGTAAATCAATACCACATCAATGAAATGGCTCCCATATTCCAGTGGAATATTAATGGATACAGGACCTATCTGGAGGAAATGAGATGTTTTGAATTGGACAGACCTTAAGGCCTCTGTTTTCAAGGGACTCATTTCAAACAGAATGACTCGCTTGTACTTGGAGGCTACTGCCCCATGAGCCTGTTGACAGTGAGGTACTTGCACACCTTCTTGATGAACTACCCTGTCCCTTTCTCCTTTTAGGGGTCTCCAATGCACACAGTGTGCTATCAAGTTCTATTTTCACTTGCCTCAAGGGCTGGATGCTATAGGATCTGAAACGCACTACAGATATCATACTGATGAACATGGGTCAAGATATACATTTTAGCACTGCTACAGGTTTGTTTATAGTCACTTACCTCTCCTTCAGCTTGCCTGACTTTGCAGACACTGCTCAGTGGAGAGTGGATGAGGACGTTCATGGTAGTGACTACCATCCTATCTGGATCCATCTGCACTATGGAGCATATCCCAAAAAGAAGCCTCTGAGATGGTTGTTCAGAAAGGCTAGCTGGATGCTTCACAGGCAGTTAACTGTTTTCAAGCAGTGTGATGGTGTCCAGGACTGCGTGGATGACATTATAGCTGTGATTCACCATGCCGTGATACATCCATCCCAAAGTCAATGAGAACATGTAGGGGGTGACCTGTCCCTTGATGGAATGATGAGTGTCATTCTGTGGCTATGTGTAGATCCTGTCAGTGCCTTACTGGTGTGAATCTTGCAAGCGTTCCTAACCTCTAACAGTAGGTCCACATGCGCAAGTAAAGTATGGGAAGCCATCAGGCGGATCTCAAGGAGCAACTCAGGACCACTATTAGCAGCTGTACAAGAGCAGGTGTTTCTCCTAACATTGCTGACATATCTCAGGCAATGACTGAATCTTATAAATCCCTTATGGCCGATTCTATCCAGGATCCAGCTTTCCATCAATATTGGGAGAAACAGGAGAAGGCTGATTTTGATTTCTGTTCTTCCAGTATGGAGGAATACATCCAGCCTTTCTCTCTGTGTGAGTTGGATTCTGCATTGTCAACAGCTCGTGATACAATGCCCGGACACGACCCGATAACACACAGCATGTTGAAACAGTTTGACCCATTGTTGAAGGAGGTACTCCTCCAGCTCTTCAATGAAATTTTGTCAATGGAAGTCTTTCCCAGATCATGGAAAGAATATATTTTAATCCCAATTTTAAAACCAGGGAAAGATTGGATGAACCCTGGTAGTTACTGTAGCATTACCATGATTAGCTGCATAGGAAAGACACTGGAGCAAATAGTCGATCGGCACATAGTGTGGGTTCTCGAAACCAGGTCACTACTAAGTCACTCCCAGTGTGTGTGCTCAGGAGGTGTCACTCCACACTTGATATCCTGGCCCTGCTCAAAGAAGCAATTCAACAAGCTTTCCTTCATAAACAACACCTTATTGGTGTCTTCTTCAGTTTGAAAAAGGCCTATGATACTACCTGATGGCATAATATTTTGTTGCAGCTGTATCAGTGGGGGCTCCATGGACTTCTACCCACCTTCCTAGGATCCTTCCTCTCGGGCAGGTATTTTAAATACAAGGTTGGGAATGTCCGTTTTAAGCAGAAGATTGTTGTCCCTCAAGGGAGTGTTTTAAGTGTCTTGGCATTCGCCTCTGCAATAAACAATATTACATCCACAGTGTGGTGTTCCTTGTTTGTGGAAGACTTCTCCATCTTCTGTGCATCCTCCACCCTTTCAACAGCTACTTGACAATTGAAATTGACAATCAGGCAGTTGGAGGAATGGCCTTACACCACAGGTTTTAAAATCTGTGTGGAAAACTGTATTTATTTTAATCACTCTTGCTGTGTTTTTAATTTACTTGTTTTAAAACTGGAGGATACCATTCTCACTTTTAAGAAAAGTTGAAATATCTGGGCCTCACTTTTGACGAGAAGCTGACATGGCTGTCATACCTTAAAAAAACTGAAGTTGAGATGTCTCAAGGCCTTAAACATCCGTAAATGTGTCAGTTGTAGGTCCTGGGGAGCCAACAGGGCATGTCTACTCTAATGTTATAAGGCCTTTGTGCTACCTCAGCTTGAATAAGGATGCCAGGCTTATGAGTCAGCAAAGTCTTCATACCTCAGGAGCAGTTCACCATGAGGGTATTAGGCTGTCAACAAGGACCTATCCCATAAGTCCTGTTGCTAGCCTTTGTGCGGAGGCTGGTGAGCCTCAGTGCCCATTCAAATTCTTCTTCTTGGGGTATGCCAAGCATGTAGGGCTTTATCCTGTCCTACATCACCAGCATTCTGCTATGTTGCATAGCCACTGCTGGGATGGCTATTCAGTCACCAGCTACAGGCAGCAATGCCATTTGAGATCTATGCAAGGGAGAGCCTTGAGTTACTACAGGTGGAGGTATTAACATCCAAAGACAGGGGTGGAGTATGGCATCCCCCTTGCTACAAATGAGACCGATATTACTTTTAGAACTGACTGCTTACAGGAAGCTTGTATCCCAGACTATATTTTCAAAATTAATTTTACTAGATTTTACATAGTCACCCAGTTTTATTACTGTTTACATAGATGGGTCTAAGCATTGAAATTTTATCAGTTGCTCTGTATTGTTACTCAGCGTTGCCCTCAGGATTGGGCTACCAAAGCAATTTTCAGTTAATTATGTGGAATGTTTTGTTACCTTGAGAGCAGTGGCACAGATGAGATGGTGTCATGACAAGAAATTCCTTGTCTGCTCAGATTCTCAAAGTGTCCTCCTTGCTATTGGCCAGCCATGCCAAGCAGATTGGATGGTGCAAGAAGTGCAGGATACTCTCGTCTTGCAAAGGCAAGACAAGGAAATCATTTTCTAAATGAACTCATTGATTCAGCTGCAGAGGAGGCTAGAGCCCTTCCACCTCCTGCTCACTGTTCTGTCCCCTTGCAGGCTGTCACCCCTTTTATGACCAGAAAGGCCTTGTGTTGGTGAGAGGTTCAGTGGCTTCCTCTTGCATCATGAGGAGCCTGCAATATGACACAGGTGCAGGACACAGCTATCAATCAGACATATTTTAATTGTGTGTGTTTTATATAATGATGTGAGTGTTGATATGGGTCTCCACAGGACCTGCCCTCTATTTTAAATGACAATGAGGCAAGTGGTGTTCATGTTTTAAGATTTTGTGTGGTGTCTGGAATTTCTCACATAAAATTGGGTGTGAGATTTTAATGTTTCACAGTGTGACTTGGGTCACTCAATATTAATAAGTAGTCATCCAGCCACAGTCATCTGTCCCTTTTTAACCATATCTTTACTGGTATTTTATCCACGATTTTATCTAGTTATTCTGCTATGTTTCATCAGGATTTTGTTATGGGATTTTCTGATAATCACCTTATTGAGATTTCTTTTCAGTTGTTGTGGATGAATGCGACTCGGTTTTCTGTTTTATAGTTATTTTTTAATATATTTTCACAATGCTCATCAGTATACGATTAATGCAAGGGCATTGGTGACCTTGCTGTTTAGTGATCTCACCCATAAATAATAATAATAATAATAATAATAATAATAAAGTCACCTATCATTGTTGTTGTTGCCACAAAATAATGATAATAGGAATAGTATTATTATTATTATTATTATTGCATACAGGAAAATCTCATTGTTGAGTGGCTGTAGGAGGATACAAGGTGACTTAACCAAAATTTCTAGTTGGCGTGATGAATGACAGCTTGCTCTGAATGTAGAATAATATAAGTTAAGGTGGATGAGTAGTAAAAAAAGAATCTTGTAATATTTGAATACAGCATTATTAGTGTATTGCTGGACACAGTCACATGAATAAAATATCTAGGCTTAACATTATAAAGGAACACGAAGTTGAATGAACATGTCAGATTGCTAGTAGGGAAGACGAATACTAGACTTTGTTTCATTGGGAGAATTTTTGGAAAGTGTAGCTCATATACAGGGTGTTACAAAAAGGTATGGCCAAACTTTCAGGAAACATTCATCACACACAAATAAAGAAAAGATGTTATGTGGACATGTGTCCGGAAACGCTTAATTTCCATGTTAGAGCTCATTTTAGTTTGTCCTTCCCCGTACGCTCAATGGAGTACATTATCATGATTTCATACGGGATACTCTACCTGTGCTGCTTGAACATTTGCCTTTACAAGTACGACACAACATGTGGTTCATGCACGATGGAGCTCCTGCACATTTCAATCGAAGTGTTCGTACGCTTCTCAACAACAGATTCAGTGACCGATGGACTGGTAGAGGCGGACCAATTCCATGGCCTCCACGCTCTCCTGACCTCAACCCTCTTGACTTTCATTTATGGGGGCATTTGAAAGCTCTTGTCTACGCAACCCCGGTACCAAATGTAGAGACTCTTCGTGCTCATATTGTGGACGGCTGTGATACAATACGCCATTCTCCAGGGCTGCATCAGCGCATCAGGGATTCCATGTGACGGAGGGTGGATGCATGTATCCTCGCTAACGGAGGACATTTTGAACATTTCCTGTAACAAAGTGTTTGAAGTCATGCTGGTACATTCTGTTGCTGTGTGTTTCCATTCCATTATTAATGTGATTTGAAGAGAAGTAATAAAATGAGCTCTAACATGGAAAGTAAGCGTTTCCGGACACATGTCCACATAACATATTTTCTTTCTTTGTGTGTGAGGAATGTTTCCTGAAAGTTTGGCCGTACCTTTTTGTAACACCCTGTATAAAGGAGATGGGATATAGAATGCTACTGTTAGCCATTCTTGAGTAGTACGGGAATTTTGGGGATCCCACCAGGTAGGATTAAAGGAAAACTTCAAAGTAGTTCAGAGGGGTACTGCTAGATTTGTTATAGTAAGTTTGATCAGCAGCCAAGTGTTAGAGTTGCTTCATGAGCTCAAATTGGAATCCCTGGAGGGGAGATGATGCTCTTTTCATGAGGCAATATTGTGGAAATTCAGAGAAGCTGCATTTGAGTCTGACCACAGAATGATTACACTACTGCCATTGTACATTTCACATCAGGACCATGAGAATAAGATGAAAGAAATTGGGGCTCATACAAAGGCTTATAGAAAGTCATTTCTATCTTGGTCTATTTGTGAGTGGAAAAGGAAGAGGAAATGACTAGTACTGGTATGTATTACCCTTTGCCATGCATTGTATAATGCCTTATGGAATATGTATGAAGATGTAGATGCAGACATCTTGACTGTTTGGAACATGACTTGCAAAACATCAAATACGGCACATTTGGAATCAGTGAGATGAGCAGCTATTGTCCTCAAATCTGGGCACCTTCTATTACAGAATAACTTGGATGTAAATTCGCAGATTGGTAACCTAGCCCAGCTAATTCTCAACAGCAGGGAACATCTTCTCATCAAGACAACATACATTTCAGACAGGCTGATTACGTAACCCTTAAGTTGAACTGTAAGATTAGCATTCAGATTATTTTTCCCTATGCAGCTACTTCCGCTTCAACATTGAAGAACTACAGCAGTTGTACGAGTATTGGACAACAGCAAAAGATTAAAAAACTACCATATTTTCCTAAATACTTGGCGATTTTAATACAAAAATTGGAGTGAAGTCCACAGAAGACCATTCATTGGAAATGTTGGACTCTAAACTCAAAACCAGAGATGACAAATGATGAATTTTCTTAACCACCAGCAGAAAAGTTAAGAGGAATGGAGCTGAACAAACTCTCAACAGAAATTACCAGCAGTAGTTGGACAGCAGTAAAAAAGTCACTGAGCACAAAGAAACAGAAAGAAATCAGTGATTCAGTTTCGAAACTGAGCAGCCAATAGAAGGAAGATGAAACATTGAGAGAGAGGCACCCAAATACAGAGACCTCAACAAAAATGTGCAAAGAAGATTATTAGAAAATATCAGTGAATGCAAAACACAAGGATGTTTATTCAACACAATGGTAAACATCAGAGAGAAATTATCAACAATACAGGTTGCCTCAATAGTAAGTTTCAGTATTCAGAGATATGATAGGAAAAAAAACCTTTTGAAACAAAAAATGTGTAGCAAACATTGGCTCTCAAGTGTATACCTTAGGAGCTGTGAGCATTCATTCATCTTCAGAACTGTGGAACTCTTGTCTGCTACTGAACAAGTGCTCACAGCTCTTAAGGTGTGCATTTTAGAGCCCATGTTTACTAGACTTTTCTGCTTTGAATGATTATTTTTGCCATGTCCCTGAATATTGACCATCCCTTCTGGGGTACCATTGTATATTCTTAAGTATTATCTAAAACAATCTGACATTGCTGAGGTTGTTTATTGATTCCATGCCTGTAAGAACCAGCTGGTTCTGAGGTAAAAGATGTTGTCAAACCTGTTTTGAACTGCGTATTCGTCTGAACAGGAATTTTCATTATGGTTGTTAGATAAGGAGTTGAAAAGGTAAACATTTGAGGGCTTAAGACCAGAAGAATTAAATGTGTGATGGAGGACTTGCTAAACAAACTCCTGGACAGTTTAGTTTGTGAAATCAGCAGAGTGCATTACTGTGTAGTAGCAACACTTGATGCGGGTTTTGTTGGTCATTTTCTTACACTCTGACTGAAAGGTGTCTTAGTTGTTGGCAACAGATACTAACTGCAATGGATACACCCTTTTGGACGAGTCTGTAGAGTGCAACACCCTATTTGAGCCCCCAGATGGAAAATACTACGTTCACACTGTCCTTTGCTCGAGTATATGTCATTTGCTAGGGTTCAGCCATTAATTTCTTTTGAAGAAGTTAACGTAAATGTGTCAGTCACTAGTAGCAATATTACA
This sequence comes from Schistocerca serialis cubense, assembly GCF_023864345.2. Taxonomy (NCBI): domain Eukaryota; kingdom Metazoa; phylum Arthropoda; class Insecta; order Orthoptera; family Acrididae; genus Schistocerca; species Schistocerca serialis. The sequence goes on from NC_064640.1 coordinate 217,846,636, forward strand.
GGAGGATTGCTCAATGAGCAAACTGATGACACTCAAGTGAATATGCAGCAATATTCACTCCCATAGTTTTTGTTGCTTTGAATTAGAGCTTGCAGTACACTTAAACCAGACTTCTGAACCGTGCCTATAGAATGTGAATGTCATACAATCGTTAAATGGTTGCAGTTCATCAAATGTCAGTTATCAAGACTTTCTGAAAATTCAGGGTGTATACGACCCGGGACAACCGGGATATTCGTGAAAAACTAGGGAATATTTTTATCCGGGAGAAAACCGGGAAAAACTTGGGAATTTTTCATTGTTTTAGTTTTCAGTTAAATTTTTGTGATTTTGATTGGTAAGAACCAATACTCTAACAAAGGATATTACTGTATCTTGCTTCTGCAGAATAATACTGCAGCAACAAAATATAAACGAGAGGGAGGAAAAAATAAAACTCAAGTCACAAAGGAAATGCGCCATATACAGCAACAAAACACAGTGCTCATACAAGCGTCTGGTAACAGCAAAGTGTGTCAAAGGCTTTAGGAAGACTATACAATCCTTCCTAACAACAAATTGCCTCTGATGAGCGTGACGTGACAGCTGTTTACATTAGATTCATTTGAGCAGTTGCGGGCGGGTTCTTGTGCATGCGCATTTGAGTTGCATATGAGTAGTACCACAGTCTAACATAACAGTCGCGACACTTCACACCGGTTTTGTTGCCTACCGCGCCAGCAGTGCCCCAAGCGGCCAGTAAGTTAAACTGTTGAGTTCAGCGCGACCGTGAAAGCGAATAGTAGTTGTTTATTTTGATTTCTACAATGGTTTTTACAAGTGGGAGCGTTTGTAGTGCAATAAATTGCAGCAACAACAGGAAGAAGACACCACAGCTGTCTTTTTTTTAGGTTTCCTAAGGATCCTGACAGGTATATACCATCATCTTACTAAACTTTATCATCAGGTTCACTTGCAAACTACATGTGTATTAATGATTAATGTTTCATTTTAGGAGCAGAAAATGGCTAGTTCATAGCAGAAGAGAAGACCTTCTGAAAAAAGACCCAGTTTACCTGTATAATAATATTAAGTTTTTTTTGCTACATTTCGAACAAAACCAGTTCATGAACGCAGACAATAATAAACTCATGTGGAATGCAGTACCCACACTGTTTGACATCCCAAATGAGCCACATCAACTGACGATGAAGAGGAAACTGCCACAAAGATTCGACAATCCATGTACATCTACATCTACATCTACATCCATACTCCGCAAGCCACCTGACAGTGTGTGGCGGAGGGTAGTTTGAGTACCTCTATCGGTTCTCCCTTCTATTCCAGTCTCGTATCGTTTGTGGAAAGATAGATTGTCGGTATGCCTCTGTGTGGGCTCTAATCTCTCTGATTTTATTCTCATGGTCTCTTCGCAAGATATATGTAGGAGGGAGCAATATACTGTTTGACTCCTCGGTGAAGGTATGTTCTCAAAACTTCAACAAAGCCCGTATCGAGCTACTGAGTGTCTCTCCTGCAGAGTCTTCCATTAGAGTTTATCTATCATTTCCGTAACGCTTTCGCGATTACTAAATGATCCTGTAACGAAGTGCGCTGCTCTCCGTTGGATCTTCTCTATCTCTTCTATCAACCCTATCTGGTATGGATCCCTCACTGGTGAGCAATATTCAAGCAATGGATGAACAAGTGTACTGTAACCTACTTCCTTTGTTTTCGGATTGCATTTCCTTAGGACTCTTCCAATGAATCTCAGTCTGGCCTCTGCTTTACTGACGATCAACATTATATGATCATTCCATTTTAAATAACTCCTAATGCCTACTCCCAGATAATTTATGGAATTAACTGCTTCTAGTTACTGACCTGCTATATTGTAGCTAAATGATAAAGGATCTTTCTTTCTTTATATTCACAGCACATTAAACTTGTCTACACTGAGATTCAATTGCCATTCCCTGCACCATGCGCCAGTTCATTGCAGATGCTCCTGCATTTTAGTACTATTATCCATTGTTACAACCTCTCGATATACTACAGCATCATCTGCAAAAAGCCTCAGTGAACTTCCGATGTTATCCACAAGGTCATTTATGTATATTGTGAATAGCAATGGTCCTACGACACTCCTCTGCAGCACCTGAAATCACTCTTACTTTGGAAGACTTCTCTCCATTGAGAATGACATGCTGCATTCTGTTATCTAGGAACTCTTCAATCCAATCACACAATTGGTCTGATAGTCCATATGCTCTTACTTTGTTCATTAAACGATTGTGGGGAGCTGTATCGAATGCCTTGCAGAAGTCAAGAAACACGGCATCTACCTGGGAACCCGTGTCTGTGGCCCTCTGAGTCTCGTGGACGAACAGCACGAAACACACGCTGGGTTTCACACGATCGTCTTTTTCGAAACCTATGCTGATTCCTACAGAGTAGATTTCTAGTCTTCAGAAAAGTCATTAAACTCGAACATAATACTTGTTCCATAATTTTACAACTGATCGACGTTAGAGATATAGGTCTATAGTCCTGCACATCTGTTCGACGTCCCTTCTTGAAAACGGGGATGACCTGTGCCCTTTTCCAATCCTTTGGAATGCTACGGTCTTCCAGAGACCTACAGTACACTGCTGCAAGAAGGGGGGCAAGTTCCTTCGCATACTCTGTGTAAAATTGAACTGGTATCCCATCAGGTCCAGCGGCCTTTCCTCTTTTGAGCGATTTTAATTGTTTTTCTATCCCTCTGTCATCTACTTCAATATCTACCATTTTCTCATCTATGCAACAATCTAGAGAAGGAGCTACAGTGCAGTCTTCCTCTGTGAAACAGATTTGGAAAAAGACATTTAGTATTTTGGCCTTTAGTCTCTCATCCTCTGTTTCAGTACCATTTTGGTCACAGAGTGTATGGACATTTTGTTTTGATCCACCTACCGCTTTGACATAAGACCAAAATTTCTTAGGATTTTCTGCCAAGTCAGTACATAGAACTTTACTTTCAAATTCATTGAATGCCTTTCGCATAGCCCTCCTCACACTACATTTCACTTTGTGTAATTTTTGTTTGTCTGCAAGGCTTTGGCTATGTTTATGTTTGCTGTGAAGTTCCCTTTGCTTCCGCAGGAGTTTTCTAACTCTGTTGTTGTACCACGGTGGCTCTTTTCCATCTCTTATGATCTTGCTTGGCACATACTCATCTAATGCATATTGTACAATGGTTTTGAACTTTGTCCACTGATCCTCAACACTATCTGTACTTGAGACAAAACTTTTGTGTTGAGCAGTCAAGTAATCTGAAATCTGCTTTTTGTCACTTTTGCTAAACAGAAAAATCTTCCTACCTTTTTTAATATTTCTATTTATGGCTGAAATCATTGATGCAGTAGCCACTTTATGATCACTGATTCCCTGTTCTGTGCTAACAGTTTCAAATAGTTCGAGTCTGTTTGTCACCAGAAGGTCTAATATGTTATCGCCACGAGTCAGTTCTCTGTTTAACTGCTCAAGGTAGTTTTCAGATAATGCACTTAAAAAAATTTCGCTGGATTCTTTGTCCCTGCCACCCATTATAAACATTTGAGTCTCCCAGTCTATATCTGGCAAATTAAAATCTCCACCCAGACCTATAACATGGTCAGGAAATCTACTCGAAATATTTTCCAAATTTTCCTTCAGGTGCTCAGCCACAACAGCTGCTGAGCCAGGGGGCCTGTAGAGACATCCAATTACCATGTTTGAGCCTGCTTTGACCGTGACCTTCACCCAAATTATTTCACCTTCGGGATCTCCGTCAATTTCCTTCGATACTATTGCACTTTTTATCGTTATAAACACATCTCCCCCTTCACTGTCCAGCCTGTCTCTGCAGTATACATTCCAATCTGAGTTTAGAATCTCATTATTGTTTACATCTGGTTTCATCCAACTTTCTGTCCCTAGTACTATGTGGGCATTGTGACCGTTTATTAATGAGAGCAGTTCTGGACCTTTCTATAGATGCTCCTGCAGTTTACTATTACAACATTAATATTGTTATTCCCTGTTGCGTTTTGCATACTATTACCTTGTCGCGTCCCAGGAGGCGTCTTGTCGGGCCTAGGGAGGGAATTCTCTAACCTAAAAAACCCACATGTGCGCTCCACATGTACTCCACTACCCTTGTAGCTACTTCCTGTGTGTAGTGCATGCCTGACCTATTCAGGGGGATCCTACATTTCTCCACCCGATAGTAGAGGTCGAGTAATTTACACCCCAGATCTCTGCAGAATCGTTTGAGCCTCTGGTTTAAGCTTTCCACTCGGCTCCAAACCAGAGGACCGTGATCAATTCTGGGAACAACACTACAAATAGTTAGTTCAGATTCCACCCCACGAGTGAGGCTTTCCGCCTTCACCAACTCCTCCAACCACCTGTACGAACTGAGGTTGACCTCTGAACCCAGACAGCAGGAGTCATTGGTGCCAACATGAGCAACAGTATGCAGTTTGGTGCACCCAGTGCTCTGTATCACTGCCAGCAGGGCCTCCTCCACATCTCAGATGAGACCCCCCGGCAAGCAGACAGAGTGAACACTGGCCTTCTTCCCCGACCTTTCCGCTATTTCCCTAAGGGGCTCCATCACCCGCCTAACGTAGGAGCTCCCAATCACTAATAAACCACTCCCCCCGTGTGCCTACTCGGATCTTGCTGAAGAAGTGGGCACATGTCCACTCACAGGCAGAGCGGGCGATGCCATACGGCCAGCCTTCACATTGACCCTCTGCCTCGTGCGCCGTGAACACCGCTGAACCCACCACTCCCCTTGGGGAGAGGGTGGCCCAACTGTGCCCAGTACCTGCGAAGATGCCATGACAGCAGGGACTGTGGCTGAAGCATGTAACCCCCGGGGTGTACCATGCGACGCACCAGACTCCCCACTGCCACTACACTCCGAGGCAGCAGCCTGAAGACGGCTGACCGCGGCCATCAACATGTTCAGCTGTTCGCGAACAGTGGCCAGCTCCTCCTGCGTCCGTACACAACAGTCACACATTCTATCCATCCTGAGGAATCAACAATTTACTGTAGAAAGTTAATTAACTTTTAACTAGACTGCTAATTCACTAGGGGTGGCTGATAGCTGACTAAACTGTGGTTACTAGACACTTCTTGTAGAAAACTATGAAAATAAGTGCTACCTGTCTCTGGACTGTATTCAAAACAAACACTAGCACAACTAGCACAACAGCTGACTAAAGGGACTCTCTCTGACTGTATTCAAAACAAACACGAAATCTATGGAACACTATTACTAGTACTCAAAAATTAAAGCTCGCTAAAAGCAAAAACACACGGAAGAAGAAGTGACAAGTTAGAAAAATACAGTTAATACTTAAATTAATGTAGCTCGCTGCACAGCAGATGTGAATCAGATGGCAGTTACCAATGTGTTGTTGCTTGCCACTCTATTCATGGTTTTTGTCCATACTTGCACTTATTTTAGAATCATGTAAAGCTGTAAAACAGTCCTATGACAGAGCAGCAACCAGTTCAACTCTCCATGTATCAGTGCCAGATTCGTGTGAATCATCAACACAGACCTGCTTTGATGATGAACTGGTTAGATTAAACACAGTTATTCGTGTCTTACAAAAGTGTGTGCAGTGTCAGAATGTGCAGATCGCTACACTTCGTGCAAAACTATTACGGGACAAGGAAAGTGCTTACCAATTTAAATACAGACAGTGACATAAACTGTATCAGAAGTATCAAGTGAACAAGGACAAACGAATGCTGAAGACTATAGGATCCCGATATTTAAAAAAAAGATGCCCTTGACTTGTTTTTAAGCCAGATTAGCATGCCATTGAAAGAGAAAAGTGCTGCAAGATGGAAAGATGAAAATATTTGATTTTGTGTGAAATGTAGGGTAATCAGCTCATCTAATGTTTTCAGTGTATTTCTCCCACTATTTGGCAGTTGCTTGTCCCACTTAGGATAATATAAAGATGAAGGTTGTACGTGTGGCAACAGGTGACAATGACTAAAACACTGTAGGCCTACGTAATGATAAATGAGCCATCGATCCCTTTTGCATGTAGAGGTACATGTCTGTGCTTCTTAAGTGTGAATCTGTGTGTTTATATTCTTTTGATATCAACGTGGTATGCTGCAATTCTATCCAACATCACAAGTGTTTCTTCATGAATGAGTTGTTGTTTGCCACTCTATTCATGGTTTTTGTCCATACTTGCACTTATTTTAGAATCATTTTTAGAAACATCTATGCCTTCTGATACTACATAAACCCTTAAGAGGCAAGAAAATAACTCAAATATTTCGTAAATTACGTAGGAAATGGATGCAAAACAAATATTATGCTTACGATGCGTCTGACGTTCACCTTTCTCGCCGCTTGGAGTGCTAGTGTCATTCCATCTGTCAAAGGGTAACAACTTTTACAGCAGTGAGTGTCGCAACTGTTATGTTAGACTGTGGTAGTACCTTCTCCGTCTTCTGGCTACAGATGTGTGACTGGGCGCCACTATGTAATATTTCCCTGGTTCGGAAATATCGTGGAACCGAGGATGATGCACAGACCAGTGTGAGTTGTAGTGGGGAGGTGGGTAGTCTCCACGTGACCCTTGTTTACATTTAGTGATTTTTCTGTTTCCTCTTCATTTATTGCTCTCACATTAAATGAAAACAAAATGGATTTCTGTGGCCGGGAACTATCAAATGAATTAAAATATGTTCGCATCATTACGGAAAGCTAAAATATGTTATTAGTTTCAGGTTTTATTTCCACCTTTTTGACAGTCCAGCATTAATCGCATTGCAGAACAATGAAGTTATTTTTATCAGTTTGCTAAAGAGATGTGGCTTTTATTAATCTTTTGTGCCAAGGCAGTCAATTTATTTGAAACAAAGTGTTTAATTTCACACTGTTGGCTAGTTTCAACTGTTCGCTGCATTTCAAGTGCACATTTTCCATCTTCTAGCTTGTATGGCATTATGCCATAATAAAGAACCAAACATGAGACAATACAGTACTGGCACTCAAGAAAATTTACATCCAAATCTGGACATACGAATGTGCACTTTCAGCTGAATTATGCATTTTAGTATGGTTCATGAATTTCTGGTGCTCTTGAAGTATCCTCTGATGTCTTGTTTCTTTTATGACATAATGCAAGATCTTTTAATGTGTTACGTGTACAAACATACGGGCTTCCTGTGTCATCGTAGCTGTGCAAGTGCAGTAACGCCTGTTATCTGGCACTCTCTGGCAACTGTTGAAATGAACCAATTTCTAATTGGTCACGGGAAAATATTGCGAATGGTGGTTTGAAAAGCGTTACTTTCAAAGTAAATTTCCTTTTATGCAAGGTGAACTATGTGCGAGAATGTACGATTAATTTCTTAAATCACAGAGCGTTTGACTCTCATTTAAAAATCAACTCTTTGAGGATGACCATCTAGAAGAATTTTGAGCCCAGAAGATCAGACATTTACGCCATTATTAAAAATTTTACTGGTACGTTTTTGTCTGTAACACACAGAGTTAAAAAAAGATCAACATTATATGTAGAAGCTTAGCTTCTCTTGCAGCTTATTAATCTTAGAGACCAATATTATATGTGAAAGCTTTGTTTTTCTTGTAGCAACACTATGTATATTAATTTAAACCATTAACTTTTCTTATTTGTGTGTGCTTGCTACTGAAGAGTGATCTTGCTATTGGCTGACAACATCACGTGTCCTGTGCTGTCATCAGCTGGTGAGATCACGTGACATTAGCTACGACTGGCTTACAATCTTGATTTCAGTGCCTCAGGAAGTAACATGCGGTGTTTAGTGCAGTTTGAATTTATACCTTTGTAACCTGAAAATATACAGCGTACTTGTTGCTGCACATCAAATATCTTTCCAAAACATGTTTTTTCTTCCTGAGTTTTGTTTTCTAAAGTGCCAGGAAATTCTACGTTGGTGTATAAAACCATAAACATTCAAAGGATTGATAAGTTTTACAGTGCCAAGGAAAAGTATACTGTCACTTAACATTGAAAAAGTGTATTTTCACTCAGGAGAAAGTGTATTTTCAACCGGGAAAATCCAGGAATTTTTTTTCCTTGTCCATGTAGACACCCTGATATTGAAAAATCATTCATGTCAGAATGATCTTTCTTGAAAAGAAAAGAAAAAACAAAAATTCTGGCTTGTTTTGCCCAAAAGCACTTATCCTACACATTGTATAAAAGATTCAAGCTACCACTGCTTCCTTCACCTCTCTAGTAAACTCAAAGCAAGCAATGCTGCCTTCATCTCTCTATTAATCCCAAGGTGAACAATATGTCAATAATTTTTTTCCACTTGCAACTCTATTTTACAATAAGATTAATATTAGAACTTCAGACATGAAAATGACAGTTCATAAACCCACGCATAGGGCCATGGTCATGGTGTCAGACAGTGGGTGATGTGTGGCCAGTAGCTGTTGGCCATCCTGATTTAGGTGTTCTCTGATTTCCCTAAATTGCTCCAGGAAAATGCCAGGATGTTTCCGCTCAAAGGGCATGGCTTACTTCCTTCCTTGTCCTTCCCTAATCCAATGAGATCAATGACCTCGCTGTTTGGTCTCGTCCCCCAAACAACCCCATTGTAGGATGAGGAAACTCTCAAGTGTGAACTGTTCTGATCCTGATGCAGCCATGAGCTGTTTCACAGAACTGTTTCTGGAAGTTCTTGCTATTACCGGTGGGCTAAAAAGTGAAGAAAATTGTCTGCAAGGTTCCATCAGTCTGATAAAGAGCAGACAGCTGAAATGCGATTTAAAAAAATTGGGGAATGTGTGGACCCAAACTCGCGATTTGTGTTTGTGACGTTTACCACTAGAGGGTGAGCTGATACAGCAGTGCCGGCCTGGGTGGCCGAGCGGTTCTAGGCGCTACAGTCTGGAACCGGGTGACCACTACGGTTGCAGGTTCGAATCCTGCCTTGGGCATGGATGTGTGTGATGTCCTTAGGTTAGTTAGGTTTAAGTAGTTCTAAGTTCTAGGGGACTAATGACCTCAGAAGTTAAGTCCCATAGTGCTCAAAGCCATTTTTTTTGATACAGCAGTGTAACAGAGTGAAAAAGAGACAGCACTTCCTCCAGACATTTCTGCATCCTACAGTGTTGTCAAACTGTGCATATGGCCTGGAGGGTGGCCAGTTTTAGTGGCCACTGTAAGTGAATGACTTGGGCTCAGTCTCTACGGCTGCCAGTTGGCATCCAAGTTCTATGTCTAGAAGACTGCACACTGTGTCATACTTAATATTCCTTTATTGTCTGTGAAGTATAAGCATCATAGAGCTGTGCTAGATACATTTAGCGTGAAACAGTATAAACTTTATAACTATTGAATCAAATAGCAGTTCTAGGGGTACTCTTAGGAATACCCAGAGTTTATCAGCCTAATAGAAACGCTCAAACAGAAGACCAGATATACAAGACATACAAAATACAAAATTCACAGGTCGTTATGTCTGTATCACTTAAAATCCTTTGAGAGTGAAACTGACGTGACGTTCAGTTGACATTTAAGCCCAAGAGCAGATGATTGGATTGTCCTGGTAATGTCTGTGGTAAGAGGAAAGCAAAGCACAGTGGTGTAGTACCACCTGGTGGAGTTGTTGTGGGAGATGAGATCTATTCTGCTTTAATTGAACCTTAGTGATGGTAGCACCTGGTCTGTGATCGGATTGGTAAGAAGGGAGAGAGGCATTGAAGATATCTCAACTAAAATTAATGGCTCTTTGATATTACCACTAATGCGTTTACATCAGTTGTGTGGGTGGTTTCATTTGTCACTTCCTCTTGGATTTGCAGTGTGGGACATGGTGTACCACAATTTTCATAATCTGCAACAGAAATTTTATGGTGCACGTATTGTGCCTGAAACATTCATAAATGTTAATATTTTGATACAATTTAACATGCCTTTCAAATGATATGGACTTTCTGTGGACCCTTTCCTCAAGAAGTTAACAACCATTGTAGAATCACTTGTACTAAGCTGTGGCCAAGGGGAAATAGTGGTCAACGGTGGGGCCTAGTCTCCATCAAGTCCCACCCATTGCCTTAGAAATCCTCATCTGGAGCTGGTTGTGAGTGAGGGCACAGATTGTGCATGTGTGCAGCTGCTGAAAGCAGGTGGTGTAGCAGTTGTTGCTCTCAGCTGCTGTAGTTAATGATTTCTGGTCTCTTCTTCAGTTTTGGCTGGGGCATTGACTGTAGTTATGGTTCACATATGGACAAGGAAAGGGAAATTACATAAGTAATCTGCTACTACAAGCCAGTTAATTCTTAAGAAATGTTTCCAAGAAATTGAAGTGTAGTTGTTCTCATGGATCTTCAGGCAGAGACAGCTCATGGGGCATAGCCCCACATTGCTAAACGTTTTATAGTGCAACAGTTACTCCTACATTGTCTGATGACCAACTTAGTTTTTCACTTTCAGAACCTAATTAATTATAAAAGGAATTGCACTTGATTGTGGGATTTGCAATCCATAAGAGGGTAACGTGCTACAGCAGCTGCAGGAAAAGGAATAAATAAATGAATGAAAGAAGGAAGTTCAGTATTTCCATGTTAGATCTACAAAAAGTGAATGTGTAGCTTACTATTGTTTTATGTAGTTCAGGAGTAAAAGAGACCACTCAACAAATAGTAGAAACATTGTCATAGTCGCACACAAAATAGAATGAAAACTTTGCAAGCTTTCTGATGAATCTCTCTCTCTCTCTCTCTCTCTCTCTCTCTCTCTCTCTCTCACACACACACACACACACACACACACACACACACACACACACACATGAACCAGTGCAGCTACATTGTGCCAACTGAACACACAGTGTCATGGCTACAGTTCAGCAGGTAGACAGATATGATGGGTGGGTAGAGGCAGGAATCGGGAGGAGAGTTTGAAGAGTGGTACGTGGTTGTGTAAAGAGGCAACACGTATGTGAGATAGGAATATGACACATTAGCACCAGAGCCAACGAGTTGGTGCAGTGCACGATGACTATTTGCATGGTTTGGGAGGGGGTGACAGGAAAGAACAGGGGAAGGGGAAACTGTTGAGTAGAGGGTATGACTGCAGTGGGTTAGTGGCAGTTGTGGCCATGAGGATAACTCCCATCTGTGTGATTCAGAGAAGCTGGTGCTTGAGGGAAGGATCCAGAAGGCGCGGGTTGTACAGCAGCCATTGAACTCGAGCATGTTGTGTTCTGCAGTACATTCTGCCACTGGGCCAGTCTGCTTTTGGCCACAGCTTGACAGTGGCCATTCATTCTGGTGGACAGCTGGATATCATTTCCACATAAAATGCTGTACAGAAATTGCAGTAGAGCTGATAGATGACATTGCTGCTTTCACAGATGGCCCTCCCTCTGATGGGATAGGATAAACTTGTGACAGGGCTGGAATAGGATGTGTTTGGTGGGCAAGTTTTGCAAATCTTGCACCTGGGTCTTCGATTATTTGGTGAACAACATGGGGGGATGAGGCCGGCATTTCTTTACATCTTGCTCATGGGAGAATTAGAGGAGTGTGAAGATATGGCATGGGAAATATGCTTGTGGACTAGGCTTAGGGGATAGGGCCCCTCTGAAGGCCTTTATGAGACCTTCAGCATACTGGGCAAGAGAACTCTGATCACTGCATATATGCCTTCCGTGGATGGCCAGGCTAAAAGGCAGTTATTTTTTGGCATGGAAGGGGTGACAACTGTCAAATTAGAGGTACTGTATGTGGTTAGTAGGCTTGATATGGATAGAGGTATCCTTCCTAAATGAATTCCTGTGAAACATTCCATAATCTCAACTGTAACAGGGAAGATTAGGTGGCTCCTGAAGAGACATGAAATAGACCAGTGGTTTCCAACCTTTCTGAGACCATTAACTCTGGGTGTGATTAGATATTAGCTAGTACCTCCCCCCCCCCCCCCTGTCCATCACAGACACTAGCATCAAAGTACACTTCAAAACTAAAAAGAATTTTCTATGAACACTTTATTTTTAAAACAACTGAAAGATATACTGAAGTGCCAAACAAACTGGTGTAGGCATGCGTATTCAAATACAGAGACATGTAAACAGGCAGAATATGGCACTGCGGGTGGCAATACATATAAAAGACAGCAACTGTCTGGTGTAGTTGTTAGACCGGTTACTACTTCTACAATGGCAGGTTATCAAGATTTAAGTGAGTTTGAACATGGTGTTATAGTCAGCACATGAGTGATGGGACATAGCATGTCCGAGGTAGTGAGTTAGTGACAATTTTCCTGTGCAACCATTTCACCACTGCACCGTGAATATCAGAATCTGGTAAAACACCAAATTTCCAACATTGCTGTGGCCGGAAAAAGATCCTGCAAAATTGGGACCAAGGACGACTGAAGAGATCATTCAGTGTGGCAGAACAACCACCCTTCTGCAAATTTCAATGCTGGGCCATTATAAGTGTCAGCATGTGAACCATTCAATGAAACATCATTGATCTGGGCCTTTGGAGGGGAAGGCCCATTCATGTACCTTTGATGATTGCACGACACAAAGATTTATGCCTCGCCTAGAGCTGTCAGCACCGGCAGTGGACTGTTGATGACTGGAAACATGTTGCCTGGATGGCCAAGTCTCGTTTCAAATTGTAATTTTTTTTTTGGATGGACGTGTATGTGTAGGGAGACAACCTCATGAATCCGTGGACGTTGCATGTCAGCAGGGGACTGTTCAAGTTGGTGGAGGCTCTGTAATGGTGTGGGGCTTGTGCAGTTGTAGTGATATGGGACCCCTGATACGTCTAGATATGACTCTGACAGATTACACATACGTAAACATCCTGTCTGATCACCTGCATCCATTCATGTCCCTTGTGTATTCTGACAGACTTGGACAGTTCCAGCAGGACAAGGCAACACCCCACACCCCCAGAATTGCTACAGAGTGGCTCCAGGAACAGTTTCAGCTTGCCACCAGACTCACCAGACATGAACATTATTGAGCATATCTGGAATGCCTTGCACCCTCTTGTACTCTTACGAACTTGCGGAGAGCCCTGCAGGATTCATGGTGTCAGTTCCATCCAGCACTACTTCAGACATTAGTCGAGTCCATGCCACGACATGTTGTGGCACTTCTGCTTTCTCACCGGGGGAAAAAATTTTAACAGCAAGATGCTGTTTACAAACATATATTCACTACACCAGATAATATGAAATAATGGCAACTGGCTGTATTGAAATTTCTGATGAAATTTTAGACTGTATGTATCAATCTTCATGTGGCAGACAGGAAGCTTATATGGAACCTGGTGGCTGGCATTTGGAACACTACCTTTGAAAGACCTATTCCATTTCTTCTTGAGAATTGTTAACACTTGTTAATTACATTTTCCAGAGAGAGAGAGAGAGAGAGAGAGAGAGAGAGAGAGAGAGAGAGAGAGAGAGAGAGAGGGAGAGAGAGAGAGAGAGAGAGAGAGGGGGAGAGAGAGAGAGAGAGAGGGGAGGGGAGGACTAGTTTCTAATTTAGTCTTGTTTTGTTTTGTTATTGTTGATAGGTATTTCAAAACAAAACAATGTGACTTTTTAAAATAAATACTTGTCCTAGTGACTATTAAAATGTTTATGTGGGTTGCAATTTTATACCCTAGGCAAAACTTCATTTCCGTGAAGACAGCATATCAATAGCACATTCCATTTCAGAAGTGTGTAGGAGGCTGCAAGTTTTGGGTGAGTCACCCCTTATATTTGTATATGTGACTGTCTCCAGAAAAATGTGCCGTAAATTGGAAAATCACAATTTTATTTTGTGTATTCTGATAGTAGGTGAAATTAGAATGTTCCACGAAGTAGGAGTGTCAACTGAATTTTGTGTTTATTTTAAAGTCTCCATTTTGTTTATAATGAAGTAGAGCAAAATGAAATTGGACAACAGTTTTCATGCACAACCAACTTATAAAGCCTTTTTGAAGAATTTGGCAGACAATGCAAATGCTGTATTATTTCACCCATACTGCATTTATTTCTTGCTCTGTAAAATTTTAGAAGTGCATAACACATGATATTAAGACAATCACTCTTAATGTAATTTAATTCATAATTTAGAAAGCCGTTGGATTCCTGTAGGAGTTGGTAGTGTGTAATTGCTGTGTTACTGTATAGTTAACAGAATGACGATTATAAACTGAATGATTTTGCTGGTTACTCTAGAGACTTCTAACCTCAGTGGGAATTGTCATCAATATTCCCATAATGTATAGCAAATATTTTGCTGTAGTGCGACTCTCAATTCAGTTCCTAGTAGTTCCATCTCTGTAAATGATACAGTAAGATTAGCTTAGGCTGCTCTTGATGATGTTGGGGGGATGCCCATTTGGCTTCCTATTCTTTCTGCAAGTTAGCTGTCTGTTAATACTCGTGTTGCAGTCAAGACTTCATATATTTATGTATGATATGTGATGACTGATTGAACATATAATGAGTGGTTAGTTTCCCAACTGTTGCAGAACAATTTACCCTGACTAACTTGCTCTTTGAAGATACAAAGGAATTAAAGACATTAGCTGCCAGTGGACATTGATTTACATCAGTAGGACAAGTTGAAATGGACATTGATTTATATCAATAGGACAAGTTGAAAATTTGTGCCTTACTGGGATTTGAACCCAGGTCTCCTGTGGGTTCAAATCTGTCTAGCATAAATTTTCAACTTGCGCCACTGATATAATAAATCAATGCCCACTGGTACCTAATACCTTCAATTTCTTTGTGTCATGATTCATAGTGGCCACAGGATCAAAATTGTGTCTGTTATTTACACCACATGTACAATTAACTTGCTCTTTATTATTTGGTCTCATCCAAGGTACATAATGTTTCAAAAAGATTCAAACAATTTTCTATGTGAATGAAGATAGAAACTTGGATAAATTTTAACTCTCATAGGGCTACAAAGTTTTTATTTTAAAAAGAGCCATCCAGTTCTACAACGGCAAATCAACTTGAATGCACTTTAGGGGGGCTCTTATATGATTAATTTTGAAAAAATTTTCCTGACAGTGTTTGGTCCCCCCCCGCCTCAAAAAAGGAAAGAAACTGGTTACCATCTGTAAATAATAAAAAAAAAAGAGGAGGGTGTGTTTGTTGCTTGAATAAGTTCATTTTTGTGATAAATTTCAATTATGCTCATAAGACGAGAATGAAATTTTGTTATATTTGTATTTTCATTCCCATTGCGTATGTGAAAACCACTTCTGAGTTCCTGTATGCCTTCTGAAAACAAAACACTGTATTTGGATTTCAGTATTCTTTCAAAACTTTTATAAACATAAGGTTGTATGTGTATCATGCAGTCTCACACAGGTTTACAAAAATCAACAATCAATGATTGCTCATGCATCCTCCTCTGCCACGTTACCCATCTTCGATCGTAATTAGTCTCCTGATTCAAAACTGAAAATGATCGGTGCATTTAATCATGAGCAATACCATACGATGAAGATGTGAAAGCATTCAGGAAGGAACTGATTAATCCCCAGAAATGGTCAGTAAGGGTATGGAACAGTTTGTTTCTATTAAAATAATGATATTCATACAAGATTTGATTTGAGTGACAATTTCTTTCAAAAAGATTGTTCACAGTGGGACTGAAATGAAGATTTTGTCAACTCTCTGCACCTAATCATGAAATTGAAAATGATAAACGATCCTAATAGAGAACTACAAGAATAATTTATGATGAGAAACAGAAGCAGTATATGCTTCAAATTGTATATGAATATTGCCATAGGTTTCCAGAACATAAAAAGAGCCATTAAGAATGAATGAGACATTTGCCACCCCCCCCCCCCATCCCCCTCCCACACACACACACACACACACACACACACACACACACACACACACAAAATAGTTCTATAGACTGCATAAATCAAATTAATACACTGAGGTGACAAAAGTTGTGGGATAGCAATATGTAGATACAAAGATGGCATTAGTATTGTGTACACAAGGTATAAAAGGGCAGTGCATTGGTGGAGCTGTCATTTGTACTAATGTGAGTCATGTAAAAAGGTGTCGAACTTGATTATGACTGCATGACAGGAATTAACAAACTTTGACTGCTGAATGGCAGTTGGAGCTAAAGGCATGGTACATTCCAACATTTTAACTGTTTTTCTTTTTTTAACCGTTTGAGAAATTGTTAGGGGATTCAGTATTCCAAGATCTATAGTGTCAAGATTGTGCCAAGAATAACAAATTTCAAGCATTACCTCTCACCATGGACAACACAGTGGCGCAGCCTTCACTTAATGATCAAGAGCAGCAGCAATTGTGCAGAGTTGTCAGTACTGACAGAAAAGCAACAATGCATGAAATAACTGTATCAGTGAGGGATGTATGACGAATGTATTTGTTATCACAGTGTGGCAAAGTTTGGCGTTAATGGGCTATGGCAGCAGACGAGTGACGTGAGTGCCTTTGCTACCAGCACAAAATTACTTGCAACGCCTCTCTTGGGGGTCATAACCGTATCAGTTGGATTCTGCATGACTAGAAAACTGAGGTCTGGTCAGATGAGTCCCAATTTCAGTTGGTGCGAGCTGATGCTAGGGTTGAAGTGTGGTGCACTCCCCATGAAACCATGGACCCCAGCTGTCAACAAGTCATTGTGCAAGGTGGTTGCTCCATAATGCTGTGGGCTGTGTTTACAAGGAATGGACTGGATCCTCTGGTCCAACTGAACTGATCATTGACTGTAAATGGTTACTTTAAACTACTTGGAGACCATTTGCTGCCATTCAGGGACTTCATGTTCCCAGAACAACGATGGGGCTTTTATGGATGACAATGCGCCATGTCACCAGAGCACAATTTCTGGGACAATTAGTTTGAAGAACATTATGGACAGTTCATGTGAATGATTTGGTCATCCATATTGGCCGACATGAATCCCATCAAACATTTATTGGACGTAATTGAGAGTTCATTTCATACACAAAACCCTGCACCCACAATACTTTCACAATTCACCCACAATACTTTCACAATTATGAATGGCTATAGGAGCGGCATGGCTCAATACTTCTGCAGGGGACTTCCAGCAACTTGTTGAGTCCATGCCATGTCCAGCTGCTGCACTTTGCTGGGCTAAAGTAGGTCTGACATGATTTAGAATATATCCTATGACTTTTTTCACCTCAGTGTACAACAGTATTGATACATAACTTGAGATTAATAAACTTATTTGTTAATCAGAAACTTTTCACCATTGTTTTTAACATAAGAGATAATGTTCATCCCCTCCCCTCCCAGTGTGGGGCGGGTGTTATCATGCAAAAGGATATTCCATCTGAAAGCATTCCTGGGTGTTTGGACTTAATGGAAGTTTGCTTTGATTGTTGTTCCACGCTCGAGGAACTCGACGAGCAGAGGGCCTCCACAGTTGAAGGAAGAGATCATCGTTACATTACCTTATGCCCCATCTCTGATGGTCCCACTGTTAACAGTTTATTAAACCCTTGTCTTAATTTCATTTTCAAGGCTGTAGAACAAATCACAGAATTTAAACCTCATTTTCACTTATTCTCATATATGAAAGAACAGACCTTGTTGGTGGTCCACAGCTGTACAAAATAACTGAAAATTTATTTGCTGACTGTGAATTCATTGACATCAGCTTGTTTACTTATTGTGAAGATATTACTGCATGTAAGATGTGAAGATGTAGAGTTTTACATAGTGTTGTTAATAATATCTACAACATTTGATTCTGCTAAGAAACAAATCTATGGACTGAAAGTAGTTTTCCACCAGTAAGTCACCAGAGTTCTCATAAACTGTGCTTCATTAGTAACTGTATGAAGAATGGAAATGTCAAACATTCTAAGTGCCATATTTTCACAAAACACATTATCAGTGCTTTTTGGTTCTTGGTACTTATTAAAAACTTAAATACACAGTATTGAGGTTGCACAATAATATTTATTTTATAGTTCATTATGGACTAGTGTTCAGCCTTCTAGTCCATCCTCAGACAACTTCAGACTAAGTTAGTACACACCACACGAGAAAAACTTTATCTCCTGCACAAAGATCACTTGCCCAAAGTTATGTGACCTTTAACAAGAAGTATCGATATACAAAAACACAACCATAAAGAAATTCACAAAGCATCTCTGAACAAATAAATCTTGTGTTACTTGTACTTAAAGATTAAAAGTATAAAAATTTATAGGCCTGAAATGGTGTACAAATGAGTACTGGCACAGATCATTATGTTATATGGACAAAATAGCTGGTGAGCTAAAGGGGCAAGGAGTCTATGGAATGTGCATGGGAACAGTTATAACAAACTTATTATCTAATGGTGAGAAAAGAATATTATCTGGGTGCTGCTACTTCAGTAAGGGTAAATTATGAGATTGTGTTTAGGATAAGGTCAGGATTCAAGGATAAGGTCAAGATTCATTGACTGGTGGTTATTAATAGACACAGTTGTGACTAATACTAGTTTTCCTGCCTTTAGTTCGTCTGTGGCAGGGCTTCACAACATACGTGCTCACGGAGCAAGCTATGAGCAGCCAGGCGCGAGCACGGAGCAGCGCGAGCACGCTACCCTCACTACCGGACCAGAGCGGAGAGTGGGGAGAGTCACGTGGGGCACACAACAGCTGCCGCCAGTCAATGTAAATCCGCGGCCACCTGCAGGGATATCACTCACGAATTATTACTGCGACAAATTAAACAAATAAAGGAGAATGTACACGTGCCACATAATTTTATTAGCTTAGTGTATGCCTCTACATTCGTATTAATTTGTGAACTGTTACACAATAAAAGGTGTCACTGAAGTGTGGGATTCTCGGTTATCTTGTACTTTTTGCCCTTTACAATTGCGTCTATGTTCGGAGTAATTGTTCTTGTGCATCGTAGGCGCAGTGTGCAGTTTAAATTTTGATCAGACAATGCGTTTCTCAGGCGCGTCTTGTTACATTTCATTGCAGGGAACAGTTGTTCACAAACATACGTGGAACCAAACATTGATATTATTGTAGCCGCCAGTTTGTGCAAACGAGGAAATCTATGCTGAGGGAAGTGTCTGTAGAATTCCAAAATGTTTTTCTTGTTCTGAAATTTCTCTCTGTATTCTCTGTCACACTGCAGGTCAATCATTTCTAGTTGCAGCTCAGGACGAATCTCTTCAATATTCGCTGAATATGGAGAGGAGAACAGATCAAAATCACTGTCTAGTGCTGTCAGATCTTGAAAGCGTTGATCAAATTCTTCCTTAAGGGCAACTAAACTATGTGAATAACGTTAACAGTCTTTGTGAACATCATGATAATTTAGGAAAATGAGCTAGATTTCCTGTTTCCAGCTGACTCACCCAAAGTGTCAATTTCATTTTAAAAGCTTGTATTCGATCTATGAAATGAGTAATTAGCAGATCATTACCTTGTAGTGAAATGTTCAAAGCATTCAGATGGCTAGTTAAATCTGCTAAGAACGCGAGATCACATTTCCATGAAGGCTCTTTCAATTCAGGAACACACATGTTATTTATTTCCATGAACATATTTATCTCATCTAATAGGCAAAAAAATCAATTTAATAATTCGCCACGACTAAGCCAGCGGACCTCGTTGTAATAAGGCAGGCTACCATACTGGCTTTCTACATCCTCAAGAAAGCTTTTAAATTGCCTGTGTGGTAGCCCACGCCTCCTTATATAATTGGTTGTATGAACAACAACAATCATCACATTTTTTAGAGTGATACTCTTTGCCCATAAGTTTTCCTGGTGGATCACACAGTGAACGCCCCTTATTTCATTCGGCACGGTCAGTTTTTTCATTTTCTCCTTCAACAGCGCAACGAAACCTGATTTTTTCCCCTGTCATCGCAGGTGCACCATCTGTAGACACTGAAACTAAAGAATTCCACGACAATCCTATATTTTCAACACTCTCTTCGACACTACTTAAAATATCACCTCCGGTTGTAGTGTTCTTCATGGCTACTACATCGAGGAGCTCCTCCCTCACCTGAAGATCTCTATTAACACCTCTAATAAATATGGTGAGCTGCACTGTCCCAGTGATATCAACACTTTCGTCCAGAGCTAGAGAATACGCCATAAAATCTTTACAGATATTTGCAAGCTGGCTCTGGACGTTGTCTGCCATGTCCTGTATGAGACGCATAATGGTCATGTTAGATAATGGCACAATCAGAAACTGTTCAACTTGAGATGGACACAAATGTTCCGCTGCAACTACCAAACATTCTTTTATTAAATTGCCATCAGTGAAGGGGCGCAGGGATTTTGCTAAAAGCAAAGCAATTTTGTAACTCACTCTGAGAGCTGCCTCAGTTGATTTTTCTTCATCGTCCAGATCTTCTTCGGATAGCTTCCTTTAAGTTTAATAACTTCCTGTGCACGATCTGGTCCATCACATTTTCCACTACCGTAGTCTTTCGCGTGGTACGACATATAATGTCGTTGCAAATTAAATTTCTTAAAAGAATTCAGCGTTTTGTGACGTACTAAACATTTTGCAACACCATCTTTTACTGTTAACAGACACAATTCCTCCCAATGGGGGTTGAACTGCGAAAGCATGGTTGGGGTTACACAATGGTGACTTGACGTGATTCTTAACCTGTGAAGTGACTGTTAGAGCTGATGGTAGTACTTTAAACGTTACACAATCGGCGCGAATTCAATAGGCATGCTGCGGCCCTATTCAAACGTGCGCGCACATTTCCCCTCCCTCCCCTTCCTCCCTACTCCGCGACCTTGCACCTGCTCGCGAGCACTTGCATGAGCAGACGCGAGTACTCGCGCTCAAAACCGGCCAGTTGTTAAGCCCTGGTCTATGGAGAACATTACATTTAATATTATAAAAATGACATTCATTCAAAGGATGTTCAGCCTTTGTAATTGTAATTTTTATTTGGGCCAGTAAATCTTACGTGTAAAGTAAAGCACATCAGATATCAGACATTGGAGAAGTCAGTGCAAATATATCTTCACGTTTACATGTTTTCTGTGTATTAATTATATTTTTTTCAGCTCTGACTTATTATTAAAACACTTTATCCTGAAAATTACAATTGAAAATATGAATAAACTAATATTAATGATTACAGCCTTCATATGCTACAAGTAGGTAGTCATATTTATGCAATTTTTTGTAAGTGATAGAGAATGTGGCTTATACACTTAACATTAACTTTATTAGGCTCTCGAAGATTTTGGAGGAACTCTTCCAGACTATAGAAGCAATGTATTAAAAGACAGTCTTTCAATACCGATGTAAATTTGTTTAGATCATTTATTATTCCAATTTCTTTTGCAACTTTTTGTAAAAAATTTTACTATGGTGTAATGTTCCTTTTTGGTACAAACAGGTTTTTATTTGGAGCATGTGGAAGTCAGTTTTCTGTCATGTTATGATGCCGAAGATTTTTCATTCCTGAAGAGGACACCAGGATGTGTTAACATATTTCTTAATAAAGGTTTAATTTTCAAGGAGGTAAATATATGAGAGGGCAAGAATCCCCATCCTTTTGAATAGTGATCTGCGGAGTTTGTTTCTTTATATTCCAGCCATGATTCTCATTATTCTTCTTTGCATCATATCTACAATAACAGTTGCCAAAGTTGACATTTCATCAGAAAGTGTCCGAGGAATTTCACAGAGTGAGAAAGAAGTGGCCAATGAAATATTAGCATCTCTGCAAGATGAATCAGTGCAGTGTGTAGTGTCATATACTCTTGACTGTGCAGACAATGTACACTAGTAGTACAGTGATGATGATGATGATGATGATGATTATGATTATAAGTTTTTTTAACAAGTGTAAGTGATATTGAAACAGGTGTCAAACCATGTAATTCATAATCCTTGTTGGACTGGGACCGACAAATTCTGTCTCTAGTGAAACATAGTAAAGAACAATTGTTGTCCAAGGAGCAGGTACTAAACATAATTACGTACCTGGAAGATCATCTACATCTACATCGATACTCTGCAATCCACATTACAGCGCATGGTGGATGGTACCTGTACCACTAGTAGCCATTTCCTTTCCTGTTCCACTCACAAATAGAATGAGGAAAAAATGACTGTCTATATGGCTCCATATGAGCCCTAATCTCTCTTATCTTATCTTTATCATCCTTATGCGCTAGCAGCCTCCTCTGAATTGCTTTGATACCTTCCTTTAATCTGACCTGGTACAGATCCCAAACACTTGAGCAGTACTCAAGAATAGGTCACAGTAGTGTCCTATATGTAGTCTCCTTTACAGATGAACCTCACTTTTCTTGAATTCTCCCAATAAACCTAAGTTGACAATTTGTCTTTCTTACCACAACTCTCAAATGCTCATTCCATTTCATGTCACTTTGCAATGTGATGCCCAGATATTTGAACAATGTGACTGTGTCAAGCAGGACACTACTGAAGCTGTTTCTGAACATTATGGATATGCGTTTCCTACTAATACACATTAACTTACGTTTTCCTTCATTTAGAGCTAGCTGCCATTCATCACACCAACTTTAAATTTTGTCTAAGTCATCTTATATCCTCCTGCAGTCACTTAACTTCGACATCTTACACACCATAGCACCATAAGCAAACAACCACAGATTGCTACCCTCCCTGTCCATCAAATCATTTATGTATATAGAGAATAATAGCAGTCCTATCACACTTTCCTGGGGCATTCCTGATGATACCCTTGTCTCTGATGAACGCTCGCCATTGAGGAGAGCATACTGGGTTGTATTATTTAAGAAGTCCTCTAGCCACTCGCATATCAGTGTACCTACTCCATATGCTCATACATGCTGTAACAGCCTGCGGTGGGGTACTGTGTCAAATGCTTTCCGGAAATCTAGAAATACGGAATCTGCCTGATTCCCTGCATCCATAGTTCACAGTATATCATCTGAGGAAAAAGCACACTGCAGCATAGTAAAAAAAAAAAAAAAACAAAACAATTATGTACAGATTTTGAACGAGTCTGCAGCAATATGACCATGTAGGGCATAAGAAAAACTGCGGACATTCAAGTGAGTACAAGGTACACATACTACAAAAACTAGCATTTGCACATTTCAAGGCTACTCAATACAGATTACAGAATGCACACGATAGTGACCTGTGTGTGACGTAGATTACAGTGATTTCAAGGGAAGTGGTGGATGGTTGCATAACATCAAACAGGGCTACTGAATTGGAAGACGTAAGATAATGAAATTTCAAGCAAACATCAACTTGAAAATGCACAGCAAACTACAGAATTGGACTGAAAATTTGTTGGTGAGATAAACAAACTTATCCCATAGTTCAGTAAGGAACTATTTTTTCTGTTCTAACCAATGGGGATTTGAAGAGAAAATTCATATGAAAGGAACCCTGGAAATTAGAGGTTCCAAGAGAGATGTATCAAGTTCAACTAATGTCAATGCCGTAATGCATTCATATACAGTTATGCTGACTGTTAATATGGATGATAAATTGGCTGGAAAGTTATTTATTAAGTTGTCAGAAGTTGGAGGTGCTCGGCCCCCTACAATTTTTTCTCATGTGTGTGATCTTGCAATGGCAGTAGGGAATATTTATGCTACATCAAACAAGAGTGGGAAAATGAGCATAAGAGAACAACTATGACATGAGTAGTGATTTTGGCCAATAGTGGGTCAAAATAATGTGCTTTTGCTTGATTCCTGGTCTCAGTATAAAAATCGTACTCCTTTAGAGCAAACTATCCCTCCTCAAAAGTGTATGACATTGCACTTCATACCACTTGCCACCAGTGGACAAATTGAGCCTCTGGATGTTTGTTTTTTCCATGCCTATTAAACATATTATCACACTATCTGCAGCTACACCTTAAAGGGTAGCCAGTTTCACAATAAAGTCCATGAAAAACTGTTTCACATTTGGTTACATGCCATTACATTCCATCACTTCTCATCACCCCTTTACACCCTATGATTCTACATGCATTCTTTAAGAGTGCATACCTAGCTGAACGTTCTGTACAGTTTGTACTTCCAAGGAGTTCACCTTCAATCTTGATGGTGCAAACTTTTGTGATCACTGTGGTATGCTATTTTTCATTCAGTGTTCAGGTGCAAGTGAATGGTTTGTTTTGAACATTTCATGAATGTCAATGACATCCATTTTGTGAAGTGCAATACATACATCCCATAGAAGGCTGATATCTGCATCTCCTGGACACTCATTTTCTGTTGCCCTCCTGATGCACATGGTGAGTCATTAGCAGCTAATATTTTTCCTGTCATAACTGTTAACAGAACATTTTCAAGTGAGCCTTACTAAAGAATGAACTTGCGACCTTGCACTCAATGGGTTCTGTGTAAGCCAGTTGTTAGGTGTACCTCTGACACAAATACTATCAAGTGTCTGCAGCAATAGGATATGGTCTATGATGTCAAAGGCCTTAGACAGATCAAGGCATATGGCAGTTACTTTTTCTCCACTATCAAGTTTGTGGAGCACTGCACTCAGAAATTCAAATACTGCTGTTTCTGTCGATCGGCTTTTCTGGAAACCATGTTAGGCTGTGGATAATATGTTGCACTTTCCTAGGAAATCTAGATCTAGCAACATTCTTATGAAAAATGTCTTCTAATATTTTTTTTAAAGAAAGGGAAAGAAATAGATAGCAAAGCAATAGGTCTATAATTGGCTTTTCTTGCCATTTTTGAGCAGTGACTTAAGTTTCACTATCTTTTAGCAGGAAGGAAAGATAACAGTTGTGAATGAACTGTTGAAAAGATGGGCTAATGGTATGGAATGTGTTTTTAATGACATAGCCTGAAATCTCATCCATATCTGTTCAAAATTTTATTCATAACTTAGTAATTCCTAGTATAATTTCCTTTGGGCTAGTTGGGGAAAGAAGTAGGGAGTCAGGGTTTCTATTTAAATTTGTTGGTGATGTGGTATAATATTTATTGGAAGATTTTATATCACATAGTAATTGTTCACTGATACTTTTGAAACTTTGTATTTAAAGCACTGGATACTTCTTCTGGATTTGTAATTTGTCTTTTTGGTCAAGCTGGAGGTTTACAATTTGAAGGGCTCAATTCCTACATGCTGTTTCACTATCTTCCACATGGCTTTCATTTTGTTCCTGGCTGTTATTATATGGTGATCATTTCCCATTTTTTAGCTGCTTTTATGACTTTTTGAAGCACACCAGAAATTCTTCAGTAACATTTTGTGTTTTTGAAATTTCATAATGTCTTCTCTTTTCAGCACTAGATTTTTTAAGCCTGTTGTCAGCCCAAATTTTTGGTTTCTATATGGAAAAGAAATAGTGAAATAATGTGAGAATATTTCCATAAACATGTCACTTTTTTTAGATGTGTCCTCACATGTGTATACACTGCGTGATCAAAAGTATCCGGACACCTCCAAAAACATACATTTTTCATATTAGGTGCATTGTGCTTCCACCTACTGCCAGGTACTACGTATCAGCGACCTCAGTAGCCATTAGACATCGTGAGAGAGCAGAATGGGGCACTCCATGGAACTCACGGACTTCGAACGTGGTCAGGTGATTCAGTGTCACTTGTGTCATACATCTGTTTGTGAGATTTCCACTCTCCTAAACATCCATAGGTTCACTGTTTCCGATGTGATAGTGAAGTGCAAACGTGAAGAGACACTTACAGCACAAAAGCGTGTAGGCTGACCTCGTCTGTTGTCTGACATAGACCACTGACAGTTGAAGAGGGTCCTAATGTGTAATAGGCAGACATCTATTCAGACCATCACACAGTAATACCAAAGTGCATCAGGACCTACTGCAAGTACTGTGATAGGTGGGAGGTGAGAAAAGTTGGATTTCATGGACAAGCACCTGCTCATAAGCCACACATCACGCCAGTAAATGCCAAATGACGCCTCGCGTGGTGTAAGAAGTGTAAACATAGGACGATTGAACTGTGGAAAAACATTGTGTGGAAAGATGAATCATGGTACACAATGTGGCGATCTGATAGCAAGGTTATGTATTGCGAATGCTCGGTGAAGTCATCTGCCAGTGTCTGTAGTGCCAACAGTAAAGTTCGGATGCGGTGGTGTTATGGTGTGGTCGTGTTTACAGGGAGGGGGCTTGTACCCCTTGTTGTTTTGCATGGCACTATCACAGCACAGGCCTACATTGATGTTTTAAGCACCTTCTTGCTTCCCACTGCTGAAGAGCAATTCGGGGATGGCAACTGCATCTTTCAACACGATCAAGCACCTGTTCATAATGCGTGGCCTGTGGTTACATGACATTAACATCCCTGTAATGGACTGGCTTGCTCAGAGTCCTGACCTGAACTCTATAGAACACCTATGGGATGTTTCGGAATGCCGAAATCGTGCCAGGCCTCACCGGCTGGCATTGATACCTCTGTGAAGAATGGGCTACTATTCCCCAAGAAACCTTCCAGTACCTGATTGAACATATGCCTGCGAGAGTGGAAGCTGTCATCAAGGCTAAGGGTGGGCTAACACCATATTAAATTCCAGCATTATGGATGGAGGGGCTCACAAACTTGTAAATCATTTTCAGACGAGTGTCCAGATACTTTCAATCACATAGTGTGTCATTCCTTTTTTTTTTTTTTTTTTTTTTTTTTTTTTTTTTTTTTGTGCTTGAGGTGTTCTAAGTTTTGCTTGTGAAAATTTCTACCTTTTCTTGTCATTTGTGGTTAAGTATTGCCAGTGGAATTCAATAAATTGTGCACAGTGATTACTGAAACCTATATTCACACTTCCGATTCTGTATGAATATTTCTCTGAATTTATCAGTGCCTGATCTGTAATACCGGTGGATGATTTGGTTACTCTGGTAGGGGATTTAATGATGTTGAGTTGTTGTAAGTTTTTAATAAGGCCTTAAAGTTTAATCTGTCTTTTATTTATTTAGTCGTGTTCCATAGATCCAGTATACAAGAGCATTGTATGGGTGTGTAACGAGTCATAATTATACATGAGAAGAATAGCCTACTTATAGATGCAAATTGCAGTGTGTGTAAAGGAACAAAATGTGTTACCTATTACAAGCTTAAGCACTTTACAAGTAAAACAGAGGTGTAAAACAATACAATAATAACTTACAACTATTCCATATTAAGCTATAGCTTTTATAGAAGTGAAGTACATTGTTATTCTGACATAGGCCATCATGTTCTGTTACAAAGTGGTAACGGCAAATCTTACAAGTCAGTGTACCATATCTGACTAACAATATAGAAGTGTTTATGTCAAAGAACTCACCAAGAGAGTAAAAAGAGTGTTCCAGAAGATATTCTTTTAATTTACTTTTAAATTGTGGTATTACAGTACTAAGATTTTTTATGTCCATAGGAAGTGCATTAAACACCTTTTTGCTTGAGAAGTGTACACCTTTTTGCACTAGGCTCAAGTTTTTCCCATCCACATGCAAGTCGTGTTTTGATCTTGTGTCATAGTCATGACAATCACTGTTGCTTTTGTGCATGGGTTGGTTCTTAAGCAAAAATGACCTAAGGGATAGGATGTATTGTGAGGCCCCTGTTAATATTTTGGTTGTTTTATAAATATTTCTGCATGAATGATTTCTACCACTCCACATAGAATTTGGATTGCTCTTTTCTGAGTGACAAGTACTTTATTTGCCATTGGTTGATTTCCCCAAAACATTATGCAATATGACAACTATGAATAAAATAGCCAAAATAAACAGCCTTAACAGGGTCAGTATTTGCAGTCGCTCCTCTAATACATAATAAGTTGCTGAACTAAGTCTTTTTCCCAAGTCCAGAATATGGCTCAACCAATTTAATTTATTGTTGATGTGGAGGCCTAAAAATTTATAAGAATATGCTTGATGTATATCTTGATCATTACAGCTTAGACTTATGTCCTCCTGCACTTTCTGAGACCCATGGAAATGAATGTACTGTCTTTTTAAAAGTCAGGCATTTGCAGATGAATCATTTATAGATATCATTGAACACAAAATTGGCAGATGTTGCAATGTAACTATCAGATGTTTTTTCAACTAAAAGAGATGTATCATCTACAAAGAGAGTAAATTTGGTAGTAGCTTTTGTACAGTGTGGAAGGTCATTAAGAAAAATAAGAAAGAACAAAGGGGCTAGCACAAAACCCTGTGGCACTCCTGTACATACTGTTCCCCAACCACATGAGACTATTCTGCCATCTCTATAATTAAGCAATACCCTCTGCTTGCTATTCAGTTAGGTATGATAATATGATGCTTGGAATCCAAATTGACAATGGCTAAGAGCCTTGTGGATGTTCATGTGCTCAACTATTCTCTTATGTATAAGTTTCTCAAGAACTTTGGAGAAACTTGTTAAAAGGGAAATATGGCAGTAGTTAGAAGCATCAGTTTTATCCCCTTTCTTGACTAGTGGTTTCACATCTGCATACTTTATTCTGTCTGGGACGATTCCTTGTTGAAGGGATTCATTAAATACATGGCAAAGTATTACACAAATGGCATTATGAGAATGTTTAAGTATCTTAGAGGAAAGATTATCCAAACCAGATGAATTTTTGGCCTGCATTTTAGTGATCATCCTTTTCATCTTTCCGTCAGTAACTGGGGCTATATGCACTTTACTTATTTTGCACAATCCACATTCTTTCAGAAGGTCCATAACCTCATTGACCGAGCCCTTACAACTGGTTTTCTTGGAAGCTGTTAGAAAGTGCTCATTAAGGACACTTGCAACTGTATAAGTTTCTTTAATCAAACTACCACAATGTCTTACTTCTACGTTAAAAACACTATAATCTTTTTTCCTCAGCTCCATTTTGATAGCACTCCAGATGATTTTTATTTTATTGTTTGAGTTGTCCTTTTGAGATTTAAAATGTAGTGTTTTAGAGCACATTGTAATCCTTTTCAGTATTTTACAATGTGATCGATAACGTTCTTTTGCAGTAGGCTCATCAGAACGTCTTTTATGCAACTCTCTTTTTGTCTTACATGAGATTTTTATCCCTTTTGTAATCCGGGGTTTCATTTTGCAAGCCTGGGGATTCATTTTTACAGTTTTTTTGGTGAAATACTGCTTCAAAAAGAGATATAAATTCATCTGTGAATAGGTTGAATTTAATATTAACATTACTTTCTTTATATACTGGGCTCCAGTCAATCTGCTGCAAGAGCTTATTGAAATTTTCTAACAGTGATTGTTCTGAAACAACTAAAAACTGATTTACATTTAATGCTCAGACATATGTTATTAATGAGAATTTGACCTACAGTACTACTGCTAAACTTATCAATAAAGATGATGTTGATAAGGCTTACACTGGTATCTGTCACTCGGGTAGGAAATTCAACTACTGGAGTTAGAGTGAAGGCTCATAACAAATGTTCTAGTTCTCTTTTATTGGTGTTGTCTGTAAGGAAGTTTACATTAAATTTACCCAGAATGACTAACTGCTTAGCCTTTGAATATATTTTTAACAAAACTGATTCAAGCTGTTTTAAGAAAACACAAATTTTCCCTGCAGTAGCTGTATATATTGTCACCACTGTAACAGATCTATTAGCAGCAAAAATTTCAGATCCACAGGCTTCAAAATAAAATGAAAATCTTTACAATACATACGTAAGTGGTTTTTTTTGGGGGGGGGGGGGAGGGGGGGGGGGGAGATAGGGCAAAGTCCTCTGTCCTTGTAAGTGATAATATATTTTATGTCAACCATTTTTCACTAACACATATAAGTGTCTTTAAATTCACCTGATGACAATATTCCCATCTCATTAACTTTATTTGATAGGTACTGCACATTTTGGTGGAGGAACATAAATTTTAATGGTGGCATATTTACTTGGTTGCTTAGGCCTGTCTTGGTTTAACAGACATGAAATATCATTCATTACATTTTACTATTGTAGATTTCTTCCCCCAGTGATGTTTTACAAGATGAATTTAATATTTCTCTGGAATAAAAAAAAAAAAAAAAAAAAAAGAAAAACCATTGTGATTCTTCCCATTGTGTGTGAGGTGAGTTGGTGCGTAGTGACAAGGCGTTTCAGCAGTGGTTTTTGAAATTTTAACTTGTGGCACTGCAATTTGATGGGTGCTTCTTCTTGCTGTTTCAGCTTTTCTTCAATCATTGGAGTATTTGGTTGTTCAATTGAAACTGGTGATTCCATTTCTGCTGCTATAATTGGAGGTTGCACTAAGCCTGGCTGATTTTGATTTAATTGTTTCAGTGCTTTGCGTCCATGCTTCTGTGCATTCCATAGACAGAGAAGTCTTCCTTTTTTTGGCTGCCTGCATTAATATATGTTACATTACTGAAAAGCTCACATATTCTCCTGTATTTTCAGTAGTTGCTACTATTTCTGCATTTACACAAGATGTTTTCATGAGGTCGTGTCTCAGAGGTATGCTTATTATAAATCCTTTCATGCCCATAACCTTTTCCAATGCTTTTCTTATTCCAATGCTTTTCTTAAAGATTGCAAAACAAACTTAGCCTCATTTTTATAGACACCATTTGCTCCAACTGAAATAATGCAAGAGTTACAACTTCCTTGATTAATGTATGTGTCAGTGTTGAGTAATGTCTGGCAGTGGAGTAACTGGTTTCACAAGTCCAGACTCGTTAATTTATTAGTTTGTCATTCACAATCTCTGCCAATCCTTTTCCATCACTATCTGAAAGCAAATAAATAATGCCAGCACCTTGTTTTGTGTGTTGGCTGTTAATTTTTGTTGTTTTCAGCTTTTAAACTTTCTGTTGCAGATTTGCATCGCTTGGTCTGTTTGTTTGTTTCTGATAGCACGCTAAATTTGTTTGTGCACATGATCTTGGTTCATTCAGTAACTTTCTTTGAGAATGTGATACTTCACTTTTCTCTTTGTTTGGAGTTTCAAGATTATTGTGAGGCAAGTTTGATTTGTTTGCATGCTTGTGCTCATTATTTTCCACTGTCACACTATTAACTGTTTGTGTGTGAGCAAAGCTGGAATCTTTCTTTTCAGTCACCTCCTCCTTTAATGCTCCATCAGTCTAGTCTGAGAATATTCACTTGCCTCTATAGAGTTGATGCATCTCCACCAGAAAGCTAAAATCAAACAGTTATCTAAACTGAAACCAGACCCAACATCCACTAAAGATCAACAATTTGCAGAATATGTCATTAACTTATCGAACCTAAATTTAACTTCTGAAGTATTCCAAAATTTAAATAAGGGGATTAAATATGATCCAAAATGTAATATTTCTGGAAAACAGCTGGATATACTGTAAGTGTATCTTTGATATTCTTTGTCAGACAACGTATAAACAAAACATCTGGTACCACATGAACTAAAAATTATAAATGCAGGTAGGTTCAATGCTAGTTGTAGGGAGCAAAGAGTGTTGACAACACTAAGGAAAAAACCGTCTTCTCAAGAAGTGATAGCCACCAAAGCTGATCAGGTGAACAGCTTTGGTGGCAAAAAGTTGGAATATATTGAAAAAGTGTTTACATTCATTATTCCTGTAGATTTCCTCAGTTACATAATGAGCCCACTATAAAATATGCAGTAGACATGAAGCACTGCATTAAAACCTTTAAAACCTGCCCATCAATATTTACTGACAGTCACTGCAAATACCTCACAGACACGCTATCCAACAGCACCCAGGTTGTATGGGTTACATAATATTCACAAAGAAGGTATTCCAATAAGACTTGTAGTGTCTTCAATTTCAGTATTTTACCATAAATTAGCCAAAGAGAGAGAGAGATTCACTGATTAAAGCAAAAACAAAATTTCAAATACCTAATTTGCTTCCATTAATGCAAAAACTAAAAAATGTACCCATTCCACCTACTGCAAAAAAGTTGTCTCACTCCATCTCAGCGGGCTATTTTGCAACATTCCTGTTGGAGAGGCTATGGAAATTTTGGCAGAATTGTTATATAAAACCAGAACAAATCCAGTGGAGAAACAGGATATAAGATTGGCTACTGAGACATGGTTAAAGCAAAATTATTTCCAATTCTAACAGACTCTCTGCAGTCAGATGGGTTATCAGTGGGGTCCTCGCTGAGCTCCTCATTAGATGAAAAGTTTATGGATTATTTTGAGCAAACATTTTTAGGCAAAGAGCCCCTAATGTCTAAAAACAGAACTGCACTAGATATGTGGATGATTTACTGTGATTGTGGTCAGGTACCACCAGACAATTAAATAAATTTTTCCATCTTTTAAATTCACCCCACACTAAAATCAAGTTTACTATGGATTTGGGATCAGACTCAATGTGCTTTTTAGACATTACCATTGACATTAGCAAGCAAAAGCAGTTGTTTAAGAATGCGGGAAAGCAATTTCTACTGACACAGGAATACCTGCCAATTCCCAGCATCCCATAACACACAGGCATGCAGCATTCCACTCTGTGGTGCATTGCCTGCCATCTGTACCCCAAATCAAATCAGATTTTGAAAATAAATTAAAACTAATTAAAGAAATAGCATACAGCAATAGTTATAGCTATACTCTAATTGAGAACGTACTTTGTAGAAAGAAGAGAGAGAGGATAAGAGCACTTCTGTGTCCTGCTCAGGAAGCACTAAACCACACTAAAAACACATGGGACACCATGCTATATGTAGATAGGAATTCACAGATACTTGCCAGTGAGCTAAAATCAGAAGCTATACTCCACATCTTTATGCCACAAATACTTTTGTCACATTCTATTCAACAATATGTAAAGAGAAGATTCCACCTGAAGAAAAAAGTGGAATTAACAGGATATCTTGCAGTCTGCCATGTTGGTCAGTCAGGTAGGGCTGCAACTACTAGACTAACTGAGTAAGAAAGGAGCTGGAGACTCCATCTTTGCTCAACATGGTCTGAATGAATGTTATTCTTATGATATTCAATGTTACATTCTACATAGAAAAACTAAAGGCACAAAAGTAACATGATTCACAATTCTGCCCATTAATGAACACCAGTCAGTGAATCCTGACCTGATTCTCAATGACCAAACACAGTTTCATTATTCACGCTTACTAAAGTACCTACACTATGTACTTAAAAGTATCCGGACACCAGGCTGAAAATGACTTACAAGTTCGTGACACCCCTCCATTGGTAATGGTGTTGGCTTACCCTTAGCCTTGATGACAGCTTCCACTGTCACAGGCATACATTCAATCATGTGCTGGAGGGTCTCTTGGGAAATGGCAGCCCATTCTTCATGGAGCACTGCACTGAGGAGAGGTATTGATGTTGGTCGGTGAGGCCTGGCACGATTTCGGCGTTCCGAAACATCCCAAATGTGTTCTATAGGATACAAGTCAGGACTCTGTGCAGGCCAGTCCATTACAGGGATGTTAATGTCATGTAATCACAGGCCGTGCATTATGAACAGGTGCTTGATCGTATTGAAAGATGCAATTGCCATCTCCGAATTGCTCTTCAACAGTGGGAAGCAAGGAGGTGTTTAAAACGTCAATGTAGGCCTGTGCTGTGATAATGCCATGCAAAACAACAAGGGGTGCAAGCCCCCTCACTGAAAACATGACCACACCATAACACCACCACCTCCGAATTTTATTGTTGGCACTACACACACTGGCAGATGACATTCACTGGACATTCGCCATACCCACACCCTGCAATCGGATTGCCACATTGTGTACCGTGATTTGTCACTCCACATAATGTTTTTCCACTGTTCAGTCATCCAATGTTTACACTCCTTACACCAAGCGAGGCGTCATTTGGCATTTACCGGTGTGATGTGTGGCTTATGAGCAGCTGCTCGACCACGAAATCCAAGTTTTCTCACCTCCCGCCTAACTTTCAGAGTACTTGCAGTGGATCCTGATGCAGTTTGGAATTACTGTGTGATGGTCTGAATAGATGTCTTCCTATTACACATTACGGCCCTCTTCGACTGTCGGCTGCTTCTTTGTCAACAGATGAGTTCAACCTATTCGCTTTTGTGCTGTACGTGTCCCTTCACATTTCCACTTCACTATCACATCGGAAACAGTGGGCCTATGGATGTTTAGGAGTGTGGAAATGTCGCGTACAGATGTATGACACAAGTGACACTCAATCACCTCACCATGTTCGAAGTCCGTGAGTTCCGTGGAGCACCCCATTCTGCTTGCTCATGGTGTCTAATGACTACTGATGTCACTGGTATGGATTAGCTGGCAATAGGTGGCAGCACAATGCACCTAATATGAAAAACATATGTTTTGGGGGCTGTTTGGATACTTTAAATGAAATAGTATAACAGCAGCCGTTTAATATTTTTTTCTCTCTGTTACATAACATGCTTCTTATAATCATTCCACGTGCACGTTCCATGGACACCTTTATCCCCTCTGCCCCCCTTCCTCCTTTTTCGATATATTCATCACATCCATCATTTATTTTGCCCATATAACACAGTAGTATATTCCAGAGCTCACTTGTACACCATTTTTGGCCTATGCTATCTTATACTTTTAATATTTCAGTACAAGGGATTACATGATTTATTTGTTCAGATCTTCATTGTGACTTTAATTACGTTGGTGATATTTTTATAGATACATAGTTGCTAAACATCATGTATCTTTGGAAAAACAATTTTTAATCAGCCATAAACTTTCACTGATGATGTAGGACTATCTGTTTGCCCTTAAGTTACCTGAGGATGGCCTAGGAAGCCCAAAATAAATGTTACTGTGGAACATCAGTATTCTGTATTTAAGTGTTTAAAATGCTACAGTATAGTTTATATTATTGCTTCAGGCTTCCTAAAAGTGCAGTTATTAGTTCAGTGATATACCATATCCCTCGAAGCTTTTCAGCTATTGTCACAGAATAAGGAACAAAAATGAATAAGGAACTTATTGCCAATCATTGAAATCCAAATTCACAGGCACAGTACATGTGATACTGCAGCAAGCAATCACTGTCAATGTACAGTATGTTACATAATTCCTGGTACTAATGTTGGCACTAGGTAAGATTGCAAAGCAACTTTGCAGGAAATATTTGGGGTCAGGCACAGATTTTGTTTAACTCTTCAGGCTGGAAAAAAAGGAGTAGTAGCTGTGTATGCAGACACCCACAGTAAGAATGCAGGCCATAAAAAGTTCAGTGACTGTGATAGACAGCAAGTTAAAAGATCGCATAAACAGCTTCCCACATGTTGAAAGCCATGAAAATCATTCCAAGTTGAGTAAAAAGTACTTGAGTCCAGATTTAAACCTATCAAGAATGTCCATTTCATATATATGGTAATGTTTCTGCTGAAATCTGTTCCCTGCAGATTTAACATGTCAGTTATTTAGAGAGATTTTCCACATGTGTCTTTTCACAGGCCTCATACAGTCACATGCAGATTATGTGATGCACTAAGTTTTCACATACAAGATGATAAGGATACCTCAGTTACAGCCGAAGTTGAACAGACAAAAGTACATTGAATTTAATGGGCATTGTTAAATCTGAGTCATAACTCCCCAGTTGTGAAACTACTGTTATATCTATTGATATGAACAAGTGTTACCTGTATCAATGTTAGCACATTAAGTATATATTATAGAAGGAAGACAAATTGGGTTTCATGTCAGTGATAATTAAATTAGTGTAGATTCAGTTTTCATTCCGTAGACTAAAAAATTAGATGATTCTCATGGTTTTGGAACATGTGAGGAAATATAACATAAAACATTTTAGTATAATACTCACTACCCTGATCATTTGTTAGGAGATTGTCAAGGTATGTGAATACATTACAGTAAACTAGAATTTAATATTCACTGAATAAAACCCTATCAGAATGAAACATAGTTATGCACTTTTAATAAATCTATCATACACAAAATACCTAATCTTGACTGTTGTGACAAAGTGCTGTCAAAACTGAAATCCAACAGACATTTTTACTTATGCTGGTCTAACAGTCCCTGTTAAGATATTCATCTATGGAATAGAAGAAGTTGCCTATCAAAAAGTCCTTAAAACTCTGTTTAAATTGGGCTTTATCTGAAACCAAGTTTGTAATGGTTGCTGGCAATTTATTGAGAATGTCTGTTCCTGAATATTGGACCCCTTGTAGGATGAAAGTCATATTATGCGGGGTAGCTCTTAGCTTACTTTATATTTGCTTAAAATCTTCAGTTTGGGCTACTTCAGCATAAAAAAAATTGTCATCTAGCCAGATAATTGTGCTGTCAAAAATAAAAATAGCACAGTTGTGTTTTTAATGATGTTTCTGGTAACTGTGGGATGGTTGGAAGAGTTAATACAGAAGTTTTTGGTTAATGGCTACAGTTTTTTCAGCTCTCGCAGAGGTTTTGCAGTTATGTAGAAATAGAGTCTTTGTTCCACAAGATTTACATAAAATTGTTGAGTCAGCTAAAGCTATGAAATCATTCCATGTAATTTCAGTGCATACAACTGACTTTTTTAATTTTAAAGGTGCTGCTCTGGTGAACCATTGTTGTCAATGCAGGTGCATCTCCAAATGCAGTACAATAAAAGTGCCTCATACTTGTCAGTCTCAAATAGCTATTAAAAATTCTTACTCTGAAACAGAAGACTGGAAAAATGTCATTGTATTCAGTAGAGGAAAGAACATGGCTTTTGTATGCCATGCCATACTTCATCTGAAAGACAAGCCACATTTGTCAGTTGCAAAACAGGAAGACATGTTGGTGATGTTGCCACATTTTTTTTCTTCAATAGCACAGGAAATACTGCAGCAAATTTGACATCTGATCCCCAGAATGGTGTTGTGTAATAAGCAGAGTTCAGTACTGAGAGATTTTTTTCCTTGGATTTGATTTTGTTATTCTTTTGTTGAAAAAAAAAAACCAAGAAGTTCTTTTTTTTTACTGCGGTTGTACTAGTTAAAACATTACAGCTGTATTTCTGTATATGTATAATCACAAATAAAACTTAGTGCCTCAGTTTTATTGGCACATGAAATGGAAACTTTATTACTGACACTTAGAACCAGTCAGCTTCCTGGTATGGCACCTGGAATATTGTTGATAGAGGGGTATTTATTTTCTAATTTGTTTCATTTTTTGCAGTGATGATGTGAGCAGCATAATTCTGTGATACCATGCTGCTTTCCAATTTTTTGTGTACATGTAAGTTATGTACAAATGTGAGATTTGTCATTTAGAATGTTTGACATTTACACTCTTCAGATGTGTTGTTATTGGTGGAAATTTACAGAAAATTGATGCTTCTGACTAATGGAAACTATTTAGGACTGAAGTGCCACATCATTAAGAAGGATGGTCTTAGTATTGGAGCTATGAACTTAATTTTTGAAGAAAAGGTGATATATTATTTGCAGCAAATATCATTAAGGACTACTGAAAAGTTGTTTATTTATACAATTCCTTGATCTGGTTTCTACAGGGCATCTTAAATTTGTGCTGTAAGAAATTCATATTATCTGCTTTTGAACTCAGAAAACTTTAACTTGATTTGTCAAGTTACATCAAAATATGATACCAAATGGCGTAGAATGAAGTTAACAAATTGTGGCATCTTATTCATTTTTGTGTCATCTGTATGTGTATGACATGATGTGCATTGAAAATAATTTCTTGGTCAAGTGTACCAGCAGTTCTTTAATATGCTCCTCCGAACTGAATTTATCATCAAGCTTAATCCAAACAAAGTAATGCTACTATGAACCTCTTCTATTTTCATGTCCCTGTATTTTGTGCCTATGGTATGAGCTGAACTCGGGTAGATCAGTTTGGTTTCCAGAGAAATGAGGGAACATATGAGGCAATACTGACCCTATGACGTATCTTAAAAGATACGTTGAAGGGAGGTGAACCCAGAACCTGTGTTTATAGCTTTTCTAGATTTAGAGAAAGCTTAAGACGATGGAGTCTGCGTATCAACTTTTGTGATCATTTGAGATGCTAAACTGTGTTAGCCATTTTTGCAGAGGAATTGAAGGCCAATTCACACTGGCCACCAAGTCAATGAAAGTCACATGGTCTCAACTCGCATGGCTGTCCGCAACGTTCCTCTTTTTTTGTGATAATTGCGATCTTGGCAAAATGATTTTCAACTGTTTTTATGCGTGAAGTGCACTTACAATACGCGGTAGCTTATGTACGTGCAAGCTGCAGCGCACATTTCTAAGAGTGACATTTATTTGACTCAAATGGTTTGCTGCTTGCAGGAGTATCTAGTATATTACAGAAGGAAGACAGAAGTGCAAAAAACACAAAAAAAACTGCTGGTCTGAAAAATATCATTACTTAAGTGGCGTGGAAGGGGAATTTAACACACTATACAGAGAGCTCGAGGAAGAGGAATCTCCATCTTATGTTTCAGAAAGTCGAAGCACCAGTTTTCTCATTAATTATGTCAAATTGACTCAGAATTATCAAAGGGAACACAGTGTTACGAGCAGCCATCACAGCCTGTTAAAAAATTGGTTTGTTTAAGGTTAAGTTTAGTTGCTAGTCCAGTGCAAAGTTGTGTGCAATAGTCATATCTCCCTCAATACCTTTCCCTTCAAGATTAGTATGTTTTTGATACTTCATATATTTGGCTTCTAGTAGTTCAAATGCTTTATTCATACTGGGGTTAGCTAGTGAAACCAAATAAATATTGATTGCTGACGCTTGTAAAACTGTTTCACACACAATCCAGAATACTACAATAAATAAGCCTGCCACAAA
This sequence comes from Schistocerca serialis cubense, assembly GCF_023864345.2. NCBI lineage: Eukaryota > Metazoa > Arthropoda > Insecta > Orthoptera > Acrididae > Schistocerca > Schistocerca serialis. The sequence goes on from NC_064640.1 coordinate 217,885,425, forward strand.
CACATATTTAAACAAAGGCAACTTGCAGTGTCTGAAGATTTCAGTCCATTTCTTTGTGAAAGACTACAAATGCCTGACAACATTGAAATAAATTCCACCAGTTATAGGTGGTTCCCAACCTGGGGGTAATTACCCCCTGAAATTTTATGAGGGGGGGAAAACTGAACAATTCGATTCTGTTTCAGTCATGAAACTAAATTATTTTTAAAAGATCATTTTGTTAAACTCTAATACTGATTGCATACATGATCAATAATCACTTTTTCTCAGTTAGAAACTTGGAATTCACAGGTTACTCACATATTCCACTCAATACATATGTTGTTCCTTGTCCGGTACAGTGCTGATGATAAAAATAAGACATACCTGTAACAAATGCTAAATATCTCAAGAAAATGTCTTCTCCAAGTTGTAGATAGTAACTGCAGTAGTCCAGTAACAGGTTCATTTTACTCGCTTCGAGACAGATAAATAAATTAATTGACAGCACAACACAGCAGTAACTACATAAGGGCCACTGTAGTGCTGTACACAGTGCTATTATTATTATTATTATTATTATTATTATTATTACTATTAGAGTGGTTAGACAAAAAGCATTAACAGCATGAAATTGTCCAATTTCTGTCAGTTTAGAAGTAAGGAGTGATTTACAAACAGTATGTACAGTGCACACATGTGAACCTGTTTGATTTTAGAAGGGATTGTAATGTGCAGGTCAGGCAAGTGCCACAATGGAGAGGAGTAATGCAGGGGAAGTATGTTTTGTAACAAGTGTCCACCCTCACTGTGGATAGTTAGCTTTCTTGTATTTCAAACACATCAGGGAAATTTGGAAAAAAAAAGAAATCTTCTTTTGTCTCAGTAGATGAAATGATTTATTTATTCTGGTGTCATGCTTCGTTGCTGGCTGGGTGCTGCTGAGTACATGCGCCACGTCCCTTGTCCCACATTACAACTGCTTCTCCCCTTCCTACCACTCCCCTCAGCATGCCATCATTTCTTGTCACTAGCCTAGCAGCTGCCAAAGAGAGGCATGAGGAGTGGTTTGTTTGGATCTGATTCACAGAGGCTGTAGACACAGTGGCCTTATACAGTGGTCATGTGTGCATGAGTTGTGTCAGAGTGACTGTGTGTGTGCTCTTGTTTTCTGTCAAAATCTATGGCTGAAATTTTATTTGTGAGAGGATGATTGTCTTTTCCATGTGCCTCTCTGCGGCTCAGCAGTCATCTTTACAGTGAGTCGCTACCGATCCTCATTATTATTGATTCTCAAGAGTATTTGAACAATTTATCTGTTGCATGGATTGATAACTGCAGTCTCATTTCATGGACATGCTGTCTGTGGCTCACAAATAGCTGGCCACACAAGTGGATTTTCATGACGGGCCAAAACCGCTGGCCATTTCTGCAGATATCTAACAGATCGGGCCTGCCAATTTGAAGCCATTCAGTTCCCATTAATGTGCAGCCCCTGTCTATCGGATCTAGTCTCACCAATCTGCCCACAAGCTGGGTCTGTTTGTGTGTGGTGTAATGCAGCAGATTTTCGTGGTTTATCCATGGACAGGACTGCAGTCATCCATAATGCATCGGGCCTGCCGGTCTGAAGTCATTCAGTTCCCGGTAATGTGCAGGCCCTGCCTATCGGATGTAGTGTCACCGATCTGCTCGCAGGCTGGGTCTGTTTGTGTATGGCATAGTGCAGCAAATTTTTGTGGATTATCCATGGACCCAGGACTGCAGTGCTCCTCAGCTGGCCAGAGGCCATGGGTGAATTGTGACTGTCTCACTGCAAGTATGTTGTGCAATGTGGCGTTTTGTCGACATTTTATTTGTTCTAGTACAATTTGGCACTTCAGAAGTACACCACTGAGCATTAAAATTTCTACACCAAGAAGAAATGCAGATGATAAATGGGTATTCATTGGACAAATATCTTATACTAGAACTGACATGTGATTACATTTTCACACAATTTGGGTGCATAGATCCTGAGAAATCAGTACCCAGAACAACCGGCTCTGGCCCTAATAACGGCCTTGATATGCCTGAGCATTGAGTCAAACAGAGCTTGGGTGGCGTGTACAGGTACAGCTACCCATGTAGCTTCGACATGATACCACAGTACATCAAGAGTAGTGACTGGTGTATTGTGATGGGCCAGATTGACCAGATGTTTTCAATTGGTGAGAGATCTGGAGAATGTGCTGGCCAGGGCAGCAGTTGAATATTTTATGTATCCAGAAAGGTCCGCACAGGACTTGCAATGTGCGGTCGTGCACTATCCTGCTGAAATGTAGGGTTTCGCAGGGATCAAATGAAGGGTAGAGCCATGGGTTGTAACACATCTGAAATGTAACATCCACTGTTCAAAGTGCCGTCAATGTGAACAAGAGGTGACCGAGACGTGTAACCAATGGCAGCCCATACCACCACGCCCGGTAATACGCCAGTATGGCATTGATGGATACACGCTTCCAATGTGTGTTCACTGCGATTTCGCCAAACACAGATGCGACCACCATGATGCTGTAAACAGTACCTGTATTCATCCGAAAAAATGACGTTTTGCCATTTGTGCACCCAGGTTCGTCGTTGAGTACACATCGCAGGTGCTCCTGTCTGTAATGCAGCGTCAATGGTAACCGCAGCCATGGTCTCCGAGCTGATAGTCGGTGCTGCTGCAAACATTGTTGAACTGTTCGTGCAGATGGTTGTAGTCTTGCAAACATCCCCATCTGTTGACTCAGGGATCGAGACTTGGCTGCACGATCCATTACAGCCACGCGGATAAGATGCCTGTCATCTTGACTGCTAGTGATACGAGTCCGTTGGGATCCAGCACGGCGTTCCGTATCACCCTCCTGAACCCACCGATTCCATATTCTGCTAACAGTCATTGGATCTCGACCAACGCGAGCAGCAATGTCGCGACACAATAAACCACAATTGCGATAGGTTACAATCCGACCTTTATCAAAGTCGGAAACGTGATGGTACACATTTCTCCTCCTTACACGAGGCATCACAACAATGTTTCACCAGGCAACGCTGGTCAACTGCTGTTTTTGTATGAGAAATTGGTTGGAAAGTTTTCCTTATGTCAGCACATTGTAGGTGTTGCCACCGGCGCCAACCTTCTGTGAATGCTCTGAAAAGCTAATCATTTGCATATCACAACATCTTCTTCCTGTCGGTTAAATTTCGCATCTGTAGCACGTCATCTTCGTGGTGTAGCAATTTTAATGGCCAATAGCGTAGGTTGTGTGATAGAAAGTATGGATGATAAGAAGAAGAAAATTGTGTCAGTTACTGGCGTTTTGTGCACTATGTACTCATATATTTCTCAAAAGAAAAGTCAAACAATACCTGTAAAATAACATATATAACACAGTGGGTAATAACAGACAGTAACGAACATAGTAGAATCAATATTTTATTCGCCAATAACAGTATTAGTTTACCCAATTCTTCCCCTCCTTATACACTTCTTTTAAGAGGCCTACTTTTTTCTGAGGTTATTTCTGAAATCAGTGAAGGTATATTAAATCAGTGTTGCAACTCCAAGGAAATGTGTATTTTTGTCACCAAATGCGTTTTGTTTTATTGAAATAAAATAACATCAGTGGTCTTAATGAAACACACATACCATTTGGCTTGCTTCTTCCATCTAAAAACAGTTTATTACAAACAATGTTGATGTTAGTGCTTAAGATTTTTGCTCGCATCAGGAAACGCCATCTGCTTGCAAGATATCTCCTCGTTTGCACTATTGTTTCTTGTACTGTAGCTACAAAGACAGATTGTCAACTTACATCTCAACTTACCCTTGAGACCTCAAAATCTGTCAGGGAAAAAACCTAAAACTTGACTGGAAATCGCAGAATTTCACTTGGGGAAACTTGTGGCAACCCTGTTAATGCTTCATTTTAAAAATAAGTGTTCCAAGAAAAGTCTCTTGTTCTGCAGTTTAGTTAGGTGCTAAAATTAGTGAGAATGTGGGAGAGGAGGGAGGGTGGGGTACTAGCTAATGTCTGATTGCATTTAGGGGTAATGGTCTAAGAAAGGGTGGGAACCATTGTACTAATTAATTTGATTCTATTCACAGCACTTTTTTGACTTCAAGATGCAGCCATATTGCAATCCATTTCATTGTAGAACATTAAGTATGGAACCTCTAAGTATAAAAATCCACTATACAAATGTAGTAGAGGGCAAGTAATTTAGCACAATCATAGAGTGAGATTTTCACTCTGCAGGCAGGTTCGCAGAAGAGCTTCTGTGAAGTTTGGAAGGTAGGAGGCGAGGTACTGGCAGAATTGAAGCTGTGAGGACGGGTCGTGAGACGTGCTTGGATAGCTCAATTAGTAGAGCACTTGCCCGCAAAAGGCAAAGATCACGAGTTTGAGTCTCGATCCGGCACTCAGTATTAACACAGTCATGTTGTACAATTCAGACTGCTACCTCTCTGCTTCAATTCATCATTCGTCATTTATTATAAATTTTAACAAAAGAAATAACAAAACGAACCAATTTATAAACGAACATCAAACAAGTGATATCAGCCACAAACACCATGACAAAACGAAATATGGAGGCCTGCACATGGCCTTATAGCCATAGCAGGAGGAAGTGAGCTTGTGCGCCACATCTTCAACAACAGACGGATGACGTCAACCATTAAATCTTTCTTCCCGAGAAATCTGGATGGTGCCGTGATGGCTCGTGTGGATGCTGCCAGCTGCAATGCGTTGCACAATGTTTTGATGTGACTCAACGACCAGTGTAAATTGACCTTAAAGGCGTAGCTCATTATATCTTCAATTGGTATATTCGCTGTGGTTTTGGAATCTATTGATGCCTTTATTTTCTTTGAAAATGTGAACCTGCCAACTTTCGTGGAAAAAATGAGCTCAGTACTCTTTGTAAATGGTAAATTTGAAAGTCAAAGAATCAACGACACCGTGTAGCTCGATCAATTAACTTATAAAAATTGCCCCCAAGTAGCAGCGTGGCACGGAGTCCACGTTATAAACTCGATGCAAGTACAGAATTACCTTCAGAAATGATTCAGTTGTTAAAATTAAAAACTGAAATGTCCAGCGCCAAATGTCCATATTGTTGACCAGTTACAAGTAACATATGAGGGTGATTTGAAAAGTTCTCAGATCGGAATAGAAAAAAAGTACTTACATCACTGAAACTTATTTTATTTTTCAATTTGTTCCCCTTGTAGATTAATGCACTTGGTCCAACGATGTTCTGGTACCTTGATCCCATCTCGAAAATGAGTTTCCTCCAGGCCTGAAAAATAATTGTCAACTCCAGCTATCAATTCTTTGTTTGAAGTGAATCTTCGTCCATCAAAAAAAATTTTCGGTTTTTGGAACAGATGGAAGTCTGACGGAGCTATACCAGGTGAATAAGGCGGATATGGCAACAATTCATACCTTAGTTCGTGTAATCGACCACACGTTTTTGATCCAGCGTTAAGAGTCACGGCACCCATCTTGCAGATATTTTTTTCATTTCTAATTCTTCAGTTAAAATGTGATATACCCTTTCAGATGACATGAAAAGACGCACCAAAACTCTTTAAAATGCGTGGAAAAAAAGATCAGTTAAGTGAAGTGCTGCCGTAACATAAGACTAATATAATAAATTAAAAATTGAATGAAATTAATTTCTTGAGATGTAAATAAAAGTTATCCTCTTTCATGACGTAAACTGAAATAAAATCATCGCAATAAAGGAAACTAAAAATTTCTTGTTCATTACGTATGTATGTTCCATTTAGTGAATTCTTCAAACTTTTAGTTCGAGTTTGAATTCCTGTCTAGTACTTTTTCATTTTCGTTCGTAGTTACGCGCAGTGTCACCTGACTCTCGTATGAAGGATACTATTTCAGGGTTTTGCCGAGGCCTTTATGGCTACCGCAGTGGCCCCGGTGCCCACAAAGTCCCTACCGTAATTCGTCCTCAGCAGCTATCCCTTACATGTTGTCATTACTTTTATACATTTCACAACAAAAAATTGTAGAGCTATATGTATCTTATCCTACATCCATTTTTTGAAGAACGATGTTTAGCATATTATCAAATTGTACATTGTGATCTTTAAATGAGAGTGCTCGATAATACTGTTTTTCGATATGCGTTCAGAATTCCTGTAGACTATCATCCCCTTTCTTGTTGATTATATATGTAAACAGGCAGAATACGGTGCTGCGGTCGGCGACGCCTATATAAGACAACAAGTGTCTGGGGCAGTTGTTAGATCGGTTACTGCTGCTATAATGGCAGATTATCAATATTGAAGTCAGCTTGAATGTGGTGTTATAGTCGGCGCATGAACGGTGGGACACAGCATCTCCGAGGTAGAGTGAATATCAGGAATCCGGTAAAACATCAAATCTCCGGCTTCGCTGTGGCCGGAAAAAGATCCTGCAAGAATGGGACCAATGTCGACAAAAGAGAATCGTTCAATGTCACAGAAGTGCAACTATTCCGAAAATTGCTGCAGATTTCATTGCTGGGGCATCAACGTGTGTCCTCATGCGAACCATTCAATGAAACATTATCGATATGGGCTTGCGGAGCCAAAGGCCCACTCATCTACCCTTAATGACTGCACGACACAAAGCTTTACGCCTCGCCTGGGCCGTCAACACCGACATCAACTGTTGATTACTGGAAACATGTTGCCTGGTCGGACGAGTCTCGTTTCAAATTGTGTCGAGCAGATGGACTTGTACGGGTATGGAGACAACCTCATGAATCAATGGACTCTGCATGTCAGCAGTGGACTATTCAAGCTGGTGGAGGATCTGGTAATGGTGTGGGGCGTTTGCATTTGGAGTGATATGGGAACCCTGATAAATCTACAGGGTGTTTCAAAAATGACCGGTATATTTGAAACAGCAATAAAAACTAAACGAGCAGCGATAGAAATACACCGTTTGTTGCAATATGCTTGGGACAACAGTACATTTTCAGGCAGACAAACTTTCGAAATTACAGTAGTTACAATTTTCAACAACAGATGGCGCTACGGTCTGGGAAACTCTATAGTACGATATTTTCCACATATCCACAATGCGTAGCAATAATGTGGCTTAGTCTCTGAATGAAATTACCCGAAACCTTTGACAACGTGTCTGGCGGAATGGCTTCGCATGCAGATGAGACGTACTGCTTCAGCTGTTCAATTGTTTCTGGATTCTGGCGGTACACCTGGTCTTTCAAGTGTCCCCACAGAAAGAAGTCACAGGGGTTCATGTCTGGCGAATAGGGAGGCCAATCCACGCCGCCTCCTGTATGTTTCGGATAGCCCAAAGCAATCACACGATCATCGAAATATTCATTCAGGAAATTAAAGACGTCGGCCGTGCGATGTGGCCAGGCACCATCTTGCATAAACCACGAGGTGTTCGCAGTGTCGTCTAAGGCAGTTTGTACCGCCACAAATTCACGAAGAATGTCCAGATAGCGTGATGCAGTAATCGTTTCGGATCTGAAAAATGGGCCAATGATTCCTTTGGAAGAAATGGCGGCCCAGACCAGTACTTTTTGAGGATGCAGGGACGATGGGACTGCAACATGGGGCTTTTCGGTTCCCCATATGCACCAGTTCTGTTTAGTGACGAAGCTGTCCAGGTAAAAATAAGCTTCGTTACTAAACCAAATGCTGGCCACATGCATATCGCCATCATCAATCCTGTGCACTATATCGTTAGCGAATGTCTCTCGTGCAGCAATGGTAGCGGCGCTGAGGGGTTGCCGCATTTGAATTTTGTATGGATAGAGGTGTAAACTCTGGCGCATGAGACGATACGTGGACGTTGGCGTCAGTTGGACCGCAGCTGCAACACGGCGAACGGAAACCCGAGGCCGCTGTTGGATCACCTGCTGCACTAGCTGCGCGTTGCCCTCTGTGGTTGCCGTACGCGGTCGCCCTACCTTTCCAGCACGTTCATCCGTCACGTTCCCAGTCCGTTGAAATTTTTCAAACAGATCCTTTATTGTATCGCTTTTCGGTCCTTTGGTTACATTAAACCTCCGTTGAAAACTTTGTCTTGTTGCAACAAAACTGTGTTCTAGGCGGTGGAATTCCAACACCAGAAAAATCCTATGTTCTAAGGAATAAACCATGTTGTCTACAGCACACTTGCACGTTGTGAACAGCACACGCTTACAGCAGAAAGACGACGTACAGAATGGCGCACCCACAGACTGCGTTGTCTTCTATATCTTTCACATCACTTGCAGCGCCATCTGTTGTTGAAAATTGTAACTACTGTAATTTCGAAAGTTTGTCTGCCTGAAAATGTACTGTTGTCCCAAGCATATTGCAACAAACGGTGTACTTCTATCGCTGCTCGTTTAGTTTTTATTGCCGTTTCAAATATACCGGTCATTTTTGAAACACCCTGTAGATACGACTCTGACAGGTGACATGTACGTAAGTATCCTGTCTGACAACCTGCATCCATTCATATCCACTGTGCATTCAGACGGACTTGGGCAATTCCAGCAGGACAATGCGACACCCCACAAATCCAGAATTTCTACAGAGTGGCTCCAGGAACACACTTCTGAGTTTAAACAGTCCTGCTGACCACCAAACTTTCCAGACATGAACATTATTGAGCATAGCCGGGATGTCTTGGAACGTGCTGTTCAGAAGAGATCTCCAACCCCTCGTACTCTTTACAAATTTATGGACAGCACTGCAGGATTCATGTTATCAATTCCCTCCACCACTACTTGTCCACCCACGGTAGCTGAGTGGTCAGTGCGACAGAATGTCAACCCTAAGGGCCCTGGTCATCACTTCTGTATCTAAGCTGGTCGTAGGTTGCGTTCCAAAAATGAACAGCATTGAGGCAGAAGTGATGACACGTTATGCAGGACCTGACCATCATTTCGCAAGACGATGCTCAAGCACGTACAGTGCAAGCTGTTACTGATTTGTTTGACTGATGGGGCTGCTAAGTCCTATACCATCTACTGCACTCCTCTGACTTAAGCCCTCGTGAGTTCAACTCGATTTCTAAACTGAAGGAAACACTTCACAGCATTCGCTTCCGAACAGTTACAAGTTCGTCAGGCAATAGACCGCGCCGTTCGAACTGTCAACACAACTGGTACTGCTAAGAGTATCCTACGACTTCCACATCGCTGGCAACGGGTTATACACAATGCTGGTGACTACTATGAAAGGCAGTAAAACTTTGAAACACGTATCTATTTTGTACGAACTGTAAATAAATAGTTGCTACTATTAAAGTTCCAACCCTCGTATTTACTGTCAGTTCTTTTAATCACAGGTATTTTTCTTTTTATCTCCTTCCAGATATGCAAACAGCTATCACATGTGAATCGATGTGACAGCGTGTTGACAGGGAAATATTTTTGACACAGATTTGTATCGCATAAACCAATACCATGACGTCTCTCATTTGTACTGATAACATTATTTACGACTCTGCATGAGGACTCCTTTATTTCACTTTATAAGATATTTGTGGCGAGATTTTTCCAGACTATCTTCCAATTCTTATCTGAGTATTTCTGTTCAATTCTGTTTCGTTTCATATTCTGCATCATCACTTCTGTCATCGAACGGTTGTTTGCATCTGACTGGTTTCTTCACTTGGCTCTGATGTGAGTGAGTTCGATGTAAAATCGCCGTTGTAATTTAGGACTGATGGATGCTACATTCGTCCCGGGTCGAGGCTCTTGGGCTCTGTCGCTTTCAGCAGTGCTCCAGTGATGGCGTCTGGACAGTTTTCAGTGCACTCTGAATTTATTTTTACATATAAGGCTGTTGTTTTCTGTGCATACCAATAAGACCTAATCCTCCTTCACCCATGTTTAGCGTTAAAGCATTGGATGCAACGCGGAATATGTGCCCATGGCATGTACAGGGTGTGCATAAAGTCTGGGAACACTTTCAATTATTTATCGCATAAGAACCAAACGTTGTACACATATCATACATATGTCATTTTGAATAGAAACCCTGAGAGTTCTTTTTTTTTTTTTCATGCATACCGCCACAGCGCAGTTTGCCGATAGTCAGCGCATCGCAAACATGGCGAGTTCAGGTGCAGAGCGAGCTTTCTGTGTGTTGGGAGTTCGACAAAAACAAGTGTGCTACAGCTGTTCAGCGGATGTTTGGAGCCAAGTACGGTAAGGAGCCACCAACAAGGAAGGCCATTTACCACTGGCACAACAAATTCGTTACGACGGGTTGCTTGTGCCTGGCAAAGAGAAGCGGACGTCCTAGTGTGAGTGAAGCGAATGTGCCTTGTTACGTCGACAACTGTACAGGCCATTCTTCTTCGCCGAGAGCACTGTCACCAGATATTTCTACTTGGACATGTTGCAGCAATGGCTGATGCCTCAAATGCAATCGGACTCTCTGTTCATTTTTCAGCAGGATGGGGCTCCACCCGATTTTCCTCGTGAAGTTCGTGGGTACTTGAACACGGAGCAGCGGCATCGATGTATCGGCCTTACTACAGAAGGGGACAGCTGTTTCATGAAGTGACCTCCTCGATCACCAGATCTCACTCCCTGTGACCTTTTTCTGTGGGGCACATTAAAGATCTGGTAACAGAGCTCCTGGAGAGAATACGGGCAGCGACTGCCACAGTCGACGATGCCATGCTTGGACGGGTATGGCAAGAATTCTATTACCGTATTGACGTCTACCGGGCCACCATGTTTCGCATATCGAATGTTTGTAAAACAAACAAACAAACAAAAAAAAAGTTTCGCTTCAAAATCCAATATGTATGACATCTGTACAATGTTTATTTCTTGTGCAATAAATAAGTGAAAGATTTACCAGACTTTATGTACACCCTGTATAATTACATACTAGAGTTATTATAGACTTCGCTATGCCCTTTGGAGATTGGCAAGCAATGTCATAAATAAAGTGCTTTTGCCGGGATATTAATATTAACCAACTGAACGTTCTGCAAGACCTTCACGTCTCTGCGTCTGTTTCCTCTTGTTGCGTATCTAATATTAGGTAACATTGCCTTCCAATTCATGGTATTCATTTTAAGTGGGCGCTTATGAAAGACGATTCCTAGGGATTTGTGTTGCTCCGCGTTTTCAGCCCAGTCTAAATACATCTTTACGAAACCTCTTAAGTTTAGCAGGAAACTTTTGGTCTCACTTAACATTGCCCCAGAGGCTTTACTCTACTCGTCCCGTACAGTTTTCAATACACATAACTCTTCTCTGCTCCTGACTAACATACCTAAGTAAAAAAATTTTGCTGAATGCTTTTATTATCTCGACGTAAAACCTAAGGCTTCACCCAAGTATGTTTCCTTCTTTTCCGCCGCTTCTATTCCAAATGCACACGCAAATCCATTCTGGTACAACCAACTGCAACGCATAGTAATAAGTTGTTGTCCGCCATCTTGAACTTTGACGAAAAGTATTATTGTGTAATACCCCTTTTTAGTGTCACGTCAAAGATCTTTGTCAAAGAAATTTGGCGAATATTTGATCATATTTCTTTGTTAAAGGCCGGTATTACACTATTAAATTTCTTTGTCAAATATTTGATCAAAGATGTGATCAAATGTTCGTCAAATATATTTGACAAAGATCTTTGACATGGCGCTAAAAAGGGGTTTTACACTGTCATTATGCTGCCAACATGTTGTTATTAACCGCAGCAGTTGCATGTACCACAATTGCACTGTGTGCACTTGCGGAAGAGAAGTGGGAAAAGAAAGGAAACGTACCTGGGTGAAGCCGTGGGTTTTACGACGACACGATAAAAGCATTCAACAAAACTTATTACGTGAGCTTGTAGTGGAGGACGTCAAGTCGTACATAAAATACTTAAGAATGGATGAACATACATTTCTGTATGTGCTCAGTGAAGTGTATCCTCATATCACAATGTACTGCTTTGCTACAGGAGAGAGTTAGGGTAGGTTAGGTGAGGTCTCCAATCTTCTTAATTTATTTTTGTATTCAGGGTGCCTCCCGTTGTTAAGCACCTCATCAGCTTCATACATCTCTATTAATTTTGTAGTTGTCGGTACACACCTATTGCATTTACCGGCAATGTTTATCAAGACACTACAGATGAAAGAACGCTGCAGCGATGCCAGCGCTCCACGTGGTAACATAAAGACACTACAGATGACAGAACGCTGCAGCGATGCTAGCGCTCCGCATGGTGACATGTCACATTGCAGTGAACAGAAGACGAGCGATTTCTTTGATCATATATACAGCGAGGCCCTAGATTTGATCAAATATTTGACGACATTTGACTAAGTTCCCTATTACACCATCAAATTTCTTTGACAAAGATATTGGACAAAGAAATTTGATATTGTAATTCCGGCCTAAGGCAGCTTACGTACTCGTCGATGTAAGTACATCGGGGGCATGCCGAGTGACTTCCGGCAGTGGGGACTGAGACTGAGTTACGACCTGCACTACGGAAGGGAGGGGTGTCGCATCTGTGTCAAGCTTCTCTACGTGCATCAACTGGTCAGCTAGTGGAGTGGACGCAGATGTATCTGCAGTCAACTACTGGGCTGTGACGGGCGCTTACTATTGTGTTGCACGGGTCGGCTGTCTCGCGCGACGTTCATTCGAGTTGCGGCCACGGCCGACTACGTCAGCGGCATGTTTACGGCCGGAGCGGCTGGGTGGGCCGCGTCGTCGCCAGACGGCAACTGGGCTCTGCGCGCGGCGCGGACGCTCGGCGCGTACATGCTCCGGAGAGTCGCAAACGCCGTTCTTGGTTTTCCGTCATACATCACCAATGCTCTATAGCTTGAGACTGTGATGAACGACGGGATGTTTTTTTTTTTTTACCAAATCAATGTTACCTGGCAAACACAGGTGAGCACAGACAATGAAAAACCGCTACCTCTCCTCAGTAACCGAATATACACACCCATATTGACTAAGCGCTCGGCAAATATGATTAGGTGCCTTTTAGATTGGGTTATGTCACAAATTTCTCTCCCCCAATTTGATTTAGAGCTCCCTCATTAGTTTTTCGATCTACTGATATAATCTTCAGCATTCTTCAGTGGCATCATGTTTCAAAAGCTTGTATTTTCTTCTTGTCTGATGGGTTTATTGTCCATGTTTCACTTCTGTACAAGACTAGCTCCACAAAAATACCTTCAGAAGGAACTTCTTAACATATAAATTTATATTCAAAATTCACAAATTTCTGTTTCTGGGAAAGAGTGCTTTTCTTGCTATTACAAATCTGCACTATACCCGCTCTGCTTCGGCCATCATCAGTTTTTTTGTTGCACAACTCATAGACTACTTTTGCTGTGGGTGAACGATGGTAGAGGCACGCGTGACGTCATTATGACATGTACACGCCGTATTGAAGACGACAGAAACAGCATATCGACTTTGTGGTCGTCCGAGACGCCAAACTGTGATAGCCATTTTTGCAGACGAATTAAAGGAGCAGCTCATTATATCTTCAATTATTATACTCACTGCGTTTTTTAAAGTTATTGATGTCATTATTTTCTTTGAAAATGTAAATCTGCCGACTGTTAGAAAAAAGGATCTCACAATTGGCTTTGTAAATGGTGAATTTGGGAAACGCTGTATGAACGTCAAAGCAGCACAGCACCTAAATGAAGTTATGCGGTGAAAGAAGTACCATGTTGGAAACTCCTGAGGATAACTTTTTTTAATGCGAAAATTGCCGCCAAGTAGCAATGTGAAGCGGAGTCTACGCTAAACCAGTGGCGGATACAGAACAACCTCATGGAGGCGGCGCTGAAGATATCTTGCGCTACCTTTACGTTTACCACAATACAAAATAATCGAGTCACATACAAAGTTTAAGAGAGTTTTATTTAAACTGATTATACACAAAGACAAGACAATGCCATCTTGTTGTTGTTGTGGTCTTCAGTCCTGAGACTGGTTTGATGCAGCTCTCCATGATACTCTATCCTGTGCAAGCTTCTTCATCTCCCAGTACCTACTGCAGCCTACATCCTTCTGAATCTGTTTAGTGTATTCATCTCTTGGTTTCCATCTACGATTTTTACCCTCCACGCTGCCCTCCAATACTAAACTGGTGATCCCTTGATGCCTCAGAACATGTACTACCAACCGATCACTTCTTCTAGTCAAGGTGTGCCACAAACTTCTCTTCTCCCCAATCCTATTCAATACTTCCTCATTAGTTATGTGATCTACCCATCTAACCTTCAGCATTCTTCTGTAGCACAACATTTCGAAAGCTTCTATTCTTTTCTTGTCTAAACTATTTATCGTCCATGTTTCACTTCCATACATGGCTACACTCCATACAAATACTTTCAGAAACGATTTCCTGACACTTGAATCTATACTTGATGTTAACAAATTTCTCTTCTCCAGAAACGCTTTCCTTGCCATTGCCAGTCTACATTTTATATCCTCTCTACTTCGACCATCATCAGTTATTTTGCTCCCCAAATAGCAAAACTCCTTCACTACTTTAAGTGTCTCATTTCCTAATCTAATTCCCTCAGCATCACCCGACTCAATTCGACTACATTCCATTATCCTCGTTTTGCTTATGTTGATGTTCATCTTATACCCTCTTTTCAAGACACTGTCCATTCCGTTCAACTGCTCTTCCAAGTCCTTTCCTGCCTCTGGCAGAATTACAATGTCATCGGCGAACCTTAATGTTTTTATTTCTTCTCCATGGATTTTAATGCCTACTCCGGACTTTTCTTTTGTTTCCTTTACTGCTTGCTCCATATACAGACTGAATAGCATTGGGGAGAGGCTACAAGCCTGTCTCACTCCCTTCCCAACAACTGCTTCCCTTTCATGTCCCTCGACTCTTAGAACTGTCATCTGCTTTCTATACAATGCCATCTTATGATATAAAAAAGTTACAATTGTGGTTCTCTTTCTTAAATGATGAACTCTGATAATCAATGTCAGACTGAGTGTTCAACAGAGCTAAGCCATTAAGTCGATCCTCCTTCATCGTCGAATTCAGCCATGTGTCTCTGTACGCCGCAATGTTGAAAAATTTCTTTCTACTGTAGCAACAGATGCAGGTAGACACGCAAATATCTTGTACAGCGTGTGCAAAGTAGGATAGTCAGATCTGGGAGAAACAGACAACACTTGCATAACAGTATCACAATCATTAAGGGCGTTTATGCTCGTTTGCTTGTATTGAAGAATCTCTCCCATTAGTCTCTTTTTAATCACCAAGAGTGATTCTTCTTCAGAGAGCGGTAGTACGGTTAAGCACTGATTCAATTTATTTGCTAGATCATTACCGTCATAGTTCAGTAGTTGTGAGGGCAAAAGGAAGTTGAATTTTAAATGATAAATATTTTCTTCAGCAGAACGTTCTCTCATGTCATATGGTCCAGCGTTGGAATAAAAACAGTTATTTTCCAATATGTCGTAATTATGATTGCAGTTTTCCCTGTGTCTTTGTCTGCGTGTAGGACGAGGATCACTCATCTCCAGGTCTATTTGTTCCATAACTGTCTTCGCCTCTTCAACAATACGAGCAAAGTGGCTATCAACACTAGCTCTCATACTGTCGTACACCTTGAGTGTCGAATCTACACTACTGGCCATTAAAATTGCTACACCAAGAAGAAATTCAGATGATACAAACAGAGCTTGGATGGCGTGTACAGGTACAGCTACCCATGCAGCTTCAACACGATACCACAGTTCATCAAGAGTAGTGACTAGCGTATTGTGATGAGCCAGTTGCTCGGCCACCATTGAGCCACGCGGGATTAGCCGAGCGGTCTGAGGCGCTGCAGTCGGACTGTGCGGCTGGTCCCGGCGGAGGTTCGAGTCCTCCCTCGGGCATGGGTGTGTGTGTTTGTGCTCAGGATAATTTAGGTTAAGTAGTATGTAAGCTTAGGGCCTGATGACCTTAGGATTTGAGTCCCATAAGATTTCACACACATTTGAGCTTTTTTTTTTCAACCACCATTGACCAGACGTTTTCAATCGGTGAGAGATCTGGAGAATGTGCTGGCCAGGGCAGTAGTCGAACATTTTCTGTATCCAGAAACGCCCGTACAGGACCTGAAACATGCGGTCGTGCATTATCCTGCTGAAATGTAGGGTTTCGCATGGATCGAATGAAAGGTAGAGCCACGGGTCGTAACACATCTGAAATGTAACGTCCACTGTTCAAAGTGCCGTCAATGCGAACAAGAGGTGACCGAGACGTGTAACCAATGGCACCCCATACCATCACGCCGGGTGATACGCCAGTATGGCGATGACGAATACACACTTCCAATGTGCATTCACCGCGATGTCGCCAAACACGGATGCGACCATCATGATGCTGATGGATTCATCCGAAAAATAGACGTTTTGCCATTCATGCACCCAGGTTCGTCGTTGAGTACACCATCGCAGGCGCTCCTGTCAGTGATGCCGCATCAAGGGTAAGCACAGCCATGGTCTCCGAACTGATAGTCGATGCTGCTGCAAACGTCGTCGAACTGTTCGTGCAGATGGTTGTTGTCTTGCAAACGTCCACATCTGTTGACTCAGGGATCGAGACGTGGGTGCACGATCCGTTACAGCCATGAGGATAAGATGCATGTCATCTCGACTGCTAGTGATACGAGGCCGTTGGGATGCAGCACGGCGTTCTGTATTACCCTCCTGAACCCACCGATTCCATATTCTGCTAACAGTCATTGGATCTCGACCAACGCGAGCAGCAATGTCGTGATACGATAAACCGCAATCGCGATAGGCTACAATCCGACCTTTATCAAAGTCGGAAATGTGATGGTACGCATTTCTCCTCCTTACACGAGGCATCACAACAACGTTTGACCAGGCAACGCCGGTCAACTGCTGTTTGTGTATGAGAAATCGGTTGGAAACTTTCCTCATGTCAGCACGTTGTAGGTATCGCCACCGGCGCCAACCTGAAAAGCTAATCATTTGCATATCACAGCATCTTATTCCTGTCGGTTAAATTTCGCGTCTGTAGGACGTCATTTTCGTGGTGTAGCAATTTTAATGGCCAGTAGTGTAATTTTGCTTTTGCTGTCGCGATGTCCAAGCTAGGGTCTTGTAAGATTTTGCTGACTGGATATGTTATGTTTATAATGTCACTTAGTGTAAACAGAGTGAGGATAAACTCGCAATTAGAGAAAGCTCGAAGGAGAATATTGGCTTTGGCAGCTGTTGTTCTATCCCTCGAACACTGTATTTCTTTAAGGACTTTGCAAAAGTCTTCCGAGATCAGCTGCGAATCGAGTAACACCATCATGTCGCTCAACCCATCTCGTTTGACAATGTGACTGCAGCGAGAGTTTTAGGTGACTCTTCAATGTTGCGGAGAGCCTATATCTACACAGTTCTCCAGTGACAGAGAAAGCCTTTCCATTCTCCTTAGAATCGTAGTCCCTAATACTTCACCAGTTACGCTACGCTCTTCATCTTGACCCTCTTGAGGTTCGTCATCAGTGTTTCCACTACACTCATTGTTTTTATGGATGTCAACGAAACCCAAAAATCTTTCGTGTACTTTGCTGTCACCATCAACATATCTTGCAGCTAAACTCAATTGGGAGATGTGCGCTATGTCCGTAGTCTCATCGAAGATTATGCTGTAATAACGAGAATCTTTTATTTCCTCCAGTATTCGTGATAACATAACTGTTTCACAGCATGGAATAAGTTTGTTAAAGGTTTTTTTTACTTATGTAAGTGGCGTTCGCTTTAGTGGTCTCAAGGTGATGTTTTACTTGCAAGTCTCCAGCGTCAGTTCTAAATCTTAGAAGAGCTCTAAAGTTTCCCTCGTTACTCACTATACTTTCACGATCACTTTCGTTTTCTAACAGAATCCTATCATCTCTATGCCCCCGCAGAAGGATATTTTGCTTTCCATGAAATATGATTATTTTTATTATAGTTACAAAACGGTCTCTGTTTTCCCTAATTCTTTCCATTTTCTGTCTTGACAATTGATTTATGACCTCAAGTTCGCGGTTGTCTCGTGTCGCGAAAAATAATTTTGCATCTGTTGACGCTTCAACGTGGTACTTGAGCTGAGAGTGGGTCTCAAGGTCACCATCTTTACCAGTAAGTCTGGCAAACTTTGTTAGTGGTGCAGTCATAAGTTTCTTGATGATAATGGATTTCTTTCCTCCAACCATTTTATTACACACAAAAATTGAACAGTTAATGCAAAGAAGTCCCTTTTTAAGTAGTGAGAACGCCAGCCACAGATACTGTCCAAAGTGATTATCGTGCACTTGTCTGCGTTCAACCCGTCTCATCGTGTTGTGCTCGGAAGTAGGAAAGATATAACCTTTTTCAGTTTTCCTTGAAGTTGTGAGAAGCTTGTGTTTTATATCATCACTAATATTCCCTGACGCTAATATGTCTAAATAATTGCCAATATCCATGGGATTAAAGGAACCAGTCAATGAACTTTGTTGTGGAAGTTTCGATGAAGTGCTGGGCTCTGCCTGTACATCTGCTGGTGTTTTGCAGCTGAATGGTGACCGGCATCTTCAAATGTTTTTACTTTTATTTTTACATAATGATCCATTTTATTATATTGTTATGACGTAGGTGAATTTGGTGCCAATTATTCTCGAATAGCCGGCCGCGGTGGTCTAGCGGTTCTGGCGCTGCCGTCCGGAACCACGGGACTGCTGCGGTCGCGGGTTCGAATCCTGCCTCGGGCATGGGTGTGTGTGATGTCCTTAGGTTGGTTAGGTTTAAGTAGTTCTAAGTTCTAGGGGACTTATGACCTAAGATGTTGAGTCCCATAGTGCTCAGAGCCATTTGAACCATTTTTTATTCTCGAATAAACACTTTATTCTCACTGAAAAATGCAACACTAGTACACTTAGCGCTAAAATACACTTGGTCACACTCCGCATATTTCTAATATCACTAAGCACAATACTGACTGAAGTCCAAGGTAATAGCCAATAATTGCAGTTGTTCACTTTTTATCACTTACAAGTTATCGCGACGAGTGTAGCTTTCAAACTGACTACCTGGCGCATTACGTTGCGTTTGTGACTCACGTGCATTCAGTGCACGTTTGGAGCAGGTTAATCAGGGCTTGCTGTTCCTGCAGCGTAGATTCACAGTAGGTGTGTGGTCCTCTCTTTTTGGTTTGTCTTCTCTTTGTCACTACAGCAGTTCCTCTTCTCTTGCTGCCTGGACGTTATTCCAGCAGCAGGTCAGGCCATCTGGTCGCTGGCCGCCAGTGGAGTTGGTTTCCCACTCCACTGACCAGCAGGTTGTGTGACGTCCTCGCCGACTCGTAGAAGCAGCGCTTCAACGTCAGAACGCCCGCGATGTCGAGCAGCAGACGAGTGTCGTAATCCCTTGGCAGGTGGAGCGCCGGCCGAAGGGCTTTGTTCTGCACTCGTTGCAACGTCTGGAGGTGGGTATCTGCAGCGTTTCCCCACACCACGGACGCATTCTCTAGCACCGGCGTGATGAGTGCTAGATAGAGCGTGAGGTCACAGTGAGGGAGCAGCGTCGTCGTAGGGTTGAGGAGGGGATACAACGAGCGCATCCGTCCAAGCGCTCGGCCCCTGAGCTCCCGGATGTGTGGACCCCAGGTCAGGCGTCGATGCAGGGTGACGCCGAGGTATGTTCCAGTGCGCGACCATGGGGTGGGGCCTCCCATGATCCGTACTTGCGGCAGCGCGTCGGGTATGCGGCGGCACGTAACCACCACCGCCTGGCTCTTCCCGGCGTTGAACTTAAGCCGCCATTTCGTGGCCCGTGCTCCGACCTCGTTGCAGGCAAGCTGCAGGCGGTGGTGCATCAGCTGCGCGTACACAGCGCGGTATCGTCGGCGTAGAGCGCCAGATGTACCCTCGGTGTCGCCTTCGGGACATCGGCAGCGAAGAGGGAGTACAGAAGGGGGCCAAGCATGGACCCCTGCGGTACTCCACCTCGGATGTGGCGCGCTGTTGATACGCCACTGTCAGCACGCACATGGAAAGTGCGCCCGTGCAGGTATGACTGGAGAAGGCGGACGTGCGACACGGGTACCCCCTGTACCAGCAGCTTATACAGGAGGCCGTCGTGCCACACACTATCAAAGGCCTTGGAGACGTCAAGGAGCACCGCCCCAAGGTTCTCGCGACACTCCAGGGCCCCCATCGCCTGCTCCACCAGTCGCAGTAGCTGATGATGTGTCGAATGCCCACTGCGGAAGCCAAACTGCTCGTCAGGAAGCAGGCGTTCTTCTCTGACGTGACGCTGCAGCCGTTTGGCGAATATCCTCACGAAGGTCTTCCAGAGCAAAGGCAGGAGTCTTATCGGGCGATAGTTGTGCGCCAGCTTGGGGTCTTTGCCAGCCTTCGGAATGGCGACCACCTCGGCGTGTTTCCACGCCACGGGGTAGGCGCCTGTGCGAAAGATGGCGTTGAAGGTTACCGTGACAACGCGCACTGCTTCCGGCGGCAGCTTCTTCAGCGGTGCGTTGTCGATCTTGTCGCATCCCCCTGCCTTCCTGGGCTGTAGGAAGGCGAGGTGACGTTGCACTTCATCCTCAGTGGTGGGTTCAATGACGCCCTCCTCCTGTTGATTTAGGTACGGCGGGAGACGCTCGTGCACCTCCTGGATTGCGTTGTCGTCGGCAACGTCGTCCATTGTCGTGAAATTATCCACAAAGGTGTCTGCCAGCACGCTGGTCTTCATGTCTGGCTCTGCAGCGACGTCATGACCAACTTGTAGCGGCAGGATGCGCTGGCCCTTGCTCAGAAAGTTCCTGGTCACGGCCCAGGCGCTACCGTCGTCGATTCTGAGCGTGGCTATTTTGCCAGCCCAGTCCCGATTTCGGTGGTGGCCGACGGCCGCCGAAACTCCCAGCGCAGGCGGTTGAGCAGCCGCTAAGTGGCGGGGTTTCGCATGATCTGCCACTCACGAAACACGCAGTTCTTCACACAGATCGACTCCAGGATGTCAGACGGAAGCTGTTTGGAGTTCTCTTTCGGCTTCTGCAGTCCCCGCGGCGCTGCTGCATCTGCCGCCGCAAGTATGTAGTGGGTGAATGCTGCTAGTACTGCTGCATCCACCCCCTCCTCGTTGGGATCGGGTGTAGCTGTGACTGTCTGCCAGGTGCTGCTGAAAGTGCGCCCAGTTGGTGTTGAGCGGCGCTGCGATGGTCAGGTGGTGCCATTCCGTCTGTGTCCAGGTCAAAGATCACTGGCAGGTGATCGGAAGACAAGGCACAGCAAGTGGTCGCGATCGTGTTGTGTGCTGCCCCTTTCACGATCGCGATGTCAAGCACGTCGGGACGGCCGCGTATCGGGTAGTGCGTGGGGTCAAAGGGACCTAACACCATGGTGCCGTGGTCATTAACGACCCGGAGTAGCCGTCTGATGGTGGTGACCCTGGAGTTCCACTCCGGGTGTTTTGCGTTGATATCGCCGCCGATGAACAGATTCCCGCGCATTGACAGCAGCGTCTCGACGTCCCTGAAGTAGAGGTGTCCTGACGGCTGTCGGTAGGCCGCCACGAATGTTACGGGCCCACGGAAGTGTTGACCATGACGCCAGCGTCTTGGGGAGTTGCACCTGGTGGTGACGCAACGACGTCTTAACGTATACCGCCGTTGTGGGTGGCCCGGTCGGTGCAGTATCGGCGACAGTTCGCCTCCCGTACGTCCACTCCCAGCTTCAGCCAAGTTTCTATGACGAGACAGACGTCCACATGTTCGTCCCGCAGAAACTGGCGAAATTCTCCCGCTTGGGAACGAATGCTGTTTGCGTTCCACACACAAACGGTTAGACCCTGGATGTGTTTATCCATTTTTGGGTGTGGAAACACCTGTTGTGGTGTTGGCCTGGGCGGCCGACTGCACTGCAGACTCAAACATCGGCGGGAGTTGTTGCAGGAGCTGCTTGAAGTCCTCCCTCAAGGCCCTGACATCATCCGCGACGTTCACTGTGGATGTCGTGTCAGTGCCGCTTCCTGGGCTCAAACACTGTCACTGTCACTGTCACTTAACCATACGAGTCTGCCCTGACTCGTGAAGGGGGCAGGCTAAACATACACTGCTATTCCTGCATAAACCTATTTTTGTGGAGTGGCTTCCTCACGGTCCGAATTGGCCTGAGGTGTTTTCTGGGGAGTGTTGTCCTTGCTCTGTCACGAGATATTACTCTCGTAACAGGTCAGGCCAACACGTGGTTGGCCTGTGGTGAATAGGGTCCCTAATGAGCCTATTGTCAGACCGTTCAGCCTGCTCATAGAAGACTCGCGCCGATTGTTTAAATCGGTCACGGAGGAACGGGATGCCTGTTTGCTGGTGCAGCCGAGCAGTCGAATAGAGCCTCGGCAGGCGCAGTGCGAGCTCGAGCGCCCTGTTCTGCACCCTCTGCAGCTTGTTGATGCGTGTGTCGGGTGCGTTGCCCCACACCACGGCCACATATTCCAGCACTGGACCAACCAGTGCCAGATATAGCGTGATGCCGTGGTGGAGAGGCAAGGCAGACGACGAGTTGAGCAGAGGGTACAGAACGCATAGGCGCCCTATTGCTCTGCCCCTGACATTCTCGATGTGATTCCCAGGTAGTGGCCAGTCTTGCTCCATAGGACGGGGCTTCCCGTGATGGTGACTGGCGGAAGATCGGGTGGCAGTGGTCTTTGTGTGAACACCACTGCCTGGCTTTTCACCACATTCTGTTTCAGGTGTCACTTAGTCGACCACGCACCGAAGGCCTCACATCCACGCTGGAGCAGGCGGCGCATCTCGACCACCTTCATACTCCGCACGAATAGTGCCGAGTCGTCGGCGTATAGTGGCAACTTCACTGGCGCCACTTGCGGAGCGTCAACAGTGAATAGAGAGTAGAGTTGTGGGCCGAGAACGGACCCCTGCTGCACTCAAGCACGTATGGGTCAGTGTGTGGACATCCCCTCGTCCAGCTGGACGTGGAAAGTCCTGTCGGCCAGATACAGTCGGAGTAGGACCCCATGTGACGTCAGAACCCCATGCGTAAAACGTTTGTACACGAGGCTGTTGTGCCACATGGAGTCGAATGCCCTGAGGACGTCGAGGAACACTGCTCCAAGGTATTCCCAAGTTTCCAGGGCGCACATGGCCTCTTCCACCAGCCGTATCAGCTGGTGAACTGTGGAGTGTCCCCTCCGGAAACCGAACTGCTCGTCCAGTATCACTCCTTCTGCTGTCATGTGGCGAAGCAGGCGCCTGGCGTAGAGGCGTTTGAACACTTTGGAGAGTGCCGGTAGCAGGCTGATGGGTCTGTAGTTTGCGGCGTCACGTGGATCCTTGTTCGCTTTGGGGATGGCCACCACCTCTGCGTGTTTCCACACAGAGGGGTAGACACCCGAGCGAAGGACCTGGTTGAAGATACCCGCCAGCAGCAGATGGGCCCCTGCCAGCAGGTTTTTCAGCAGGTGGTTGGTGACCCCATCAGCGCCTCCGAGCTCCCTAGTGTTGAGCGCCTTCAGCTGTGCAGCCACCTCCGGCTCGGAGATGGCGTCGATTACGTCTCCGTCGTCCCTTGCCTCCAGGAACACCGGGAGTTGCTCGGCTACCCGCTGGATGTGGTCTTCATCCAGATTGTCGCCCACCGGGGTGAATGATGACTCGAATTGGTCCCCCAGGACACCTGCTTTGCCATCTGTGTCCGCGATCGATTCCAGGACTGTCTCCTGGAACCGCTCACAGTCCATGTGCCGGTATGTCTGTCGGCATGGTGGCAGCGTGGCTCCGGCGACATCTATGGCGAAGACCACCGGCAGGTGGTCCGACGACAGCGCACACTGTGTGGAGGTGGTTGTGTGGTGCCTGATGCCTTTTATGACTGCGACATCGAGCACGTCTGGCCGTCCCCTGGCCGGGTAGATTGTGTGCTCCTGTGGGCCCAGGACCTGGGCGCCGTTCTCTGGGCAGCGCAGGAAAGTCGACGGCCACTGACATTCGTGAGGCGGGAGTTCCATTCCGGGTGCTTCGCATTGAAATCACCCGCAATGAACACGCTCCCCCCAAATGCCAGCAGCACGTCGACGTCTGCCTCCTGGAGGTGTCCGCGGGGTGGCCTGTATACTGCCACAAACATGATCTGCCCAGCTGTCGTGGTACCAGTCACCCCGGTGGCTTCCAGGGTGGCCAGATCCGGGAGCTGCACCTGGTGGTGCGTGAGTGATGCACGGATGTAGATGGTGGTGCCCCTGCTGGCTGTTGGCCTGTCATTGCGGTACATGCACGTAGACCCCTGGTTTAAGGTGAGTTTCGCAGACCAGGCAGAGGTCAATGGCCTCGTCCAGCATGAACTGGCGAAACTCACCTTGTTGGGGGAACAAGCTGTCTGCATTGAAGCTGCAAACGTTCAGTCCATGTATGAGTCGACTATCCATGGTGGGCTTCGTGGTGACGGTAGCAGCCTGCAGGGCCTCCGTGACTGCCATGACTAGCACGGGAAGTTGTTGGAGCAGGGCAGAGAGGGAGCCCAGAAGAGCTCCCAGGTCTGCAGCTCCTGGCCCTGTTGATGGTGCGGGTGCAGCCGCAGCTGTGTGTGCGGGGGCGGCAGGGCGCGGCGTCGCCGTCACGTCCGTTCGCTGGGCCGCGTGCCCTGCAGCCTGAGGCACGAGAGTGTTGAGTGGACGGGCAGTGCGTCGTCCGCCATTGTGGTGGCCGGCCTGGGAGTCAACTGGTGGGGTCGACGAGCCAGGCGTGGTGGCTGGTGCGGTCTCGTTCGAGTCCTGTTGTGGAAGTGGTGGGAAGGCCACTTGTCGTCCCATGGTGAAGTTAGCGGACTCCCCCTTTGTAGCAGAGGCGCAGCTGGTGCCAGGTTGCACCTTCCTGGCAGTTGCTGTCCGTCCTTTCTGCTGTGGGCAGCGTCGGAATGCAGCGCAGCCTCTGTAGCTCGCCACATGTGGCTCGCTACAGTTGCAGCACTCTGGCGCCTCCTCTCTCTTCTTGGTGCAGTCCCGACTCTGGTGGGAGTCGGCGCACTTGACGCAGTGGGGCGGCACGGAGCAGAAGCTCGCCACGTGATCAAGGCCCTGGAAGGAGAAGCACTGGGCGCGCCTCCCCTTGGCCGTGAGTCGCTCCACTTCCACGCCAATCTGGGCCACCATCTGCAACTGAAAGACTTTCCTGTTTTCGAAGTTGTCTGGGAGTACAACTAGGAAAAAAGGCATATCTCACCTCGTCCTGGGCGACTTCATGATGGTCACGGAGCTGGCCATGTAGTCCAGCCCCGCCAGTTCGTCTTTGAGATGCGAAGTCTCCATTCGCAGTGGGAGGTGGCGGAAGACCTTTTTCAGCTGCTACAGGGGCTCTGCATTATGCGTAAAACCGTGTAGCTTGCCGTTCTCTGTGATCTTCATGGCTGCTCGGTAGTCATCCAAGGTGCCATCGAAACCCGGTATAGGTCTCGTCCGACACATTTGACATTGGCAATGGACGTGACTGTCTGAATTTTATCAAGGAAGGACTTGTAGGTGTCCTTCCATGAAACAGTTATCGGTGGTGGGGCGGGTGCCCACCTCTTAGGTGGCTCAGTGGCCTCCATGGCCTCTGGCTCGTTGACGTCGATGAATGAGTTCATTTCGAACCGTTTGGCCTGAGCAGTGTGCCGCCGCTTCAGGACGGTGATCCCGTCGTCTGGCGCCTGGTCTGCCTCAGTGGGGGCAGGGTCGTCTGCCATCTTCTGCTTCTGGCTCCTCCTGCAAACAGACTGAGAAAATGTGGAGGAGTCGTCGTCCTCCGTGGCTGCAGGCCTCTTTCTAGAGGGCTGAGAGGTATCCATGGTTTCTGCCTCCAACAGATCGCCAAGATTGGCCTCTACTATGTCCTCCATCCTGTTGTTGTCGGCGTCAACTGGCAGAGTGGTGACGTCTTCTTTCGTCATGCCTGGCAGGACAGTGTCCGGTGCTGCAGTGGCCTCTTGATCGGGAGAGGCCAATGGGGCAACCAGAGGTGCAGCAGTTTCTTGCGTAACTGACCCGTGGCGCAACACCCGTAGGGGCTGCCCCTGGCAGGGCAGTGTCATCTTCTGTCGACATGCCTGGTGGGGCTCCCAGCGGTAATCTCACCACTTCTCTGGCCACGCATCCGATGGACAGGAGGTACTGCTTGAACTTGCTCTCAGCTCATTCGTCAGCAGCGCGCTGCGGATAGTCCTGTTATGTATGTAAACGTGTCAGGACTTTATATACTTGCTCCGCTGTGAGCGGGCAAGTAACCACAGAGGAAGAATCCAGGCCGTTGTCCGTCGTTATTTGCCGCGTCGGTGGTCTGCGCCCGTGGATGACTACCGCTGCTGACTAATGACTGCCTGCCACGCACCTGGACGTCAGCGGGGGCGGCAGGACGCTGCTCAACCGACTTGTCGGGTGCCTTATCAGTGGCAGCGGAAGCGTAGCTCCTCCCTGTTCATACCAGTGTGGATTGTGCCAGCTGTCCTCTTTTTGCGGCGGCATGCCAGAAGGCAGTGCAGCCGCAGTAACACGACACATGTTTCTCGCCACAATGGCTGCATGTGGGCATGTCTGTCCTCGGAATCTTGCATTCCCGACTGGGATGGTCCCCTGCGTGTTTGCCACAGTGGGGAGGCATCTTGCAGTACTTCGCCACGAGGTCCAGGCCCTGGCAATTGAAGCACTGCGGCGGGCCGCGTCTCCTGTGCAGCTTTTCCACAGTGATGCTGACATTGGTCACGTGGGTCTGCTGGAAGATTTTGCAGTTCTCGACGGTGTCATCGAGAACTGCCATAAACAGTGGCATGTCAGAGTGGTCCCTGGGTAACTTCATACACTCCGTGGTGTGTATCGGGAAGCCCAGGTCCTCAAGCAGCTCCTGCAGGTACCCAGGGTCCATGCTGAACGGGAGCTTGCGGAAGACGACTTTAAGAGTCTTCACTGGCTCTGAGGAGTAGGTGAAACTGTGCAGTCCCTCTCTCTTGGTGAGGTCCAGACCCCACAGTAGTACTCTGCAGTCTTCATGATAACACGATGCAAGTCCCGCCCTGCGACTTGGAATGTCACATTCCCTTTGACTGCAGCTTTGATCTTCTCTTGGAATTCTTGGAAGCCGCCAGTCCACTTGATGACCATGGCAGGTGGTGGGGGCAACTTCTGCTGCTGCTGCTGGCTCTCCATGTGCTCGATGGCATCGCTAGAGAGGCCAGAGAACCGGTTGCCGGTGTTGACTGCTGACTGTTGTGCGAGCACCACAGCCCCAGCTGTGTGCTTACAAGAGGGCTGCATAAAACCCTCATTGTCTACAGTTGGGGGAAGGATCCTGGATCCCTTCCGCGACACCTTCCGCTGGGTGCGGAGCGTGGGCTTGCTACTAGACGTGCTAGTGGCGGACCTCTTCAAGTCAGTTTCCGTGCTCACATCTGCTGGCCACTTACGAGAGTGCTGCTACCTTCCATTGTTTCGGAAGACGGGTTGGTGCCTGGGATGAGGCCCATCAGGAAGGCGAGCTGCCTTTCCGCTTCCGGCGTGTGGCCTGGGTCCTTTGCAGGGGCTGTCTCCGGTGAAGTGGTGTCCTCAGGTGCAGGAGCTGACTCTGTTTCGGCTTGCGGCTGGGGAATGGCCAACTGTGGCGCGCGCGAAGCCAAGGGTATGCCTGGAGGGCCACGAACATCGAGCACACCGGCTATGGCATGCAGAGGCATGCCCCCATCCGCCGAAAGTGTGCGCTTGCCTTTCTGTGTAACGCCAGTCCTTCTGGACCTGTCAGACATAGGTGGACGGCGGTTTGTGGCCGCTGACGAGGCAAGCCCCACCATACGGCTGTCCGCCGTACCACTCGCTGCCTCAGCTGAGAGTGAGGTCGCATAATGCAGCAGGCTCTGCCGGACGGCGATCCGCCACACCCTTCGCTTCTTCACTGTGGTCCGCTCGGTATGGCATCACGGCTTGGAATACTACCTGGCAGTGACTCTGCTTCCCTTATATATGTGGCTCGGTTGTTTCTAGAACATTTGCTGCCAGAATGTCTGCTTCCAGATTTTTATGTGGTGTGAACAAATACCTAGTGTGAAAGCGACAGGCCAGTATGTACCTTAAACACTGATGCAGTTCTTCACTACACTTGTAACTGGTTGACAATATGGAGGATATGCTTTGGCGTGAGACATTTCAATCTTTAATTTTGACAACTGGATCATTTCTGAAGTTAATTCCCTACTTGTGTCAAGTTTAATGTGGACTCCATACCACGCTGCTACTTGGAGGCAATTTTCACCTTTAAAAAAAATTTAACCCCAAGCAATTATGAACATAGAACCTCTGCCTCTGCATAACTTTGTTTAATTGACTGTTCCACTATGATGTTGATGGACTTAGTTCTCAATTTACTGTTTACAAACTGAATTGTGAGCTTCTTTTTTCCCCAAAAGTTTGCAGGTTCATATTTCCAAAGAAAACAAATACATAAATAGCTTCCACAATTGAGGATATAATAAGCTGCTCCTTTAATTCATTTACAAGAATTGCTACTGCAGTTTAGCATCTTGAACAATCACAAAAGTCGATAAGCAGTCTCAGTCATCTTTGATACAGCGTCACGCATGACTCTACCAGTATGCAATAACTAAATGTACTCGATGAGTTGTGCAATAAAATAACTGATGCTGACCGGAGCAGAGAGGATGTCAAATGCAGATTTGTAATAACAAGAAAAGAGTTTCCAAAAAACCATAAATTTGGAATATTGAATGTAAATTTATATGTTGAGAAGTTCCTTCTGAAGGTATTTTTATGGAACTGGCCTTGTACAGAATTGAAACATAGACAATAAATCCATCAGACTAGAAGAAAATATAAGCATTTGAGATTTGATGCTACAGAAGAATGCTGAAGATTATATCAGTATGAAACTTCCTGGCAGATTAAAACTGTGTGCCCGACCGAGACTCGAACTCGGGACCTTTGCCTTTCGCGGGCAAGTGCTCTACCAACTGAGCTACCGAAGCACGAATCACGCCCGGTACTCACAGCTTTACTTCTGCCAGTACCTCGTCTCCTACCTTCCAAACTTTACAGAAGCTCTCCTGCGAACCTTGCAGAACTAGCACTCCTGAAAGAAAGGATATTGCAGAGACATGGCTTAGCCACAGCCTGGGGGATGTTTCCAGAATGAGGCAAAGGTCCCGAGTTAGAGTCTCGGTCGGGCACACAGTTTTAATCTGCCAGGAAGTTTCATATCAGCGCACACTCCGCTGCAGAGTGAAAATATCTCAGTCTGGAATTATATCAGTAGACTGAGTAACTAATGAGGAGGCACTAATTCAAATTGGGGGAAGGAAATTTGTGACATAATTCAACTAAAAGACAGGATTGATGGATAGGACCCCCAGGTAATCATCAGTTTGTTAGGCTTGAATACAGTATGTAGCTTCAAACTATGATGAAAAGGTTTGATGGGATAGACTACCATGGGTAGCTACATACACCTGCAATTTTTCCTTCCCATATTATACAAGCTTCACAGAAATTCTCCTGCCTACCTTGTGGGACTAACACTCCTGGAAGGAATGATAAAAGCAGAGAGTAGGCTTAACCACACCCAAGGGGATTCTTTCCAGTTTGAATTTTCACTCTGTGGTGAAGTATATGCTGATTTGAAACTTCCAGGCAGATAAAAACTATATGCTGGAGCAGGACTAAAACCTGGGACATTTGTCTTACACAGGTGTGTGCTTTATGCTTTACTGAATGAACTATCCAAGCATGTCATCCCATCCCAGATCTCAAGTTTGAGGCCTAGTCTGGTACACAGTTTTAATCTGCCAAGAAGTTTCAAATCAATGCACACTTCCTACAGAGTGAAAATTCAGTTTGCGTCATTGTCGGGCTGAAGACCATTAATAAATTATATGTAGCCAGTTCCTTGTTGTAGATGTATATTCTGATCAAGTGTTTTGTTAGTAATGATACTTATTATCTGTGACACGGTAGAATGAATTTTTTAAATGTAGGTTGAGCCTGTAAGGTATTTTAGAGACCAGCTGAAACTGGTTTCTGCCAAAGTATGGCTTATAAATGGAAATGAAAGTTTATTTAGCCCTGTTGTTCAAGCTTTTGAATGTTTCTACAGCAGGAGTTTTTAAAGAGCTGACATGTTTCACTGAAACTATGGTAGAGTTGTTCAATTTTTTTTTCTGCCAGTGATGATTGGAAACATCATTAGTGTAATAGGGTACAGCTCATCTGATGATTTGATACTAGTACAAAAAAATTGATGTTGGTAATGGTCTACTGTATATTTTCAGAACCACATACTGGCTGAAGCAGTGACATAGCCTAATGGAAAGACCATAATAAAATATGCTATTTAGTGGTCTGTTCAACTTATTTAGGATTCCTGAAATGAGATATTACTAATGATGAAAATTTTATCAATGTTCTTCTATGAACTCTGAATGATAAACAGGCAGAACCAAAGGAAATTGTAAGGCTAGCAGGATTAGGTTGCGCTGTTTATTTCCCTGTTATGCGGGATTTTCGTACTGTTTTGGAAGCTAGTCTAATTAGAGAAGTAAATATAGAAATAATGATTACAGCCACTGCATAATCCATGTGTGAATGTAAAGTCTGTGGAGCCACTGTACATCTGGTGGTGACAATGAATGCTAACCAGTAGCATTGGTTCCACCTCACAATGACCAACCTAGTGAATTTCGACATGCCTTTAGATTTAATAACTTGTGTTGTTGTCCTTGCAATGAAGCAGATAAGTGATTAAGTATGTGTAGATTATATTTGTTTAGGTCTTTGGTGAGCTTTGTCAAGTTAAGTCATCAAACCAAGACAGCTAACAATTGAATGATAGAATATACATTTTGTCTTTGTAGAGAGAGAACTGAACATCTTAATACAATGGCTGTTATTAAATTGGATGCATAACTGTAACACAAAGTGACTCTTAACATTTGTAGTAAATGGTAAGACATCATAATATGTACTAGTGATACAAGAGAAAGCATTGGGTTTGTTGAAATGCCAAATATTCAAAAAGTGTAATACATTAAAAGTAAATTTTCCTCTGTGTGTAAGGTAAACAAAACCAAATGGTCTCCTAGGGGATGACAACAGGTTGTTTCAAATATTTAGGGTAAAATTGAAACAGATGATGTTGGGGTCACAACCTATTATATTGAGATGGGAAACCAGTGGTCAGAAATGCATATTTATTGTGTTATGGGTACACACAGTGTACACAATATGACACCAACATAGCTCATAGTAATTGTTCAAAGTTATGACTGCCAGTCTCAATGCATGCACAGCAAGGGCACATGAAGTTGTGCCTCACTCCCTCAAAGATCCTCGGTGTCTGTTGTACCAGGAAACAGACGACTTAGACCCTAGCAAGCAGGTCTTCATCCTTTTCTATGGGGTATCAGATACCAATATCTTGATGTAACCCCAGAGGAACAAGTCCAGGGGTGTCAGATCAGGGGATCACACTGTCTCTGGGACAGGACCTCCCTTTCCAATCCAACAATGAGTGTACATATTGTTCAGGTGCTCACGGACATTAATGTGGAAGGAGGCTGGTGCACCATTGTGTTGAAACCTCATCCTTTTGTGGACAACGAGGGGTACAGTCTCACAAGAACTGTGGCAGCACATCTTGCAGGAATGCAGGTAACGTGGACCAGTCAAACAGGGAGGCAGCAAGCAAGTTCCTATTAGATGATCTTGGGCAATGCCCAGACATACATTTACAGAGACTCGTTGCTGGTGGCCACTATTATGAATGGCATGCGAATTTTCCTCACTCCAGACATGGCTGTCCCAGTTGCTGAATACACCATCAAGAGTGAATGAGGCTTCATGTGTGAACAATACAAACTGTACGAAGTTTGACACAACAGCATCATGGTGTATAATCCACTGACAGAAGTTAATGCTGAGCTCAAAATCCATTGATACCTGTGCTTGCAAACGTTCTTTATGATAGGGGTCTAATACTTGTCCCCACTACTCTCCACACTGTATCCTTCAAGTCATTTACAGCATGTCTTCTGTTTTCTGGTCGAAAATGTACACTGTTTATCACCCACTGTCTGTTTCAATGTACAACAGACACCCGGTATCTTTGCAAGAGTGCAGCACAAGTGCATGCGCCACTGCAATACATGCATTGAAATGGTCATCACTTTGAACAATTACTATTAGCTACATTGTTGTTATGTGCTGTACCCTGTGTATGTCCATTACACAATGTATATGCATTAGTGACCATTTACGCCTTGTCTCAATATAATCGGTTGTGGATTTACTATCACCTGTTTCAATTTAACTGAAAATGTTTGAGACACCGTGTATACATTAAAGCCTAATAACATGCATGTGATTTAGTTAATGAATAACAGCATGTATAGTTTATCAAATTGTCCTTATATTCTTTATGTTAAAAATAAAAATGTATTGTATAAGTTTCTTCTTTCCATTTTCATTTTATATAGCTTCAGAATAATTGACAGTTTGCTAATTTTTTGCAGACATTGGGTCCGAAGAGAACGTGATGAAGGGAAGAAGACTGTATATGATGTGTATCAGCTGGCATTAGTTACATGGCGAGATAATTTGTTTAAACAGTTGAACAAACAGGTATTGGTACTGCTGCAGCAGTATATATGGTATTTTTTTAAAAAATAGAAAAATACAGTGAGACCAAATTTAGTGGAACAGAAAATTGTGATTAGACTGCTGTAACTTCCATGAAGACTGGTATTTCATTATATACTGATCTTCGTAATTATGCAAAATGAGTCAACTTTAAATCAATATATGTGCAAACCATTTAGTATTATTTTCAGTATATTCCATATCTTACAGACAGTTGTAGACATATACTGCTAAAGATGTATTGTGATGTGTTACTTGTAAGTATCATTTTAGTTAGTATTGTCAGTTCACTCAATTATAATATGAGGGGACACTCCATTTTCTTGTTCCTATACTAAATATACACTCCTGGAAATGGAAAAAAGAACACATTGACACTGGTGTGTCAGACCCACCATACTTGCTTCGGACACTGCGAGAGGGCTGTACAAGCAATGATCACACGCACGGCACAGCGGACACACCAAGAACCGCAATGTTAGCCGTCGAATGGCGCTAGCTGCGCAGCATTTGTGCACCGCCGCCGTCAGTGTCAGCCAGTTTGCCATGGCATACGGAGCTCCATCGCAGTCTTTAACACTGGTAGCATGCCGCGACAGCGTGGACGTGAACCGTATGTGCAGTTGACGGACTTTGAGCGAGGGCGTATAGTGGGCATGCGGGAGTCCGGGTGGACGTACCGCCGAATTGCTCAACACGTGGGGCGTGAGGTCTCCACAGTACATCGATGTTGTCGCCAGTGGTCGGCGGAAGGTGCACGTGCCCGTCGACCTGGGACCGGACCGCAGCGACGCACGGATGCACGCCAAGACCGTAGGATCCTACGCAGTGCCGTAGGGGACCGCACCGCCACTTCCCAGCAAATTAGGGACACTGTTGCTCCTGGGGTATCGGCGAGGACCATTCGCAACCGTCTCCATGAAGCTGGGCTACGGTCCCGCACACCGTTAGGCCGTCTTCCGCTCACGCCCCAACATCGTGCAGCCCGCCTCCAGTGGTGTCGCGACAGGCGTGAATGGAGGGACGAATGGAGACGTGTCATCTTCAGCGATGAGAGTCGCTTCTGCCTTGGTGCCAATGATGGTCGTATGCGTGTTTGGCGCCGTGCAGGTGAGCGCCACAATCAGGACTGCATACGACCGAGGCACACAGGGCCAACACCCGGCATCATGGTGTGGAGAGCGATCTCCTACACTGGCCGTACACCACTGGTGATCGTCGAGGGGACACTGAATAGTGCACGGTACATCCAAACCGTCATCGAACCCATCGTTCTACCATTCCTAGACCGGCAAGGGAACTTGCTGTTCCAACAGGACAATGCACGTCCGCATGTATCCCGTGCCACCCAACGTGCTCTAGAAGGTGTAAGTCAACTACCCTGGCCAGCAAGATCTCCGGATCTGTCCCCCATTGAGCATGTTTGGGACTGGATGAAGCGTCGTCTCACGCGGTCTGCACGTCCAGCACGAACGCTGGTCCAACTGAGGCGCCAGGTGGAAATGGCATGGCAAGCCGTTCCACAGAACTACATCCAGCATCTCTACGATCGTCTCCATGGGAGAATAGCAGCCTGCATTGCTGCGAAAGGTGGATATACACTGTACTAGTGCCGACATTGTGCATGCTCTGTTGCCTGTGTCTATGTGCCTGTGGTTCTGTCAGTGTGATCATGTGATGTATCTGACCCCAGGAATGTGTCAATAAAGTTTCCCCTTCCTGGGACAATGAATTCACGGTGTTCTTATTTCAATTTCCAGGAGTGTAGATTTACCTTATCGAAGGCATACAATCAGTGGTTCAGTGACATCTGCTGCATTATGCAATGCCAGGTAAGATGGCTCAATAGTTAGGACCATTTACTGACATTTACAAGAAATGAGTTTTAGATCCCTGCCAGCTCACCATGATATAGATTTCCCATGATTTTCTGAAATCAGTGGAACAAATGCCATAATAGTTTCTCAAATAAGGCCACAACTGTATTTCTTCAACATCCTTATCCTCTGAATTTGTTCTCTGTTTTTGGTGATGTCTTCCTTCCTTCTGGCTTTCCACTCAGAAATTGTTCAGTTGGAAGTAGTAGGCTGCCTTTTGGAAAAGGAAAGAAACTTATTCTTGTTTCCATTTTGTTTCAATATTAGAATAAATCATCAAGTAGACTCATAATGTGAGGGAAGATCGGAAAGTAATGCACAATAATTTTATTACCAAGAGGGTTATTAGATATTAAAACAAAAAAGTCACAGTTGTACTTAGATCTTTTACCTACTTTTCTTCATAGTCACCAATGTTATTCAACACATTTCTCCCATTGTGGTACCAGTTTCGATATTCCCTGTTAGTAGAAGTCCATTTGATTGGAGTATAACCATCTACGGACTGCTGATTTCATTTCTGCATCTGTTACAAAGCGTTAGCTGGCCAGGAATTTATTCGTGGTACCAAACAGATGAAAGTATAATGATGCAAGTTCTGAACTTTATGATGGATACCAGAGCACCTACTACCCAAATTTGGCAATTTTCTCATGACAGGAGCAGCATCATGGGGGTAAGCTTTGTCATGAAGAAGTTTGACATTGTCAGCATTAATGTTGTATTTGTCACAAACAGCATGATACAATGTAACCAAAGTTTTAATGTAAGCTGCAGCATTCACACTGGTCCCATGTTCACTGGAGTCCATCAATAACACATCATCCATATCCCAGAGCACTGTCACAAGCATTTTCCAAGCAGGTTGAGTCAGAGAACTTTTTTCATACTGGGGAACCAGCATGTTTCCACTCCATAGAGGCCTGCTTGTTTTTGGGCATGTAATGGTATGCCCATAACGTATCATCACTGACTTTCTGTGGCACAATGCATTAACCGATCAAAGCTTGTCACCATTTGCTGGCCCTTATGGTCATCTTTCAGGTTCTTAAGCACCCAGTGAGAACTAACATTATGAAATTTCAAAGTGTCATGAACAGTGTCATACACCACACCACAGGAATTTTTAACTGCTGCAAAAATGTTTGCACTTGCAACATTAGTCATTCAAAATTGCTGCCCCAATGGCTCCAACATACTGCGGGTTTCAGTTATTACTGGCCTCTCAGTGTGTGGCAAATCACTAAGCTTCACATGGCCCTCTTGGAAGAATTTGTAATTCGTAATTTATTTGCGTGAAACATGTAATTACATGCATAGCAATTGGTAGTACAATACAACAGTATATAATCTAATTTTACTTTATAATAGGAACTTGCACATCACTTGGAGACATTGCTATGGTTCCATACAGTTGTTCCCATACATGTCATGCATGTCCTTCTGAATTTCACTTGGTTTATGCTCTTTGGCCCACAAATATTGAACTACACTTTGCTGCTCCTCACAGGTAGATAACAGTAACATGTGTGCCATGTTTTGATGACAATAATGTGTGTGCCTTGTTTGTTTCATAGTTTAGGCTTCTCTTGTTACAGCTGAACATGGAAACAAAATGCTCTGTGTAGTGCAAAAAAAAAAAAAAAAAAAAAAAAAAAAATGGCTCTGAGTACTATGGGACTCAACTGCTGAGGTCATTAGTCCCCTAGAACTTAGAACTAGTTAAACCTAACTAACCTAAGGACATCACAAACATCCATGCCTGAGGCAGGATTCGAACCTGCGACCGTAGCGGTCTTGCGGTTCCAGACTGCAGCGCCTTTAACCGCATGGCCACTTCGGCCGGCTCTGTGTAGTGCAAACTTCAAACTATACCTTAATAAAATTTCAACATTCTAGCTGCAGTACCAAGGGAGAAAAACATTATTGTGCATTACTTTCCAATCCTCCCTTGTATATAAGGTCCTGTTAATCTACTCTTGAAAGTCCTGGGATATCAAACAGAAGTTCTCTTTATTCATAGTCTGGAAACTTATACAGTAATAGTAACTGTAATCTTGATCATTAACACAGTGATTCAGAATGAAGATTTTTTTGCTCATGTGTAAGATAACTGTGATAATTTTAGATCTGTAATATCGTAAACCACAAATAATCTGAAGAATCAGTTAATTTGTTCTCGTCTTCTCCATACAGTTCATGAAATAATTTTGAAAATGCTTCCAACTTTATATGCTTCTACAACTTCTACAGGCAAACTGAAAGTGTTGATTTGAGTGGTTGCTCTCTTGATTGAATAAGGTCCTTCTCCTACTGCCTTCAAAGCTATCGTTTGTTTTCATCACATGCAATATGCAGACAAGTCCCTTCAGTGAAAGTGTTTTACATTTTATTCTTTCAGATTTCATATCTATTCTTTACGGGTTGTATAACATAGTGACAGCACATTAAGAATTACATATCTAAGTATGGCAGTCTTTTGTGATCCAATTACCACAGCTAGAGCATCTTAACTCACTGATGGAAAAAAATTCACCACTGTGTGACATAAATGAAAGTTAGTAGATATGTTTCTACATCTGAAATATGATGCCTGTTCAAATTTCATGCCAGTCGTATAACAGTGGCTCTATTAGTGCCACTATGAGGATGCAAATCAGTTTTGTTTTAAATACACACCATAATGGCCATGAGCATTAGTTACCTTTGAGTCTGCATGTGGTGAGTTGATGTTAGTCATGAATGCCATCAAGGCAACAAAGTCATCATTATCAACACCTCACTGAGTTTGAATGAGGTCATGTATGAGAAGCTGGATGTTCCTTCTGTGATATTGCTGAAAAACTTGGCAATGTTGCCTCTGTATATGATTGCTGGCAGTGGTGGCCACAAGAATGTATGGTCGCAAGAAGACTGGGCTTCAGATAGCCACATGGCTCTACCAAGAGGGAAGATCATCGTGTTTGGTGTATGGCCCCTGTGTATCGTACTGCAACAGCAGCAGCAATTTGAGGAACAGTTGGCACCATAGTGACACAAAAAACTGTTTCAAGTTGTTTACTTCAAGGACAGCTCTGAGCCATATGCCCTCTAGCATGCATTCCACTGACCTCAAACCACCATAGACTGCAACTTCAGTGGTGTCATGTGAGAGCTCATTGGAGGACGGGATGGAGGTCTGTTGTGTTTTCTGATGAAAGCTGGTTCTGTGCCTCAGTGCCAGTGGCGCTAATGTGTTGGTTAGGAAGCCAGTTGAGGGCATGCAACCAGTCTGTCTGCATGCTAGACACACTGAACGTGTACCTGCCATTACGGTCTGGGGTGCAATTTTGTATGACAGCAGGAGCACTCTCATGGTTATCCCACACACCCTGACTGCAAATCTGTATGTCAATCTGATGATTCCATCTTTTGTGCTTTCATTCATGAACAGGATTCTAGGGGATAACGCTTCTCCACATACTGCTGTTGTAAGCCAACATGCTCTACAGAGTGTAGACATGTTGCCTTGGCCTGATCGATCACCAGATCTGTCTCCAGTCAAGCATGCATGGCACATCATTGGACAACTTCAGCATCATCCACAAACAACATTAACTGTCCCTGTATTGACCTACAAAGTGCAACAGGCATGGAACACCATCCCACAAACTGACATCCAGCATGTGTACAACACAGTGCATGCATGTCTGCACGCTTACATTGAACATTCAGGCAGCTACACTGGTTATTAATATTCCAGTGTTTCATATTTGCAATGGCTTGTATCACTCCTGTGATCTTGCAATGTTATTCACTTAACTATTTTACCTAGACCAATGTATTCCCAAAATTTCATTACTTAACATTAATTATTTTTTTGGTGTTGCAATTTTTTTCATTTGTTTGTATTCATAAGACACAGTGACTGGTGATTGGCAGGGAAGTGCACTGTACACAGTTTCACACATACTGCAAGTGGCTAACTAAACCAATCAAATATAACTAAATAGCTGATATGAAAGTATGAAAAGGGAAAGTGATTATCAACACACTTTGTGGTTAACATATTGTCTTGAAATAAATAAGCTCCATAGTAGCAGTATACAGTTGCACTTTTCTTTCGTCTCAATCTAAACTTCCAGCATAAAGCCACAGTAAAAATTGCTTTTAAGTTTCTGTAAATAATGTTTTTATTTTTATCTTAATGTCATGACCAAGTTAGGTAGTGCAGTGTTTGACACACTAGACTTGCATTTGGTTCAAACCTGTGTCTGGCCACCCTGGTTTATGTTTTCCATAATTTCCCTAAATCACTTCAGGCAAACACTGGGCTGGTTCCTTTGAAAGGATATGGCCGACTTCCTTCCCCAACCTTCCCTAATCTGATGGGACCAATGACCTCACTATTTGGTCCCCATCCCCAAATCAACCAACCAACCATCTGTCTTAATGTAATGCAGGCCAGCAGGTTATTTGTAACATGCCATTGGCTTTTTATGGTTTTTCTTAGAGGATATTGTAGTGATATTTGAATAATGATAGATCACTGCTCACCAAATAAAAATGGCATTAAACAGCAGATGGATATCGATAAAAGTATGGTTACCAGCTGATCTTTTTGGCAAAGTCACTTTGCTGATCATATGAAACTGTTGTCATAAACATTCAGTTGTATGGTATTGCAATGCCTGTGTTGTTCAGAAGTATGATGCAGAGTTCCTTCAGGCATGCATGCATGTCTGAAGGAACAGGCACTGTGACAACTACAGCCATTATGAAATACATGAAATGTATTCACAGTTGCAAATATGGACAATGAAAATTTGTGCCAGACCGGGACTTGTACTCAGATTTCCTGCTTATCGCAATTGGTCGCCTTACCATTAGATTATCCGAGCACACTTCATGGCCAGAACTCAGACTTCCGTATGTTGTTGTCCATGTGCCTATAGCCTACTCTTGTACATCCATTATGTATATTCCTGTGCAGGGGAGACATTTTAAGTTATGTCCGAAAGAACACAGAATCATACTTCTGAACAACACAGGCTCTGCAATATCATATTTATCAGCCGACACTGGGTAGGTGACTTTCAATTAATATTCTCCCCTGTACAGGAATATGCATAATGGATGTACAATGGAAGTTTGGGTCCAGCCATGAATCATGCTCAGATAGCATAATGGTAAGGTGATCATTTGCAGTAAGTGGGAATACTGGGTTTGAGTCATCAAGCAGATTTTCATTGTGATTCAAATGTACAGCTGATAGTTGTACATATTTTCAGCTGCAAATACATGTCATGTATTAATGTGTATCTTGATTACACTTATGTCACAAGTGCTTCTTTCATTCTCCTTTGATGCTTTCACTGCTTATGGGTCTTCATGTTTTTTGTCAATTGAGGTGGCACATTGGTATTGGTACTAGATGCACATTAGGAGAGAGCAGAGTTCAAATCACCATCTAATCATTTGAATTTAAGTTTTCCATGGTATCTGTGAATTTGTTAAGCTGATTCCTTGGGTTGCTCTTTTGAAAATGCCAAAGTCAGTTTCCTGCCCCGTTCTTGTTCAATCAGAATTTGTGCTATGCCTGTAATGACTTGGTCATCGGTAATGATGGATGTTAACAAGATGTTAAACCCATTTTTTTAATGGTAGTTTTTACTCCAGGCTGTATAAAATTGTTTTTCTGTTTTAAGCAAAAATTCATTTACTGATGTGTAACTACACTCTGTATTCCTAATTTGGTGCATACATCATGATTCCTTTTGTTGGCAAAAATCTCTTTATGATAGATGTACAGCTTCAGTCATCTGAAAGTAAGACACAGAGGAATTAAAGACATTAGCTGTCAGTGGGCATTGATTAATATCAATGGCGCAAGTTGAAAATTTGTGCTGCACTGCAGTTCAGACTTTCCCCATTGATGTAAATCAGTGCTGAATGGCAGCTAATATCTTTAATTCCTTTGTATCCTGATTCATATTGGCTGTAGGGTCAAAATGGTGTCTGTTGTTTGAGACATTTCTGAAAGAACAGAAGCAACATATACACAATTGGAGGTAAACTGCCAAACTATAACTCCTTTCTGTTCCTGTATTACTTGCCACACCATGAGTGTAATCATGTTGATTTCTCATATGCTTTTTAGTGGAGAGTAAGTTGCTGAACAATTAAAACAGAAAACCCTGCAATCGGGCACTGAAGACCACTGTATGCTGGCCAATTTTGTTATCTCTTACACCACAGTTTTCATGTGTAGCTATGGATTGAAACTGGATTTTTTTATGTTTCTTTCAGGTGACAAATGCTGTTTTGAAATTAATTGAAAGGGAACGTAATGGAGAAACAATAAACACAAGATTAGTAAGTGGAGTTATCAACTGTTATGTTGAATTGGGTAAGTGCACATTAGTTATCAGTGGCAGTAGCTCTAGTAGTAGTCTTTTGTACAGAGATAATGGAGATTTATTATGTGGAATGACTGTTACTCATGACACAGGTAAAAAAAAAAAAAAAAAAAAAAAAAAGGGGGTCCATCAGCTAATTTATGATGGCCGCAGGAATAAATTTTATTGTCACTATATTTCTGGGAAGGAACTCTAGCAGTTTCAGTTTGCCTTATTTTGCAAATCTGTGATGACTGTCACATGCATGGCAAATATTTAATTTCTGGTGCCACAGTTAGTCTGGTCTGTAGATTCATCAAACTTATACATACAGACTTCAAAGTTTTTCCCTGCCTGAATTTTTAAAATGTGCATTGATAATGGCAAAAATACACCTTGTTCTATGGTGAGCAAACACTGTATTCTGACATGGTACTACAGTGTTGTCACCTTGTGCACTAAAACACGTTCATATCATTCATGTCATGCTGTCTCCAAGAAGATTGACACACTGTTATCCCAGGTTTGATATATCATTCGTAGTAACCGTGTGGGAGTAATCCATAGCACGTACATCACCTCATTTACGTGTTTTTTCCACCCACGACTCACTCAACTGAGCTGAGACATGACAAATGACACTTTTTATTGTATTTGTGCACTGAAGAAATACGTTGGGGAGATATATGTTGAGCATGTGCGTAGAGTCATCCGAAAGTAATAATTCTCTGATAACATTTCAATAGAGAATGACAATGAGCAGCTGGAGAATTCTGTACTTGTGCTGCTCAGCGCTCTATTGTGTGGATGACTGTGAATGATATTACACTCGGATGACATCTACATCTACATCTACAGGGCTATTCTGCAAATCACACATAAGTGCCCAGCAGAGGGTTCATTGAATCATCTTCACACTAATTCTCCATTATTTCACTTTTGAACAGTGTATGGAAAACAATAACACCTATGTCTTTCCATTCAAGCTCTGATTTCCCTTATTTTATTATGATGATCATTTCTCCTCATGTAGGTCAGCATCAACAGAATATT
Source organism: Schistocerca serialis cubense (assembly GCF_023864345.2). Classification (NCBI taxonomy): domain Eukaryota; kingdom Metazoa; phylum Arthropoda; class Insecta; order Orthoptera; family Acrididae; genus Schistocerca; species Schistocerca serialis. Next base: position 217,927,381 of record NC_064640.1, read on the forward strand.
TTCAAATTCAGAGGAGAAAGATCATGACTGAAATTTTGTGGGAAGATCCTGCCGCTACCAAAAATGCCTTTGTGTAAATGATTTCTGCCCCAAGTCCTGTATTGTGTCTGTGACACTCTCCCCCCCTATTTCTCAATAATACAAAATGTGCTACCCTTCTTTGAACTTTCTTGATGCGCAGCAGTACTCCAGAAGACAGACAAGTGCAGTGTAGGCAATCTCCTTAGTAGATCTGTTGCATCTTCTGTGTTCTTTCCAATCTAAGTTTTTTGTAATAGTAATTCCTAGGTATTTAGTTGAATATATGGCATTTAGATTTGATTGATTTATTGTGTAACCAAAGTTTAATTGATTTGTTTTAGCACCCATGTGGATGACATCACACTTTTCATTATTTAGAGACAATTGCCAATTTTTATACCATACAGATATCTTATCTAAATTGTTTTGCAATTGGTTTTGTTCTTCTGATGTCTTTATTACACGATAAATGTCTGCATCATCTGCAAATACCAAGCAAGGTGGCACAGTGGTTAGCACACTGGACTTGCATCCAGGAGAACAATAGTTCAAACCCACACCCGGCCATCCTGATTTAGGTTTGCTTCAGGCAAATGCTGGCATGGTTCCTTTGAAAGGGCACGGCCAACTTCCTTCTCCATCCTTCCCTAATCCAGTGGGACTGGTGACCTCACTGTTTGGTCCCCTCTGGCCCCAAATTAACCAACAATCTGCAAACAACCTAAGATGGCTGCTCAGGTTATCTCCTGAATAATTTATAAATATAAGGAGCAGCATAGGGCCTATAATACTACCTTAGGAAATGCCAGAAATCAGTTCTGTTTTACTCAATGACTTTCCATCAGTTACTATGAACTGTGACCTCTCTCACAGGAAAACACAAGTGTAGTCACATAACTGAGACAATATTCCATGAGCACGCAATTTGATAACAAGCCGCTTGTGAGCTATAGTGTCAAAAACCTTCTATAAATCTAAAAATATGGAATCAGTGTGAAATCCTCTGTCAATAGCACTCAACAATTCGTGTGAGTTAAGAGCTAGTTGTGCTTCAGAAGAACAATTTTTCTAAATCTGTGTTGACTGTGAGTCAATAGACTATTCTCTTCAAGGTAATTCATAATGTTCGAACACAATATATGATCCAAAATCCTGCTGCATGTCAATGATATGTGTCTGTAATTTAGTGAATTACTCCTGTTGCCTTTCTTGAATATTGGTGTGATCTATGCAACTTTCCAGTCTTTGGGTATGCGCCTTTCATTGACCAGGCAATATTATGTAATTGTTAAATATGGAGCTGTTGCATCAGTATACTGTGAAAGGAACCTAATTGGTATACAGTCTGGATCAGAAGACTTGCTTTTATTAAGTGATTTAAGTTGCTTCACTACTTTGAGGATATCTACTTCAAAGTTATTCATGCTGGCAGCTGTACTTGGTTAAAATTTTTCATGAGACCTGATTTTGATGGGTGTGTGGATTTAATTTTGGATTGTCCAGTCTAGTTTTAGGTTTTTCACCATGTTACCATCAGGAAGTCTTAACCTAGCTCTGTTGCTAGCCCTGTGAGTTTCTATGAGCCATACTGAGCAGACAGCTCATGTCATTGCACAGGCAACTGCTTTAAGATAGATTTTTCACTTCACTGTTAGTAACACAAACATATTCAGTAAACAAGTGTTGTGATGAACGCCCACATGATGAGCACCACTGCACACTGTCAACCCTTGTTGACACAGAATGACAGTGTGGATAAGATTAAATGGTGTAGTGATGTGTCAGGATAATATCACACACTGAGCTGTTCCAGCAATCTTAGCTAAATCACTTAAAATTGGAGCAACAATGCACTCTCTGGAACTGTACTTTCATGTACTACAAATAGAATGTGCTATCAGAAAACTATCTTAATTTATTATTGTGGTGCCTAAATGCTTGTTGAGAGGTTCAAACATTGATGGTGGTGTTACATTATCTGTACACAAGATACAATGATAGATATAAACTTTTGTTTGTGAAGAAACAATATTAGAGAAGGAAAGTTGCTAGTCACCATGTAGCAGAGATGCTGAGTCGCGACAGGCACAACAGAAAGATTCATACAATTATAGCTTTCGGCCATTAAGGACTTTGTCAGCAATACACACACACACACACACACACACACACACATACACACACATGCATGCAAATGCAACTTGCACACACGTTTGCAGTCTCAGACAACTGAAATCACACTCAGTTGTCTGAGGCTGCAGACATGTGTGCAAGATGCATTTGCGGGAGTGTGTGTGTGTGTGTGTCTATATTGCTGACAAAGGCCGTAATGGCTGAATGCTATAATTGTGTGAATCTTTTTGTTGTGCCTATCGCAACTTATCATCTCCTCTATATGGTGAGTAGCAATTTTCCTTCTCTAATATTGTTACATTCAATCCTGGATTTTCCATTGTTTGTTTGTGAAGTGTATGTTAGCCCTTAGACCATACTATTCCTTGTGCCACTGTCTGTTTGCACCCATGTAATTATTCCCATGCTTTGTGGCTATTTCTAGCAGTGCTGTGTAATCTGAAACGTTTTGGTGCACTTCTCCCAAATTAAGTGATAGCTGTAATTGCAAGTTGCCAACAATTTGAAGCTTTTGGCAGCAGGAAAGCAGGAATGTGTACTATGAAAATAAGGACATTACAGTTGATTTATTTTGACAGTGTCGTGAAGGTTTTTACTGGAGGAGTGAATGCAAACACAGTATTTTTTGGGCCGCGTGGGATTAGCCGAGCGATCTAAGGCACTGCAGTCATGGACTGTGCGGATGATCCTGGCGGAGATTCAAGTCCTCCCTTGGACATGGGTGTGTGTGTTTGTCCTTAGGATAATTTAGGTTAAGTAGTGTGTAAGCTTATGGACTGATGACCTTAGCAGTTAAGTCCCATAAGATTTTACACACATTTGAACATTTTGAGTAATTTTTGGTAAACAGATGTTTCAAGAATTTCTGTCCTTGAATAATACATTTCAAAATCAGGTTTCTGAACTATGCCTTGTAGGAATAACATTGCAAACAGAAATCTCAATTGCTGGTTGGTACCCATCCGTGCACATGCGATTGTTGTTTCAGGGTATCCTCATGTGAACTTACAAACCATTCACCACATTTGTCCATCTCATTAATTATCATTTTTGATAACCCATTCTCAAAAAAGAATGTGAAAATGCCAACTGCGGGCCCGAGCACTGTTCATCGAGGATGTGATGCAGCACCACCAGGCAGCCCGAGCTCAGTTTACTGAACACAGTTGAGCGGTTAAAACAACATTGTTTTGTTAGACTGAATGTAGTTTTTTGGTGTAATCAAACAATGGAAAGTCTACATTGGAATATCAACAATATTTTGAACAGGATAGATTGCTGTTACTCATCCTAAAGATGACACACTGAGGCACAGATAGGCACATGCTGGGTGTTTGGCCAGAGCCTCCTACAATGCACGAGCACACTCACCCCCTCCCCTCCCCTCCCCTCCCCTCCCCTCCCCTCCACCTGCCCCCCCCCCCCCACACACACACACACATGCTCTCAACATGTCATCTTTACAGTGAACAGCAATCTATCCTGCTCATAACAATGTTAATTTTTTGGTGTTTTACTTACAAGAGTGGAGTACCATAATCAATTTAAGTTTCCTCATTATGGGAACTGCAGCATATACAGGGTGTTCATAAAGTCTGGGAACACTTTCAATTGTTTATTGCACAAGAACTAAACACTTAACAGATGTCATACGTATTGCATTTTGAAGAGAAACTCTGAAAGTTTCTCTTTCAATCATTTGATATGCAAACCAATAGTTATCCGGCAGATATCAATATGGTAATTGAATTCTTGCCAGACCTGTCCCACCATGGCATCATCGACTGTTGCAGTCACTTTCCGTATTCTCTCCCAGAGCTCTGCCACATCACTTGACAGTACATACACCATATTTTTATTGTGTTCCCACAGAAAAGCCACCCTGAGTGAGATCTGGCAATCGGCGAGGCCATTTCATGAAATAGCTGTCCCCTTCTGTAGCATGGCTGATCCATCGATATGGCATCTCTGGGTTCAGGTACCCACAAACTCCAATTCGAATGGTTTCATAGACAGCTTCTGTCGCAGGACTTTCCACGATGTCATTGGAGCCATTTTGAATTCATGGGATCCATGATGCACCAATTTCTTTGGACTCCTTGTGAATGTCTCTCGTATGCGCTCCACATTCACCTCACTCACACTGGGGTGTCCGCTTCTCTTTGCCAGGCCCAAGCAACGTACCTGAATTCGCCATGTTTGCAACTAGTGCAGACAAACTACACGTGGTGGTATACATGAAAAAAAAAAAAAAAACTTTTAGGGTTTCAAAATTAGATATGTATGATATCTGTACAATGTTTGGTTCTTGTGAAATAAATAATTGGAAGTGTTCCCAGACATTATGTACACCCAGTGTTATCTTGCTTTGGGACATTATGCAGAGAATTAGTAGACATTATGCTGGTTGATATTTCATTTTTGTGTGTAAGCTTATTTCTGCTTTATTACCTTCATGAGTACATCTGCAAACAATTGCATTTATCTATGTTTTACATATTATATAATTTATAAAGTTTTCTTTACATTCATTGTGGTACTCACATGGTGGCACTGTAAACAGACATATGTCAAAACTATTATTTCTGTCCATATTTGTTGGATGTAACATTTTTTCAGCAATGTTTTTAAGTGTTTAATGATTTTACATTGCACATATGTTGTAATAAATTTTTTTATAATTTTGACAGTTGTAGAAATTCATGTTTGACAGCTGGTTGTTTTCAATATTAGATGTCAAACTTGGATTTCTATGACTGTCAAAATTATAAAAAACCTGTTTTAATATATGTGAATTGTTAAATCATCAAACAACTTTAATATATTACTGAGAAAACATTACATCCAAGAACTACGGACAGCAGCAATAGTTTACTCAAAGTTGAAATATGCCCATTTACAATGTTATGACATGAGTACCAAATCCAGTGTAAAAAAAACTTTACAAATTATATATTAAATAAAACACAAATATATGTGATTGTTTGCAAATGTACTGATGAAGGCAATACAGCTGAAATAAACGTATATACAAAAATTAAATACCAAACAGCATACTGCCTACTCATTCTGTGTGCAATGAATTTAGTTGAGGCAGACCACAATTTTAATAAATTGAATATTGATCTAGTTTGGATTACACTTATATTTTGGTACCACATAAATATGAGGAATGTATGCACTTGCAAAAACAAGGTGCCATGGGGGAGGGGAGTAGGGTCCAAAGTAGCAGTAGATAAAGCATGTAAGCAATGGTTTGCTGTACTGGTTGTTGTGAAAGTTTGAAACTCTGTGTGTTATTTTAAAAAAGATATTTTGTTTTTCCATACAGATTTATGGTATATGAAATCAGGGGTCACTGTTCACATTATTTGTTGGCTATTAGGCTGGAAATATTTATCAGAGAAAAATTTGATAAATTAAGTACTTTTTTCCTTCTTCCACTTTCTCCTGTCAAGTGTGGAATTACTACCACTTGGCAAAATACAGTAAATTGGAACTTGATGTTAATATGGCAAGATGAAATGGGAATATGACATCAGCATGTAAGAAATAGGACTGCAGAATGAGATTTTCACTCTGCAGCGGAGTGTGCGCTGATATGAAACTTCCTGGCAGATTGAAACTGTGTGCCGGACCGAGACTCAAACTCGGGACCTTTGCCTATCGCGGGCAAGTGCTCTACCAACTGAGCTACCCAAGCACAACTCATGCCCCGTCCTCACAGCTTTACTTCTGCCAGTACCTCGTCTCCTACCTTCCAAACTTAACAGAAGCTCTCCTGCGAACCTTGCAGAACTAGCACTCCTGAAAGAAAGGATATTGCGGAGACATGGCTTAGCCACAGCCTAGGGGATGTTTCCAGAATGAGATTTTCACTCTGCAGCGGAGTGTGCACTGATATGAAACTTCCTAGCAGATTAAAACTGTGTGCCGGACCGAGACTCGAACTCGGGACCTTTGCCTTTCACGGGCAAGTGCTCTACCAACTGAGCTACCCAAGCACGACTCACGCCCCGTCCTCACAGCTTTACTTCTGCCAGTACCTCGTCTCCTACCTTCAAAACTTAACAGAAGCTCTCCTGCGAACCTTGCAGATCTAGCACTCCTGAAAGGAAGGATATTGCGGAGACATGGCTTAGCCAAAGCCTAGGGGGTGTTTCCAGAATGAGATTTTCACTCAACAGAGGAGTGTGCAATGATATGAAACTTCCTGGTAGATTAAAACTGTGTGCCGGTTCGCAGGAGAGCTTCTGTTAAGTTTGGAAGGTAGGAGACGAGGTACTGGCAGAAGTAAAGCTGTGAGGACGGGGTGAGAGTCGTGCTTGGGTAGCTCAGTTGGTAGAGCACTTGCCCGCGACAGGCAAAGGTCCTGAGTTCGAGTCTCGGTCCGGCACACAGTTTTAATATGCCAGGAAGTTTCATATCACCGCACACTCCGCTGCAGAGTGAAAATATCATTCTGGAAACATCCCCTAGGCTGTGTCTAAGCCAAGTCTCTGCATTATCCTTTCTTTCAGGAGTGCTAGTTCTGCAAGGTTCGCAGGAGAGCTTCTGTTAAGTTTGGAAGGTAGGAGACAAGGTACTGGCAGAAATAAAGCTGTGAGGATGGGGCGAGAGTCATGCTTGGGTAGCTCAGTTGGTAGAGCACTTGCCCGTGAAAGGCAAAGGTCCTGAGTTCGAGTCTCAGTCCGGCACACAGTTTTAATGTGCCAGGAAGTTTCATATCAGCGCACACTCCACTGCAGAGTGAAAATCTCATTCTGGATACATCCCTTAGGCTGTGTCTAAGCCAAGTCTGTGCATTATCCTTTCTTTCAGCAGTGCTACTTCTGCAAGGTTCGCAGGAGAGCTTTTGTTAAGTTTGGAAGGTAGGAGAGGAGGTACTGGCAGAAGTAAAGCTGTGTGACGGGGGTGAGTCATGCTTGGGTAGCTCAGTTGGTAGAGCACTTGCCCGCAAAAGGCAAAGGTCCTGAGTTCGAGTCTCGGTCCGGCACACAGTTTTTATCTGCCAGGAAGTTTCAATAGGACTGCATTTGTTCTCATAATACACTATTTGTTATAGAAACTTGCTTTGTGAAATTTTATGAGAGGTTTCTTTTTATAAAACTCTCTATTCCATATTAAATGTGTGTGATAATGAGTATGCTATTGTGCAACATTATCTTACGGTAGTCATAAAAATGTAATTATTTGAATGGTAAATTGGTCTTCTGATTTCAGGTTCAAATGAAGAGGATCCAGAAGGTAAAGGAAAGAACTTGATTCTCTACAAGGAGGCATTTGAAGATGTATTTCTGGCTGATACAGAAAGATACTATACCCGAGAAAGCACAGAATTTCTTCGGTACAGTTCAGTTCCTGAATATATGAAGAGGGTAAATATGCATTTGCTGTACAGAAGTATGACTTTCCGCACAATATATTTATTTTTTATAACCAATTTAGAAAGTTTATGTTGTTAACAAGGTGAAAATATGTGCTGGTTGCAGTGGAAGTTTGTTTACTATATTCTGTTGTATTGTACACATGTTTAATTCAACATAACACAGTGGTTAATAAATACACCTCCAACACAAAAGTTGTTTTTAATACCACAGTGGTTTTATTAGGCTTGGTCCTATTTTAGATGGTGTGTCCTTGCCTTACTCAGCCAGTTACAGGGAGACCTACAGTTTAATTTAGATTCCAAACTATGATGCAGCTTGGTATTTTTCACATTAAAAAGTCATTGCAAGAAATGAAAGAGGCAATAAGTGAAAGAAAAATCTTAGGGCACACTGGGATTAGAATAAGTAACAAGTGGGTAAATACTAGGAGTAAAAGGAACAATAGAGTTGTGATGATAATGAATGAAGTTAATAAGTACTGTGCCAAAATTAATCCTTAAAACTAAATAGCAAATATTTGTATAGAAAAGTGGAGGGAGAATCTAACAGGCAGTCTTCAAGTAACGTTTACATTGGTTCAGGCACAGAGGAATTAAAGATGTTAGCTACCAGTGGGCATTGATTTATATCAGTGGGGAAAGTTGAAATTTTGTGCTGGACTGGGATTTGTATTCAGCTCTCACGCTTACTGGCCAGATGCGCTGACCACTATCCCATCTGAATACAGGGGTCATCGCAACTGCAACTGCAACTGCAACTGCATGGACTACCCTAGCACACCTCCTGTCAGACCCAAATTCTCAACTAATCCACACACTACTGATGTAGTGTCCTTTGCCCATTATACTCATTACTCTTGGCATTTTGCCAATTCCTGTTAGAGTTCAAGCTTGGTGTGCAAGACAAAAGGGAATTAAAGTGGGCATTGATTTGTATGAATTGAGAAAATTGAAAATTTGTGCCACACTGGGATTCAAATCCAGGTCTCCTGCTTGCTAGATAGATGCGCTGACTGATACACCATCCAGAATTTTCAGCTTTCTCCATTGATATAAATGAGTGCGCATTGGCAGCTAATATCCCTAATTCATTTTTGTCTTGATTCATAGTGTCTGCAGGATCAAAATGGTGTCTACAGACACCACATATATATTTTCATTGGTGTTACTCTATTCTACCTGCTTCCTGCTGACAACTTTCTTTCCATCACATTCTATCTTCAAATAATAAGTCCTGGTTTTTGTAGTTAAAAAGTTAAAAGATTATGAAATTTGTGTTAGCTAATGCTCTTTCTACTCCTCATGGCACTGTTACTGCTGACACAGTTAACTACCAAATGCAAAATATTTTCAACGGTAATGAAGGGAATTTGTTTCCAAGTAGTTTAAAGTTTTCAACACATGAAATTTCAAAGGCCTGAATGATGTAAAGAAGTCACATAAAAATGCGTGAAACATTTCAGAATTTGAAAATAATAAAGCTCGTAGTTTACATTGCTAATAGCTCTATTCTCCCTCTCTGTTCCCAGAGCTCCCTGCCCTGTGCACTTTCCTGTGGCACCCCATGCCTGCCTCATGTGCTTACTGGGCCACCCTGCCATTTCCTACAATGCTCTTGCCCCGTGTACATTCAGGATGTCCTCAGGCTCCCACCTCCCCCCTCCCATCCCCTCCCTTTTGTCATCATTTAGTGCATTTACTGCGGTGCCTCACAGGGCGTGTGGCTTCCCCTTTCCATTTCAGGGGGTCTTCGACGTGCCACTGGTGTTTCACATGATATGCCTTCCCCTTTCCATTTCACTCAGAACCTCTGCTCCCTGCCTTTATCCACAGCACTCCGCCCCGGCATCTGCAATTTTAAGGGGAAGGAATGATGTAAAGTTGTTACTTCAAATGAGGCCAAAATTTGATGATGCAAACTCCGGTAGTTTCTGTTGTCTATGATACAATGACCCTCATATTTCCTACAGAGACTTCCTTGTATAGTTTCCCATAGTACTTTCAATGTGTACTTTTCCCTAGCACCCCAACACTGTCATTTACCATGGTACCTGGCCCCCTCTCATTTCCCGTGACACACCACCTCCTGTTTTTTTCCATGATCCACCCTCTGGTCTCTGCTGTGCAGTGCTCTACCCACTACAGAGCCATCTGCTGTGATTTAGACTGCTGTCTCATGTGCTGTGGCCGCCTTGCCTCAGATCCATCAACAATGTTACGCCCTTCCTGCCTGATCTTCTTGCCCCATGCCAGTTTCTAGTACCCTCCATCCATCAGGCCACACATGTGGCACTGTCCCTCCCTTTCATCTTGTATGTCCCCTTTTGCCTTGCTGTATCTTTCCATGGCTCTGCTGCCCAGTTTTGGTACCTGTGTGTTCTGCAGTGCTGATTTTGTTGGGTTGGTCCAGGGACGGATGTCGAGGAATAGTTGGGTGCTGAGACAGAGAGCAAAATAATTAGAAGCACACATAATATGTGTGTAATGTCACTTAACTTTCTTCTGCAAGTCCAAATAGTATTCCAAACTAGTATGTTATGCAGGCAAATTCATCAGAAACAGTCACACTAATAGAGAGGCAAACTAATAACACTCCAAAGGCTGCAAATGAAATCCAAAATTGTGGCTGGAGCTCCTGGTACTGTGATAACAGTGACAGTGTTGCATTGACAGCCATTGGTACCCTGTCTGGCACTGGACAGCACGATATATGGGGGAAGGCAAAGGTGGCTGTGACTGTGGGGTGCTCCTGGGCACTGAATCAACAAATGAAAAACCTGTGGCAATTTCACATAGCCCACACAAGTGCAGCTGATGCTGATGTTGCTTTTGCTGGCCAATTGGGCCTTCTGAGATATATAAAGAATGGCCTAAGACTTTCTCGATAACGCCTCATTTCTAGCACCTGTGTCTGCCAAAAATTCTGGAAAAGATGATATCAGTAACATTAAACTTAGACCACTCTGGAGGATGGGTTGACAGCTGCAGAGGATGCAGCAACTGAAGCAGTGTTCTATGTTGGTATCCATGCAAAACTTCTGCTGGTTGCATGGTGTTGTATTGCTGGGATCAGTATGATGAAAGGAAGAGCACTAATGCTTGGTTGTATGGGAAGCACATAACTTGTTCATCTGTTGCTTGAATGTTGGATGGAGCGTTCCACTTTGCCATTGTAGTAAGGGTAGAACAGTGCTTTCATAACATACTTAATGCCATTGGTGCCATAAAACTGCTGAAATCCTGCCAATGTGAACTGGGGTCCATTGTCCGAAACCAACACTACTGGTAGACCTCCAGAGCAAAATATTGAATTCAGAGTTTGGATAGTACTAGCCATTGTGGTGGAATGCAGGGTCACCACAAACAGAAACTTGCCAAAGGTGTCTACCACAACAAGCCAACGAGAATTCCAGCAGGGACCTGCAGAGTCAGTATGCAAGTGCTGCCAAGGGGCACTGGGTAAGGGCCAATAAAAAAATTTATGTGTTCTGCACACACTGGAAAAATTGAAATCAGTTGTTCAGTTGGAGTGTCCATGCCAACCAGTGTGCAGTGGTTTTATGTGAGCTGCTTAGTGTGCACAATACTCCAATGTCCTTGATGGAGAAGGCAAAGATTTTCCTTCTGAAGCAAATGTGACCCAACTACTCAGGATTTTGTCTGTGTGTAATATGACACACAGATGGACAGAAAGTTGTGGTGAAGAGCAAAATAATGGTGTACAACTGCATCACTAATCTGCTGAATTGAATCTGGCCAGCCAGTGCAGAGGTACTGCAACAGATTCTTGGGTCTAAAGTCTGCATCTGTGATGGGAAAACCATCAAGTGTTTCATTGTCCTGAACATGATTATGCAAACATGAACCTTCAAAAGTGTTGGATGCCAAATCAGCTCCAACTGGTAGGTGAGAGAGAGTGTCTGTGTTCGAATGCTTAGATGTTGGTCTGTACACAATTTTGTACTGGTGATTTGAGAGGAGCAGAGAGACCAACACTGCAGCTCTTGTGTCATGCATGGAGGGACTGGCTTCGAAGGGCTGGACAATGAGATGAGAGGCTTGTGATCTGTTGCCAAGTAAAATTTGCGGCCATATAAGTATTGGTGGAATTTCGTCACCTCATATATGATAGCAAGACCTTTGTTCTCAGCCTGCAAGTAGCTGCACTGTGCCTTGTTAAGGAGTTTTGATGTGAAGGTTATTGGCCAGTCTAATGATGCAACTCTATGTGACAGGACAGTGCCAATCCTGTAAGAGGATGCATCGACCACAAGCACACCTGGCTTAACAGAATTAAAATGTACCAAACAACAATTGCTCAGTAAAGCATCTTTCAGTTTCTGAAATGTGTCTGGACACTCTGTGGTCCATTTAAATGGAACATCTTTTGGTGAAAATGAAGCAGTGGAGCTGCAATCTGTATGGCATTTAGAATGAACCCAATGCAATAAGTCAATTTACCCAACACAGCTCGGAGTTCACAGATGTTCCCAGGAGCTGAGAGATCTTGTATGGTGGTTAAGTGTGACAGCAAAGAGTGGATGCCTTGACTGTTGAATGTCCTAAACATTCAATCTCAGTCTGGTAGAAGGCATACTTGTCCTTATTACACTGTAACCCGGCATCTGAGAGTACTTGAAACAATTTCCTGAGGTTGGAAAGATTTTCCTTGGGAGTAAAACTATGTCATCCAAATAGTTTGAACAAGAAGGAACTGTAGCAGTCAGCTGTGACAAATAACATTGAAAAATTGCAGGCTGCTGAAGAATAATCTCAAGAACTTAAATAACCCCATGAGGATGTTGATCACAAAAATTTCTTGCGACTGTTCACCCAGGGGAAGCTGCAGATAAGAATTTCAAAGATCAGTCTTCAAAAGAAGCAACCTGCACCAAATTTGTCAATGAGTTCCTCAGGCCATGACAAAGGGGAAAATCGATCACAGTGTGAATTTACTGTTGCCTTGAAATCTGCACATAAGTGTAACATGCCTGAAAGTTTTTTAAATATCATTAATGCTGATGCCCACTGACTGGCTGCTATGGGGGAAATCACACCATTGTCCTGCCAAGATAAGAGTTCTTATGCCACCTGATCTCTGATAGTGCAAGAGACAGGTCATGTTGAGCAAAATCCTGGTTGTGCATTGTCTTTCTTAGTAATGCGAGCCTCAAAATTAGTAGCTTTGTGTAGGCCATCTTGAAAAAGTCACTAAATTCATCACACATTTCAGCTAATTTGTATGTAGGCACAAAAGAGTTCACAGAGAGAACATTGCCTTGAATGGGCAACCCAATCAAATCAAAAGAATCCATGCCAAAAATGTTTTCACTGTCACATGGGCACAAAAGAGTGAATAAAATTGTTTGGTAATGTTACAAAAAGTGACAGGTAAGCTGTAAATGCCTAACAGAGGAATCTCATGTCCACCATAACCAGAAATAGTTGCCTGTGACTTCTGTAGCTTAGGCTTTTCTGACAGTTCATAAATGCTTCTGTTCAACAAAGTCACTGATGCACCAGTGTCCAACTGTGTATTATTTTTTGATTTACAGTCTCCAGAGTGATGCTGAATAGAAGAAGTGTGTGCACTTGATTTGCACTGTGTAGCACTAGAGTGACTACTTGGATTTGAACGAAAAACTGCATTTACATGCACTGATTGAGACTTTGTTGAATGTGTAAAGTGCTTGTTGGACTTGGGTTTTTGCCGACAGCTTGAAAGTGACTGTGCTTGCCACAATGATAGTACTTAGCATCAAGACAGGGGACCACCTGACACTTGTGAGCTGTGAAACACTGAAGACAAGATTTTTCACAACTGGTCTGCTACCTGGCACACTGAATCTGTTTATACCACTGCCATGGCTGAGATTTTGTGTGCTGTTGTGCACGAGCTATGGGCACAGCCTGTTTACTAGTATTCTGTGTAGCACAAATAGGAGCATGATCAAAGTCGGCCATTGCACTGTCTCACAAATATTGATGCTTTGCTAATTCCAAAACTAGTTGCAAACTAGGATCATGAGTCTTACGAATCTGTTTGCATATGCAAGGATCTTCCACATTTTGAGTAATGGCATCCCTGATCACGGGATCTCTGTAATAACAACCACACTCGCACTTAAATTTGCAATGGCGTGTAAGCCCTTGTAAGTTTGCTACCCACTGCTTATGAGTCTGACTTGGTTACTTCTGCAAACAAAAGAATTTTTAACATGCTGCTGCCATGTTAATCTGTTCATCAAGTTGTTTGCATAGTGCAGCTGTTAGTTCTTCACAAGGGACACTTTCAGGGCAGGCAGTAGGGAAAAGCTTGCAGGCTAGCCTATACATTGACAAACCAATTGTTGCAAGAAAATAAGGTTGCCTGTCCCTACCTTCTGTGCGGTGTGCCATGATGCGTGCATTGAGCTTTGCTTGGTACTCAGATTACTCCTAGTATGTTGAATCAGAAGCACAGAATGGTGGTCCAGAAACAGGTGATGCTGGCTGTGGCTGTGTTGTGTGAGACGAGGTTGGCGATTGTATGGTGGCTTAAACTGCAAGCATTTCTTGTCATCATTTCCATCAAATTCTTACAGTGAAAAGTATGTACAGTCACTAAAAAACAATGAATTAAAGGAGAAAAAAATTGCAGCCAAGTGCAGGTCAAATTTTGGAACATCCATGGGTACAGTCTCATTGCCAGTTGTTGGTTTGGTCCAGGGGCAGATGCTGAAGAATAGGTGGGTGCTGAGACAGAGAGCGAAATAATTAGAAGCACACATTATATGTAACATCATATACTTAATGTTCTTTCGCAAGTCCAAACTAGTCAATTACACAGCCATGTTCATCATAAACAATCACAATAATAGTGAGGCAAACTAATATGCTGTAAAGGCTGCAGGTAAGCTCCATGATTAGACTGCCTGGTGTCGACGTGCTGTCTTCTTAATTATTAATTATTATTGTTTTGTGGTGGCGCTACTCACGTGTGCAGGTGCATCTACAAACTGGCTGTGGTTTGGCTGGGCAGTGACATTTGTTACTGCCAACCTGTTGATATAGAATGCCTGGCATAGTGTCAATAGTGTGTAACACCACAGATTCTATGACTAATACCTGGTACTGAGTATTTGAGTAATAGGGATTAGTGTCACAGTGAAAGTGGGCAATGTAAGCAACTACTATGTATCTTACTTCCTACTGTCATTCACTATATCTTAAATGTTGTCATTTTATATTATTTCTCAGTCTGAAATGTCTGTACTGATCATTTATGTCATGCAGTTGTTGCCCCTCATCTTTCTAGTGCCACAATTTCTTGATATGTCACACTATCATTTCCTGAAGCAGGATGGAACAAATGTGTAATATTGCTAGACACTCCTACTCGTATTTGTTACATAGTGATAACAATGTGTTAATTTTTGGATTTGGGTTTCATTACCTGTTTTCTCCTTGTTGTATTTAAGTTCATGGCATATGGAAACCCCAGCATTGTAATTGATTAGAATCTAATTTTTCTTAAGTATACAATGCTTAAAATTTGTTTCAGGTTGAGCTGAGACTATTTGAAGAACAAAGACGAGTGCACATATACCTTCATCCAACAACATTGGATATTCTTTGTGACACATGCGAGAGGGTATTAATTGAAAAACAATTAGAAATGTTTCATGTAGAGTTCCAGAGGCTGCTCTATTTTTATAAAACCGAAGATCTTGGAAGAATGTACCAGTTGGTATCTCACATTTTATTTGGTCTACAAGACTTACGGAGCCTGTTTGACATCCATGTTACAAACATGGGCCTTGCTGCCATAGATCAAGTTGGTGAAGCTGCTCTGAATGTAAGCTACAAATCTGAGTCTAATAAATTTTCTTCTCCTTTTACTTTTTCTTGTGATGTCATAAAAGAACATGTTTTTCATTGTCTTAGCTCCTCTCTCTCTCTCTCTCTCTCTCTCTCTCTCTCTCTCTCTCTCTCTCTCTCTCTCTCTCTCTCTCTCTCTCTCTCTCCAGTCCTAATTGATATCTGTTGATGTTAATGGTTAACCTCCACATTATGAACAACAACTAACTATTATCTTTAGATGTTCAGCCATTTCATGGCCACATTCATTGGCTTCACTTATTGGTGTGACATCTCTGATGATAAACAAGGTTGCAGCTATAGCACTTTCACTACTAGTCATTTGCACTTTCTGTATCACTAGATTACTAGGGTATGAAGGAAGGGGGTCATTACTGTGTATGAGGACCTAACATATATCATGTGTTCAAAAAGTTCTTAGACTGATTTTATTCCTGGTATAAGCGATTTGAGCACAGTAACTACAGTGGAAACTTGAAATAACAGCTGTAAACAACAGATGTGCAGACTGCCAGTCAATTGTAAGCAGGCAGTGTTATGTAGCAGATGTGTGCTATAGTGTGCCAGCTTCTGACAGTTCTTTTCAGGAAAAATTCATCATGCATGACAAGGCATCATAAAATCAATATGAACAGTGAAGAGCATATGAAGGTTCGACACTTTTGATGATGTAATTGACATTCAAGCCAGTGTGACACAGAACAACGTCCTAAGGAAGGACTTTTCTGAAAGTTTCACATGGTTGTATGAATGTTCTGTGCATTGTACTCGAGTGGCAGCGGCGGTGGTGGTGGGGGGACTATGTACAACACCTGCAACATTAAACCACCATCTTACATTTTCTCTATTTTTTATTAAACTAGTCTCAAAAATTTTTGGACTGACAAGGTACATACAACTATTCTGAGATTTTCTTTGCCAATTTGTCTAATTTAATGTACAATTCATAATCTCAGTTTTCACTACATTTGTATGTGGCAGAATGTGTCAGTATCTGTTCTGTGTGAAGTTTGTGTATTTTCGATTTGATTTGATTTGATTTTAACAGGGAAGCTAAAACCATCTTAGATCTAAACCGCCCCTGCCTGCACCAAAACTGAGTTTATGGTGCGGTATCACTCCCTGTCTATCTAGTAAAGCCAACCAGTGCCCTTAAATAGTGCAAGGAGTCCCTCTACCAGTTTTTTGTTGGGCACAATTTCTTCAGGTCTAGTTGTCCCAAAGATTCTGTATCTTGTACTCTCCAATGCCATGCATTCAAAGATTAGGTGTGATGCAGTTTCTTCACCCTCATCACAGATCCTACATTTAGGGTCCTCTTCCATTATACCAATTGTGTGTAGGTGTTTTTTGAAATTCCCATGGCCGGTCATCAGTCCAGTCATGAGTTTGATCTCTTTCCTGTTCAATCCCAGGATTACAGAGCTTCTTTTAAAACATGGCTTGGGCATCATTACCTTACCATGTTTTTGTTTATGGACCTTGGTCCAATATCCTGCATGCTGTTTCCTAAGCCAGTTCTGTAGTTTTAACTTAATCATAGCCTTGGTGGTTGTCAAGACAATTCCAATCCAATAAATGGAGTTGTTGCCCCCATCCTAGCCAATCTGTTGGCTTGTTTATTGCCACAGATCCTGAGTGGCCAGGGACCCACACTAGGTTTACCCTATTGCTTCCCCCTAGCTCCACCAGAGCCCTGTGGCATTCTGCAACAATCTTAGATCTTGTTGCAGGAGCTGCCAATGATTTCAGAGCTGCCTGGCTGTCTGAATAGATGTAGATGCTATGGTCCTTTTAGCACCTACGCATATTCTCCTCCACACATGCCCTGATTGCAGAAATTTCAGCTTGGAATACAGAGGCCAGTTTTCCTAGAGAGAAGTCTTGCCTGAACCCTGTACACCCCTGCCCAAACGCCTTGGTCTATTTTCAACCCATCTGTGAACCAAACGATGTCCCCTGTACAGTGTCGAACTGTTTTTTCCCACTGATCCCTGCTTCCAGTTATTATATTGTAAGGCTTGTCGAAGCAGTTGGGAGTTGTTATATAGTCGGCAGACATTTCCCCAGTCATTCCTATATTTACCTCACTCACTATGTTAGTGTGTGATTTTGGATATCTGAATGAGACCCAGTTGTTGCCAGTTTTAAGTCTGTGTGCCCCAGCTGCTGCCTCCGTCTTGACCCAAGGAGTAGTGGAGGCATGTACAGCATGGCTTCCATTCTGGCAGTTGGTATGCTGCTAATTCTGCCTGTTATGGCTAAGCAGGCCAATTTCTGCACCTTAGCAAGCTCCTTAGCTGCAACCCTCTGTTGTACCTTCTTCCACCACACTGCGGCGCCGTAGGAAATCCTAGGTCTGACCACTGTGGTGTATATCCAGTGCATATTCCTGGGGCTCAGGCACCAGTTTTTGCCACAAGCCCTTCTAGTACCCACTAGAGTACTTTTTGCCTTGGAGCAGATACTCTTAATGTGCGGGGTCCATGTTAGTTTCTCATCTAAAGCTACCCCTAGATATTTCACTATCCCCTTCACAGGCAGAGTTTCATCGAAGAGCTTTAGATTCCAACTTGAGTGTTGAATATGTCTCTTTGTAAATGGCACCAAAACAGTCTTCTTGGGATTAACCCTCAGATCCTGTTTAATGCACCAATTTTGCACAATGTCCAAACTTCCTTGTGCCATATTTATAACTGTGTCAGTAAATTTGCCAAGTATTACTATGACAAAGTCATCTGCATATCCTTGGCAGAAGCATTGTCTGGAATTTAATTCCACAATGAGTTCGTTCACCACTAGATTCCACAATAGAGGAGACAGAACTCCTCCTTGTGGGCAGCCCCTAGTGGTGTTAATTACCATCTTTTCATGCATCATGGTAGCCTCTACCTTCCTTCCACTAAGCATGGCCTTGGTCCACCTGCATATAGTGGTCCCCAGGTTATGCACCTCTGCTGCCATTACCATGGAATCGAAGGTCATGTTACTGAAGGCCCCCTCGATATCCAGTAAGATAGAGAGGGCTATTTCCTGGAAGTGAAGTGCTTTCTCCACCTTCCCAACAAGCTGGTGGAGAGCTGACTCGCATGATTTACCTGGTTGATATGCGCAAGTATGTGTATTGTGTACAGTGAATTATTTTATGTTCAGGAATATCCTGTTCTCCATGTTCACACAGTCCTTTCTGTTGCCTTTTAATTTTATGTAAAGTTGTAATACGTATTGTGTCCCATAAAGAAGTAGATTGTGTACTGATAGTGATTGACATAGTTCAGTTTTCCTTTTCTTTGAAGCCCATGGAGAATATTTATAGCTCTTATTGCTGATGTGCTACTCTCCTGCCATAAATCCACCATCTAGTTTTGAAACTAGATTACTTATTGTGGCACATTTTTGTACTTCTTCTGGATCTTACATAAGCAACCAGTACCATGCTGCTACATATCTACTAGTTATATCATTTGGTAAATTCCCAGAATGGCAAGCAGTGACTCCACTAGCACAGTTCCAGAGACCCATTGAGTCTTATGATGAGTAGCCCATCTTGGTCTGGTGGAACTCAGTGTTATTTCTCTATTAACAGTGCTTGTGCACATACATTGACTGCAGAGGTAATGGTACTGCTGAAAATAGCACTGTAGTGTGTCCAGGTTGTTTGTATGTGTACTCTGCATGTCACAGAGCAAACTGTGGCTAGTTTATGCATTAGCATGCAGGCTTTTAAGTCCCACTGAGTAAACATGTACACAATACTTCCTTTTTATCCAAATTCACTCCTACAAATAATGCTCTGTTTTGTAGTTACAGGTCCCAACTTAACAATCAGGTTTCTCTGAAGTTTCTACCATGGTAGGAAGTGAGGTTTTGTATGTTTCAGTGGTAACTTTGTTTCGGGAACATCATCTCATTATGTTCCATCACACCACAGGTTTTATTTTACAGTGCAATCCTGGAATTCCCTGAAACCATGTCCTGGAGGTCATCTATAAGTACAATGATGTTTTGTATCCCCATTCCATGATTTGAAGAAGGGGCTCGGTTGGCAGATTACTTAAAATTGGTGCCTCATTATGCTCCCTGATGGCATCAATATTTTATATTTTCAAAGGAGTAAGTTTTATGCATATACCAAGTTCTCTTATCGATATGAACATTGTAAGCTACCAGAGATTACTGAAGGTGTCTGTGCTGTTTACCATTGCAATGATGTACTTTTGTTGGAATTTATCTGACCTGCCTGGGTGGCCGAGGGCATTGAAGTGCCCACTTCTGGTATGCAGGGGGATACACTGGCCCCACATTGAATACACCTCACAGATTAATGACAGGGGCTGGTGTGTTGTCCAGCCAAAATTTGGTTTTTAGGCAGTTTTCCATATGCACTTAGGTAAATACCAGGCTGGTTCCCAGTTTCCACCTCATTTGTACAATGCGCAAACACTTTGAAAAATGATGCCACATTTGCCCACATGATATACATCAGAAGTAGACAGAAGCAGTACACAGAGCCCTCCTTGGGGCAGGGGGGGGGGGGGGGGGGGGGAGCTGGCAGTAGCTTTAAAATGCTTGTGGGAGTGGTGATCCCATCATAATTATAGCCTGTGTACAGGTATTGTATTGGAGAAATGCCATACCAGACCCTACCTGGCATTAGCTGGATATGGGGCACCAGAATGGAAGGGTGTTGGGATTTATCTACTAAATGGAGTGGCTGATGTATGGCATCGTCCATTAACTTTTCATGTCTAAATTCATACTAGAATTGACTTAGGCCAAGGAAGACCATATGTTCTTAGAATTAACTAGGTCATTAATGGGGCAAATTGGCCATTGTATCTTGTGGTCCACATGGTTTTGCCATCTTTTATAATTACTTTGGGAGTCATTCAGCTAATCCATAATTGGGATTTCAGTCCAAGTTACATTCACTGCTGCAGCAGATTCCTTGACCAGGTGGTCAAAAAATTCACTACTGGTAATTTCACTATATGATTTTGCCCAGTTGAAGATAACAGATTTGTCTTCTCTTCACATCAATAATAGCACTTCAGTGATCATGTCTACAGTAGGGTTTTCAGTCTGCATGTGTACAACAGGGTTTTCACTTTTGCTGTGACTGAAGTTCTTCATAATTGTTAAAACAATTAGTGAATCACTGAGTTATTATGTATAAAGCAGTTGCCATATGTGAGCGCACTTGTAGTACTTCTATTATGGCCACAAGTTGCATAGCTTGGTGTTTGGTCTTGTTGCTAATTTAAATAAATCAGACTTCTGTAAACTTGGAATGTAGCACATGTTTCCAGCATAGCTGGTGGTTTTTGAACCATTAGCCTATACATTAATTGGTGCGAAATTTGATGTTACAAACTGCATCAAAATTTTATTATCTGAGTGGGTATTGCTCTCATAAGGCATGGCAGTTTATACCATGTTATAGCAAGAAGTTCATAGCTCTGGTCCCATTGACTGGACAACAGTAATACAGCACGAAGAACAGGACGAGCACTCATTTGTGCTCAGTTAAATAATGATGTTTCTTCAGTGGCTGACCAGAGCGTGCCAAGAGGCCTCTGTAACATGAAAAACACAAGGCACAGAAGAATGTATGGTACAGTAAAACAGCATTGGTACCAAAAAAGCACTGGTAGCGTGGGGAAAAAAAACACTGATCTCATAAGGCACTCAGACCTTAAGTTACAGAAAACATCAGTGACAGGGCTGACTTCAATTTCATCACCTGATGACTGCAACTGCTGCAGCATGTGGCAGGCAGGCACCAGTGAGTAGGAGTGGAAGTGATTAGAGGGCAGGTTGGTGTGCCATCCCTCCATTTGTGAGAGGCCATAGGGCAGGACTGAGGATGATGTCATTGAGGTCAGTGGTCAGTACCAGAGGCATCAGCAGGGGCATTGGAGACAACAGTCTCACAGGACCCAGCAGCAGAGGCGGCAGCAGTTGCTGCGGCATCAGGTGCAGCAGAGCCTGCACTGGCAATGACAGTCAAGTAGTGGGGGCAGAGGCAGGAACACCAGTCGGTGAACCCCTCTGCAGTGCGAACTGTCTGCAACACAGGAACAGGCATTGGCAGGGGCAGGGGAAGTGATGGAACGAGCCCCACCATGCGTAGCCGCAGCTGATCAAAGTGATTGGACATTGACCAATCAGGAGCACAGATGACATACAGGCGCCGGTGATGCTCAATTATGGCAGGAACCCAGTTCAGCCAGCAGCCAACACCGCAAGCCCAAACAGGTGCACCTGGCCAGAACTGTCATGGAGCTGGTGACGCCGGTGGAAGCAGCGTCGATTGCAGCAGGTGAAGGAGTGTCCGTGGTTGGCATCCATGTAGCAGCTCTGTCAGGCTCTTGTCCCCCACTAGAGTGAAATGGTACAAACACAAAAAACAGTCTAAAGCAATTTCAGGGGACCTGCCAGATACATACTTCCATATCTGAGTTTTAAACATCCACACCATGCATTCAGCCTCATCATTATATTGAGGATGAAATGGGGAAGCTGTGATATAGCAAACACCACTAGCCTGACAAAAAGATGCAAATTCTCCACAAACAAAGTGGGGCCATTTGTCAGTAACCACAATATATGGAAGCCCCTCAATTGCAAAAATCTTAAACAGGGCCAAAATAGTGGCCGCCATATGTGTGTGGACAGACAACGTGCCACATAGGGAAACTTGGAATAGACACCCACTACAGTGAGCCAATACCGATTTAGGAAGGGCCCAGCAAAATTTACATGTAGACACTCTCATGGGCACTATGACATCAGTCAAGGAGGAAAAGACGACTGCAGGGCCACCTGTTGCTGAACACAGTGAGCACACACGGCGATAAGCCATGTAATGTCCCTATCTATGCATGGCCAATACACATGCCGGCAGGCCAAATCTTTGGTGCCAGAAGTCCTCCAATGACTGACACACAAAGCTGCAGTACATTACAGCATAAGGAAGTGGGAATCACAACCTGAGGAGCAGTGTCCTGTGTAGCTAACAAAAGAACTCCATTACACAGAAGGGTGGTGTTGGAGAGAGAAGTAACTATGTAAGGGATCCGGGTGTGGCCCAGGGTTTATTCTGCCAACCATATTGCACAAAAGAGAGGACCAGACTAAGTACAGGATCTGTGGTGATGGCTGATGCTAGTGATGGGAAAACCATCGACCAATTTCTGGTTCTCAATATGTAAATAGAAACAAAGCAACTTGTCCCAATCAAACACCAGGTCTGGCCTGATCAGAAAGCAAGATAAGTCATCAGTGTTGGCTTGTTGCGCCGTCGGCCAGTAATGGATCTGATAATGATAACGGGAGAGGAAGAGAGCCCACCACTGCAAACAGTGTGCTCCCTGGTCCAACATGGAAGCTGAAGGGTTAAAAAGAGCAATCAACAGCATGTGATCCATGGAACTTAGAACCATACAAGAAGACATGAAATTTCTTTAAGGCGGATACAATCGCTAAAGCCTCCCTTCCAGTCTGAGAATACCAATGCTGAGCAGGAGTTAAAGTCTTAGAAGCATAAGCAATGGGTCATTCAGAGCTGTCTGCGTATTTGTGTGCCAACACCATGCCAAGACTGTGCTGAGAGGCATCTGTAGCCAACACAAGATGCTGACACAGCTGAAAAGTGGCAAGGCATGGGGCAGATTGAAGTTTAGATAAGCAAAGTGAACGCTCAGTCACAAGCTGGGGGCCAGAGAAAAGGCATATTTTTATGCAAAAGTGTGTGCAGTGGCTGAGCAACACTGGATTTGTCCAGTAAAAACTTATGGTAGTATGCAACTTTACTAGAGATGCCTGTAATTCCTTAATGGAGGTTGGCCAAGGTAAAACTGCAGTTGCATCAACATTGTGATGCAACAGCTTGACCCCCATGCAAGAAACCTCAAAACCTAGGTACACAATTGATGGCTGAAAAAATTGAGATCTGGCAAGATTGCACTGAGACCCGCAGTCCGAAAAACAGAAAACAATGATCACTAAAGTGCTCTTCAGTGGAAGAATCCAAAACAATGATATTCTCAAGGTAGTTTGTGCAACCAATTACAGAGGCTATCAGCTGTTCTAAAAGATGCTAAAAATTACTGGTGCACTAGCAACACCAAAAGGCAAGAATGGATACTGGTATAGGCTGAAAGGTGTATTGGCAACAAAAAGGCACCTAGTGAACTCATCCAAGGGGAACTGGAGGTGTGCTTCTGACAAATCAATGTTGGAAGAGTAGTGGCTGCCTGAAAATTTTGTGAGCAACTCATCAGAGCAGGGCGAAGGGTATGTATCAATCACAGACTGTGCATTAATCATGACATTGAAGTCACCCCATAGATGAAGCTTACATGCCAGCAGCTTAATGATGACCAGTGGTGTAGCCTATTCACTAAAAGAAATAGGCTGAATGACATGGAGCTACATCAAATGGTCTAATTCAGCCTTGACAGATCCATGCAGTGTGACAGGTGTCTGTCAGGCCTGAAAAAAATGAGGGCAGGCGGACTCTTTCCTCGTAATGTGGGCCTGAAAACCAGTAGTACAACCTAGCCAAGGGAAAACAGAAACGAAACTTCAGAGCAGAGGGACTCCAGTTGCTGATACAGAACTTGATCTGACACTAAATTTACCTCATCAGCAATGGAGAAATCTAACGTGTTAAATGCATCTAACCTGAAAAGGTCTCTGGTGTGGGAATGAACCACAGTAAGGAAGGTGAGAGGGCAAAAAACAGATTTGAAAGATACAGGAGTGGAGAACTGACCTAGGATTGGAATCTGCTGTTTATTGTAGCTAACCAACTTCCATGAAACCTGGGTGTAGTAGTGCCTTTAACACATAAGTAAACATCTACAAATAGGGGAAGAGTCCTATTAATCAAGAAGTAATGTGTTTGACATTCATTGATCTGGTTTGAGCTCTTTTGGAAGAAATTTTCCACAGAGGTGCAATCAGTGTCGGTGAATTATGGAGGTTCACACACTTAAGTTAATAGTGAACTTTCAAGGTGTACCACACAGCTTGCCTACAGACCCTCAGCACTTTGTATTGACATATGTTGATTTTTTCAATACAGATCCATAACAACTTCTTTCACAGTCAGTGGCTAGGCACAATGTAACCTAGTGGAGCATTAGAGCTGTGCGGACATTCCGTCACCACTACAATTGTGTAAAAACCCCTTCAGTTATTTTGATTGCTGCCTTTGATCAGTACTACAGATAATTTTACTGTGAATGTTTCTAAACCATTTCTTGTGAACCACTGTTTGAGTGTGCACATTGCTGTATTCAAATATGCTGTACAACCTTCTAGAGATGTAATCCTCACAGAGTTTCAGAAAATCAAAATTAAAAATTTGTGTGTACATACATTGTGGACAAAATTCATGCTATTGGAATGAAGTAAACTAGCATTCCATTGTAGAAACAATTTTCACCGTCAATTGAAGTAAGACTGATGACCCTGTAGTTTCGTCCCTTTACTCTCCAACCCAGTTGAAGTAATTGACTGAAGCAAGTCAGGTATTTTATGCCACTGAATAACTGTGCATTGATGTGGCTGCAGAAATTTGTTGAATGGCACACTGTATTAAGCTAAGGATGTAATTGATTAGGAGGTTTTACATTTGTTGAGTCATGGGTGAAACAGTGTAGATCTGATACTTGTAAACATCTGAGAGGGAAGAGTGTGTTTCTGTGTGTGTGTGTGTGTGTGTGTGTGTGTGTGTGTGTGTGTGTGTGTTTCTTTGGTGGCTTTGGCTTCAGTCTCAGTTGATACAACAGTAATGAAGTACAGATTACTGGATTGCTGGAGAGAGGAGCAATGCTGAACAAAGGCCCAGTGTGCCAACTAATTTTTCTTACATTTGAAGATTTAAAATACAACAAGGTAAACCACTAACGAGTCAGTTAAGAGAATGGTCACTTGGAGAAATTTCACTATGGTCAGTCAAATGTCCAATTGGCATACAGTTTTCAGCAGTGATAAAAGGTACCACACTATTTGCCAGACAATTCATAGTCAGGAATTAATGCCAAAGTTGCTGTAAACTAATGTCAAAAGTCCAATCAGTAGCCAAGCTAAATTCCAAATCCAAATTGGGGTCATCATAGGCCAATTGTTAATGGCTCATTACTTATGGTTTTATAAAAGAGTGCAAATTGGTCTTAGCATGCCAAGTCAAGCTGCCAGTTATATAGGCTGCTTCACACCCAGCAGTTCTGCACATTACAGCTACAGCTGGTGATTGTCTCTGCTGGCATATACTATCCATTAGGCCCCATCCTGCAGAAATCCTGCATGCACTCCTTATCGATGGCCACATCTGAGGAGATTAAACTTCTCTTCATTGCTATTGGATGGCGATATAATTGAGGAAATGCTGTAGGATCTTTTATATTGATTGATGGCATTATTTTCATTTTTTGCACCCTGTATTTTGTATGATATGCAAGCTTCTTGGTAACAAACATTACTGTAAGCCAGTCTGCACCATATTTATTTTGGTTTCAAATACTCTGATCTGTCCATCATATTTTGGGCATGCCTCTAGTATATCAGCTGATAATCATATAGCTGTTTTCAAGGCAAACCAGAATTGAAACCAATTGACACAATGGTGTGGAGTAAATGCACCTACATCAGAGATAAAACAGTTGGCAGCAGGAGTGTCATTCATAGATAAAACTTTATGCATCTAAGAATGAAACATAAGAAGCTTCGAGTCAGCATAGCTGTGATGCTTATGAATTAGGTGCTTAATTATTTAACTAGATGACATGTGTTGAAAACAGTACACACTTTACAAGAAAGGTACATTGAACACTTTGACACATCTGCCTTCTACATCCCAACAAATGTGCAGTGGCTGAACATTATGTTTCCACTGACCATTCCATGGATTACAAGAAAGTCAAGATATTAGCCACAGCCTCATCCTATTGGGATTCAGTGGTCAAGGGAACTGTGGAAATACCATTAGCAGACAACCTGCTCAGCTGATGAGCAGTTCCAGCTCAACAAGTCATGCAAACCACTCACTTCACATCTGTGCTTTCAGAGGAATTATTGTTCCAAGTTTTCACTGTGTGGAATACCAGCATGTGGCATCCATTCTAATAATTAACTATGTAATTCTTAAGCACTATGAATTTTTTGACTTACCACCTGCTGTGTTTTATACTTGGACACAAAGTTTTATCTACGACTGTCACTCTTGTTTCTGACTGTTTTATCTCTGATGCATGCACATTTTCTCCAGAGTATTGTGTCAAGTGGCTTTAATTCTGTCATTGATTCATTTTGAAGATGGCTGTATGGTTATCATCTGAAATGTCAGTAGAAGAAATAATGCTATTATGAATTTGTGCCCAAAAGGTGATGGAATATTCTATCCATTGGGAAAACTTCAAGGAACACATATGCTGATTATGTTTTATTCACAGAATTGTGAGCTTCTTGGTACATGATGCATCATTGGAACATTTATTAATTATATATGCAGCAGTGATATGGCATTGTTTTCTGCTATATTCATAACACATATGGGATAGAACTTGAACAATGGGGAAACGTAACACTGTGCTATTCAGTGTGCCATCCAGGTATTTTGACATAGCAAGGTCACTACTGGGCTATGAATGTAACTGTATGCTGACAGGGGCCTCCTGCCTGTGTCAACTTGTGTCGTTTCTGAGTCTTCTTAGTGATCATACCACCACCTCGCATTCTGTTTCTGAAGTGGTGGCATCTGGAAGAGATGTCTCAATATTCCAAATTATTCCTTGCTCAGTTATGAGGAACCTAGGTATGTAAGATTCTAGGTTATTTAGAATGATTACTTCATTATTAATCAATGTGTTTGCAGTTGCAACACTCATTGTTTCAACTTTAATTCTGATTCTCCCTGCTGCCAAAATGTTCAATCTGCAGTCTCCTATGTTACCATCATATCAAGCAATTTTTTGCTAAGTGCCACTGAATATAGCCTACTTATAGATACTTCCCACAAGGATGGCAAAAGTGTCACTGTTATGCATCTCATACTTGTTGACTGGGTTCTTTATTAGTGGGTGAAACATTGCTGATATTGTTGCTGCCTGGTACAGGATGCCTGTAGATGGTCTGATTTGATTTAACCACTGGCTGTGTATTGTCTTTGGACAAATTGATCAATACACATCTACATCTTCATCTACATCTATACTCCGCGAGCCACCTTACGGTGTGTGGCGGAGGGTACTTATTGTACCACTATCTGATCCCCCCTTCCCTGTTCCATTCACAAATTGTGCGTGGGAAGAACGACTGCTTGTAAGTCTCCGTATTTGCTCTAATTTCTCGGATCTTTTCGTTGTGATCATTACGCGAGATATATGTGGGCGGTAGTAATATGTTGCCCATCTCTTCCCGGAATGTGCTCTCTCGTAATTTCGATAATAAACCTCTCCGTATTGCGTAACGCCTTTCTTGAAGTGTCCGCCACTGGAGCTTGTTCAGCATCTCCGTAACGCTCTCGCGCTGACTAAATGTCCCCATGATGAATCGCACTGCTTTTCGCTGGATCATGTCTATCTCTTCTATTAATCCAACCTGGTAAGGGTCCCATACTGATGAGCAATACTCAAGAATCGGACGAACAAGCGTTTTGTAAGCTACTTCTTTCGTCGATGAGTCACATTTTCTTAGAATTCTTCCTATGAATCTCAACCTGGCGCCTGCTTTTCGCACTATTTGTTTTATGTGATCATTCCACTTCAGATCGCTCCGGATAGTAACTCCTAAGTATTTTACGGTCGTTACCGCTTCCAATGATTTACCACCTATGGCATAATCGTACTGGAATGGATTTCTGCCCCTATGTATGCGCATTATATTACATTTATCTACGTTTAGGGAAAGCTGCCAGCTGTCGCACCATGCATTAATCCTCTGCAGGTCCTCCTGGAGTACGTACGAGTCTTCTGATGTTGCTACTTTCTTGTAGACAACCGTGTCATCTGCAAATAGCCTCACGGAGCTACCGATGTTGTCAACTAAGTCATTTATGTATATTGTAAACAACAAAGGTCCTATCACGCTTCCCTGCGGTACTCCCGAAATTACCTCTACATCTGCAGATTTTGAACCGTTAAGAATGACATGTTGTGTTCTTTCTTCTAGGAAATCCTGAATCCAATCACAAACCTGGTCCGATATTCCGTAAGCTCGTATTTTTTTCACTAAACGTAAGTGCGGAACCGTATCAAATGCCTTCCTGAAGTCCAGGAATACGGCATCAATCTGCTCGCCAGTGTCTACGGCACTGTGAATTTCTTGGGCAAATAGGGCGAGCTGAGTTTCACATGATCTCTGTTTGCGGAATCCATGTTGGTTATGATGAAGGAGATTTGTATTATCTAAGAACGTCATAATACGAGAACATAAAACATGTTCCATTATTCTACAACAGATTGACGTAAGCAAAATAGGCCTATAATTATTCGCATCTGATTTATGACCCTTCTTGAAAATGGGAACGACCTGCGCTTTCTTCCAGTCGCTAGGTACTTTACGTTCTTCCAGCGATCTACGATAAATTGCTGATAGAAAGGGGGCAAGTTCTTTAGCATAATCACTGTAGAATCTTAAGGGTATCTCGTCTGGTCCGGATGCTTTTCCGCTACTAAGTGATAGCAGTTGTTTTTCAATTCCGATATCGTTTATTTCAATATTTTCCATTTTGGCGTCCGTGCGACGGCTGAAGTCAGGGACCGTGTTACGATTTTCCGCAGTGAAACAGTTTCGGAACACTGAATTCAGTATTTCTGCCTTTCTTCGGTCGTCCTCAGTTTCGGTGCCATCGTGGTCAACGAGTGACTGAATAGGGGATTTAGATCCGCTTACCGATTTTACATATGACCAAAACTTTTTAGGGTTCTTGTTTAGATTGTTTGCCAATGTTTTATGTTCGAATTTGTTGAATGCTTCTCTCATTGCTCTCTTTACGCTCTTTTTCGCTTCGTTCAGCTTTTCCTTATCAGCTATGATTCGACTACTCTTAAACCTATGATGAAGCTTTCTTTGTTTCCGTAGTACCTTTTGTACATGATTGTTATACCACGGTGGATCTTTCCCCTCGCTTTGGACCTTAGTCGGTACGAACTTATCTAAGGCGTACTGGACGATGTTTCTGAATTTTTTCCATTTTTGTTCCACATCCTCTTCCTCAGAAATGAACGTTTGATGGTGGTCACTCAGATATTCTGCGATTTGTGCCCTATCACTCTTGTTAAGCAAATATATTTTCCTTCCTTTCTTGGCATTTCTTATTACACTTGTAGTCATTGTGAACTTTGTTGAACAGTTACTAGCCCATCTTCTCCATGTTGCCTTTTCATCAGTTGATTTGTGATCAGCTGCTCTTGGCTGGTGACTGAAAGGGCTCCACAAATAAATTCATCCATCTGGTTTCCTCCTTGTTCAGGTATTGTACTAAACTATAAATAATGTGAAACATGCCATGCAGTGAAGTTGATACAGCTTTACAGAGTTTTGGCAGTACCGTGCCTTTATGGTACTGGCCACTGTCACACCAATCACATGGAAGAAAGGTAAACATGCTGGTACGTCTGAGTATCCTAAAATTCTGTCATCAGGAAGATATAAACTATAATATAGGAAACACTGTGCCAGGTGACCGTGTTCGTGAATGATGCTTATTCAGTCAGTTGCAGAGCAATCTGAATGGTATGCTAGGAGAGCAACTTCTATACTACAGGCATTGCTAGGCAGTTGTTTCCCAGTCTTAATATTCATTCAAAAGTTTCATTAGGAATGGCACAATCTGAGGTGCTGTCTGTTGCTGAACTTCATTGTGGATGTTATCTGGCCTGGTGTTTTTATCGGATTTCAGTTTAGTCAGTGATAGCATAACTGACTCTTTCATAAATGTGGCTGTGAAATTCTCTTCAGTATCTTCCATATCTGGTGTTGTATATACACTTGAGTGTCTCTGTTAGGGTCATTGTCACAGTATAGATTCTGTAACAAATATTCAGCAATCTCTCCACCCTTGAGTCATTGATCAATCATTTAGCTTCAGTGTGGATGATATAACATGTGTTTTGACTAGTTGTGGCAGGAGTTTGTAGATCCTGTTCTAGATGTTATATTGTATCAGTGCACTTTGGTAATGTTCCCATTTACTTAGCTTAGTCTATAGTAAAATGGAACTGTAATGATTTTCACAGTGTCTGTAACTAATGAGCCTGGTTTTTCTTTCCTGTGTCATTTAAGGCTCTGACATAGCCTTATGGGCATTCTCAACATCTGAAATAGATTGATCAGCTAGGGGTCCACATCTGTGTTGCTGAATTGCTTCGTTGTTGTAGATATTGGTGCTGAATGAGTCGAACTAATAATTGTGCCCTAAAGCCTATACTATTTACCACTGTATGGAAAAGATATGACCTGATAATATCCCTCAGTTTCTCTCAGTCTGCATTCTAAAGACTGAATTACATTTCAGATTTTGTTTTATTACATCTCTGATGGGGGTCTCCATAGGACTACCAAATTTTTTTCTTTGCAGTAAATCCACCAATTGAGGATGGAGATGTTGATATTCATAATGATCCCACATAGTTGTGTTCAGTTGCCTTACTCTGTTTAAAGATAAGAGCTCCACATCTTCTATCACATCCTGGATCAGCCTACCCCTTTTATTGGTTTGGTTCCCGTTTCACACTGCAGATCCTGTATGTATATCTTATCTAATTAACAAGTTAGTCCTGCAACCATATAGTGCTATAACATGTATTAAACTCCTGTAGGGCCCTATTTCTTGGGAGTACTATGTAAATGAAGAAGTTATCATCAGTGTCCCTGTGGGTTGGGGAACCTTCATCATCACAGTGTATTACATGTCCACATCCATCTCTTCAGTTGCCTTGAAAATCTCTACAGTCTTCAGAGTAATACTCTTTGCATTAAGTTATAAGACTTTGAGGTTTGAAAAGTTACTGGAATATAGTAAAATTTTGCCAAGTGTTCTGGGTAGTAAGTTTATCCTGTCTTCAACCCTTACTATATTTCTTCATATTTATTGAAGATGCAGGCCCTCTCCCTTCCATGAACATTCTCCTCACAACAGATCATTTTGTTCCCAAATTCAATTGGTAGATTGTACACAGAGCATCATGTGATAGTCGACTCCATTGTTGGGAAAGTGATGGTATTCCCTTTGGGATGGCTCAACTATGCCAGAAGACCATTTGACACTGGTGTTGTTTCTCTATTACAATTCACAGTGTATTTCCTAGTAACATATCTGTGAGTTGCAGTGTAGATTATGATGATAATGATTATGATTATAATTATGATTATGATTATGAGGAGGAGGAGGAGGAGGAGGAAGAGGAGGAAGAAGTGGTGGTGATGGTTGTGGTGGCTGTTAAGATTATTAACTTCTCACTTGCCGTTCTATCTACATCCATTACCTCCAAAAGACTGCATCCTTTATTCATAACTTCATGTAGCAAAGTCACCAGAGTACATTTCAGCAGGTTTCATCTGCTCATAATTTAAGCAATATACAAATATATCTATGCACTGCTTCCATTGCCAATGATTCAGGCACCTCACCATGTTGCGTGAAAGTCTGGCAAATGAGGTTCAGCATCCCATGACGCAAATAACCTAATCCCCAATTAAGCTGCGTTGATTACTTTGGAGAGCTGCCTAGTGTGTGGAGTGGGGAAGTCCATTCTTCATTGAAGAGAAACTGAGCTAAGAGTATAACACACTCAGAGAGGGAAAAATGTTTTAATGCTTTCCAAGACTACACTTTCATAAAGTCAGTAATGAAGTAACCTAGACCAGATACCAATTGTCATTAAACATTTCATCAAGAATTTGAAACCATATGTATAGAAAATTTTGCAATCATTGCCCAACAGGGTGTTAAGTTTTTCTTGAGAAAGGCCTGATCATAGAAATTGACCAGTTGCATGTACAAATAAATAACTCAGAGAATAAAGTGTAATTCAAACCAAATACTGGTATTAACATGTAAATGATGACATTTACTTAAAATACAAAACACCTGCACTTCTGTATGCAACTGCAGAATGTGAAACGGATAAAACCTATGAATATGCCCAGAAAGGAACAAACAACAGCAACAGAATACTGTATCTTCCAGGTGAGGTGATAAAGAAAAACAAAAATCAAGGAGAGCAACAAATCTTGAAGTTCCAGTTCAACGTCACCAGATTATGGCCTTGTCTGGTGGATCAGAGGATGACAGTCCTGATCATGAAGTTGTTACTGATGTCTGCCTGAGGGAGCCACTGTAAACTCCTCACTTTTACAATTTTCTGACTCTGTCAGAAATACATTGATGAAGAAAGAGAAAAGCATAACCCCTAACATGGCTGCTACATTATGCTCAAGGAAGAAATGAAACTGCTGGGAACAGCGTAGCTCATATGCTTGTGTCTGCTCTAAACAGATTTTAAGGATTCTGATTCCCCTGTGTCAAGAGATTAGTATCACTACAAAAAGTCAGTTGCTGTTGCAGTTTATGTACTGAATAAATTGATGAAACATTCCTCTAACTGCTCCAGCCCATTCCTTGTTTGAGTGGAGAACACCAGTGTAGTGGTACTCTACACTCTGGTACAAGTCAGATGAGTGTCCAGCATTCATCCATGATAGAATTATTGCTGAAACAGGCATTTGAGACTTAGTATCCACCAGTAATGAAGTTTACAACCATCCCTCCTCCAGCTATGACTCTGATTCATGGCATGTGACTAATTTTACCCCTTAAACATGGAAGGACCATAGTTTTCAGAGAAATTATTTTAGTGGTACTGTCATTAGCTATGTAAGAAAGATCTTGGATTATATAATCAGCTGCTGCCTTGTCTGTGTCTTAGAGTCCAGATAACTCCTTAGCCACTTTTAGTGTAGTTTCAGGAGATATTGTTCCAGCATCAATAACTTAAAAACCAGCTGGAGTCAGTTATACAGCAGGATTTCCTGCACAGGCAATTGGTTGTTTCTGAGACCTTGAAGTTTCTGCCATACCACTACTTTTAATGTCCTTGGACAGTTCCATATGTGGGACATGCAGAGACATCTACCCCTACATTTTTTCTGTTCTGCACCCCAGGAACTGGCAGATCATACTGTTGCAGGACTACTTAGGAATCTCTTTTGAGTGCCTTTTGGAAATTGTGCATATTAGCAGATATCGATGTGTTGCTCAAAGTGTGAAGCAAATAATCACTTTAACTTCATAGAAGGCTCAGAATTATTTGAGATCATATGATACTTTGGAAAAGAAATCACCTAAATATGTTTTTCCTAACTTCGATGATCTTTTTAATAAACATCATACTTCACCAGTTTGTATACTTACAGATCAATACTGGGGAATTTCCTCACCTGTCCTGTGGTTTTCTCTTATCATCTCTTTAGGGACTGCCTTCCAGAAACATTTACCGTTTGCAGTCTGAGCTTTGCATGATCCTGAAAGCATTGGAGCTGATGGGATGTATTCAAGGGAAGAAATGTCTCATCTATTCCAATTCACTTATCAAGAAAGAGGTTCTTTCATAGATATATTGAACATGGAAAATGATCCAGAAGGTGCAGTACCTCCTAGTCCTGCTACTAAAGCACAGAAGGGGACAGTCAGCTTTGTACTGTTGTACAGATGCATAAGAGAATGCAGCAAATGAAAACACCTATTGTGGTGACACTTGGTACTCTTGTATAGATGTGTAAGGGTATGCAGCAATTGAAGACACCTGTTATGGTAACAAAGTTGAACCATATGCCGTTCTTCTGTGAGCTCGTCAATTGGCATGTTGTTGAAGCAGGTTCTGCACCAATCAGAGAATGAGTGACTGGAGGTGAGACAGAAGAAGCAATAAGTGGCAAAAGCAACAATCTGACTGAGGCTTTCCTCCCTCCATTCCATAAGGTGCAATGAAGCCTCACTTACTCATCATCATATTGGGCGTAGACAAGCTATGCATGTCATTTTATTCTTGCAAATGACTGTGACATATTCATTTCAGAATGCCACAACTTAATGGACATGTTTTATATTCAGAACAGAGGACAAAAGTAAGTGTAAGAGAAAACCTCAATTCATTTTAGCTGACAAAGAGATGACTGTGTTGTGCATTTTGAAGTTTTACATATTTTCTGGGCTCTGTATAAAAGTTTTAAATTACGTTATCAGATGTTTTTGACATTTTATATTCTCAACCATACGTACTGCCATGTATTTAATGATGGTAAAGACCATGATGTCACCATCATATCAAGCATGTAAAGTGATGAAGTTTGATATCACCTCTAATCAGTGTTGTCAATACTCTGAAACATGCCCCTGAAAATGTGATTTTATAGAATTGTATAACTATTTATTGTGAATAATGTGGTACACTGGTTAAGGTGGTAAACTGGAATCACATTCAGGAGCAGTTGGTTTCAAATCCCTGTTTGGCTGCCCTCATTTATATCTTCTGTAATTTCTGTAAATCACTAAGTAAAATGCTGGGATAGGTATTTTGATATGGACACATCTGTGTCTCTGCTACCCCTCCCCCAGCCATCCAAATTTTTGTCCAATTTGAGCTTTTGCTGCCATATCTTTCCTCACAATAAATTCACATTTTCCTCACACAGACAAGTAAATATAACAGTGTGGTGGTTCAGTGCTGAAAAGTTATTGTTCAGTCCATACAAGTGTACAGTACATGAACAAAATCGCCAGATTTATCAAAGATTTGGTGCATATGGAGTTTATATTATTGCTAATGTATATCATGTAATAATAATAATAATAATAATAATAATAATAATAATAATAATAATCCATTTGACCATGACATAGTAGCCCAGAACATTTTATTAAATGTGCTTCTAGCTATGTTTATACCCATTTTTAACTCTGATGAGTCATGCTGTGAATCCCAGTGCCCTTTCTTGTGCAAGTTTAGTTTGTTTGAATGCTTTCTTTCTACACAATAAGTTTTCAAGACGAGATGTCTTATATGGTGGTTGAAGACTAACAGACAATGTAATACTTACAATGTTCTTTTTTAGTCTGAGAATGTTCACCAAGAAATAATTTTGTGAAATATGCTGAATAAACTAATTTCTGCATTTTTAAATTACATGTAGTTGTACTCTTGTGTACTACAAATATAAATGAAATAAGGCACTTCATTAAGTGTGGGTTGAGGTTTTTTAATTCTGATTGTGGTCTACTTGTAGTCCCCAAAAAACAGAACACTTTCAACTTCTTGTATTTCATTTTTGAGCAGATTGTAGTTGGTGTTGTTTCATGACAAATGGAGAACTACATGTATTGAGCCTTGTGAAAACTGCCATTGTTAACTTTGAACCATCTGTTTATATTTTCAGATTTTTCACAGGCTGCTTTTTGCTCAGATGAGTGTTACTGTTTTTTAATTCGTGTATTTATATCATTTGCGAAATGGACAGCATTTTATCTTGTGACATTGCAAACAAAAGATAATTAATCTACATTAGAAGCAACAAAGGACCAAAGATAGAACACAGGGGAGGACCAGGTTTTGCATGAGAATATTATGGTGCTCACAGTCAAAAATCTTTGCTGAGTTATGAAATAGTCCTAATAGTAATAATTTCTGATTGGTTGATTATAATACATCTTAACAAGATGAATGCAGACTGTTCAGTTGACAGCCTTTATCAGTATTCATATTCTTTGCCAATGACAATGTTTTTCTATACAAAATGTACATCTCTTCCTATGGCTTTTTTTAAATGCTTGTATTAATGAAATTTGGTGATCTCTTACCATTGTTTTGTCTCCTTTTTGTGAACTAGAAAATATTGCCGAGAAGAGAGAATATTGTCAATACTTTAATATATTACAAAGCTTATTTGAACAAAACAAATAAACAAACATGTAATATAGTTGACAGCACTGACTATTTGTTTTGAAGTTGTAGGATGAAACTGAATTTCATCAAATTTGTCTATGAATACTTTTCTTAAGAGTTTAAGGAACAATTCATGGCTTAGTTAGCTGCTACTGACAAATATGGCACAGAACAAGATTAAATGTACATTTAAAATGAAATATTACTGAATATATTTAACTTTATTATTGGTCACAGAGAATTTCATACATATTTTGATGCTACACAATGTAGTTCTCAGACTTTAGTGTACTGCCATTCTTGACAAATTTAACAAGAATTTAGTAACATTGCTGTGCATAATGATATAAAATATTTGTTTCAGGATCCAAAAATTTATGTGGAGATTATACTGGAAGTGTATAAGAAATACAATTATTTGGTTTTGACATCTTTTAAGAATGATGCGGGATTTGCTGCTGCTCTTGACAAAGCTTGTGGAAAATTTATCAATGGAAATTCAGTGACAAAACTGGCAAATAGTTCATCCAAGTCACCAGAACTACTTGCAAAATTTTGTGATTTAGTGCTGAAAAAAAGCAGCAGAATTCCTGAAGAAGCAGAACTCGAGGATACACTCAATCAAGTTGTACGTAAAATTCAGTTTTTTTCATGGAGTGATGCAAGCAAACATTTTGCAAATTGAAATTTTGCAATTATTGAAATTAAGCTTAAGTATACTGATTATCTAGAACAAGTCAGTCAGTTGTCTGAATTTGGGAATGGATATTATAAGTCCATTCCTCAAGTCGCAAGGCTATTTTTGTCATATGAACAGTGAGAAACCAATATTTTATATTTAGTTTTATCTACAGTAAAAGATAAAAATTACAAGGAGATATCTCAGATGTGCAGGTAGCAGTAAAGCAATCCCTCCCACCAGTGTGTACCAGCATATACTGCAACTCATTACCCCAGTCCTTCTTACAAGCTTCAATGATTTGCTGGTGCTGTTTTTGCTCCCATGTTTATCTCTGTACTCTGACATGCATTCAGTAGGAATACATGTGTGGGAAAGTGGCTTCTGTATCTCATAGCAGAAGATGGTTCTGGGCAGTATGGCTGCTAACTGATTGCTGTTGTCCAGTACTGAAATGACAACTGATCAGCTACATTGTTGCACATCTGTCTGCATTTTGCTATGGTGACTGTACTTTTCACAGAATTGGAATACACACTTAATACCTTTCATGCTTTAAAATGTGGAAAGCCCAGCACCAATATGATCTCTGTGATCTGAAGCAATGAAATTGCACACCTTGCCAGTCTTGCACTCAGCTACATTGCTGACAGCCAGTGCAGTATCTAGTGACATCCCAGTTAAATGAATCACTAAACTGCTCATGAGACTGTGTCAAGCACAGACTACCAATGAGCAGTTTTTCTCATGTATATGGTTGTAGTAGCAGTTGTTTGGTTTGCTTTTGCTTGCCTAACTAAGAAAATGAAGTACCCAGAAAACATGGTCGGATGTCAGTGTAATTTTGTATCCACACATATTAGTGTTGTTTGTGTTTAGTGTTGTTACCAGACATGGTAGGGTATAGAAGGGATGTGAACATCACCAGGTGTTGAGAGATCACTGTGAAGGACATGGAGATGCCATGTACTTGTGAGAGACAGTGTTATCAGCAGCTGACAGAGTTTGAAAGGGGTCTCGTTGTGGGTGTCGACCTGCTGGTCCAATCATGTAATATCCAGATTTGTAGAGCATTCAGATGTGGCAGTGGTCCAGCGTTTGACTGTATGGAAAGGTGAGGATAGGCAAACTTATCAAGACACCAGCTGACATCATATGGCCAAGAGAGGATTGCCATATTTGGCACCAAGCACACTGTAGCCCATTCATACCTGCACTGCTAGAACAAGTAATGGCCTCCTTGTAACATTGTGTGTCATCCCACACCATTGGTTGGAGAATAGCAGCAGCCAGACTAGAGAATACTGTCCCATGCATAGGCTGCCGTTAAAACCACAACACAGACAGCTGTGTTTGGAGTGGGGCTGTGACCAGGAAGCAGTGGGGTGTCACAGTGGGTCAGCTGTTGGCCTCGCCAGGTTATTCTGTTTCCTCCATGCCTCTCTGTTCCATAAGTGGAATGCACACACTTGTGTTTTGGAGGGGTGGAATAGGCTTGGAAGAATTGAACAAAGCTGTTATAGGCTGATTACCAGTAACGAAACAGAACTTCCATTTATACAAGTATTGGTGGAACTTGGTAATCCGATAGTTAAAGGTGAGTGCCTCTTTTTCATGTTGACTATAATTGTACTGTGCTTTGTTGAGAGTTTTTGAGGCAAAAGCAATGGACCTGTCAGATAAACCAATTCTGTGGGAGAACACAGCTCCAATCCTATAAGAAGAAGCATTTCCTATGAGAAGATGCATCCACAGCTAGCTGTGCAAGGAAACACATTTTGTAACATCCCAAAAAGTTGCTGGCAAATTACACACACCAAGTAATAGTATTTTGTGACCATTGTATGCAGACAAAACAGAAGCAGGCTTCTGTAGCTGTAGGCTACCAATCATTTTGGTGGTGTCTGTATTGATGAGGGGAACAGGTGCACCTATTGTTCTCTGAGCCACTTGTAACCAGACAAAAGTTTGTTCTTCTGTCTGGGGACTACAGCAGAGACTTCTGTAAAGCTGAATAGGGAGCATTGGTCAGTGTCAGCTGTAGTGGCAGTGACAATATGACATTCATTTCCTGAAAGTTATACTGAAGCCATGCACTCTGGCTGCCTCATAAACAGACAGTCTACATATGACCTTGCTTACCACACTGAAAACACTTTGAATTACACCAAGGACAAGCTTTTCTATCATGCCTAGAAAAAAACCAAGGATAAGCTTTCCTCACATTATTCTGAAGTACACCATGTGCACCATGAGACCAAAAAGCTTCACTTTTACTTTTACAGTTAATCTAAACTCTTTTTTTATTTGGTTTTACGTTCGCTTTAGACTGAATGCCTTATGCACTGTGAATACAAGAAATAGATGGTGACTCAAAATCAGTTGTGTCCACAATATTTTGAGACACTGCAATAGACAAAACTGTTTTCAGATCCAGATCTGGCAGTTTTAAGATAGTAGCATGAATGCGTGAATCTGACACATTCTGCGTGATCACATCATGCAACATAACATCACTATAGCCCAGGCCACAAGAACATTTAGACCTGAAATGTCTTGTTAGTCCTCTGAGTTCAGCAGTCCACTGTTTGTGAAAGATTTTTGAGGCTGCTGCTTTAGCTGGATGAATTTAAACTTCACTGCAGCAATATGAAGCTGAGCATCAAAATGTTCACCAAGCATATGAACAAGTTCATTGTAACTAACATCTTCCGTACCAGAATCAGAACACAATTTTCAAAATAGATACAAATGTGCACCATACCTGTAATGTTTTAGGTGCTGAAGTGGGCTCCCAGTTGCACAAGATATTCAGAGTAATCCATTTTGTTACTATTACACTGGGTGCAAAAATTGGCTGTGGTGCTGTTTGTTGTGATAGTAACATATTCATCTGTTGGATGCTGAGTAGGAGTCATTCAATATGTTGCACCTGAAACTTAAGAACTTCATTTAGAGACATTTCCCATGGTGACCCCATGGTGACACAGGCATGGCGAAATACTTTACAGGATATACAGTAAGAATCTGAATACCTAAGGAATAGTTTGGCCACTCACTAGCAGAACTCTACAAATAACCTGAAGGCAAACCAGGGTGGACTATGCACTGGAACTACATGTACTCATCACCACTGACTTTGTAAGCAGGTGAGGAAAGTCTTTGCAAGGGATGAGGCTTGTCATCATTTGTTGTGCCAAATGAATAAACACACATTTCCACTGTGGTGTGTTCTTAGATTTACTTCTGGAGGAGGCTGAGTGGATACAAGAACACAAACAAAATATTAGATCATGTTGTTGTAACTTGTACAACATGAAATACATAAGAAATTCTTCCAATCCATCTGTGGCATGAATCAGCAAACCAGTGTTTAATAGTATTCAGAATGAGATTTTCACTCTGCAGCGGAGTGTGCGCTGATATGAAACTTCCTGGCAGATTAAAACTGTGTGCCCGACCGAGACTCGAACTCAGGACCTTTGCCTTTCGCGGGCAAGTGCTCTACCACCTGAGCTACCGAAGCACGACTCACGCCCGGTACTCACAGCTTTACATCTGCCAGTATCTCGTCTCCTACCTTCCAAACTTTACAGAAGCTCTCCTGCGAACCTTGCAGAACTAGCACTCCTGAAAGAAAGGATATAGTGGAAACATGGCTTAGCCACAGCCTGGGGGATGTTTCCAGAATGAGATTTTCACTCTGCAGTGGAGTGTGCACTGATATGAAACTTCCTGGCAGATTAAAACTGTGTGCCCGACCGAGACTCGAACTTGGGACCTTTGCCTTTCGCGGGCAAGTGCTCTACCATCTGAGCTACCGAAGCATTAGTATTAGTTGAAAACAGGCTTGGTTGCAATTTTAGTTTTTTTATGTATCAACAAATAAGTAAAAAAAACTAAAATTGCAACCAAGACTGTTTTCAACTAATACTATGAAATACTTAACTTTGAATCAATCCATGTCCACAGGACTGTCTATGTGTATTTGTTACTGTCACTGAAGACTAATGTATCACTTGATACAGTACAAAATAATAGCCTCTTCTCCATATAGATCAGAGAAGTGGATCCATCCACTACATTTGAATTCGGCTGTTTTATTCTATGACATTCTGCCTTTTAGCGGTGTTTTTTTTCTGACGGACAATGAATGTTGGGTAAAAAGTTTCCAAGCTTTTTCCACTCTAATGTTTTAGTCATACATTCACCTGAAGATGTGGCTTTTAGTGCTACAAAACCAGTAGTGATCCAATAACAAAGGACTAAATACAGCTGAAGTGGTTATTAACCCTTTCACCGCGTGTTTACTCTCAGCGGCTCCCGTCCTGTGCGCGTTATTTTCACCCGATGCGTATATATACGACTGTAGCAGTCTACCGTTATTACTGTGATGAAAATGAGATGCAAAATACAGTATTGCCAGTGTAAATCATTTCCTTTTTTTAATCTTTGTTCAGAAAGTCTTATTTTGTTCAAAAAGGTACTTTATTGGGAGAAAAAAAATGCAAAACATATTACATTAGTAATACTTCAAAGTGTGATATCTCTCGAAACAAAAATTCAAACATAAAGGCACATTACAATTTACACAAATGTACCTTGTGTCACTTCATTTATCATGTTTTGCACATACAGTACATCTTCTCTGGGTGGCCTTCTTCTTTGAAGTTCCTGGGATTAGCGAGATAAAGTCGCACTCGGTTAGGCGTAAGGGATTGTCACCATCAGCCAATCTCCTTCCACAATGTCCCTCTGTTTGCAGTTGGTGGTGAATCTCTAGGATCTCGTTGATAAGTTTCTGTTGAAAATCAGATACTGAAATATTTCGTCCCGTTTGAGTTTTATACAATGCATGCACATTGAGCAGAGACAGATCCACCAAATGAAAAAATACTTTTCATACCATTTTACAGTTTTTCGTACAAAGTCTACTGAACTCAGCATCATGCCGCTCCTGTCGACGGCACCCATGTTTTCAGTGTAGCTTATGATGTAAGCTGGTTTTGTTTTTGATTCATTCGTGGTTCTGTCCATTTTGTCCGTCGCTGTAATTTCGCTTGTGTGAAGAGTTGAAAGCATCCTCACTTCCCGCAAATGAAAGTGCTGGCAGGTCGACAGACACACAAACAAACACAAACATACACACAAAATTCAAGCTTTCGCAACAAACTGTTGCCTCATCAGGAAAGAAGGAAGGAGAGGGAAAGACGAAAGGATGTGGGTTTTAAGGGAGAGGGTAAGGAGTCATTCCACTTCATAACCTCTTAGTTCATCCCTATGAAATCCCCAAACCACCTTCCCTACCCTCTGGCTCCTACCCTTGTAACTGCCCCCGGTGTAAAACCTGTCCCATGCACCCTCCCACCACCACCTACTCCAGTCCTGTAACCCGGAAGGTGTACACGATCAAAGGCAGAGCCACGTGTGAAAGCACCCACGTGATCTACCAACTGACCTGCCTACACTGTGACGCATTCTATGTGGGAATGACCAGCAACAAACTGTCCATTCACATGAATGGACACAGGCAGACAGTGTTTGTTGGTAATGAGGATCACCCTGTGGCTAAACATGCCTTGGTGCACGGCCAGCACATCTTGGCACAGTGTTACACCGTCCGGGTTATCTGGATACTTCCCACTAACACCAACCTATCCGAACTCCGGAGATGGGAACTTGCTCTTCAATATATCCTCTCTTCCCGTTATCCACCAGGCCTCAATCTCCGCTAATTTCAAGTTGCCGCCACTCATACCTCACCTGTCATTCAACAACATCTTTGCCCCTGCACTTCTGCCTCGACTGACATCTCTGCCCAAACTCTTTGTCTTTAAATATGTCTGCTTGTGTCTGTATATGTGTGGATGGATATGTGTGTGTGTGTGCGAGTGTATACCCGTCCTTTTTTCCCCCTAAGGTAAGTCTCTCCACTCCCGGGATTGGAATGACTCCTTACCCTCTCCCTTAAAACCCACATCCTTTCGTCTTTCCCTCTCCTTCCCTCTTTCCTGATGAGGCAACAATTTGTTGCGAAAGCTTGAATTTTGTGTGTATGTTTGTGTGTCTATCGACGTGCCAGCGCTTTCGTTTGGTAAGTCACATCATCTTTGTTTTTAGATATATTTTTTACCAAGGTAACGTTCAAGTAAAGTGAGAACAATGATTCCAGGTATTCCAACATTTACACCAAAGTCAGTTTCTTTTTTTACATCTGTTGGTGTATCCACATAAATAATAAAGTCAAGAATATAACCAGTTTCACAATCACATAACACAAAAAATTTTACACCAAATCTGTGGCGTTTGGAAGGAATGTACAGCGAGAAAAAGACCCGACCTTTGAAGAGAACTAAACTTTCATCAATGCACAAATTTTTAAAAGGATAGAAAGCACCTGGAAATACTTTTTGTAAGTGATCCACAATTCGACGTAATTTCCAGATTTTGTCATCTCCAGGGTCCTTACTGTTATCAGCAAAATGTAACATTCTAAGTAACAGAAGATATCTATCTCTTGGCATGATTTGCGCAAACATTGGAGTAGATAGTAACTGATCATTGGTCTAAGAACTGTTTATTTCATTTTTTCCCACTTGAGCCATCAGAAAATTTACAGCAAGGAAACAGTAAACTTTGTCACTGTGTTTTTCCATCGTCACAGTCTTGATTTTTCACTGGCATCATTGCAAAGGTGTTCATAATATAAATTACATTGCTCAGCTATGTAGCTCACAATTTATTGGCTAAAAAAAACTTGGAAGCAGTCGTATACAGTACATAAATCATCTAAATTGGCGATTTTGCAACCGAAACCACTGTTATCGAAATTATACACTTTAGGGTCCAAATCAGAGTCTTTCCATCTAAAATCAACTGTTTTGTGTCTCTTAGGAGATTTTTCAGGCAAACGCTCAGGCTCTCCTTCAGAATCAGAGAAAGAATCGATGATAACATCAAAATCTGGATCTGCATTTACTGGTTCAACATTTGTTGGTTCACAAATATTTTTTATATTTGTGGTGACAGATTTATCTGCCAGCTCATCATTGTCATTATCTGTCCACCCATAATCAGCTGGATTGGGCAAGATGATGTCCTTGTCATCACTTTGGTTTAGATTACTCAGCAGCTCATCGTCTGTAAATGGATGGTAACGTCACGTCATTTTATTCGGTAACGCGGAAACGGCCCCACACAAACTAGGTAATATAGCGATTCGAATGAACTCAGCAGAAAGAGAATTCAGCATTCAATAGTCTTTCAGGTATTTCCTAGTATTCCAACAATTGAACTGCATACTTGGGCAACAATTACCTCCGACTCGCTGGCCCAATTGTTGGTGTTATACGTAACTATACGACTGTAGCAGGGAACCGCTTCAAGTATTTTTTATAGCAAATAGTATATATACGTCTGGAGCACTGAAACAATTAGTGTATATTTACGTCTGGAGCAGTGAAACGGTTAATACCCAAGATGACTTTTCATAGCTGTGGTTGCCCCACCTACAAGGTTGTCTGCAATTAGCATGGAAGTTAGCCA
This sequence comes from Schistocerca serialis cubense, assembly GCF_023864345.2. Taxonomy (NCBI): domain Eukaryota; kingdom Metazoa; phylum Arthropoda; class Insecta; order Orthoptera; family Acrididae; genus Schistocerca; species Schistocerca serialis. The sequence goes on from NC_064640.1 coordinate 217,971,959, forward strand.
CTGAGTCTGTTGTGCCCACAAATTCAAGTGACCCATGTGGTCTTCATTTGGTTTCCTAAAACTGAACGAGACAGTGATACAAAAAATGGACATGAGATCCAACCTGAGCCAAAGGCTGAGCAGTGTCATGTACTGTCATCTAAGCAATGAGAACAACTGACACTAATAAATTGTATCTGGTGGGCCACTTGAATCTGACTGCACAACAGGCTGAATGGCAAACTTCAGTGCTAATTCATATGGAAATAATGCAACTTATTGAATTTTTTTTAACAGTTATTTCTCAGCTCAGTGTACCCTGCAACACCCATAGAAGCTTTTCAGACTGTTACTGACCATTCTTTGTTTATATGTTGCAATATTGCAAAATATACATCAGTTATTTTCCTAAAGCCACAGCATTCACTTGTTGAACCCAAGGTAAATTTTCTGGTATTGGAAAAATACTATCGAGTTTTAAATTTTTATATTTCCTTTTATTAGAGTTATCATCAAAAAACTTCCTGCATAAACAAATTTTCTCCTCCAGTAAAGTAACTGTAATTCATTAACAGAGATTCATCATATGATGTATCATGTGACTGCTCACTTCCTGAATGTATGAATGTTTAGTTTCAGCAGTGTCATCATAGTAATTATTCTGATCAACTTAAAATCTGGAGGCTGGTTCAGTAACCAGCACATCCGTTGATTTGATAGTTTCTGGTATCTTTAAATAAATGCAACATTGCAGCTTCTGCTGGGATGCACTTTAAATAACAACTTTAAATCTAATTTGAGAAAAAAGCACAATAATTTGACAATAATTCATAAACTTACTTGAAGATGAGTGCAGCTCCTCATTGTGTCAATTTTAACACATTCACATGATTCTTTTAGAGAAATAATACTGTGCCTTGCCAGATAGATGACAAAGATGGTATAGATGAGTAGCTGGCATCATAGTCCACCTAAAGTGCAAACTACTTATTGAAAGCAGCTCAGTTAGGGTGCCAAAGCAAAGCTCTGAGTTTGACTCATGTCGTCCTCTCACTCTGCTTCATTGTGATTTCAGAGGACAAGAAGGTATGCTCTTTTAGCCATATAATATATTGTTATACATGAAAGTACACTGAGCATTTTACTCTGTTTGTGTACTTTTAGGTTAGACATTCATTGTAAATCCATGGAAAAAGTGAAAGCTAGACAAGCAAGCCCCTGTTTAGAATTATCTCTACATCACATATTTGTTTCGTACCTCCAAGCTACCTGACAGATGTTTTGGCACTAATTTTCCTAATTTTCATGATTGAATCATTTACCCACCAAGAATGGAGGCATTAGTTAATTTCTTTGTATATCACTTGTTTTATTGTGGACCAAAATATCACTATAAACTGTTTCCCCTAGCAACCAGTTCACAGTACATTTGCACTCATATGAGGTTTGTTCTCAGTACTCAATCACAGTCTGGAGGAAAAAATAAATGGTGTACACTATTGATGACTCAGCCTTAGTGTGGAACAGAAATGAGTGAGGTATTCAGTCATAAAAATCTTTGACTGCATGCCGAGTAACGTAAAGAATTTAGTAAAATTAATTTCAAATGCAGATTAAAATTACAGCTACTTGACACCTCCTTCTACCCTACTGTAGAATTTCTGAGTGAGATTGTCAACATGTTGCTGTATTTTCTGCTGAGAAGATGTACTGTAATTGTATACCTGAGTAGTTCCATACTGTAACAAGATGTTGCAGTTATAATCTATGGAACATGCAAATAACTAATTTAGTGTTAGATTGGCTCTTTAGCCTGAAAGAAACTGTTTATTTTACAGTTAAATATATCATAGTATTGTATTTTCTAACAATGATTCAAGAACATATTCAGTATTTGGATTACTAAGTCATTTCACATAAATTTATGGTAGACAGTAGGCTCTAATGCCTTTTTGTACTTTATTAAAAATTTCATTCCAGAAGTGAAAAACATTTGGAAACATATTTTGTTTGTTTTGTTTTCAATTTCATATGGTACATACTGACTAATATGTCTCCTAGACATCAGTGAGTGTTAATTTTATTCCAATTTCTACAGATGATTGTCTTCAAGTACATAGAAGACAAAGATGTTTTTCAAAAATTTTATAGCAAAATGCTGGCAAAGCGTCTGGTGCACCATATGTCTGCAAGTGACGATGCGGAGGCATCAATGATCTCTAAATTAAAACAAACATGTGGTTTTGAGTACACATCAAAGCTGCAAAGGATGTTCCAGGTACGAAAAGATCTTCCTCTCCCTCCCTCCCCCCCCTCTCTCTCTTTTTCTCCCCCTCCCTCTCCCCTCTCTCCCTCCCCTCCCCCTCCCTCTCCCCCTCCCCCTCCCCCTCTCCCTCCTCCACCCCTCTTACTCCTCTCTCTCTCTCTCTCTCTCTCTCTGTCTGTCTCTCCTTTTTCAACTTGTTCTTCATTTCAGAGTAGCTTTATATTGTATTGTTGACAGATAAAGTTTGTGCAGTACCAATATACAGGAAGTAAAGAGACACAACATTGTAGTGTTGCAAGTTTAACTTTCACTTGTCGTATTGAAAATTGTTGTGGAAATGGGATTCACCTTACTGAAACTGTTATGATCTTTGTTATGGATTAACTGACGTGTTCAGCACCACTTTGCCAACTCACAACCAAACTGTCACGTTTCAACCATCTTGGACCTCGAACTACACTACAGATCACTCTCTCGCCACAGCATGCATTCCAAAAACTAATATAGACACGAAAGAAATAGTGTTCTGCCTCTTTCTGTTTGTGTACAATGACCTCACATTCCACATTATCATTATGCATTATGTTACAGGATGAGCAGATATCTGGTATCTGTAGGTGCAGTTAGCCCCTTGATACTGTCTTTGAAGGGAAGACTTGATTGATATGTGAAGACTAAGACTCAAAATCAGCTTCTGTGGAAATGAGAATCAGCTATATAGACTTGATAAGCAGAAAATGACTCAGTTGTCAAACTGTAGCATTGTATGAGGTGCATTCAAGTTCTAAGGCCTCCGATTTTTTTTCTCCAGACTGGAAAGAGATAGAAATATGCGCATTGTTTTAAAATGAGGCCGCGTTCATTGTCAATACGTCCCAGAGATGGCAGCACAGTATGGCAGATGGAATTTTACCGCCAGCGGCGAGAATGAGAACTGTTTTAAATACTTAAAATGGCGACGTTTTCCTTACTTGAACAGCGTGCAATCATTCGTTTTCTGAATTTGCGTGGTGTGAAACCAATTGAAATTCATCGACAGTTGAAGGAGGCATGTGGTGATGGAGTTGTGGATGTGTCGATAGTGCGTTCGTGGGTGCGACAGTTTAATGAAGGCAGAACATCATGTGACAACAAACCGAAACAACCTCGGGCTCGCACAAGCCGGTCTGACGACATGATCGAGAAAGTGGAGAGAATTGTTTTGGGGGATCGCCGAATGACTGTTGAACAGATCGCCTCCAGAGTTGGCATTTGTGTGGGTTCTGTGCACAAAATCCTGCATGACGACCTGAAAATGCGAAAAGTGTCATCCAGGTGGGTGCCACGAATGCTGACGGACGACCACATGGCTGCCCGTGTGGCATGTTGCCAAGCAATGTTGACGCGCAACGACAGCATGAATGGGACTTTCTTTTCGTTGGTTGTGACCATGGGTGAGATGTGGATGCCATTTTTCAATCCAGAAACAAAGCGCCAGTCAGCTCAATGGAAGCACACAGATTCACCGCCACCAAAAAAATTTCGGGTAACCGCCAGTGCTGAAAACATGATGGTGTCCATGTTCTGGGACAGTGAGGGCATAATCCTTACCCATTGCGTTCCAAAGGGCACTACGGTAACAGGTGCATCCTACGAAAATGTTTTGAAGAACAAATTCCTTCCTGCACTGCAACAAAAACGTCTGGGAAGGGCTGCGCGTGTGCTGTTTCACCAAGACAACACACCCGCACATTGAGCTAATGTTACGCAACAGTTTCTTCGTGGTAACAACTTTGAAGTGATTCCTCATGCTCCCTACTCACGTGACCTGGCTCCTAGTGACTTTTGGCTTTTTCCAACAATGAAAGACACTCTCTGTGGCCGCACATTCACCAGCCGTGCTGCTATTGCCTCAGCGATTTTCCAGTGGTCAAAACAGACTCCTAAAGAAGCCTTTGCCACTGCCATGGAATCATGGTGTCAGCGTTGTGAAAAATGTGTACGTCTGCAGGGCGATTATGTCAAAAAGTAACGCCAGTTTCATCGATTTCGGGTGAGTAGTTAATTAGAAAAAAAATTGGAGACCTTAGAACTTGAATGCACCTCGTATAGTTATAAACACTGTGAATTGGTCAGGGAAACAAATCTAGAAATTATAAAATTTGTTCCCCCAACTTTAGTTGTGGTCTATTTCAGCAACCATGTTCAGTAATGTTTTACATAATCGAGAAAATGTAAGATGACCGAGAAAGATGGCTGAATGGATAAGACACTAAACTCACATTTTGGAGAGGTGTGGTTCAAATCCCTGTTCAACTATCTGGAACTACGTTCTTTGTGGTTTCACCAAGTTACTTAAAGGCTGTGGTGAAGTTCTTCATCCATATGTGCAGTACCTTGTCCTTGATCTCTAAATTACCTTGTCATTGGCAGGACATTCAACGCTATCTTTCATCTGAAACATGATGAAATAAATATAGGATACAGATGTACTTTCTAAGCTGCTACAGATCAAAGCACAACTGAAAGATGACACAGTGTTAATGTCCACTACTAGAGATTTTTTAATTTGGCAGAACAGAAGACTTGATTGGAGAAAAGATTATTTATTTATTTAAAAGATTATTTATTTTGAGTAGGAAAATCATGCAGAACACTATGTGTGTGATCACACAGCAGAATGGGATTAAGAGGTGAAATATTAATTATAGTGAAAATATGTGAATCTGATAGGCAATAGGTGGCATAAAGAGTGGTTAACAAGTTGGACAAGTAGAATAGACTGAGGATAAAGACATAGTGGAGATAAAAATGAACACCAACAGAGGAAAAGCGCATGGTCGGATGGTGGAGAAGCATCACTCGTTGGTGATAAAAGTTGCAAAACTGAAGTGGGAGGGTGAAGGTTGGGGCTGAGGAGCTTTAAAAAATGTGAAGTCAGGGAAACAATTAAATTGAGTGAGAATTGGGGAAATGGAGTTAGACAATGGCAGATATGAAGAAGAGCAAGGAGAGTGTAATTTCTTTGATAGGAGTTTTGAGCATGAAATTGAGGCCAGTGGGCATTAGGAACTAAGCATGCAATGTGGAGCAAATTCTCATCTGCTATATTGTGAGAGTACTAGTTCTCTAGCAGTATCAAGATTGCCCACATGGTGAAATAATTGCAGAAGTAATTGCTATTGTTACAGCATATGCTCCATTACAAGGTATTGCACATGATCATTTAAGGCCCAGCTGATTTATGTCAATGTTTCCATACTGACAGCTTAGCAGTTGTCATAATTGCATGAATACACCGCTGGACAATGGTTGTACTTAAGATCATACATGACATGAGTGCTTGTACATTTCCTTAAATTAATTAGGTAATCTTGTAGCAATGATATTCAAGTGTATAGCTTTGGAGTTGTTATGGTTTTAAGGATATGAAACGTTGGGTAAGAAACTTGAGTGGTGAGGTGTCATAGGGCCTGACCAGGGTTTTGTGATGATTCAGATAGAGATACGAAGCCTCTTTTGATTATGTGTGGAAAACAGCAGCATGGATGGGCCTCACTGCAGAGCATTGTTATAGAAAATCTAATGAATATATTTTCTCTATCATTATTTGATTGTAGTTTCATTGGAGATCATTGTCAGCTCAAGAAGTATTGGCTGATAACCCCAGTAAGTTCAAAGTGTCATACTCTTGACACTCTTGCGTTATGTGTTTGGAATTTCGACCTACACACACATCTGAGGACAATTTGGGGCTCTGTGTGATGGCAATTGTTCTGAAATGTGGTGTCAAAAGCTGGTCTGAAGACTTGTATGTCTAATAGAAAATTTCTGTTGTAATTTGTCACATACAGTGAGTAACATATCATGGAACAAGCAACATTTTGGCTGTGCTCATTGTAAAAAACAAAAAAAAGATTAATCTAGTACAGTTAGTCAGCAGGTGGTGGGAAAACTTATTTCCCTTAGTACCTACTCTCAGTTCATCAGAAAGATCTTCATGGCATCAAAGTATAAAATTATCTAGGAGTTTCCTGAATTTTTCGTGCAATCACATATTGGTTTAACTGCAAAATGAATTCAAAGAGCTAGACTTGGTTCTGTACACCATCAAGTCATACAATACTTCTCTCTGCAGGCTGCACATGATTTTACATCAGCTGCCTTGTAGTGATTATTTCTGTTGTCTACGAAATTGGTATTTTTGTAATTACTGATGGCAATTCTTTGAAACAGCTGAGGAGAATACATCGGCATTGAATAAGGTGATTATTTTCAGATAATTCTTGTGGTAATGTTTCAATGATAGCTGTCAAAAGAGTATTTCTTGCCTACCAGACTAACTTCACTTCTGCAGTAAATCAGACTATTTAGTTTTGTAGGTCTGTTGGCTGGGGGCAAGTGAATGGAGTGAGTGGAGTGAGAATCTGAACCATTTTGTAATTTTGGATGGAGCATTGGCAATGGAAATTGAAGATGAAAGATTCTTCTCCTTCTTGTCCCATTTATCATTTGTTTTGGTATGTTATTTGAGGCCTTTGGTACAAAAGCAGTCAATGATTAGTTATTAGTGTCTGCAGTAATGAGTTACATTTTCAGAGATTAATCACATTGGAAGCATATTAGTTTGTTAAGAATTCTCCTGGCATAGGTTGTGTGATGTGCATGCACAGCATGAAGAAAAAATTCACACACACACACATACACAAACACACACACACACACACACACACACACACACACACACACAAACACTGTTGGCTTTATGTAATTCTTTATGTAACATCTGTGGGAGTCACCAGTAGATTTTATTCTTTTTAGAACTATTTTCAAGCAGTATATTTACATACAGTTTTTGTTTTATCTAAGGCTATAATGAAATTAAGTGCAAATTTACAAGCATCTTTGTTGTGTATACAGGTCTGTTAATAATCTTTCTTTTTATAGTTACTGTTTTTAATACATTTTAGTATCATTGCAAAAATGTAAAAAACAGTTTTGGCATAAAATGTAATTTTCTTAACACCTTGCACATTTTTGCACTTTATAAAGCAGTTGTTCTTGTTCACCAGGACATAGGTGTTTCCAAAGACTTAAACGAGATGTTCAAAACACATCTGATTAATTCACATGAACCATTGGACATAGATTTCAATATCCAAGTACTTTCATCTGGTTCTTGGCCATTTCAGCAGCCATGTGACTTTACAGTGCCCTCTGAAGTAAGTATTACTCTTAAATAGCATACTTGCTTTTGTATAGGCCTTGTGCTTGTATGTGTATGTGTGTGTGTGTGTGTGTGTGTGTGTGTGTGTGTGTGTGTGTGTGTGTGTGTCAGAGTGATACCTGTGATATACATTGCATAAATTGATAGCAATGATATGAGCTCAGTTGACCACCCAGATAGCCATGCGTGTTAAAGCACTGCTTTCTGGATGGTGAGGTGTGTCATCCTTGGTGACTGAATCTGCCCAGTGGCTTAATGATGAGGGTCGGTCTTCTGTTGAGCCTGTATGTGGTTTCTAAGCGAATTCCCACATCCAACTGAGTGAATAACAGGCTGGTACCCAAGTTCTACCACAATTACATGATTCGCAAACATTTAGAAAACTTTCACTCACTTTCACATGAATCACACTACACGCAAACAGCTGGAGTACACGTATTCCATCTCTGGGTGGTAACAGATGACAGGAAGGGCATTTGACTGCCCCTTAAACTAGCCATGCCAAATCTGTTGCTAACCATGCCGACCCTGTGCTGATGTACGACAAAGACACAAGAAGAAGAAGAAGAAGAAGAAGAAGAAGTGATATGAGGTCAGTTATCTTAGCATAGCATGATTGTGACCATTGTGAAACACAGTTGAAGGTCTGTCCAGTCATAGAGTACATGTGTTAAAACAATTGGAAAATATTACTGTGCTTTTTAAATTTTTATGATGTACATTAGAAATGTGTTCAAGAATAACAAATGTTGTTGTTGTTTTTGGTGGTGGTGGTGGTGCTGGTGCTGGTGGCGGCAGTGATGGTGGCGGCGGTTGTTGTTTTTAGTCCAAATACTGGTTTGATGCAGTTCTCTATGCTTGTCTATCCTGTACAAGCCTCTTCATTTCTGAATAACTGCTGCAACTCACATCCATTTGAACCTGCTTACTGCACTTGTTCCTTTATCTCCCTCTACAATTTTTAACCTCCACACTTGCCTCCATTATCAAGTTGACTATACCTGATTGCCTCAGGGTGTGTTGTATTAACCAATCCTTTCTTTTAGGCAAATTGGGCTGTAAATTTCGTTTTACCTCAGTTCAATTCAGTACAACCTCCTCATTAGTTATTCAGTCTACCAGTCTGACATACAGCATTTTTTTGCAGCACCACATTTCAAAAGCTATTGTCTTCTTGTGTGAACTGCTTATCTTCCACATTTTGCCCTTCAGTATAAGGCCACACTCAAAACAAATGTCTTCAGAAAAGACTTCCTAACACTTAAATTTATATTTTGTGTCAGTTAATTTCTCTTTCCAGAGAAGCTTTTCTTGCTATTTATTGCTAGTCTGTATTTTATATATTCTCTCTACTTCACCTATCATCAGTTATTTTACATCCCAAACAGCAAAACTCATTTACAATTTTCAATGTCCCAGTTCCTAATCTAATTCCCTTGCCATAACTGTGATTTAATTCCATTATATTCCATTGTTGTTTTCCTTACATTGACATCATCTTATAATCTCTTTTAAAGACATTATACATTCTGTGCAACTGTTCTGCCATGTACTTTGCCATCTCTGATAGAATTACAGCGTCCTGAGCAAACCTTGATTTTTATTTATTCTCCCTGTATTTTAATACCTTTTCATAATTCCTCACTGCTTGCTTATTGTATAGATAGAATAACATCAGAGATGGACTAAAGCCCTGTCTAACAGCTTTCTCAACCACTGCTTCCCTTTCATGTCCCTCAACTCTTATAATGCAGTACAAGTTGTAAATGCCCTTTCACTCCCTGTATTTTATCCTTGCTACCTTCAAAGTTTTAAAGATTTTATCTAGTCAACAGTGTCATAATTTTATCTAAATCTATAAATGGTGTAAATGTAGATTTACCTTTCTTTTAATGTAAGCCACAGGGAAAACTCAACCTGATCTTGCTCAGGGTCAGCTTCTACCAGTTTTCCCATTCTTTTTTAAATAGTTCATGTCAATATTTTGCAACCATGTCTTATTAAAATGATAGTTCAGTAGTATTCACAATTTCATATGGCTTGTATATCTTGCATACAAAGTGGAATAGTTTTGTCATGGCTGGCTTTCCCAAGGATTTCAAAAATTGTATAGGAATGTCATCTACTCCAGAAGACTCGTTTATACTTAGATCTTTAAGTGCTCTGTCAAATTTGTCTTCCAGTATCATGTCTTCCATTTCATCTGCACCTACTTCCAAAGATCTTTTTAATTTTTGTACAGGTGGCATCTATCTTCCCCATAGTTGTGCATGTTTCTTCTACCCATTACTACTTAGCCATTACGCATTTTTGTCAATCTCATTTTTAGACATATGTTATCCTCTGTAGATTTCACTATTTCATCTGACAAAGCTATCCATTGATCTTCTATTGAATTTCTTTCCCTTGCTGCAGTCCATCACTGCATAATGCTCCCTCTGAAACTATCATCAACCCCTGGTTCCTTCAATTTATCCTTATTCCATCTTCTAAAATTTCTACCTGTTTTTGCAGTTTCTTCAGTTTTAATGTGAAATCCATAACAAACGAGTTAGGGTCAAAAACTGCATCTACCCCTGAAATGTCCTTCTGTTTAAAGTCACTTTCTTGCAATTATATAATCAATATGAAACCATTCAGTGTCCCCAAGTCTCTTCTAAAATACAGTATTTTTTTATTATTCTTAAACCATGTGTTTGCAGTAATTAAATTATGTCCTGTGATGTACCCCCTGGCTGTATGCCAATTATTCTTTGCAAGTTGGACTTAATTTGAACCAACTTCAGCCAAGGGACCAACATTGTGTCCAATTAGATCACATAATTTTCAGCAAAATGTGTTGCAAACAAACTGGCAAATGCTATGAACTGAATCTACCAAGTAATCAGTTTGTGTTCATGTGAGTTAATTCTTTTTCATGCTCCATATACACTAATAGTGCATTTTCATCCTGGCCAGCATCCCATGGGCAGTCCCATTACTTGCCTCATTGTTTTATGGACCCACTTACTTTCCCTTCTCCATAGGCCCCTGGTTATCTCCACATTCCCATCCACATGCAAAATGCGGGCATGCCAAGTTCTCTAGGATGTTTTGACCACTGTGAAGGTAACCTCTCACAATTGAATGTCACTGTCGCAAATGGTCTCCCATTTAGTTGCACTCGCCTTAGAAACCACATCACTTAAATTCAATTACAAACATGGAGAGTTTAGACTCACAGGTGTACAACTATATTAAAGTGCTCATGCTAAAACTAACTACAAAGTGCCCCAATGGTCAAGAGTTTTCTATAATAGCAGTGTTAGTAGCAGATGGCTTTTCTATTAGTCATTGAATGAAGGTCAGTGAAGTGCTGGTCTCTTAAAGTGTCTGCTTTTGAACGTAACTTGAAATGCAATTGTGAATATAAAGTTAATGAACATTTACAATTTCTCCCTCTAAAGATGATGTACTGAGTACAGTCTCACTGGACACTGGAAAGTTGTTTGATTGGGTTGCACAGGTTGCAGATGTTGCATTCAGTGTCTTCTCTGTGTTTTCAGTGATAGCAGGTGGCAATTGAAATGTGCGATAAGCAATCACATCTCTGATATTAATACACTTCAAACCTGTGAAGGCCTTCACTGGATTACTAGGATACTGCACAATTGCAGCAGTGACCCAACCATTACCATGTTGAAGTGTATTTTCTGCGTAAGTGTAAAACTCAGAACACACCTGCAAAACACTGACAGGCCTTGCTGAGTCACTTGCGCCCTGAAGTTACTACTTGTAGTAACTTCTATATCATCAGTGGCCTTATAAACCGTCATTGTCAATCTGTGTACTAAAAATGTGCTCTTAGCAGTTTTGTGGACACAGGAGTAATGGTTGTGATGAGAAAAATTTGGTTCCAATTTCTTGAAATAATTATATTGATGCCTTGGTGCAGTTGACCATCAGTACAGAACGAGTCTCTGTTGAATGACTTGACCAGGTGAACTGTGCATTGTTCTGAGTGCATGTGTTCATGTGAGAGTTTGCTGCTGAATACAATTAAGATATAGCCATCATCATTAAGCCATACAGCAGAGCTGCATGATCTCAATGCAAAAATATAATGGCTATAGTTTCCCCCTGATTTCAGTTGTGTGCAGTAACAATATAGTGAGGCCATATTGGCTAATGTTACAAGGCCAGATCAGTCAATCATGCAGACTATTGCTCCTACCAACTACTGTAAAGGCTGCTGCCCATCATCAGGAACCATGGCCTAATCTGGCCTCGCTAAAGACACTCCTCGGTTGTAGTTTCACCTACAGTAGAGCTGTCTACATCACAGGGGCACGAGTCACCCAACACCTCCGAGTACACAAGGGCTGCCAACAGCTTTGTGATGTCACTCTTAGCTGCCCACATAAAACTGCTACATTGTGAGACCTGCTGCCACTTGTTACTCTGTTGTGAATTATTGCAAAGAAATCATGACTGGAGTACCTAATCACTGCATTTTTTTGTCTTCGTTTAGCAGTGAAAAATTATGCTTAATGACTCACCTTCCCTTTGAACTTAGTTGTCATATCTGGAAATGCAAGTATGTGGTATGTAGGAAGCAATGTTTATTAAGTGTTCAAAGGGAATTTTATGTCAGACTGTACCTGAAAATTTGAACTTTTTGTTTCTTGACATTTTCAGGAGACTGCGCATCATGTTTGATTTTGCGTTTATCACTTAGCACAGTATGCACTGCAGCATTCATTTAAAGAGTAAAAGTATTTTATTATGGATTCATCGAGAGGCTAGTGACAGGCAACCAGTAATGCATATTAAGCAACAGAAGATAACATTGTCAAACTGTGCACTAAAAATTCTGAGTTTTGTTTCTTAACATCTTGAAAACAATTTGCAGCACTTAAGTTTGATTTTACAGTAGAAACATCATGCACTGCATCAAAGAGTAAAAACATTTTGCATTGGGGATTTATGGAAGGCAGTATTAACCAATACAGATCAAAGAGACAAAAATAAAAAATAAAATTATTTCAAATTGTGGCACATTGTTTGAAGTTTCTTCTTCTTAGGGCTTTGAAGAGATTGCACAGATGTATTATTATTATTATTCTTTTGCAATAATTATTCTTTTCAATATTTACAGTGGTCCATATAATTTTCCTACACATTTATGGGACAGTGTGTTGAGGACAACAGATTTCACACACCACATCACGAGCCATAACTATTTCTTTTGAGTTCAGGTGGTACTGTTCTATGATACAGCAGCTTCATGAAGGAAGTGTTACCAACAAATTTTGCAGAGTCAAATAACTGTACATAACTACTGTCACAGGAAATTCATGCTGGGATTTCAAATTGCCTCTGTCCAATTGCATAATTAAATTAAACTGCTTATCAGTTGTCATAGACCTATTAAGTGTCAAAAATCTGTTCAGTCTGTACACTGAAGTTTCCTTAGTAATGAGCAGCAGCATAAAACAGCAATGTATGTTAAAACTGAGAGATCATATTCAACATGTTTGAAATCATCATTACAGATACAGAAATTAAGAAATTAATCACTAATATCACACACACTTCTTTCAGTACTATCATCACAACCATGCATCTCTACAATTCTCAACTTCTTTTGTGGGCGCACATTTAGTTCTAAGATAACACATGAGTCTTAACTTCGTTCCAATTTCCAACAACTCGCTGAGTGAGATATGATACTAACATCCTGATAATCATGTGTATAGCCATAATGTTGGTTCCAGAGAAGCAGTCTCGAACTTGCCTGGTAAGATATAAGATGTCTTTAGTTACTTGCTACAGTATTCAGTTACCTGCATTAATCCATATATAGTAAGCTGAAGTGCTGTGTGTGTTTCTAGGGACAGTTCCCCATTCTCTGAGCTTAAACGTCTCCATTTGTGTAACCAAGTAATGAATTTATCCAGGAAACTGCTATGCATGTCTCCTGCTTTATTGGTCAGAGGCGTTTGCATTTTTCCTTTATGGTGAATTCCCTTCAGAGGTGTTTTAACATTAACAGTGGACCATGAGGTCCTAATCCAAATTTATAAATTTGGCTTTATCGTCCTCCCAGTTCTCTACATAATGAACTGGCCCCAACTCAACCAAGCAACTTTCAATATAGTCACTGAACACTTTCAATATAGTCACTGAACACTTGAGTAACCTGTTTAATATTTTTCCTTTCTAAAGCTGAAGGTCACAGAGCTTACGCTGACATACCATAACTATGTTTTTTACAGCTTTTGACGTTCTGTAATGTACTTCCCTAACTATAGCTGAAGATTCATATCTGACTGTATCAGGATAACAAGAAGTTTGCCTATGGGTCTTCAGATTCATCCAGTTGTTTCATATAGACTTAAAAATGTGAACAGTGTCATGTGGAAAAAAAGAGGTCTTTTACTATCTGTAGGAAATAGATACACAAAACTAGCTTGTGATGCATTTGCAAAATGTATAACACATTTTTTATTGATGGCATTATTATCTGCAATGAGTGAAACTATCTGAAAGCCAACAGCTTCTACATCTACCACTAATGTCCTTACCACATTACACAAGTTTTCTGCATTCAGTTTCTTCACAGGCAATATGACACAACTTTTTTGAAAGGAGAATGAATATGCTGTATCATGAATAACTGTGCACTGATTGCTATTGCCAGCAGTAATATTTCCTACCTTGAAATCTACATATGGTTTGATGTGAATATCATGTAGCATAAAGATCACAAACAGTTCATGTGGTTCCAAACATGAAACTTCATCCTTCAAATGACTTAAGAAATTAGGATTACTTGGGTTCACATTTGTATTGCAGCTAAGCTTCCTTAATGAATTTGGATTAGATAGAATGACAAAACCAGATGTTCATAAAAACTTACAAACATGTGGAGAACAAAGAATAAAAAGCCCTGCACCAAATTTATGATGATCTTTGGATTGAAGAGATAATGCAGTTTGTGACTCCAGGAATGGAACAACCTTCTTCTTACCTTCTTTAACTTGTAAAGGTCCAAGAAAGACATGAATAACTGGCATGTGTAAATCACTCTCTCTGCCATTAATTAATTCTATAAATAACTCCAAAATGTTTTCAACTGTGTTTACATTGTTAACTGTCTGTGCTGGCAACAATATCTATAGCTGTCAAATGCAATTCAACAGTGAGGTTTCTGCAAACTTTTATATACACAATAACATATGGAGTCTTCTCAAAATTAAAATACAGAACAGTACATACTTTTTTCACAAATTTACTCCACAGTTCATTCTTTGTAACATTTTCACTTTATCTCACAAATTCATCATTAGTTTGAAAACTGCTGTTTTCCTTTTGTGCAGAAGTTGTTTCTGTGCTTTCGAATATAGCTGTTGCCAAAGCACCTGCTTTCAGCCTCTTGTCTTCTTTGACTTGGGGGTTCCCATGGAACATCTTGTCTTGAGCTCAAATATCTGGGACATTTGGTAATAAGCATGGTGCTGCACTTTCTTTCAATCTGGGATTTTCCAAAGGAAGTGTTAATGTTTTCCCTGCTTTTCAGTCAACTGCAGTGGTTTGGAGAATCAGATCTCTCAGGATAAAGTGTTCTTGACAAACTTGGAAAGGAAATGAAAAGAAAGTTATCCCTAACAAATTTTCAAATAAATTTTTTGTACCAGTGCTTACACATCATCTTGCTATAAATATTTCACATTATTAAAAGTATGCCACACATCTTTTTTAGTAAAGAGAGATCAGTACTTTTCTCTTCCTTAAAAACATTTTGTTATTCATTCTGCAGAAAATGCTACTCATCAAATTAAAAGAACTTTAGGATCAGAATTTTTGAAATGCCACATTTACTTTTGTAATTGCTTAGGGAGTTAAAATTAAATTAGCTGTTCATGCTATCACATATAATTTTATGTAACTTATGCACTGTACAGTTGATACACAGTGAAACAATGTAAATCTGAAATTTGACTGTTGTTTGCACAACACTTTCAGTGAAGCTGTTGCTGATGATGGAGCCTTTGTGGTTATAATTTATTGTTGCATACTTTGTTATAAATGTAACTTGATAGTGCTTACCACAGAATGTTCTGATGGAGTGAAGTTCTCCTGTCGAATTTCTTGAGTCCATTTCTTCCTCAGTGTGGTGTCCTTTTGAAATACGAACACAGATATCTTTTTCCCGGTATGTTAATTGCCAGTACAGCCTGGTGCACAACATTTATTCACCATAGTGTGATGGAAAGCAAATACTGTGCCATAGTGAAAGAGATGTCTAGAAATAACAACACATTCAGCAACTCACAGCTCAGCAGCAATCCACTAACAGTAAAACACTGTCATCATATTGCCAATATAGCCTCTAGCTGTAGACCATTTAGCATCACATCATGGTGACATAGCGAAACTGTTGGGTCGTCTTGTTTTTTAGAAGGTGTCAAAAGCCACTCCACGTTGCTTCATAGATGGAAATTTCGAATGATAACACAGAAAATATTGCAAATAATTTGATATTCAACAAAGATCTGAACACACACAGCCGGCCACGGTGGTCTCGCGGTTCTAGGCGCGCAGTCCGGGACCGCGCGACTGCTACGGTCACAGGTTCGAATCCTGCCTCGGGCATGGATGTGTGTGATGTCCTTAGGTTAGTTAGGTTTAAGTAGTTCTAAGTTCTAGGGGACTGATGACCACAGCTGTTAAGTCCCATAGTGCTCAGAGCCATTTGAACACACACACACACACACACACACACACAAGCAGTTAGAGAAAAATGATTGATTATATGGTCATTTCTCTTAATACGTAAGTCATATTGTGAAAGACGTCGACTTGTTGATTCCTGTAATAACTGCAATATTTTCCATGAGTTGAGTATAGCAATTATAGGCTTATGTGCTTTTGATCATAATGATTAATTAATCCAATTGAATTAGACAGACAGGTACATACATCCCCCCTGCTCCTTCCTTGCACACTCACACACACATTCTCCCATATTTCATGTGCACACATGCTTCATCTTGTTCTGCAGTATTTCTTTTTGTTGTGCATAGCTTACTGTTTGACTTAGGTTGACAGAACTCCAAATCAAAACATTACTGACATGAACACTCATATAATAATAATAATAGCTTTATTCAACATCAAATGGTACACTGCACATGTACAAAGAAACAGTAACGATTAAAGTTATTTGTACTATACACCAGACACATTCTTCTGAATACATCATTAATTTACAACAAAATTACAATAAGATGTTTACTGATTTCTATTCACATAATTTCACAAAGCATTTGTTGTTCTTCATATAAGTATGGTACTCTTCTAATGTTTAGAAAGGATGTTTTACTAAAAATTTCTTAAGCTGATGTTTCAGTTTAACTGTAGGAAGAGCCATGACTGCACTAGGCAGTGCATTAGCTAATTTTATACCTGCGTACTGAGGCCCCTTTTCGTAAAGTGCTATTCTGTGACTGCCAATGTAAAATCTTTCTTTATTTCTAGTATTGTACTGGTGGAAATCTGAATAAGACTTTAGAGACAGCTGCAGATGTAATCCCAGGAGTGTGTGCAGCATATAGTACAGTTAGTCCTTCCTCCTTAGTAACCTGTAACTCTACAAGGTGTTTTGTTCAGAAATACCTGGGCCAACTTTTATGTCCAGTGCAATTCGTTTCATGCCTAATGAAAATCCATGGTTGCAGATAGAGAAGAAATACCAAAAAAGACAATAGACTGTGTGATGCTGTTACATAACTGGACAGTGGACTTGAGCCTACTCATTTTCAAAGCATGCAGACTGATGATCAGGGTGGAGATCCAATTTGAAAAGGAGGCAAAAGTGATAGAAAGGAAATAAGAAAATATTTAATTCCTATCAGCTATTAGTGTTGTGTTTGATATTATACGGGACCATTTTGTTTCATTGTGTTTGTAAGATAGTAATATGTTTTGACCAGTTTCAAACCCATTAACACAAAAGCTTGTCAGGCTTCAAACATTAACTCATGGCTTGTTGTACATATCTTGGTTTAACAGCTAGTAAAAAATACAGTTAGTATTTATCTTCATTTTCTGCATCATATTTATCACTTGTACAGATAAAACTACAGTCAAAAAGTTAGTCGAAAATGAGAGAATTATTAAATGTTTTTGATTTTGTTTGATGCGTTTTTACTAGCTATAATAGTGAAATTCAAAATACTGAAATATTTTGGTATTTTCTTTTACTTGTTGCTTGGACATATAATGCAAGACTGAAGCACACCTGGATGTAAATTATGGCTTTGCTACACATCTATGTGCCAAAAAATGTGTACATAAATATGTTCAGCATTAATGTAGAAGCTCTGTAAACTAAGTTCACCAGAAATTCATAATATTGTATTGCTCAAAGTGCTCTGAATCATATTAGCAGAAAATTAGGTGCTACTTTCTTTCCTTTTCCTGTACAATTTCTTTTAAAGTTTACAAAATTTGCTGCTCTTACATTATTGAGCAAGACTGTACTCTTGATTTCTTCAGTTTTTTGTGCTTCTTTTTGTCTTCATTGGCTTTTAGTCACCCTTCACTACTCCTTCTCTTTATTTACAAAATTTCTGTATTTATTTTATCAAATTTTATTTCCCACCATTACATTTTTATTCATATTGGTACTTTTGTTTTTGTTCCCATATTTTATAGTTATTTTGGGTATGCCATGCCTTGTTAGCTCCATTAAATTATGTATTAATGATAACATGACAAATAATGCTAACCTGGAGGTTTTTGACAATGTTATGCAAAATATGCTGTTTTCGTGAAATGTAGTAAAACTTGAAATTTTCTTCATTTCCATGTAAAAATGTTATAAATCTGAAGGCAGCAGGTTACCAATATGGTAAATGATAATTATCTAGTGGTGAAATTGGATTTTAACTTTTTTTCAAGGCTGAGGTAGGGGAGAGTGTTGTACTTTGAAACACTTTTCAGGCTTTAGCCTTTAGCCAGCCCTGTAAAAGGAGTTTGATATATTTCCTTATTCCATTTTGAAATGATAGCTTTCACTTTATGTGTGCTGCATCTTTTCTGAAATTGCAAAAATTACTCCAGAAATGCAAGGTTTTCGCAAATGTGAAAAATTGTTGTGAGGTACAACATGGTCACGAGTACCTAGGAATAAATATTCTATTCAGATTTAAAGTTTTGCAATAAAAAAAAATCATGTCAATACCGTATTTTATAGTTCTGTGGTACATTATTACTGTACAACACACCAGAAATTAGTAAGTGAAATCAAATTAAGAAGACTAATTATAAAAACACAGTTAGAAGTTAAAAAGATTTTTAAATAGAAGTTATTGACAACTAACACAAATTTCCATTTTCAAGACAGGAAAAAATGTTAAGACATTAGAGAAACTCAGTTCACTTCCAAATATTACATGCTTCATGGTAAGGCAACCTGTTTAAAAGTACAAGGAGGTGCATGACTGATGAACCGTTCACGTGTTACATAAATAGTTTTAAAAATATACAGAATTTTATTCACCATAAGACTCTCTAACCTCCATATAGGTTTAATACATAGCACTTAAATATCTAGAGCTCACAATGTTTACAAACTCTGCACAAAACACAGCCCCATGTCTCTCAACAACAAAAACTGCATAAGGCAGTTTCTAGTGTGCATCCCTTCATATGATTTGAGAATACTAGATTGAAACACTGACCAGGAAACATCATGTGCTTCTAGGAACATTGTACCACAGGCACAACATTCTCCTCGATGTACGTAATCTTAAAACGATTATTCATTTCCTGCATGAAGAATTGATGCCTTAGCTGTGACATCAGATGGAGAAACCCAATTCCCACGAACTCCATTCTGGATACAGTTTTACCTACTGGTGCCACATTTCCTAACTTTTCTGTACAACAAATTGTACCAAAAAATAATGAGTTTTAGAGAGGTCTTATGTGGTGCATCAGTTAAACAGTTATTTTTTTTTTTTTTTTTTGTAGCAAGCAAGTATAAATATGAAAACCACAAAATATGGAACTTTAACTTTGCAAACATGTAAATCATGTCTGCTCAGTTTGCTTTGCTCCTATCAGCCAGTCAAGCCTTGGACTACACTATAGATCATGCTGTCACCAAAAAACTGCATATCAATAAAAATAATATTGAGTATATACTGAAATAAGCATTCTCACTGTTCTGTTGTATAACCAGAAACTCATTTGTGTGACATCACAGAAACATATTTGTGTGACATCTCAAGCTGTGACTGGTTGATAAAATCAAACTGAGGAGGCACTTTGTTGGTTTACATGTTTGTGAAATAAAGTTGTATTTGGTGGTATTTGCATTCAGTTTTGTGCTACAAAAAAATGCGATGTAATTGATGCAGCAGATTAAGATCACTCGAAAACATGTCACTTCTAGTACAATTTGTTGTGCAAAAGTGTCAAGGAATGTGCCATCACTGGGTAAAAATGTTATCTCTGTTCCAAGTTACAAATCTGTCTCTAATTAACTCAATGTCAATGGGACATTAAATCCTGATCTTCCTTCCTTCCAAGTTACGAGGTGCATTCAAGTTCTAAGGCCTCCGATTTTTTTTCTCCAGACTGGAAAGAGATAGAAACATGCGCATTGTTTTAAAATGAGGCCGCGGTCATTGTCAATTCGTTCCAGAGATGGCAGCACCGTACGGCAGATGGAATTTTACTGCCAGCGGCGAGAATGAGAACTGTTTTAAATACTTAAAATGGCGACGTTTTCCTTACTTGAACAGCGTGCAATCATTCGTTTTCTGAATTTGCGTGGTGTGGAACCAATTGAAATTCATCGACAGTTGAAGGAGACATGTGGTGATGGAGTTATGGATGTGTCGAAAGTGCATTCGTGGGTGCAACAGTTTAATGAAGGCAGAACATCGTGTGACAACAAACCGAAACAACCTCGGGCTCGCACAAGCCGGTCTGACGACATGATTGAGAAAGTGGAGAGAATTGTTTTGGGGGATCGCCGAATGACTGTTGAACAGATCGCCTCCAGAGTTGGCATTTGTATGGGTTCTGTGCACAAAATCCTGCATGACGACCTGAAAATGCAAAAAGTGTCATCCACGTGGGTGCCACGAATGCTGACGGACGACCACATGGCTGCCCGTGTGGCATGTTGCCAAGCAAGAGGTGCATCCTACGAAAATGTTTTGAAGATCAAATTCCTTCCTGCACTGCAACAAAAACGTTCGGGAAGGGCTGCGCATGTGGTGTTTCACCAAGACAACGCACCCGCACATCGAGCTAACATTACGCAACAGTTTCTTCGTGATAACAACTTTGAAGTGATTCCTCATGCTCCCTACTCACCTGACCTGGCTCCTAGTGACTTTTGACTTTTTCCAACAATGAAAGACACTCTCTGTGGCCGCACATTCACCAGCCATGCTGCTATTGCCTCAGCGATTTTCCAGTGGTCAAAACAGACTCCTAAAGAAGCCTTCGACGCTGCCATGGAATCATGGCGTCAGCGTTGTGAAAAATGTGTACATCTGCAGGGCGATTACGTCGAGAAGTAATGCCAGTTAATTAGAAAAAAAAATCGGAGGCCTTAGAACTTGAATGCACCTCGTACAATGGCTAGAAGATGGATTCATTACTGTGGGAAAATGAAGTTTTGGTGGTGAAACCAGCAAACTTCTTAAAAACATGAAGAAAGAAATACTTCAGGCAGAAGTGAAAGAAGCATTGAAAGACACTGTGTTGCAACTTCAAACTACAAACTAGACTGCCAGCCCTTATGGCCACAGATCCGTGACAATCTGTGTAAACAGTCCTAGGTTCTTATTTTAGCACTAGAGTCATAATGAACTCTTTTAATGTTGACATGGCCTAGAATGAGATTTTCACTCTGCAGCGGTGTGTGCGCTGATATGAAACTTCCTGGCAGATTAAAACTGTGTGCCGGACCGAGACTTGAACTCGGGACCTTTGCCTGAGATACATGATTTGTGCATTACATACCTACTGAAAACTTATAGTAGCCTGCTGCTCTCCATTAATAATGTAATCAATAGAACTGCTGCAGCTCTGAATGTAAACGAAGAGACTAAACCACCTTCATCACTTTGAAGCAGCTCACTGCTAAGGCTCACTGTCTAATTAAATGCAAAGGCAAAGGTCCCGAGCTCGAGTCTCGGTCTGGCACACAGTTTTAATCTGCCAGGAAGTTTGACATGGCCTGTTATGTATACATGGAATGGAAGTTTCTGCAGTTTAGTGTTCTACAAATCCCTTCAGAGTTTACTGGAAAAGCAACTTTCCATGCAAACAGAAAATACGAGCAATGTCAAATGTCTACTGTTGTACTGAAGGTAGTTTGGCTTCCACCTTCAAATATAGACCCCAAGCAGGTGTTTTCACACTGTAATGAAGTGTTGGCTAATGTGTCTGAAGAGAACCTGGAAGTTACGACACTGCTTTCTTTTTAAATATTTTCAATAGTGTTTAGTTGCAGAGTTATTTGTTCTTTAATTGATTAGATTTAATAATTTTAACATACATTTTTTTTTTCTCAATAATTGAAGTGAATGTGATGTGCAGTGGAAAAAAATATCCAATATTATTTGTAAGTATATGAACATCAGGTTTGATTCCATGGGGAAAAAGATGTGCCCAGCAACTGTATTTATTTTAAGTAATACAGGATACAGTGCTCAGTCACAAATAACATTTATTGCATATCCAGATTTTACTCACTGTGTGACCACCTTCAGTGTGAACTCAATCTTTGACATGAATGTTATATGTGTATATAAGTTGTTTCAATGTTTTAACTTACATGTACTGCACTGAAGATGGCCACACAGTGATGGAAATCTAGATATGCAGTAAACATTATCTGTGGCATATTGCTGTACACTTTACTACACAATATATGGACATGTCGCACCTGCTGGTTGAGTGGTAAAGTGCATCCCTGGAAACCAAAAAGTTGCAGGATCAAAACCTGGTTGGACTGCAGAATATTTCAGTCTACATTTAACCTAGCCTTTACATCTCAAGAAAGTGTAGGTTCACTAGAAATGACAAATGGTTTGGATTAAACAGTAGGTCCTTTTTCCCTGTAGGATTTCAGGGGTGGCTTAGGGATGGGAAAAGTCTCTGAAGTGGTGACCAGTTGAAAGATTTGGCCAAACTGTTGAGCTACATGGAATTACTATTATTTTGAACATAACACTAAAAAATGATGAAATAAAACCCAAATGAAGAACATACTTGAAAAATAAGCCTTTAGAAAGTAACAATTAAATTTTTGAGAAATTGCACCAAATTTGAGAAAAATAACATGGAAATTCATCAAAAAATAAAATTTTTATCTTTTACCTATCTACAACTTACTGCTGCTAACACGGCACTGTTACCTGTGTTTCACTATTAGTGTTATGGATGGGATTTTTCTCTCCTCACTGGCATTGTTTTGTTTCATTATATCTCCCCTTTGATTCACAACATATAGAAATTGTATAATAATTTTCAGCTCTATTACACTATGGCTGGCCCTGTTTAAAAATCTGTAACATTTTAAATAACAAGACTGTAATAATAAGTGTTGTGATTGTTGAGTGAAAACACTTGAAATAAATGTGAAGTACCTTTGAAAAATATTATCTCCTTTATGATATTTATATCTATTTTTCCAGCTGGAACGTAGTTTACAACGTTTTGCAATGTTCTATGGCACCCAGCACAATGGTAGGAAGCTGCATTGGTTGCATAACTTGTCAAAGGGAGAACTGGTTACAAACTGCTTCAAAAACAGGTTTGTTGCTTGTTTATCCATTGGCTAGAAAATAATGTCACTTTTATAGTTATGCATCTTTTGTTGTAAGCCTGTAGTATAATGTATAAGTTATAGTGTGTTTATGAAAGCTTTATGATATCTGATGTAAACCAGAGTATTTATCTTTGTTTTGGTTGTATTATGTTCTGAAATTTATGGGGCTCACTCTAAACACTAAAGGCTGTGGTTGACAGCAACCAGATATTGCACTTAAAAACTTAGATCTTACTAGCCCTGTAATAACCATACCAAACTGTATAGAGGAAGACCTTACTGTGACCATTCATGAGAAATTATTTAGCAGTCAGTAATAAAATAATGACCTCTCTACAGAAATCAACATTTTGTGGAAGTCAGTCATTTTCCACCCCCTTTTGCCACCTCCCTGACCATCTATGTATTATCCATTTACTTTGGTGTATTTGTCAGATAGTCATTAAAATTTTATTTGGGAGCAATTTCATTTCAACAAGTTTGTATGGAGTGTTTGTGGAAATGAATGTGATTTATAGCTTTCACTTTGTATTGTTTTGTTTCTTTAAGGTCTTTCCTTTCTATATCCAAAACACAAGCATCCTCGAATCAAGCTTTCTCAAAAGAGCTGAAATTATACTGTTAAGTTGCTTCTAAATCTTTTCTGTCTATACTGTCAGTTATTTGCCATGGAATTTGATGCAATAATACCTTCCATGTAAACAATTTGATGAAAACCTTCTTTGCCTCAGGTTATGTGCTTACTTATCAGAAGAATTCTTTCTACCAAGATTTTGTTTCTCCTGTAACATTTGTTAACCAAATTTTCCCTTCTTTATTTTCATACAAGGTGTTTCATCTTTGGGGAAAATACATCCTCCCATTTTTGATGTGCCAGATTTTATATCTTTTCTCGTGTAAATATGTTTTGGAGTGCTTAGTGTTGATCATTCCTTCACATTTATTAAACTGCCAGCACGAGAAAGGATTCATTCTGAAAACTAGCAAGTTTCCTTTCTTTTGTGTGTGTGCCTGTCAACAAGCCAATACTTCTGCTTTTTGATGGATGGTCTCCTGTACTCCTAAAACATCTACTTTCTTAACATTTTTGATACATCCACTTCTTATACATAGTTAACTGTATGAACCATCTTTCTTTCTCTCAGCAGTTCACAGTCCTTGTGTACACTGAAACACTGATTTCCAGTTTGTTAGAAAGCTCTTTTTGAAATTTGAGTCAATGCTGCTTACCACCTCCTTTCGTATTTTCTTTGCAGAGTTTATATACTTTTTTCAAGCTGTTAGCACGT
The DNA here is from genome assembly GCF_023864345.2 of Schistocerca serialis cubense. Taxonomy (NCBI): domain Eukaryota; kingdom Metazoa; phylum Arthropoda; class Insecta; order Orthoptera; family Acrididae; genus Schistocerca; species Schistocerca serialis. Next base: position 217,996,543 of record NC_064640.1, read on the forward strand.
TTCATGCTTTGCCCTTCATTCCTACATTTACTTATTTTTTAATTTCTGTCTTTTGTTTAGTTTTGAACATTGATTTGTAATCCTTCTTTTTTCATAAAATTTTATATTTCATTTACTTTTCTTATTGACAAGTTATCAATCGTGTATGGAGCAAAGGAAGAATGGCAGCTTAAATACATCTGTACACACTGTAATTAGTCTACTCATTCTTCACGATCTCTATGGGAGTCATATGATGTTTAATATCTCCAGGTATTTCTGTTTTGTATGGATCCATCACACAAAATGTTCTATCATGTGCGACACAAGTGTTCTGTAAACAATTTACTTTGTAGCCTGACTACATTTACGTAATACCCTGCCAATTAACTGAGTCTGCCACCTCCTTTACCTGTGACTGAGCTAATGTCACAATTCCATTTCATATCCATACAATTTGTTACATCCATCTGTTTCTATGTGTTGACTGATTCCAGTTGTGACACACTAATATTGTAGACAAATATACAAGAATGCGGCCAGTGTGATAGTTCATAAAGTACTATCATGAAAAATCGTAACTTGCACAGTGGAAAAATGAGTTGTACAAAGTGTAAAGATGAATTTATGAAGCTGAAAGATTGTGTTTATAATTTGCAATTCTTTCAAAACTTAAGAGAGAAAAAATTGAGTCACCAGCAAAAAAAAATTGGGCATATCTTCTGCAAGATAGTCCAAGCGATTCAGAACAGTGGACAAAAGTGCTATATAAAAACAGCATACATAAAGTGAAAACCACTGTGTAGTGCATGGAAATTTAGTGAGTGGCAGTTGTTTCCAAATACTTCCTAATACAGACTATTTAAAACTATAAACAGTGTGGAACCATGTGATAAGATCACTCATTAACAAAAGTAACAATGAAAAAAATGTGATTAAAGACACCATGGGTAACTGTAGTGATTATTGACCAAATAACAGTGATCCTTCCACAACAAGTACATGTAAAAGTGACGTTTACACTTATAGCCTCCAAATTGCGAAGTATATGTAGATATTAGATCAACATATGGTAAAACCAGGTGCAAAATTCAAGGCAGCAACTGCAGTCAGTCATGAAAAAATTTCAGGGCTAGACAATAGTGATTTTTTCTATTTTTCTTGCAGGGACATAGCAAAGAATGATGCAAAAGATTTCATGCTTTCCCTTAAACCTAGGCAGCATGAATTCAGAAATGCAGATGAAACCTAGGCAGCATGAATTCAGAAATGCAGATGCGGTCTTTTTTCTGTACCCCATCATCAATGTCTACATAATTGGTGCTGTTTGAATAAGGAAGTAGAAAAGATAAATAAAGTTACATAAAATGTATGCAGGCAATTTAAAAATATAATGTACATTGAAATAATCATGATAGGGAAATGATTTCATAGAGTATCTGGGTTCCCCATCAACAGCGAGGGAAAGGCAGTTGTTGGTCATGACTTCAGGTATGATTCATATGAAATCGGAGACAAAAGTGATGTATCTTTAGACTATAGCTACCAATATGGTGAAATGGTATTGATTTCTACCAAGACTGAGAGTGTTGATGATAATGCTTTTTTAACAAAAGTAAACATCCCAGCAACCTCAACATAGACAATTACAATGTGTTTGATTCGAATATACCGTGTCTGATGAGTGCTTGATTGAGGAAAAAACAGTAATAAAATATTTGTGTTGCTGCAAACTGATATCTGTTGCATAAGAAATAAGCTGTTAGAACTATAACATTTTTGTAGCAATAAGGATGTAGAGGTGATATGTGTCTCAGAACACTGCCTAGCCAAAAATCAAATTGACAGATTTATCACTCAGGGACACATTATAGCTGACATAACTTGTAGGAAACACACAAAAATGGTGGTGCTGGAATTTACATCAAACAGTGTCTTAAATTTTCAGAATTATAGTCTGTTCAAAATTACGTTGACAGCTATGATGGAAGCAGCAATGGGGACTTGGGGGGAGGGGGGGGTGAGCCCATGTGGGAGGCACAGACTGCATTCTGCCAATCCCATGATACCTGTTGCCAAACCTCACCGCATCATCACAACACTATCTGCTTGCACTGTGTTAGAATTTCAGGCAGCTTGCTTTCCTGATGAATCATTGCACGGTGCTGCTATTGTATTTGTTGTTACTGTTACTTATTGTGTGGTATCAAACAATGTCAGAAAGAAGTACGTCAAAAGTTATGAGTTGAAGTGTTTCTTGTTGTTCTCTTGGTCTGGGGATTTCTGTACAAGGTCAGTCGAGATACATGATTTGTGCATTACATACCTACTGAAAACTTATAGTAGCCTGCTGCTCTCCATTAATAATTTAATCAATAGAACTTATGCAGCTCTGAATGTAAACGAAAAGACTAAACCACCTTCATCACTTTGAAGCAGCTCACTGCCAAGGCTCAATGTCTAATTAAATGCTCTAAGAAGGAGTGCTGTGAGTTCTGACTTTCCACTTTGAGAGCCTGTGCCTCATAATCTTCCATATTGGTCAAACCCCATTGTCTACTTTGCTATTAAAGATCAACAGCTGTCCTGGGTGACTTCCTCCATAGTGGTGTTTCTAGGTTTTTGCTGATAACTTTGTGACACACTTTGCAGCAGCATTGGCATCATTTTCTTAGCCACCTACCTTTTGAACTCATAAACACAAATTGAAGACATATCCTTATTCTAAACCCCACCCCCCTGTCATGCCAAAACATATAATGAAGCTAACACTGATTGGGAATTGCTTCCAGGCCCTGATACAATTAATAATCAGATGATCCAACACTTGAATGTTATTCAAAGACTCTGTCTGCTCAGGATCTTCAAACATCTTTGGCTAGAAGGTATTTTCCCTTTGCAATACTGAGATAGTATCATCATCATCATCATCATCATCATCTTCATCATCATCATAATCCTTAAACCAGGCAGAAATCCTCGTCCATTGACAGCTATTGACCATTTAGCCTCACCAACTTTCTCTGCAAACTGCTTGACTGGATGGTAGGCCAATAATAATGCTGTGTTGTCAAATCATTGGACTTTTCTCCTCCCTGCCAGTGTGACTTCTGAGAGGGATGATCCACAATTGACTGTGTACAAGTAGTTTTGTTTGGAACAGCAATTTGACAGGCTTTTTCTTCATGCCAACACCACATAACAATCTTTTTTGATATGCATCAGGCACATGCCAGCACTTGATTCCATCACATTTTACTTTATCCATGACTGAGGCTTTTGAGCAGGCTGTTCCAGCTCATCGGCTCCGTTGTGTGCCGTGGAGCGCTCCCTGCCCCAGGGAGCCGTGTCGCTCGCTGTGACCATTCAAGTGGGCCAGCGTGCCGGCACGTGGCATGGCTGGCTGAGGCATGTGGTAAGGCAAGCGTTTTGATGTGCCAGCTGCGTTTTACAAGATCGACAACCTCATACTCTTAGCTGCTAAGACGTGGTGACATGCTACACCAGGAAATACGATGTTCAGGAAATAAATAAGAAACAACTGTTTTACAAGAAATTGCATAGTAAATTTATTGGCCCTCTGTAGCTTGACAATTTCTTTTTATTACAAGATCGGAAAGATCAGGTATCAAAGTGTTCACAGCATTAATGCGGAGGATGGCCTTCATTGTTGCATCCTGAAGAAACGATCGTTCCTTAATTTTTACTCTTTTCATTGCTGAGAAAAGCTGCTCACAACAATACATAGATCCAAACATGCACATGATCTGAGCGGCATTGTTGTGAAGCTTGGGAAACGTTTTTTGCTGTAACAAACGATACCATCGTGACAGATCCAACGTGTTGTAGTACCTCTCTTTCAACAAAGTTGAATTTTGCAAATCAGTTATCTCCAGTTGAAGTGATGGTGACAAGTCATCATGGGAAACTGAAAAAGGAGTGCTGAACACCTTAAGTTCCAGTTCCAAACTAGTAAGTTCTCGGAATCGTGTTTCAAACGACGTGATGAGCTGCTTTAACTTTGCTTAGTAATCACCAAAAGTAGTACCTTCAGGTAGTTTTAAAGAAGCAAGACGATTGAAGAATGTTAGATGTCCATTACTCATCTGCCTCTCAAATAAACGTAACTTTTCCATGAACGCTTTGATCTGGTCGTGCATGTCAACGATTAGCTGCCCTTTGCCCTTCAGTGACAGATTTAAATTATTCAGATGCATAGTTATATGAGCTAGGAACGCCAGGTCTGATATCCATTTTGTATCTTTCAGACAACACATTTCTTCCCCTTTCATTTCGAGAAAAAGGGATATTTCCTCACGAATGGCAAAGAAAACATCAAGAACTTTTCCCCGACTCAGCCAACGAACTGTACTGTGGTAAGGTATATCCCCATACTCCACTTCCATATCTTTCAGGAATCCTTTGAATTGGCGATGATTCATACCATGATGACACACAAAATTCACACACTTCACGACATCTTTCATTACGCCACCTAGCTCTACTGTTTCAGCACACAGTGCCTCTTGGTGAATAAAACAATGAAGAGTCAAAATGTCTTTCCCAAATTCATCCCTGAGTTTATTTTTCAAACGAGAAGCAAAACCTTCATGACGCCCGATTATTTGTGCTGCATCATCTGTCATTACAGAATGGAGCTTATCCAACGGCAAATTCATATTGTCCACTGATTCAGAAACAGCTTCAAAAATGTCACGTCCTGTTGTGGTTTAATCGAGTGGTACCACATCCAAGAGTTCTTCAGTTACTTGCAGCTCCATGTCGACACCATGCACAAAGACTGCAAGCTGAGCCCAGTCCGATATGTCGGTGCTTTCGTCAAGCACTAGCGAAAATGCAACAAAGCTCTCCGCCTTTTTCCTGAGCTGTGTCTCTAAATCCACTGCCATGTCCAGGATTCAACGAGACATTGTTTGCTTTGACAGGCAAACCCCTTCAATTGCCTGCACCTCCACTGGAAACAAACATTGTGCAACTGCTACCATGCATGATTTTACGAGTGGTCCCACCGGAAATGGCTTGCCACTTGTCGCAATGATGTGAGCGACCCTGTAGCTTGCTCGAATTGCAGATTCAGTTGTGTTTTCTCTGCTCTCATTCACCTGAAAATTATAAACACATTACAGAACACAAACTATGTTGCATGTTTTGATACCCTCCGTATTACAAAACGGATTTTGAACTTACGTCTCCTGCTATGTCGTTCTTAAGCCTGGCTACCAGTTCTCTGCATGCAACGCCTTCTACCTGATCGTAGTGCGCTGCGTGAAGACGTGTATAATGTTGTTGTATATTGTACCTCTTCGCAGAATTAAATACTTTATGACATACAAGACATTGCGGATGACCATCCCTCTCAATGAATAGAAAGGTATCCTCCAATAGAGATACAGGGCTCTCGCGGCTAGTCATAGCTGTCATCGAACATGGATTATTGCGTCAGTTGTGGCTGCATGCGGCCAGAGGGCAGTGAGTTCGCTTTGCCCTCCACGCAGGCTCCGAGCTGCCGCAGGGAGCGCTCCGGAGCACTCTGGCTCCCTGGAGCTTGGTTGGAACAGCCTGCTTTTGAGGCTTACAATCTCCTTCAGCTCCATCATCAATCAGCAAGTGACCTGCACCCTCCCTCATACCCTCCCCCCTCCTGCTATTTGTCAACAATTTTTGCATTTCGTTTAGCTCCCAATCTATAGCTCCAAGGTGCTGTCTGAAGGGCCTCTTCTTGGACCCTTTCCTATGGTTTTCAGTTCTGTCTTGTGAAAATGCTAGTCATGAATTTATGTTGATGCACAGTCCCAATTTTGGGAATTGTTCTTTCATAAAAAGCTAACATGGCTGCCCCGCATTTGTCAACTAAAAGCTAGCTGCATTCAAAAGCTTAATGCTCTCTGCTTACTTGCCCACAATAGTTGGGATGAGGATCTCACTACTCTACTGCATATTTACTGTGTCCAGGTCTTGTCCTGATTGGGCCGTGGTTGCCAACTTTATGGCTGAATGGAACCTTCAGCTTTGAAATTGTTGGACCTAGTCCATCACTGGTCACTGGCATCTTCCAGATTAGTCCCGTAGATAGTCTTCTTACCAAAGTGGGCTCTTACTTGTTAGTTCTGACAGTATCAACTCTTTCTCACTTACACATTCACCATCTGATAATTTCCTAATCATCTATCTTATCAGTTTCTTTTTACATACAAGGGGTGTTGACCCCTGACCTAATGTGGGATCACATTGAGGCCCTCTGCTGGGACCTCCATCTAACCTCCTTAGACTTGCCATGTTTTTCCGCAAACGCTCTCTTGGTTAGTACCCATATCACAAATGAAGACTCATCTATTTCAAGTACCAAAATTTCATTTGCTCCCATGACCTTTCGACATCGTTACCTCTCAGGTTTTCTAGAATATCAGGATGCTACTATCATTTACACCGAAGGCTCTAAACCCAGAGATAGCGCAGGATATGCTTTTACATCTCCCATCAGTCAGGAATAACATTTGCAGCCAAGAATGTGTAACGTTTTTACAATGGAGCTGTTGGCCATTAACGGAGCCCTATGGTTTATTTAACTGACCTCACTACTGACTCAGTTAGAAGTCTCCAGACTATTGATTGATGTTACTCTTGTCAGCCTCTGATATGTGATCTTCTCTCTGACCTTATTCAAACTGCATACTTAGTCATATTTACCTTGGTGCCAAGTCCGGTGGGTATCCCAGGGAATAAACTGGATGGAGCATTTGGCTATAGAAGTGGTTATTTGCTCAACATTCACTTTGGTGATCCCAAGTGAAGATTTATGGGTACAAATAAATAATTTCCTCACTCAGAGTTAGGAACAATCTTTGGTGGGCTACTGCCCCCTCTAATAAACTCCGCATTGTGTTCTGGGTTCTTTGCCCCCAGTACTGGCCGACGACTCATGTACAGTTGAACTGATCCCTTGTTGTCTCCATGAAAGTTGTTTTTATTCTCAGATATAATGTTTTAACTACTTTTGGTGCAGGGGCAGTGTGGTTGGGTTGGGGCATCTCACACTGCACTCTGGGTCTAGGGTCCCCTCAACCCATACTTCCTGTCCGCAGCTCGTGCTCGTGCAGTAGCGTTCTCGCTTCCCATGCCCGGGTTCCCAGGTTCGATTCCCGGCAGGGTCAGGGATTTTCTCAGCCTCGTGATGACTGGGTGTTGTGTGATGTCCTTAGGTTAGTTAGGTTTAAGTAGTTCTAAGTTCTAGGGGATTGATGACCATAGATGTTAAGTCCCATAGTGCTCAGAGCCATTTGAACCAACCCATACTTCCTTTGCCAGTTGCCTTGCTCATCCGTCTTTTATTCTGCTTTAATTGCTTTTACATGCAATTAGCCCTTTTCCTGCCACATGAGTTTTTCTGTTTTGTGCTAGCACTGTGATGAATAGTGAGTGCTGTTCCCATTTTTAACACTTCAACTATAATTCTTTGGGGTTCATGTGAGGTATGGCCACTGTTGCGTGCAGAGCCTTGAGGGATGCTTAACATGCCCCACCCATCTACTGACCTGATTAGTTCTCTCCCCTTATTTTATTATTGTCAGCCCAACTGATGCCCATTACATTGTTAGCCTACAAACTTTCACTAAAACAAATTTCCTGGCTGGAAGATGTTCTTTACTGTGTAACAGCGTTTGCCCTTAATCACATGGATGGGGGTCAGATGTGGGTTGTGTTTCTCTCACCACAGATGAGCTCTGGAGGAACCCTTGTCTTCTCCCTAACCTACATACCTGCTTAACCAATATATTTTTACTTACCATTAAGTTATTTATCAGCTCTAGTATCAATACTGCTTTCAGCATCTGGATTTTATCATTTGAACACGCTTCCAGAATTCAGTTAAATTTCTATCTGACCTCACTAACTCCGGGTGACCTGTCTCATGACCAAGGATCTGATGACCTCACTGTTTAATCCTTTAAGCCATAACAAAAAAAATGTGCATGTGTGTGTTTCCTCTCATTCTTCTATTCTTCCTTCCTCGTCAGTTTTCAAATGACATAATTTCATAATTCTTGTGATGCATTGGGGCTCTCAGCAATTTGATTCCTGGTTCAAGTGGTTGCCGAATACTACAGCACTAGTATATTTTAAAATCCACACAAATTAGAAAGGTGTGTTATGATACTACTGAGGTCCTAATTACTTAAGACTTCATTTGGTGGTGGGGAAAAGAAACATTTTGTAACTCTGTACAGAATGTGTATTGTAAAAATTGTGTAGGTGGGTCTGGCAAGGGGGAGGGGGAGATGTGAAGTGGTGTGTGTTACTAACAAAAATAGCATATTCATCTACAGTTCTTTTTCCACTGTGGTTTTTTGTATTCAGTGGTGAGCAAGATACATGAGGCAGTGAAATACCCTCAGACTTCAAGAAGAATGTAATAATTCCAATTCCAAAGAAAGCAGGTGTTGATAGGTGTGAAATTACCAAACTATCAGTTTAATAAGTCATGGCTGCAAAATACTAAAACGAATTCTTTACAGACACATGGAAAAACTGGTAGAAGCCAACCTTGGGGAAAATCAGTTTGGATTCCATAGAAATGTTGGAATATGTGAGGCAATACTGACCCTATGACTTACCTTAGAAGATAGATTAAGGAAAAAGAAACCTATGTTTCTAGCATTTGTAGACTTGGAGAAAGCTTTTGACATTGTTGACTGGAATACTTTTTTTTCAAATTTTGAACATGGCAGGGGTAAAATACAGGGAGTGAAAGGCTATTTACAATTTGTACAGTAACCAAATGGCAGTTATAAGGGTCAAGAGGCACAAAAGGGAAGCAGTGACTGAGAAGGGAGTGATACAGGATTGTAGCCATCCCCAATGGTATTCAGTCTGTGTATTGCACAAGCAGTAAAATCCATGGAGAAGAGATAAAAACTTTGAGATTTGCTGATGACATTGTAATTCTGTCAGAGACGGCAGAGGACCTGGAAGGTAAATTGAACAGAATAGACAGTGTCTTGAAAGGAGGATATAAGATGAACATCCACAAAAGCAAAATGAGGCTAATGGAATGTAGTCAAATTAAATCAGGTGATGCTAAGGGAATTAGATCATGAAATGAGACACTTAAAGTAGTAGATGTCTTTCCAATAATATGAAACATGACTTCAATACTGAGAATCAACATCTGTCGAAAACCGTCTTCCACTGGTAGCAATAGAAGCCGTTGCAAAAATGAGGATGCACCTCATTGTCAGAAGTAGTCAGCGCATGCAATAACTGCAGCTGGTATGGCTTTACATGCAGACATTCATGTGAAATGGGCCAGACAGTTGACCATGGTATCTGCAGTTCTCTGCTCACATGAGTCATTGACTCCTTTGGGATCCTGATCTATGATTCCCACGCACAGTCCATCTTCTCTCCTGGGGATCTTGGATGGCTGTTTTCTCTGCACCTCATAAACAGCCAACTTCATAGACTATGTTATAACTCCCATGGATTATTTTCTCTGTTGGAGTCTTTTTACCTCCTATTTGGTACAAAGTCAAAATTGAACCACATTTAGCAAGTTCAAGACTCTAAGCACACAAACATTGGTCCGTTATATGCTGTGTTCTAAGATACCTGCCCACTAGGGGCACACCACACAACTATGCCACAGTGTGTATTAAGAATCAAAACTTGGAGAGACACTGATATGTGTAACTTTTTCTGTTTGTCTTGTAGTTTTTCTGTAGTCATCTTCTAAAGCCCCGGAGGTACTTATGAATAATCTTGTATATGAAATTAATTAAATGCGCTGAACTGAAATGAATGGATTGATGAGAGTGAACTGAAGAAAGATACAGTGACATTAAGTTAGAGCAAACCTTTCTTATGTGCTGAAACTGCAGTGTAATTAATATGTAGGGACAGTTGAAAATCTGTATCATACTGGGACTTGAACCCAGATTTCCTGCTTATCGCGAGCAGTCACATTAATCTTTACACTATCTGAGCATACCTACAGGCCTGATTCCAGTGTTCATTGTCACTGATGTTTCCATCTATGATTTGTAAACTCTTCTACCAAAGATGCTACACACTGATATCATTCCATGTCAGTGCATCATCATTGGTTACATCCCATCAATCTGTCCATTTAATTTCAGTATGTTTAATTAATTTCATACACAATGTGATTAAATAATGACTTTACAGGCTTTGGGACATGTCCCTTACACCAAAACAAGAAAAATGTCCAAAAATCCTTAGTTTTTGAGTTATTAATGAAAGTTTACATTAGGTGGCTTTCCAAGTGCAACCCAACAACTTCAGAGCACTCATTCAGGCTCTTCTGGACTCCCTCGGAGGAAGGCTGTACCCTGGTGGTCGCCGGAGATTGCTGAGGCTATTCGCGACCGTATGCGGGCCCTCCAGCGTCATAGGCGGCACCCGTCTCTAGAGACCCTCATCGCCTTTAAGAGGCTCCGTGCCTTGGCCCGTTGTCTTATTACACGGCGTAAGCAGGAGTGCTGGGAGAGGTATGTCTCATCCTTGGGCTCCCGTGTCTCCCCCTGGCTCGTGTGGTCCCGGATCTGGCGGATTTATGGATACCAGACCCCTATGGGTGTCCCTGGGATCTCCTTGGACAGCGCTGTCTGCACGGACGCTGCCACCATTGCTGAACACCTTGCTGCGCACTTTGCTCACAGCTCTGCGACTGCAACTTATCCCCCCGCCTTTCGCTCTCTAAAGGAGCGAGCCGAGCAGACGCCGTTATCATTCCACATGCGTCGTTCTGAAAAATACAATGTTCCTTTCAGCAAGGGGGAATTCCTCGCTGCCCTCGCCAATTGCCCTGATACAGCACCAGGACCAGACTGCATCCACGCGCAGATGCTGAAGCATCTCTCCAGGGACTGCCAGAGACACATCCTCACCACCTTTAACCACATTTGGAGTGAGGGCGTGTTCCCGTCGCAATGGCGAGAGGGTCTTATTGTCCCCATCGTGAAGCCCGGTGCGGACCCACTGGCGGTGGACAGCTATCGTCCCATTACCCTCACCAATGTTTTGTGCAAATTGCTCGAACGTATGGTGGGGCGGTGTTTGTGTTGGGCCCTTAAGTCGCGCGGTCTCCTCGCTCCATCCCAGGGTGGCTTCCGTCGGGGCCGGTTTGCTGCGGACAATTTGGTGCGGCTGGAATCTGCTGTCCATACGGCCTTTGCCCGATGTCAGCATCTCGTTGCTGTCTTTTTTGATCTGCGGAAGGAGTATGACACCACATGGAGGCATCACATCCTTGCTACGTTGCATGAGTGGGGTCTTCGTGGTCGGCTCCCGGCTTTTCTTCAAACCTTTTTATTGCGCCGCCCTTTCTGGGTGCAAGTCGATGCTGCCTCTAGTTCCTCTTACACACAGGAAAATGGGGTCCCGCAGGGCTCGGTGTTGAGCGTTTCCTTATTTCTAGTGGCCATTAATGGTCTGGCTGCAGCCGTGGGGTCGTCAGTGTCTCCTTCTTTGTATGCCGATGACTTCTGCATCTCATTTAGCTCCACGACTACGGGAGTCGCCGAACGCAGGCTGCAAGTAGCCATTCGGAAGGCAGCATCATGGGCTCTGACTCATGGTTTTCAGTTCTCTGCAGCCAAGACTCGAGTTATGCACTTCTGCAGGCATCGGACGGTCCACCCTCATCCTGAACTTTACCTCGACAGCCACCTGCTTGAAGTGGTGGACACTTCTTAGGACTTGTCTTTGATGCCCGGCTCACATGGGTTCCTCATATTACTCAGCTGAAGCAAAAGTGCTGGCAGCACCTCAACGCCCTTCGCTGCCTGAGCCACACATCTTGGGGTGCGGATCGCTGCACGCTGTTGCGATTATACAGAGCCCTTGTGCAGTCCAGGCCTATGGGTCTGCATCACCCTTAGTGTTGAAGTTGTTAGACCCCATACACCACTGTGGGGTTCGGCTTGCAACTAGCGCTTTTCGTACGAGCCCCGTGGATAGTCTACTGGTGGAGGCCGGGGTTCCCCAACTGCGGATTCGCCGCTATCGCTTGCTCGCCGACTATGCTGTCCACGTGCATTGCTCGCCGGGCCATCCCAATCGTCGCCTGCTTTTTCCCTGCCATGGTCCTCCATCTGCCCGAACGTCGACCTAGGTCTGGGCTTTCCATAGCTGTCCGCATCCAATCCCTGCTGTCGGAACTGGGGTTATTCCCTCTTCTGCCTCCCTTCCGGGTCCGTGCACCTACGCCCCCCTGGTGTTTGCCTCGGCTGTCCATCCGTCTGGACTTGGCACAGGGACCCAAGAACTCGGTTCTGCCTGTGGCCCTCCATCGCCATTTTCTTGCGCTCCTTGCCTCATTTTCGGGCTGTGAGACTGTCTACACTGATGGTTCCCTGGTTGATGGTCGCACTGCCTACGCTTTTGCTCACGCTGCCCATGTTGAACAGCGCTCCTTGCCGGCTGGCTGCAGTATTTTTACTGCAGAGCTGGTGGCCATATTGCGCGCTCTTGAGCATATGCGTTCCTGCTCAGGTACGTCCATCGTCATCTGCAGTGACGGCCTCCAGGCCGTCGACCGCTGCTATACCTCTTCTCCTCTGGTGTCCTCTATTCAGGAGTCTGTTTCCGCCATTACCCGCTCTGGTCGTTCGGTGGTCTTTATTTGGACGCCAGGTCACGTTGACATCCCGGGGAACGAATGTGTCGACAGGCTGGCCAAAGGGGTGATCGACGCCCCAACTTTGGAGATCGGCCTCACGGCTCGCGATCAGCAGTTGGTGTTGCACCGTAAGGTGCTTGGGATGTGGACTGCTGAGTGGCGTGGCATGACATCCCCGAATAAGCTGCGGGCTGTTAAGGAGACGACCGATGTGTGGCGGTCCTCCCTGCGGGCTTCTCGCAGGGACTCTTGTCATCCTGTGTCGGCTCCGCATCGGCCATACCTACCTGACGCATGGCCATCTTTTGTGTCAGGAGCTCCCCCCTGTGTCAGTGTGGGTCCCGGCTGATGGTCGCCCACATTTTGTTGGAGTGTCTCCGACTGCGCACCCTTCGGCAGTCTTTTAATCTCCCAGGCACTTTGCCTTTGGTTTTATGTGACGACACCTCCATGGTTGATGACGTTTTAAATTTTATCCGTGGTAGTCCTTTTTATGGTTCCATTTAGGGAGGTCCTGCACCTTTCACTTTCTGTGTCTTTTGTCCTCGCGTCTCTCAATATTTGTTGCTGTTTTGGTGTGTCGTCAGATGGTTGACTCTTCCCCTTTTTTGTTCTCGTGGTCAGTCAACCGGTCTCCGGCCATCTTCTTTTCTTCTGTGTCTTTCTGTCTGGTGTTCATCTGTACTCTTCTTGCCTGTAGTGTTTGTTGCTGCATTTGTGTTCTTTTAGCGCCTGGGGGGCGTCTCCTCCCCCCCCCCCCCCACCCCCCTTTGGTTTTTATCTGCTCCGCCGATTTTCGGCTCGCCTGTTTTTGCAATGGGGGACTGATGACCTTCGCTGTTTAGTCCCCCTTAAACATCCCAACAACCACCACCACCACTCATTCAAAGACAGCTTTGACTCATAGTATCCTAGATGGCATGATAATGTTGCACCACATTTTAGTCTTAGTGTTTGAGATTAACTGACTAGTACCTACATGACATGTCGATAGGTAGGGGAGGACCAGTTCCATGTGCTACATATTCTCCCAAAGTGAGTTCGTTGGAGTTATGTCTCTTGTGGCATCTTAAAAAATTGTTCATGCAGCTGTCAAGATGGATGAAAAAACTCTTCATCAATGTGGCATAGAACACTGCGGAACAGAGAGTATTTGAAAGGGCATGACAAGCCATGATTCAGCAAATGCATATGTTTATGGAAGCAACAGGACATTTTGAACATTTATTATGAGTTTCTAAGTTAATAACTATTTCAGTTACAACGTGTAACTGATGTGTTGAACACAAAGTTTCTTAATAAACTACATGTGCTTATATGAATTTTTTGCCTTGTTTTGCTGTAGGGAACCTGTCCATCAGGTTTGCAATTGTATTTTTGAATCACTATGCATATAGCCTTTGTTGCATGGTAAGTCATGGTCCTCCACTGACTTCATTCCCCCAAAGATGCTATTCTCACATACCTTATGGGAGAACCCCTGTAGTAATGTTCAGAAATCATTTGTGGAAACATAAATAAAATGAATTTTGAATTAGGCCTGGAGATGGGCTGATATAGCCAAATAATTAAGGTGATTGATTGTGATAAGCAGGAAATCCAGGTCTGAAGACCAATCTGGCACAGAATTTCATTTGTCACTACATATTCATTATATTGCAGGTTCACTATATCTGAATGATTTGCACTAATGTCATTGCATCTTAATCGCTTTCATACCTGTCAGTCTATAGATTTCATTTCGGTGCATTAAATTAATTTCACACATTAATATGTTTATATGCTTTTCCCCTGGCCATATTGCATTTGTCAACAACAGAAACTTGATAGAAATATGATTTTTATAAGGCATGATTAAACAACTTCATAAGAGTGGACAAGTTGGTATAGTGGTTTAGACTTGCATTCAAAACGATTAGTGTTCATTCAATCTTTATTTAGGTTTACAGTGGTTTCCAAAAATTATGTCAGACAAATGCTATATGTTTCCTTCAATAAACCCATGCTCAGTTTCTTTTCCTACCATAGCTTAATATTTGGTGTCAGTCAGAAGTTAAGCTCTAATGCTCATACCATTTTTTTTAAAATTAGTATATCAACTTAGAGGGGAAAAAGTTCTTGCTATTGAGCTGCAGACCTGATAACATTACTGAAAAGTTTGTGAGGATGTTTGGTCCTTTTTTGTACCTGTTTTCCAGTGTTTTTGGATGCCTTTCTTTGATAAATAGTTTAATATTGCCATTACAGTGAAACACTTATTGCTCAGCTGAATGTTTGCATCAACCTTTCTTTAGTACATAGTTTAATACTGCCATTACTATGAAACTCTTAATGTTCTGTTGAATGTTTCCATCAAAATGATATTTTGTTTCAGGTATACATTACAGGCATCAACCTTCCAGATGGCAGTATTATTGCAGTATAATTTGAGTGAGGTCTGGACAGTGCAACAGCTTCAGGAATCAACTCAAATTAGTCTTGATGTACTAGTACAGGTCATTCAAGTTCTCATGAAAACAAAGCTACTTCAGTCTGAAGATGATGAAAGTGATTTGCAACCTACTTCTGTTGTAGCATTATGTTCAAGCTACAAAAAGTAAGTCACTCACTAGCTTTATCTGTTCAGTAATTTGCATTCAAATGCATGGTAAAAATAGATAGAATTAGGGTGTTGAAGACACAACCTCCTTGTGTTGAAGGCCTCTTATGAAAATTTTTTTTCAGCCTGTGGCAGTTTCTCTGGTAATAATTTCTGTTTCAAAATAATAATATTCTGTATATTAAATACCCTCATCATAGTTTTCCCTCTCTTCCAGTAAGAAGCTCAGGGTGAATATCAACATACCATTGAAATCAGAATTGAGACATGATCAAGAGGCAACACAGAAGACTATCGAAGAAGATCGCAAAATATTAATACAGGCAGCCATAGTGAGAATACTGAAAATGAGAAAAACACTGAAGCACCAGCAACTTGTTGCTGAAGTATTAGAGCAGTTGGCATCAAGATTTAAGCCCAGAGTTCATGTTATCAAAGTAAGTAACATGTGGTGTAGATCAATAAGGTTATTTTATCCTTACAGCTCTGTAGCTTTAATATTAGATTGATCTTTATAGTTGAAACTGAAATTCTTAACTGATTTCTTATGAATAATGAAGACATAATTGTGTTTTATGCATAAATAATCATTGTTGTCTTGAATTCTTACAGAAATGTATTGATATCCTAATTGAGAAGGAATATTTGGAACGAGCAGAGAACCAAAGAGATACCTACAGTTACCTCGCTTGAATACTACATGGCAGATGGTGACCAAATGGTGGTCAAATGTTTCTGCAGTATGAGGATAATGTTACATACCATATATAATCATGTGCATTTGATATATGTAAAATTGTGCATGATGTACGTTTTGTTAATTTTTTATTACATTTATGTTGTAATAGAAAATCATGAATGTACAAAATAATTTACATTTTTTTATACGAAAAGTTTTTCAAAGAAGTAAAATGAGTTATTTTGCCCATCTTTTTATGAATCTAGTTTTGAGTGGCAGAATTGTGTGTGTGTGTGTGTGTGTGTGTGTGTGTGTGTGTGTGTGTGTGCGCGCGCGTGTGTGTGTGTGTGAAAGAGTGTGCACGTGCACCTGCATGAGTGCAAGTATGTGTGTGCGTGTGCATGTGCAGAATCAACTGCAGAACTGAGAGTAGTTGACATGTTAGATTGCTGAATATGAATTCAAATTTTTTATTGTTTTGATTAATTCTTATTTTTATTGCATAATTCTGTTACAAGAAAATATTAACATGAACTTACATTGAAAAGTATGCAGTTTTGATTTCAATTAGTTATTCCTGGAAATTTATACGTATATTGTATTTAAAAAAAAGTGAAAAAAAGGAAAGTGGATGTTCAGTGTTTACATAAGATAGGTGTCTATTATTGGTGTCTCATTAACTAATTAACTATCCTAATTGTGATTAACTGTGAGAATTATCTGTAGAAGTAAGAGTAGTTAACATTCTGCTAGATTGCTGAATATAAATTCGTATTTGTTATTGTTTTTGGTTAATTGGTATTGTTATTTCATAATTCTGTTACCAGCAAAGTTTCACAGAATTTTTATTGAAAGGTATGTGCTTTTGATTTCAATCATTTATGCCTGGAAATTTATTATATATTGTAAACTAAAAAAAGTAGATGTTCAGTGTTTACATATAGTACGTGTCTGTTATTGGTGTCTCAGTAACTATTCTAATTGTGATTAACTGTGAGAATCACCTGCAGAACTAAGTGAAGTTGAAATCTTAGATTGCTGAATATGAATTCATATTAGTTATTGTTTTTGGTCAACTGGTATTGTTATTGCATAATTTTTTTTACCAGCACAATTTCACAAGAGTTTCGCTGAAGGGTTTGCGCTTTTGATTTCAATCAGTTAACCCAGGAAATTTATCATACATTGTAAACTAAAAAGAAAGAAAAGTGGATGTTCAGTTTTTACACATGGTAGGTGTTTATTATTGGTGTCTCAATGACTGTTGTAATTGTGATTAACTATGAGAATCACCTGTAGAATTACGAGTAGTTGACATGTTAGATTACTAAATATGAATTCATATTTTTTATTGTTTTGGTTAATTGATATTGTCACTGCATAATTCTGTTGCCAGAAAACATTCACAGAATTTTCATTGAAAGGTTGCACTTTGATTTCAAATAGTTATGTCTGGAAATTTATACATACATTGTAAATTATAAAAAAAGCTAATATTCAGTATTTACATATTGGTAGGTGTCTGTTATTGGTGTCTCAGTGACTATTCTAATTGTTATTAACTGCAAGAATCACCTGTAGAACTAAGTATAGTTGACATGTAGATTGCTGAATATACATTCATATTTGTTATTGTTTTTGATTAATTGATATTGTTATTGCATAATTCTGTTAGCAGCACACTGTCACAGGATTTCCACTGAAATGTATGCAGTTTTTTTATTTCAATCAGTTATCCCTGGAAATTTTTCATACATTGTAAACTAAAAAAAAGTGGATGTTCAGTGTTCACATATGGTAGGTGTCTATTATTGGTGTGTCTCTGACTATTGTAATTGTGATTGAGTGTGAGAATCACATGTAAAACTAAGAGTAGTTAACATGCTTTACTGCTGAATATGAATTCATATTAGTTATTGTTTTTGGTTATAGGTATTGTTACTGCATAATTCTGTTACCAGAAAACTTTCACAGAAGTTTCATTTTCACTTTTGATTTCAACTGGTTATGCCCGGAAACATACATTAGAAACTAAAAACAAGTGGATGCTCGGCGTTTACATATAGTAGGTGTATGTCATTTGTGTCTCATTGACTAATCTAACTGCAATTAACTGTGAAAATCACATGTAGAACTAAGAGTAGTTGACATGTTATACTGCTGAATATGTACTCATATTTGTTGTTTTTTTGGTTAACTGGCATTGTCATTACGTAATTTTGTTACCAGGAAACATTCACAGAATTTTCATTGATAGGTATGCGCTTTTGATTTCAAATAGTTGTGGCTGGAAAATTTGTGCATACAATGTAAACTAAAAAAATAGAAAGTGGATGTTCAGTGTTTACATATGGTAGGTGTCTATTATTGGTGTCTTATTGAGTAGTCTAATTGTGATTAACTGTGAGAATAACCTGTAGAATAAGAGTAGTTGACATGTTAGATTGCTGAATATGAATTTATATTTGTTATTGTTTTTGGTCAATTGGTATTTTTATTGCATAGTTCCATTACCAGAAAACATTAACAGAATTTCCATTGAAAAGTATACACATTTAATTTCAATTTGTTATACCTGGGACTTTATACATACATTGGAAACTTTAAAAAAATGTGAATGTTCAATGTATACATATGGCAGGCATCTATTATTGGGTTATCATTGACTATTCTATTGTAATTGTGGTTAAGTGTGAGAATCTACTTCTGCAGAATAGGAGTATTTGACATATGAGATTGCTGAATATGAATTAATACTCATGATTGTTTTTGGTTAATTGGTATTGTAGTTCTCTTACCAGCAAAAAATCACAAAATTTTCGTTGAAGGACATGCACTTTTTATTTCTATCAGTTATACATGGAAATTTATACATACATTGTAAAGTAAAAAGAAAAAGTGGATGTTAAATGTATACATATGTTAGGTATGCATTATTAGTGTCTCATTGACTATTAAAATTGTCGTAATTGTCAGTGTATTACTGGGAGAAAATTTGGTACTTTAATCAGAGTGAAGATAGTGATCACCCACATAAATCTGTGTGTGTGTGTGTGTGTGTGTGTGTGTGTGTGTGTGTGTGTATGTGTATGTGTATGTGTATGTGTGTGTGAGAGAGAGAGAGAGAGAGAGAGAGAGAGAGAAAGAGCCTGAAACAAAAAATTGTGAAACTTTTATGTGTTAACTATGCTGTGAAATATTAGACTATTGATGTAAAATTACAAAATTAAAACTCTGAGATTGAAAGTTGTTGACCTTTGAAATTATTGAACATATCTTGACCTTGTGCATTATTATTCAGAAACAATGTTACTGCAGAAAAAATGACATAGTTTCACTGAAAATTCTAAGTAACTTTATTTTTGATGTAATTCTTGTGATTTCTGATACAGATTAGTAGTGTGAAGTAAAACATATTTAAGTATAAATTCATTGACCATTGTCAGTTTCTGTGAGTAATACCTGTTACTCATATGACAAGGATGACGATTGTTACTGATACGTGTACTTCCTCCTCTCTCTCTCTCTCTCTTTCTCTCTCTCTCTCTCTCTCTCTGTGTGTGTGCAGGGGGAGGGTGTAGTATTTTTATTTTGTAACAGCTGTGGAATTACATTACTTGGATAGAAGTTTGCAAAGAAACCTGAGAATTTTCAGCTTTTGGAACCAATACATTTATCTTGATGTTGAGAGTTTTTTAAACTGTGTAACAGTTTGATGACCAAGTTTAGTACTTCCACTTTAAAAAACTATTTGGGAAAATTTCTTACCCTTGTGTGCAGCTTAATGTAAAAGCTTATGTATGGCTTACTATTATGTCTCAAAATTATAACAGTGTTAATTGAAGAAAAGTTTGCAGAATACACTGCTGTGTCAGAGAATGAAGTCACATTAGAAACAGAAATTACTACTACTTCATTCAGTTGTAATATGGATATTTATATTAGTGTATACACTTTTTCAATGGCAAATCTGTAAAACATGTAAGCTATAAATTGATGTCAGATTGTTATAACTGTGGTAAATTTCTGTGAAAATTAAATGTCTAATATTTGGTGTTAAAAGCTATGAAATGATCATTTTTATTGTTATTTCCTAGGTTTCTGTCCCTTCTTACTTTACAACTTATTTCTGTTGTGAATTTTAGTTTGCTTTCAGTTTATTATCTGTAGAAGTACCATATAAGAAAAGGAATAACACAGTTTTGGTGACTCCTTTCTACAGAGCTTATGCTCAGGCAGAATGTTCTTGAGAATGATAATCAAGTGCTTTCTGGGGAAAAAGTACTGGATGGAATTCCCACTAGATGGAAAACAGCTTGGAAGTGGGTTACAAACAATATTGGGCAACAGATTTTGGTTTATATGTAAAGGGCACTTGTGCCTCCAAAGGACTAACTGTAATACATTCAAGACTAACATTGCTTCAACATGAACTTTTATTAAACTTAGAGCAGTCCACATTCATATGGAAACGATACAAACGGCAGCTGTTCAATGCACAAAGTATGTGAAATTACGAAGTATGTGAAATTGTTTACTTCTCATTAGAAGTTTTGGAACACTTGCCATTTCCCTGCGGCTCCAAGTGCATATGTGTTCACCACATGCATTCAACACACTTCCTCCTCCCCCTCTCTGTGTCCACCTCTTCTTCACTCTATCTATCTCATCCTCTCATCTCTATCTTTGTATCTCCTCTTCCACCTCTACCTTTGTATCTCCTCTTTCCCCCCTCTTTGTACATTTCCTCCACACGCTTCCCTGACTATATCTTTTCCTCCCTCCCTCTGACCATATCCTCCTTCCCCTTTCTCTTTCTGTCCTTGCTCTCACCCTTTCTTTTCCACCTGCCCACTGCCCTTCAACACTGTCTCATGCATCTCCCTCTATGTCCATTTACTCCTTCCCTCTCTCTCTGATCATCTGCCCCTCTATCCAACTCGACCTGTCCCCAGCCTTGTTCATTGACACATGTAGCCTCTGCAATACAGTTCAAGAAAACAAGCAAATACTACTATCACAACACACCTGTCTTGAAGAGCAGGCTACACATCAGGGGCTTGAAAATTATTTATTTGTTCCTGATGTACAGGAAGCCAGACAAAACAGGTCGATAAAGCAGGCCAATACTACTACAATGCAACACACTTGTCATACAGGGCAGTCTACATGTTAGAGCCCAGAAAACCATTTCTTGCCCCCGACATGAAGGCTGCACTGCAAAGCAGACTGATTTGGCAGGCTGATACTGTTTCCATGCAACATACCTGTCATGCATGCAGCCTGTATCCTAAGGGCTGAAAAAAAATAAGTTTATGCCCTATCGCTGCTCCCATTTGAGCTAGAAGGTTATAAATCCCACAGTGCTGATACTTGTGAGGCCAGCTGTTTTTGTGCCAAATTTGGTTGAGCAGGGATTTGGGAAGACATCATCGACATACACTCTGTTTTATATATGACAGATTAGTGATTCTGATCATTGTTAAGACTACGAATAATAACAGTACTATGATCCTTTGGTGGATTTGAATTATTTTATTATGCATTTATTAACCTGATAAAGGATTCAAGACAGTGAATGCCATGTTATAATTATGCATTTTGTAAAAGTAAATCAGAGGCCCAGGAGTGTTCTACAACAGCTGTTGAGATATGAGATAACATCTATCTTTGGAATAGTGTCAGTATGTGCATTACAGACTGGTAACACATGTTCTATAGATATTAAAAGATTAGGTGTGTGTGTGTGTGTGTGTGTGTGTGTGTGTGTGTGTGTGTGTGTGTGTGTGTAAGAAAGAGATAGAGAGAGAGAGAAGGGAAATGATTGGTTCACTGCAGCTCATGTTAGGCTGTTAGTATGAGGGATTAGTTGATTAGCCATTTGAGCACACACAGGGCTCGTGTTCAGGATGAATGTTCTTGGGAATGATCATTGAGTGCTTTCTAAAAATAATGGATGTGATATCCACTAACAGAAATACAGCTTGGAAGACATCATAAGAAAGAAGGTGACAAACAGTGTTACACAATAGATTTTGGTTTCCTGGAGGAAAAGGAAAATGTATCTATGTGTCAGGAACAACTCTGATGTTGATAGTGTAGCTCATTACAGCAGATACTGAAGATAGTAATCCAGACTGCAAAGCAAATGCCTTGAGAAAAGCATACCCACATGACAACAAAAGGAATATAATGTGGAACATAGAGGAAGAAACTGGTAGAGCCAGAGATAAGGTGGAACAGATTGACTTAAGTGCAAATTATATGTAACAAGTGTGTATTTCATGACAGATTTCCTTAATGTGTGCTTTATATTTGTTACTGATAAGACAGGGTTGTCAGACACGGCAAATACTGCCCTTTAATACCTAGGATTGGCCTTTACAAACAGAAACTGTAAGAAGTCTGGCAGATAATATGCCTGCTGTCCAGACATGGGGAAGAATCTTTTTCACTGGCAATTTTAAGTTATTTATAAAACGACTTCATGTATTATTAAAGTTTATGACATGTAAACAGTCTTGGGGCTAATATTAGGTGGACATTTAATCTCAATCCTTAGGTATATTTATTCTTCAGGTATACTTAAATACTCTGTCATTTTCATAATCTAACTCTCCCTGAAATAATTTAAAATGAAAGCCCTGGAAATCAGCAGTGCTGCTATTGATAATATTTCTGTAGTTGTATCGAGATTTCAATTCCAGAAGTGTTAATTAATACTTGTAATTAAACTCAAAGACTAATAAATGAATAAAGAATTGTTGGACTTTTAAGATGTAGACATCAAACAGAGATCAATTGTGATTGCTACTGTACTTTTTTCCATGGCAGAAGTATACAACACAGTATATTTGAAACACTGGTTGAATCTGCTCATGTGTGCTGGTGTTGAAATAAGCGACTGACTGCAGGTGACATCAATAGCAAGTGATATATTGCTTGTGTGTGGTGTCATTCAATGTGACAAAAGAGGGTGTTATGAAACAGCTACAGAAGTTGATGTAAGATAACTGTATTAAGAAGAAGAACCTGATTTGGTTAATCAAGTGCATGGATATGCACATAGAAAACTTTTCAGAGTGCTAGGCAGAGATCATGCTAATGGAGAAATTTCAACATGAGTCTTGATGAAAGACACTGCTACAGCTTAGAGAATCCTCAAGGCTTAGCTTCTGTGCGCAGTGACAAATCAGTGGCAATGACTATTACTGACACTGTTGGTGCATCCCAACCCAGATCCCAAACATGCAGCTGCAGCCAGTCTCTCACAAGGCCCACACAGAGGCACTATCTGCTGACTCCATCACACTGTTGACTGGCACCACTAACAGTGTGATACCTGCATAGTAATGATGTACACTTAAACACCACCATGGTAATTTACCTGACAGTGTTCTGTTGGTCTCTCAGTAACAACAGCCAACTGTGGAAAGAGCCACTGAGAGTTCTCCTCAACAGATATATTACTGTTCTATAATTTCAGTAGCACTGGAGATAAATATTAATTATACTGTAATTATGTTTTGTAAAGAATAACAGTAAATAATTTTCATAGGACAAAGCAGAACATTTTATGCAACTTGAGCATTACAATGTACTTTGTTTACATTTCTGCAGATGGAACATATAAACCCTTTATTTATTATTTAATTGTAAATGGAGCTCTCAAGTGCAGTTATTTTATTGTTAATAAATGTAATTGACTTTAATTAATGTACCGACATGGGGCCTTCTGTAAACTAAAAACTCATCACTACACAATTAGCCGTCACACCAGAGGTACGTAGCACAGTGTGGTGTTTTTAGGCACTATTTTATTGTTGTACATTTTCAGATTTTGAAAACTAGTTTATACACACATCAAAAAAAGTTTTGCATCATGTCGGTTCTGAGAGTTCCGAAATCTGTACAGAAAATTGGAATATAGATCAACATAAACATCATTTCCACCCTTTTTACTGCTCACGAAAACCACACACTGCGTGTTGTACCACCATACAGCGAGACCTTCAGAGGTGGTGGTCCAGATTGCCGTACAAACTGGTACCTCTAATACCCATTAGCATGTCCTCTTGCATTGATGCATACCTGTATTTGTCGTGGCATACTATCCACAAGTTCATCAAGGCACTGTTGGTCCAGATTTTCCCACTCATGAACAGCGATTCAGCATAGATCCTTCATCCCTCAGAGTGGCTGGTGGATCACATCATCCATAAACAGCCCCTTTCAATCTATCCCAGGCATATTTGATTGGGTTCACGTCTGGAGAACATGCTAGCCACTCTAGTTGAGTGATGTCGGTATCCTGAAGGAAGTCATTCACAAGACGTGCACAATGGGGGTGCGAATTCTCATTCATGAAGACGAATACCTCACCAACATGCTGCCGATATGGTTGCCTATCAGCCGGAGGATGGCAATCACATATCGTACAGCCATTACAACACCACCAGCAGTGTACATCAGCCCCACATAATGCCACCCCAAAACAGCAGGGAGCCTCCACCTTAACTGCACTCTCTGGACAGTGTGTCTAAGGCATTCAGCTGACTGGATTGCCTCCAAACACGTCTCTGATGATTGTCTGGTTGAAGGCATATGCGACACTCAATGGTGAAGGGAACATGATGCCAATCCTTAGCGGTATATATGGCATGTTGTTGGGCCCATCTGTACTCTGCTGCATGGTGTCAAGGTTACAAAAATGGAACTCACCATGGACATCGGGAGTAAAGCTGCACATCATGCAGCCTATTGTGCACAGTTTAAGATGTAACATGACGTCCTGTGGCTGCACTAAAAGCATTATTCAACGTGGTGGCATTGCTGTCAGGGTTCCTCTGAGCCCTAATCCGTAGGTAGCAGTCATCCACTGCAGTAGTAGCTCTTGGGTGGCCTGAGCGAGGCATATCATCGACAGTTCCTGTCTCTCTGTATCTCCTCCATGTCTGAATAACATTGCTTTGGTTCACTCCAAGACGCCTGGGCACTTCCCTTATTGAGAGCCCTTCCTGGCACAAAGTAACAATGTGGACACAATCAAACTGTGGTACTGATCGTCTAGGCATGGTTGAACTACAGACAATGTGAGCTGTGTACCTCCTACCTAGTGGAATGACTGGAACTGATTGGCTGTCGGACCCCTTCCATCTAATAGGGGCTGCTCATGCATGGTTGTTTACATCTTTGGGCGAGTTTAGTGGCATCTCTGAACAGTCAAAGGGACTGTGTCTGTGATACAATATCTACAGTCAACATCTATCTTCAGGAGTTCTGGGAACTGGGGTGACGCAAAACATTTTTTGATGTGTGTATATTGCATAGAAAACACTAGTGCAGCCCATATCAGATTGGATGTGTGTACTATCAACAGGAAGTTAGTAAGGACAATAGAAGAAGAAAACTGTGAGTCAGTGGTGGTTTGTACACTGTGTTTTCATGTATTTCTCGGAAGAATGTGTGAAACGCAACGTTTCAGCCACCTCAGTCCGATTCAGAGAATCGCAGAGATAATGTATCTGGGGATTACAAGAACTACTTAAGAATAAGTCATTATAATTTTGATGCACTTTTAGGTGAGTACATTTCATTTTTGATGTGGAACAACTGGTGCCACAAATTGTACTTTAATTGTCAAACGAAACCAGCATAACAACCGGGAGAGCGGTGTGCTGACCACACACCGCTCCTATCCACATCCTCAGCTGAGGATGACATGGTGGTTGGATGGTCTCAATGGGCCACTTGTGGCCTGAAGATGGGGTTTTTATTTTTAGAAATGATGAGCTCTCTGCTACAGAAAGCAGACAAGGTAATGTGTGAAAGCATTTCAGCAGAACATAGATAGGCTGCCACACTTAGATATTTAGCAACTGCGTGGTGTAACAAGGTTATAAAATTCACAAGGACTGAAACCCAAACAGTGGGGTTTGATTTCCAAAATGTGCCAAATCATTTAACAGATCCTTTAGGTAGATACAATGACACAGAAAACTTTAGAAAGTGGGCTACAGTAAAGGATTATTATACTATGAATACCAAGATAACAATAAAATTAAAATAAGCAATACATATTCAAGAAGGAAAGAATTGACTAAATTCCTCATCCAAGCAGAAAAATTGAAGTAAAAAATGTTGCACTAATTTGAACACAACAAAAAGAAAAAAAGTATAAATAACATTTCTTGTAGTGGAATAAAAACTGATTTGTACACTGTTTCCTAAAATTAGAGCGACAGTCAGACGAACTAGTTTACTGTTCAGTATGTGATGATCCATTAGATGGATCACATGAGTCTCGAGTGTTCATGTGGTTGTAAGAAAACACAAAAAAGCCTGTGGGGCTTGTGATTCGTACAAACTGTGACATCAGTGACTTGTTTCTCATTCCAAAGATTGACTGAGAATTATTCATTTTATGCAATTTTGCCAAAACGCCGTTGTCCATACTTGTCAGCTTAGTACTGAGGTCTACATTGTTTCATAATGTAAGACTACACACACTGTCAGTGGATTGTACAATATACACATCTGTCCTTTTGTTTTCCAGTTCAAAAAACTGGAAAAAAAAGAACAGATGTGTATATTGTAGAATCTGCTGATAGTGTGTGTAGCGTTACATTATGAAACAATGTGTATATATTGTGTGTTATGTGTGCAGCAACTGGGAGTTAGAAATGATTGAACAGTGTAGCACTAGCCTTTTACATTATTAAGGGGAGATGCTATCATTTGGGTTCAAAAAATTGATTTTTCAAAAGTATTTTATACTAATATAAGTATTAGAAATGTTAAACTCCACACTTGCAGCCACTTAAATGTTTCAAGACATTGGGCAAAAGGTGACGAGGATTCTTCCTTTTTCAAAGTTGTAATAGATAACATACCATACAATACTTCAATAGAAAAGCTTGAGTGTGTTGGTCACAGCCTAAAGAGGCTTGACGGTAGGCTTCGTCACTTGCTAAAGGAAAAGAAATGTGAAAT
Organism: Schistocerca serialis cubense; assembly: GCF_023864345.2. Classification (NCBI taxonomy): domain Eukaryota; kingdom Metazoa; phylum Arthropoda; class Insecta; order Orthoptera; family Acrididae; genus Schistocerca; species Schistocerca serialis. The sequence goes on from NC_064640.1 coordinate 218,023,450, forward strand.
GCTTGATGGTGGAAAACAACTAGTAGGAATGGCAGGTTTCCTCTTAAAGAAAATGATTCTCTCCAGGCTTGACGGTACGCTTCATCACTTGCTAAAGGAAAAGAAATGTGAAATGCTTGATGGTGGAAAACAACTAGTAGGAATGGCAGGTTTCCTCTTAAAGAAAATGATTCTCTCCAGTTATATTATGGGAGATCAGTTAGCAAAACCACCAACAATTTAGAGGTCTGACTGAGTCATACTGTGTGGGCAGTTTACTGTCACAAGCTATCCACTGACTTAAGACCAACACGTGATATGTACCCGAAAGATGATTGGTGTAAGTACAACACAGTAAATGAAACCTGTCCACATAATAACTTACTACCCTAACCTATCATGAATACAATTAAGCCCACATTCAAATTTCTTGTAAACCCCTGATTTACTAAGGAACTGTCTGCTTGGGAAAACCTAAAATGCAAATAAAAGCCTAAATAATTTAATATGGATCAGATGCTCAAAAAGGACTTGTGGACAAGATTTACTGAAAATAGGAGTCTATGATGCACTTTTATATTTCAGTGAGAGAAGTAATGGCAGAATTGAAGTGCCAGAGAGAGTTGGTGTGAGTTTACTACAAAAGCATTTTACACCATCTATCAGGGAAGGCTCAGTGAAGCTGTCAGAGTGCTCTCTAATCTACAAATACAGGCCAGACAGAAGAGAAAGCTGAAGGGTGAGGAGTATCAATAAGGAGGATTTTAAAACACAGGTACGCCAGTTACTTGTTGAAATATATGAACTAAGCTGGTTTATCACAGTTGCACACTTTTGACATCACTAGAAGCCTTTTCCCAAGACATATATGAACAAATGCTATGAAATTTTCAGGAATTGTCAAAAACATGTTGCTCTCCCACTGAAACTAAGAAAATATAATACTTTCAGTTAAATTCTGATTTAGGTATCGAATTGTATGTTAGCAAAAGAAATTGATTTTGATTGTACTAATTCTAAACTTTGTAAATAATAATGTTTTAAAGACAAATTAATGATTTTAGTTCAGTGATATTTTAACCTTCTTAGGACCTTACAATAAAATGATTAGAATTTCATTTATGGCTTCTTAAAAGAATACAATTAAAAACATATCTGTGACAAAATAAGAATCCTGGGTCTTTTACTATATATTAGCATTAAAATACAGCTCTTTTCCTTCGCACATGCAAAATTTTAGATCCTCACCTTAATAATTGTGACTGTAAAGACACATTTTCTGTAGCATCGCCCCTTATGCATTTCTTTGTATAATGATTTTGTACACAAGGAATAAACTGACTAAAAGAGCGCTGCTTTAAACAGGCTGCTCTTTCATTTGGAAGAGACGAGGTCTGATCTCGATCTGGCCATCCTGATTTAGATTTTCTGTGATTTCCCTAAATTGCTTCAGCCAAATGCCAGGATGGATGCTACTTTATGACCACAGCCAACTGCACTGAACAACAAAATTAAAGGATCACCTTTTCGAAACCATGTAATTGTCTCCCATTGCGATTCGTAATTTAGAAATTTGGCTCAAAGGTGCCTACAACCTTCCTCTATAAGGTCCAAAAGCGTGGCACCCTGTGACGTCACTCTCGAGTTCGGCTACGCTTAAAACTGCAAGGTGTCGACACGTGCAAAGAAAGGCCAGAGCTCAGTAGTTCATATAAGGTGGGTGAATCGTGCCACATTGGCACCAAATTTCACTATAATTCTGCTCAACACCTCCGTGGATGCGTCACACGATGGGAAGGTCGTCACAGACCCTATTACCCACATTTCACCCCTTTTTTGGCGCATTTCCGATGTAGATCAGAACCACGATATTTGGGTGGCCAAGGAAAACATCTGACACACCAACACCACCGCTCAGAACCGACACGAAAAGAGCTCAGGAGATGGAATGATGGGCGTCAATGAAACTATCCCTTCACTTGGGCTGTTAATTCCCACACATTTCGCGGTTGAAAACGATAGTTGGTAGTGTGATGAGCAACAAGACGACGTTCACAACAATGTTCGACACTGTTAACACCCACCAGACGATTCAACCCTTCTCTAAGGACATAATGGGTCTTCATACCCACTGAACGTGATCTGGCCCCTTTGGAGGCAGTGCGATCGTATTTGCTTCGGTATACAGTGTGGAAGCACTATGGACAATTCAGAACCATTTGACGACATTTGAACGTTATCCGAAACAGTAAATCGGGTTTATGCTTTTCCAGCACCCCTGTTTCGCGCCCTGCCGTGCTGTGATCACAGGAGGGGATGCAGCGTTGACAAGTGCTTGAATAAAACGGAAGAGGGTCCCTCAAGGATCCCGTTGTTTGGCAACAACCTCGTTGGAACCCGCTCACCTTTGTTGGCCATATTAAAAATGTACCTGTACAAGACTTCAATACCCACTCTAAAATGGCGCTCTGCTGTGCTCTAGCAGAGTTGCTGGCGTATGCAAAATAAAGTGTGTTGTAGGGGTTGCCTATCTACCCACAGGTTTTAGAACAACAGAAAATCGCCACTTAACAGTATGGGTGTCGAAGTCTCTGTACAGGTAAGCTACATTTTTTATGTGGTTAACAAAGGTACGCAGGTTGCAACTAGTGTGTTGCCGAATTGGGAAGGAAGGGGGGGGGGGGGTCTTATATGGACACTTTGCCACTTCATTGACGCACTTGGCGATGTTGCATTCTGCTGTGTACATAGTTCCGCGTAGTCAGCCCGTACACAACTTTCCCACTAGGGCGCGCCCCGCTAAGCAGAACAGCGCAGGGGCAGCGCTCGTCCGTCTCCGCGCGAGGTATTATAACGAGTGTACAGACCTCCGATCAGTCAGTCCGCATTAGTCTGCAACAGTCTGTATGAGTTCTAAATTTGTCTGTAGCAGTCTATAGTCAAGTTTCAGTCTCCGCCTAATAAAATTACCATTTTCCTGTACATAGCCATGAAGATAAATGTATAGACACTTTTGTCAAGTATCAGAGATATATGTGAGAATAAGATTAACGTACCAATACCAAAGGAACTTCATATTGTCAATTGTAAATAGCATCCAGAACCAAGTTAAGTAATTGGCTTGGTTCAAATGGCTCTGAGCACTATGGGACTTAACTACTGAGGTCATCAGTCCCCTAGAACTTAGAACTACTTACACCTAACTAACCTAAGGACATCACACACATCCATGCCCGAGGCAGGATTCGAACCTGCGACCGTAGCGGTCACGTGGTTCCAAACTGACGCGCTTAGAACCGCACGGCCACACCGGCCGGCAGTTAAGTAATTTTTATGCTTGTTATTATTTTAATAAATGTGTGTGAAAATTAATCAAGTTCTGTTTAAAGTTGGTCACCGTCAATCTGCTACTCTAAGCGTGCAAGTGGCATTTCTATCGTCTGACCTAACGGCAGAAGATAACCACGCCACGATAAGACCACGAGACATATTGCTGACACTCGCCTACTTCATTAAAGTGACAAGTCAAATAATCTGATGGTGTGTGTACTCAAGGTCTTACAGTGCGCACACCACACATTCCCCGTGATCACTCCACAAGAGGGCTGTAAAAGCATAAACACCTTTGTTTGCTCCGGATTACGCTCGAATTTCGTCTAATGGTTTTGGACGGTCCCTAGGGGCTCCACACTGTATACCAGAGCAAATATTGCGAGCGTTCTACGCTCCAAAGTGGGATTGCAACTCAACGTATCCTTAGAGAAGGGTTGAATCACCCGGGAAGGAGGGATGTCAACAGTGTCGAACGTTGTCAAGAACGTTGTCCTGTTCCTCATCACACTCCTCACGGTGGTTTTCAACCGCGAAATGGGTGGGAATCAATGTTCCAAGGGACATTGACGCCCTTTATGCCACCTTCTGAGCTCTTTTCGTGTCGATTCTCAACAGCGGTGTTGGTGTGTCTGAAATGTTTTCTTCGGTGAACCATAAGAATACCGCGTGATTGAAATACTATGAGTTGCGGTACTGACTTCCATTGTGAAGGCGTCAGGTGTGGGTAAGATGAGGGGTGACGATCTCCCCATCGTGTGGCACGTCCACGGTCACGTTGGGCAGACTTTTGGTAAAATTTGGTGGCAATGTGACATTATTAACACTCCTGACACCTCACACGAACTTCTGAGCTCTGGCCGTTTTCACGTGTCGACACCTCGCTCTGTGAGGCGTCGACGAGCCCGAAGGTGACGTTACAGAGGAAGTTATAAGGTGACTTTGACCCAGATTTCAAACTTATGCGTCACAGTGAAAAGAATTACGGGTTGCACACCGTATCTGATCCGTCGGTGTCGAAATAGACCTGTAAATAAGCAGATGCCTGTGTATTTGAATTATGTTATTTTATTGTTCTTAAACTGTAACATCCAACACACGCTCAATATCACCACCTCTACTACTACTACTGCAACTTTTGAATAGGCCCCGTAATTTGTTTCAGATGCCACAGTCCAAATATGGGCAATCTAGCTTAGTGCTATAACTATAAGAACTTTTATAACATTATTTTGCTTACTATCTTCAGTGCTAACTATGAGTTTACCTTTACTGACGTCATAAAATGAGGAAGATTATCAGGTGGAAGCGTCACTGAAGCCCCAACTTTTTTATGAGCAGTTACAGCACGAACATTAAATTTACCTACTAAGAGACAAACGAAGGACTAAACTTCAGATCTTTCTGAACCGCAGCATTTGCCTAGCTTATCAATGTTTTGAATCCCCACAATCGATGGACTTTCAATCATTAAAGATGTTTTTCCAACTACAGGTTCTCGTGTAGAAGAAATGTAGAAATTCTTTTGGACTAAACGCCTACGTTACACATCGTACACATAGTCATTAGCGTCATATCTCTAAAGACTAAATATGTTGTCGTATTGGCAGTAGGCATTTTACATAATTTTCTGAACCTTCATGCACAGCATACTGAAATCCTCAGGCTGTTGATAGACAATCTCCAGTAACTCATGCAGCAGAGCCTGGTTTCTGGGGCTCTGAGAAAGAAAATCATTATTTAGTACTCTTACAACTCCACACCATAGCTCAGTTACATCCTTTGGATGACAAGAACAACAGAGATCAGTATCTGATTTTTTATGATAATAATGAAAAAGTGTCATGTCAGGATGAAGCGATAAACAAAGCAAAAACTCAGCTTTCTACTTTGGGGAAAGTGGGAGAGGACGAAAAGGTTAGAGTTAACATTAAATAAACTGGACACTACGGTTATTTCTTTTAAATAATTGGTATTTTATTGAAGTTTAATCTTCACAAACATCATATTATGTGTAATTTGTGACAGAATAGCTAAGTTTAAACATTCTACAAGCAATTTAAAAAAAATGTGCCCATTTTCCATTTTGCCTTCATGTAGGGGGCATGATGGAAAGATCAAAAAGGCACAATGATAATGCCTTTTTCATTACCAGTAGCCGGCTGGGGTGGCCGAGTGGTTCTAGGCGCTACAGTCTGGAACCGCGCGACCGCTACGGTTCGAATCCTGCCTCGGGCATGGATGTGTGTGATGTCCTTAGGTTAGTTAGGTTTTAGTAGATCTAAGTTCTGAGGGACTGATGACCTTAGAAGTTAAGTCCCATAGTGCTCAGAGCCATTTGAACCATTACCAGTAATATTTAAAACAATGAGGAAACTAACACTCTGAAACCTGAAAATTATTTGAAAAGTCAATAATTTCCTACTAGTCATAACCACAAGTTTTAAAAAATTACCGTTGTCAAGTTTCAACCATTTATGGACAGCAACGGCAAATATAAAATGATTGTTTCATATTATAATCTGTGGATTGCTCGTGAGTCCACCACTCACAAAAATTACACTGGATTCACTTTTCTTAATTTCTACTGTTAAGAGTATTCTTCACTACAAATAACCAACAACAAATTTTCCTCCATTAGGGTATTATCAGTAGGTGGCTCTGGCAATTGCAGTTTCGTATTATCTAGCGTTTTATTCTCTTTAGTGCCAGAAGCACATTTTCTTTTCTTTGCACTTTATTGTTAATATTTCTGATTTTTGGCAGCACATCTGTTTTGTTTCAGACATTTTTGCCTTTGCGAGAGGTCACATATCGCTTGGTGAAAAAGATAAGTTGCTTCTGACAGAAGGTACTTTATATCGTGCTACGTTACTTTCACCAACAATTTGTTGCAGGAGATCCATTTCTTGAATTAACAGAATTAATTATAGACGGACCAGCAAGAACAGAGGCCTCGATGTATGAAGTTTCAACATGAGAAGCGAAATTACCTAATGAGAAATCATTACCAATACCCAGTTTTTGAGAAACATCATATGCTGCGTTTAATGAAACTGAGAGCACCTCGGGAATATCGTCCAAAGTGGAGGACTCTGCGAGCTTCATTTCTTCCCAAACATGACCAGCATAAACCAATGAAGGAGCAAAATCTTCCTCTGAAAAGACATGGCTGTTCAGTGGACAGCTACCTCATGATGATGCATTTGTAATTGGAATGAGATTTTCACTCTGCAGCGGAGTGTGCGCTGATATGAAACTTCCTGGCAGATTAAAACTGTGTGCCCGACCGAGACTCGAACTCGGGACCTTTGCCTTTCGCGGGCAAGTGCTCTACCAGCTGAGCTACCCGAGCACGACTCACGCCCGGTACCCACAGCTTTACTTCTGCCAGTATCTCGTCTCCCACCTTCCAAACTTTACAGAAGCTCTCCTGCGAACCTTGCAGAACTAGCACTCCTGAAAGAAAGGATACTGTTGCACATTTCTCAAAGGCAGTTTTTAACAATTTTTTATGTGTGTCCACAGCAATTTCTAGACAACTCTTAAAGGGCATAAAAAGGCCTACATCCAATGGCTGTAGCTTTTAAGTTGTATGTGGAGGAACAGAAAGCATTATAATTCCACGTTCCCGAGAATACTCAACTGCAGACAAATTAACATGAGCTGTATGATTGTCTAGAATAAGGAGAACAGGGTGATCTTGATACGGTCAGGCTGATTCCACAAAAAAATTCAGCCGTTGCATAAAAATATCTGAATTAATCCAAGCAAAATCTGAACACTAACCACAACTACCAATAGGAGCATTGCCTAACATTGTCTCTCCTAATCTTTTCCTGTGCCCAAATATAAAGCTAGGTGGGAGATAATTCCCAGCAGCATTACGGCAGGCAAAAAATGTGGTCAATTGGCCTCTCTCAGCTGAGCTGATCACTCCAACTTGTTTCTTCCCTTTTACAGAAATTACTGTAGGTAGTCTGTTTGCTGAAGTGTGTGCACCTGTTTTATCCATGTTTAAATATCAAGTGGTTTTTCAAACAAGTTGTATTTATTGTAAGTTTTCAATAAGTTATCAAAAAAGGCCACTGATCTGGACTTTGTTAAAACCTGCACATCTAGCTATGCTTGTAGCTCCAGGTATTCTGATGGATAAGTGTAGATGTCTTTTTATAAAACTCTCCAGCGAAGCTCTACGTGTTTTTCTATTCCTAAAATTATTAGGGATTTTGTTTCGTTCTGTAAAGCAAAATGCCAGTTCCTTAAGGGGTTCCTTTGTTAAACCACAGAATATTTTGTCCAGATCTTCTGTATAGCTGACATTCTCCACTTCAATTTCAGGAGAAAAAACAATTTTATATCTATCGAAAAACATATTTGCAGATCTTATTTTGAGGTGTCAATGCAAAGTTCCTAGTGGAATGCCATACTGTCACGAAGCTTCTGTAAAGCTTATTCCACATGCTTTTTGCAGAGCACATTCCGTATTGTGTTCTGACCAGCTGCAACAATTGGTTTTTCGTTTCTAATTGTGCACCATCTGAAGAAAAGCCAGCATCAGATAAAATTGTAGATTTGTAGTAAATTAGGATAGGCCCTACATACCTAGCCACTGTTATTTCCATTTAATCTCTTAGGCAAATAAGATAATAACAGAAAATATTTAGAAGTACCAGTACGTTCAAGCAATATGTGAGCAAAACGGAAAGTGTCCATTTTGCCCCCATTTGCGTATTTCCATTTTGCACTCTTAACCTACAAGTGCAACTTCCTGTAAAACAGGATTTTCAGCCTCTCTAGCATTAACCTCAATCAAAAATCTTACATCATACATTAAATTTTTTCATGATCCAGTAAGTTACAATAGTGATTTATCAAATGACAAGTATTTACACTTTATTTGCAAAATGTATCTTACCTTGAATGACACTGAGGAGCAGCTTCTCACAATGATGCACTTTCCTGCAAACAGGATAGGCAACTTATCAACTTACCTTCTTTCATCCACTCCTTGCATTCACCTTGGAATGTCAAAGACTGTATAGTGCAAGTTGGTGATGGTTCAGAGATAAAAAGCATTTCCATTTTGCCCACCCATTCCATCATGCCCTGTTTTCCACTAATGGAGACAATGGTAAAAGACCAGTTTGGGTTCCAAAAAAATGTTGGAAAACGCTAGGCAGTACTGATATTACTGCTACATATCTGGTACCCAGGAGATAACCGACTGAAAAGTCAGGCAACACACATTTATTCATATTCTGACAACTAACAGCGTCTCATTAACATACAGTAACTTTATAGCAACATAAACAATAGAGAATTAGCAGAAATGGATTACACAACACAAGGCTTCTTTTTTATTTAAACTTAACTGAAAGAACACTCTTCTGAAAAATAACTTGTAAATTCTGTTCCGAAGCTCGGCGGTAACTATGGAGTTAAATCCCGCTCAGCGAAGTCTAACACAAAGTCAAAATTCAGCTGAACAATCAGCAAAATATTTCTTCTAAGTCCGAAACAGAGTTTTAAAGCATGGACGAAGTGTGGAACAGTCATCCATTACCACTCTTCAGTGAGCCGATCAGAATGCCATCGCAGATCCGTGTGGTGAGGCAATTACCGGAGCTGCGAAGTTGCGAGTGATGTCAGCGGTGATTCCCCGTCTTAAGGCTGCGATGATTCTGCCTTCGAGGTTTTTTTCTCCTTTTTCCTTATTTCATCCCCCTCGCCCCATATGGATAGTGTGTGGGCTGTCAGCGGTACCCTTCGCCGCTCTTCAGCCAAACGAATTTTTAAAAAAAAAGTACGATGAGAAAATATAAAAAAATTTGGGGCTGCTTTCTATTTTAAATTAAAAATCAAAGTCGGTCTGTTAGAAAACTGAAATGTACACTGATGAGCCAAAACATTATGACTACTGCCCACTAGAGAGCCTGTATAGGGAGAGAGTGGCCAACCGGACGATACGGCGGCCATTTTTCTGCCAAACTGCGGGCGGGACCTTTGAATGGCCAGTAGTGGAGTAGTGGAGTACGCACTCACCGAATCAAAAGCACAAGACAATAGGGCGAAATCATTCGTTAAATGCCTTTCTTTACAGCTATAATATACTCATAGTAGCCTACTACGTACAGCACAGGAAAATTTGATACTGTGGCTGTAAAAATTATTCGTTACTTGCATTTATCTCCTTTAAAGTTCGTTTACTAGACATATTGCAATGAAAGTAACGTAAATAAAAAAAATATAGTGTATAGCATTTGTTTTGTATCGGAAGTGCATAACGCTAAAGATTTAATGTACCTGCATTACGTCAGATGAATGATAGTCGTAAGCAGTTATTTATTTGTGACATGCAAAAAGTGTGAGACGTATTAGTACTTCTTGTCATGTCTTCAAACTTTTTGCATGCCACAACTAAACAGCTGCTTACGACTTTCTTTCACACACACACACACACACACACACACACACACACACACCACACACACACACACACACACACACACACGCAAAAATGGTTCAAATGGCTCTGAGCACTATGCGACTTAACTTCTGAGGTCATCAGTCGCCTAGAACTTAGAACTAATTAAACCTAACTAACCTAAGAACATCACACACATCCATGCCCGAGGCAGGATTCGAACCTGCGACCGTAGCGGTGGCTTGGCTCCAGACTGTAGCGCCTAGAACCGCACGGCCACTCCGGCCGACCACACACACACACACACACACACACACACACACACATATATATATATATATATATATATATATATATATATATATATATATATATATATGGTATTACAAAAAGGTACGGCCAAACTTTCACGAAACATTCCTCACACACAAATAAAGAAAAGATGTTATGTGGACATGTGTCCGGAAACGCTTAATTTACATGTTAGAGCTCATTTTAGTTTCGACAGTATGTACTGTAGCCAGCCAGTGTGGCCGAGCGGTTCTAGGCGCTACAGTTTGGAACCGCGCGACCGCTACGGTCGCAGGTTCGAATCCTGCCTCGAGCATGGATGTGTGCGATGTCCTTAGGTTAGTTAGGTTTAAGTAGTTCTAAGTTCTAGGGGTCTGACGACCTCAGCAGTTAAGTCCCATAGTGCTCAGAGCCATTTGAACCATTATGTACTGTACTTCCTCGATTCACCGCCAGTTGGCCCAATTGAAGGAAGGTAATGTTGACTTCGGTGTTTGTGTTGACATGTGACTCATTGCTCTACAGTTCAAATGGTTCAAATGGCTCTGAGCACTATGGGACTTAACATCTGTGGTCATCAGTCCCCTAGAACTTAGAACTACTTAAACCTAACTAACCTAAGGACATCACACACATCCATGCCCGAGGCAGGATTCGAACCTGCGACCGTAGCAGTCGCGCGGTTCCGGACTGCGCGCCTAGAACCGCTAGACCACCGCGGCCGGCTTGCTCTACAGTACTGGCATCAAGCACATCAGTACGTAGAATCAACAGGTTAGTGTTCATCACGAACGTGGGTTTGCAGTCAGTGCAATGTTTACAAATGCGGAGTTGGCAGATGCCCATTTGATGTATGGATTAGCACGGGGAAATACCCGTGGCGCGGTACGTTTGTATCGAGACAGATTTCCAGAACGAAGGTGTCCCGACAGGAAGACGTTCGAAGCAATTGATCGGCGTCTTAGGGAGCACGGAACATTCCAGCCTATGACTCGCGACTGGGGAAGACCTAGAACGACGAGGACACCTGCAATGGACGAGGCAATTCTTCGTGCAGTTGACGATAACCCTAATGTCAGCGTCAGAGAAGTTGCTGCTGTACAAGGTAACGTTGAGTACGCCACTGTATGGAGAGTGTTACGGGAGAACCAGTTGTTTCCGTACCATGTATAGCGTGTGCAGGCACTATCAGCAGCTGATTGGCCTCCACGGGTACACTTCTGCGAATGGTTCATCCAATAATGTGTCAATCCTCATTTCAGTGCAGATGTTCTCTTTACGGATGAGGCTTCATTCCAACGTGATCAAATTGTAAATTTTCACAATCAACATGTGTGGGCTGACGAGAATCCGCACGCAATTGTGCAATCACGTCATCAACACAGATTTTCTGTGAACGTTTGGGCAGGCATTATTGGGATGTCTTGATTGGGCCCCATATTCTTCCACCTACGCTCAATGGAGCACGTTATCATGATTTCATACGGGATACTCTACCTGTGCTGCTAGAACATGTGCCTTTACAAGTACGACACAACATGTGGTTCATGCACGATGGAGCTCCTGCACATTTCAGTCGAAGTGTTCGTACGCTTCTCAACAACAGATTCGGTGACCGATGGATTGGTAGAGGCGGACCAATTCCATGGCCTCCACTCTCTCATGACCTCAACCCTCTTGACTTTCATTTATGGGGGCATTTGAAAGCTCTTGTCTACGCAACCCCGGTACCAAATGTAGAGGCTGTTCGTGCTCGTATTGTGGATGGCTGTGATAAAATACGCCATTCTCCAGGGCTGCATCAGCGCATCAGGGACGCCATGCGACGGAGGGTGGATGCATGTATCCTCGCTAACGGAGGACATTTGGAACATTTCCTGTAACAAAGTGTTTGAAGTCACGCTGGTATGTTCTGTTGCTGTGTGTTTCGATTCCATGATTAATGTGGTTTGAAGAGAAGTAATAAAACGAGCTGTAACATGGAAAGTTAGCGTTTCCGGACACATGTCCACATAACATATTTTCTTTCTTTGTGTGTGAGGAATGTTTCCTGAAAGTTTGGCCGTATCTTTTTGTAACACCCTGTATATATATAACAACCGAAAAAGATTACAAAAATCAGGTAATGTTAAATGTAGGCTACTGTAATAACGACCAAATAAAACAAGAAAACTATCGTATCTCTTCAACCCAACAGTAAGTAGGCCTATTAAAAACTGTCTTCAAGAGTACCTACAGTTATTTACTACGAATAATGTTTCAACAACCACGACAACTGCGGAAAACATGCTTACAACTTGCCAGCGTCAACAGTCAGGTGCCCGCATCTCGTGGTCGTGCGGTAGCGTTCTCGCTTCCCACGCCCGGGTTCCCGGGTTCGATTCCCGGCGGGGTCAGGGATTTTCTCTGCCTCGTGATGGCTGGGTGTTGTGTGATGTCCTTAGGTTAGTTAGGTTTAAGTAGTTCTAAGTTCTAGGGGACTGATGCCCATAGATGTTAAGTCCCATAGTGCTCAGAGCCATTTGAATTTGAACAGTCAGGCAATAATACTGAAACCAAAATAATGCCTAGTGTTCTGATTCGGAACGAAATAAAGTTTGACGCTATAAAGTCTATTGAGCATGGCACAACAATTACAGGAACTTTCCGTTTCCAGCAAGGACTGTCAGATATTGGCTTCAGAAAAGCTTGTGATGCTACCAGTATGCACGAACTGTTAAAGAAATAAGAGCTTAAAAAACGATATACAACTAAATCGAACATGCATGCACAACGCATAACAAGTCTCTCAATAATTCAAATACCTTTTAATCGTTTACAAAAGTCCTCTGAACTTCAATTCATCTCAAAAGCACGAGAGATGTTTGGCAGAAAAATGGCGCCAAAGCTAATCAACCAATCACGGGCAACTGTACCTATGGCCACTCTCTCTGTATACAGGCTCTCTACTGCCCACCGCGAGACTGAATGCCTCCTGGTGGTGTGCGGCCACGTAACACAGCAAGGAATGAATGTAATCAGAAGAGAGGCGAATGGGCAGTCATTATAGCGAAGATACGGGCCGCAAATGCGGAACTCCTCTGATATAAGCGGTTTTGACAAACTGCACATTCTTGTGGTGCTGCGGCTGGAAACGAGAATCTCTGAAACGGCGAAGTTGGCACCTGTTGACGTACTACTGTCGTGAGCACCTATGGAAAGTGGTTGAAGGGCGTACTACTGTCGTGAGCCGCCATGGAATGTGGTTGAAGGATAGTGAAATAACGAGTAGGCCGTATGGTGTTGGACGACCACGTGTCATCACAAAACGTAGAGGTAGGAGGATCCCACACTCTGCAATCCAGGTTAGGTAGCGATCTGTGGCAGATCTGACGACAGAGTACAATGCTGGTGCAGGCACAAGTGTTTCGGAGCGCACCGTTCAAAGGCCGTTATTGAACATGGAGCTCACACAGCACGACCCCTACGTGTTCTTGTGTTGACCCAAGGACATCGTCAGTTAAGATTGTAGTGGGCACAACATTCATTTCACCGTGGATCGATAGAAACATGTCCCCTGTCGAATGAATCGCATTTGTTGATACACCAGATCGATGGTTTTGTCCTTACACGCCATCGTTCACGTGAATGGTCGCACGAAACATGCACCGCGCCACAGATGCGGGTCGGTGAAGGCATAATTGTGCTATGGAGTACACTGAACTGGGCTTCCATTAAAATCTGTGGTGGTAATCGAAGGCATGACAGCAGTGAACTACGTGATCATAATTGCGGACCACCTGCATCGCTTCATGCTGAAGACTCCCCGTAAGGCAATGACATCTTCCAGCAGGACAACTGTCCGTGTTGCAAGGTCAGAATCGTGCTACAGTGGTATGAAGGGCATTATAGTGAACTCTCATTGATATCTTCGCCAGCAAATGTGCCTGATCTGTACCCACTGGAACACATACCGGCCGCCAGCTGCGTGCCCGAAAACCACTGTCCCGTAATTTGCGGGAATCACTTGATCTATAGGTAGATGTGGTGCCACATACTTCTGGAATCCTGTCAAGTGTAACAACACAGGTGGTCATAATGAAACTTCCTGGCAGATTAAAATTTTGTGCCGCACCGAGACTCGAACTTGGGACCTTTGCCTTTCGCGGGCAAGTGCTCTACTATCTGAGCTATCCAAGCACGACTCAGGACCCCTCCTTACAGCTTTAATTCCGCCAGTAGCTGGCAGGAGGGGTGCTGAGTCGTGTTTGGGTAGCTCAGATGGGGCCGGCACGGTAGCTCAGCGTGTTCGATCAGCGGGTTACCTACCCTGTGTAACAGAAAACCTGAGTGAACAGATCAATGAAGAATCTAAATGGATGTCATCGGACGTCCGCCCCGAACAAATTCAACGAACAATATAGAACAAAATGAGATGGTAGAACACTTTCCCGTGAAAGGCAAAGGTCCCGTGTTCGAGTCTCGGTCCGGAATACAGTTTTGATCTGCCACGAAGTTTCATATCAGCGCACACTCCGCTGAAGAGTCAAAATTTCATTCCAGGTGGTCATAATGTTTTGGCTCCTTGAGGTATGCATTTAAAAAATATGTTGCAGTAATGTGAAATTCTTCTGATAAAACACCGAAGTACTGCACTTACACTTAAATCTGAAGGACTTGCGCTGGGGTGAGAGATACTGCCTGAGGAGAGAGTATGTTCTATAGAGGTGGGTGGTGTGGGCAGAAAGATAGGAGCCTGTTACATAGGAAGAAACCATGGAGATGAGAGGAACGAGGTGAGATGAATAGTGGGAAATACAGTCGGTGGGTAAGACAAAGGGTGAGGTGTCATGTAGGTAGGGCAATGGTTGCGAGAGGAGAGGGACGGGGATGGTGCAATATTTCTAGCTTTACAGCCATCGTATTCATCTACAAGACGCTCTTATTAGAACAGTTGAGGTGCCAGCAGTGGGAAGGTGACGTAGTTTGGTGTGAGTTACAGATGGCTCTGAGCACTATGGGACTCAACTGCTGAGGTCATTAGTCCCCTAGAACTTAGAACTAGTTAAACCTAACTAACCTAAGGACATCACAAACATCCATGCCCGAGGCAGGATTCGAACCTGCGACCGTAGCGGTCTTGCGGTTCCAGACAGCAGCGCCTTTAACCGCACGGCCACTTCGGCCGGCAGTTACAGATGACAGATAGTTTGTTCGGTACGGGTATCGTGAGAAAGACCGCCTTAATTCTGGTCCTTCTCCGCGATTGACTGCTGTGTTAGGAAATAGCGCACAAGACTTTTAAACTTTTGTTTTTAATATTAGAAAAAACTAAACATAAATTTAACTGCATTTCATATAAAAGCATCTCTCAATTGTAGGCCATCAATCCAGTATGTTAAAAGTGTTCTATACCAACAGAACAAAAAACAAAAGCTAAACGAAAAGGCAGACGAAGCACCTCGGATCGCACCAAACTTGAATGGCAGGCGAAGTGGTTCGGCTATAAGGTCAGAGCTGGCTCGGCAGCCTCGGAGCACAGACATGTTGTCTGCCTCGGTCGGTACAATCTCTAATTATTTGGAAGTGTAATTGAGAACAGTTTGATAGTAATTACGCTAAAACGCAGTTCATTTATTTATTTATATCCTGTAAAAGTGTGAAGAAGGGAAAGTATTTGTGATTCATAAAGTGGAATATAATTGCGCAGTTTCTCGTCTTATGCTAATAAAAAGCAAGTAGAATCCAGTATAAACAAGCTTATTAAAATTTTAATTATTTGTACAATACCAGTTGCTCGTTCAGAGTTTATTATGGCCCCAAGATAAGGGATTCCCGACCTACGTGCGGTTTTCTGCACAGGGGACAACAACTATAGAAGACTGCAAGTTGGTGAACATTATTCAGAACTTATGCATTCCACTGAGGGCGCTGGAAGCAATTAGGCACCTCGCATGTAGTGCATGTAGCAAATGACATCAATGACACGTCATGTGTGGTAACACAGAAGAGATATGAAGGAGGGAAATTTTCGAGGGAAGGGATTTATCATACATTCGTAAATCCCTATCACTATCTCCATATCTCCTTCTCTCTTCCACTTACCGTACATGGCATCCATTGACCAGACGTTTTCAATCGGTGAGAGATCTGGAGAATGTGCTGGCCAGGGCAGCAGTAGAACATTCTCTGTATCCGGAAAGGCCCGTACAGGACCTGCAACATGCGGTTGTGCATTATACTGCTGAAATGTAGGGTTTCGCAAGGATCGAATAAAGGGTAGAGCCACGGGTCGTAACACATCTGAAATGTAACGACCACTGTTCAAAGTGCCATAAATGCGAACAAGAGGTGACCGAGACGTGTAACCAATGGCACCCATACCATTACGCCGGATGATATGCCAGCATGCCGATGACGAATACACGCTTCCAATGTGTGTTCACCGTGATGTCGCCAAACACGGATGCGACCATCATGATGCTGTAAACAGAACCTGGATTCATCCGAAAAAAATGATGTTTTGCCATTCGTGCGCCCAGATTCGTGTTTGAGTACACCATCGCAGGCGCTCCTGTCTGTGATGCAGCGTCAAGGGTAACCGCAATCATGGTCTCCGAGCTGATAGTCCATGCTGCTGCAAACGTCGTCGAACTGTTCGTGCAGATGGTTGTTGTCTTGCAAACGTCCTCATCCGTTGACTCAGGGATCGAGACGTGGCTGCACGATCCGTTACAGCCATGCGGATAAGATGCCTGTCATCTCGACTGCTAGTGATAAGAGGCCGTTGGGATCCAGCACGGCGTTCCGTATTACCCTCCTGAACCCACCGATTCCATATTCTGCTAACAGTCATTGGATCTCGACCAACGCGAGCAGCAATGTCGCGATACGATACACCGCAATCTCGATAGGCTACAATCCGACCTTTATCAAAGTCGGAAACGTGATGGTAGGTATTTCTCCTCCTTACACGAGGCATCACAACGTTTCACCAGGCAACGCCGGGCAACTGCTGTTTGTATATGAGAATTCGATTGGAAACTTTCCTTATGTCAGCACGTTGTAGGTGTCGCCACCGGCCCCAACCTTGTGTGAATGCTTTGAAAAGCTAATCATTTGAATATCACAGCATCTTCCTGTCGGTTAAATTTCGCTTCTTTAGCACGTCATCTTTGCGGTGTAGCAATTTTAATGGCCAATAGTGTAGTACAACTGAGGGGCTGAGAGTACAAAGGGGAACAAATGACATTTCGCAACAAAGTGATCTCAGCGCACATTTGTTAAACTAAAATTTAAACTAAAGTGTGGAACTCTCCACAGTAAAAGGCATGCGAGCGTTTTTGGGCACAGTTGTGCACACAATGATAATAACGTTTAGTCTCTTAGCCGGTGCCTGACTGCGTTTAGAATACAAGTGATTTTAAAATTTTGTACATGACTGGAGCACCAACTCTAGGATGATATCTTCTTGTAGATACAGTAAACCTCCAGTCAGATGCAAAGTGGAAGGTTTATAAAAACGTCTTCTTCAGAAGGAAACAAAGTCATCCAATAGAAGTTAACATTCAAAACATGTTTAGATATATAAAGGGTGAAGAAAAATTCTCGCACTCGCACTTCGCAGCGCGATTCATTACATAGTGGCAATACAAAAATGTCTGTCTCAAAATTTCGTCCTGCGCGTATTTCGGGTAGTAAATGGACGTTAAAGATTTGCAATCTGGCAACACTGTAATCACGTGTACGGTAACCATCTCTATCAGAATAATTTGGTAGTGCTGT
Source organism: Schistocerca serialis cubense (assembly GCF_023864345.2). Lineage (NCBI taxonomy): Eukaryota > Metazoa > Arthropoda > Insecta > Orthoptera > Acrididae > Schistocerca > Schistocerca serialis. The sequence goes on from NC_064640.1 coordinate 218,041,241, forward strand.
ACAGGTGGTGTAATAGAGTAGCGTTTTGGGTTAACATGCAGGAGGTCGAGGGTTCGATTCTGAGACGAGGCTTAGTTGTTTTTATTTGCTAAAAGTAGTCTGCATGGTACGGTATCTGGCGTCTTAATCGTCACACAGAGATTACAGTGGGTATCCTACAAAACATTTTCAGTTACGCACTATGAACACAGAAAAAGAAGCACAATCGTGTTCAGTGGTCAGCTTTTAAAGAAATCTTTTGCATGTCGTGCACACTCATTGTTTCGCACCACTGCATTGACTAGATTCCAAATTTTTTTGTGCGTACCCTCCCTCTGGAGTCTAGCAGATGCACTGGTGCGAAAAAATTCGCGTCCACGACGTGCAAAAGGCTTCTTTAAAAGCTGACCAATGAAAACGATTGTACTTCCATTTCTGTGTTCATGTTACGTAACTGGAAATGTTTTGTGGAAGACCCACTGTAATCGCTGTGTGACGATTAAGAGGCCAGACAATGTAAAACAGACTACTTTCAGAAAATAAAAACAAATAAACCTTGACCCAAAATCGAACCCTCGATCTCTTCCACGCTAACCCAAAACGCTATCCACTGCACGAACTGCACGAAGCTACTATTATGTTCTGATACAGGTAGTTACCATACACGTGATTACAGTGTTGACTTTTTTTTTCTTTATTGTATTTCACGTCCCCATTGGGGTGGGCTAGCAGCAGCATGTGCGCTGCTCTTCAGCCGAAAGACATAGAACAAACAATAGAAGACATTTAAAAAGAACAAAGGAGAGAATATGATGACATAGATATAAGAAAGGGGGAACATCATGGAAGGCAATAGACAAAAAAACGGGGTGACCGTAAAATGGAGATAAAAAACTGTTAAAACTGTTTATAAGTAGAACACACAAAAAGCTACACACTGCGACAATTAAAAGAACACAAGGCACAATATGACTGGAGCATAAAAGGTATCGACGGATGGTGTAGCACATAACGAACACTGAAGGCGAACCTCAAGGCAGTACACAATTAAAATCACACCTCTTGACGCACAGGAGAAACAGCACTAAACACAACACTGATGTGGCACACTCACGATGATCAAAACAGAGAATCTGCCAGGCGCAAGGAGATGAGGGAGACCGGAAGAAGGGAGGGAGGGAGGGGAAGAGATGGGGGAGAAAAGCGGGGGGTGCGCTGAGGAGGGCCAGGTAGGGAGGGATGTGGGAAGGAAAGAGGCAATATGGGGTGCAGGGTCTCAGGGGACGGGGGGGGGGGGGGGGGGGGGGAAGGAGGAAAATCCGTTCTGGGAGAAGGATCACAGTGTTGACAGGTTGCAGATCTTTGACGTTCATTTATTGTCCGAAATATACGCAGGATGAAATTTTGTGAGACATTTTTGTATTGCCAGTATGTGTGGAATCACACTGCCCTGCGAAGTTCAAGCACGGGAGTTTTTCTTCTCCCTGTATACAGGGTGGTCCATTGATCGTGACTGAGCAAAACATCTCACGAAATAAGCGTCAAACGAAAAAACTACAAGGAACGAAACTTACTAGCTTGAAGGGGGAAACCAGATGGCGCTATGGATGGCCCGCTAGATGGCGCTGCCATAGGTCAAACGGATATCAACTACGTTTTTTAAAATAAGAACCCCCATTTTTATTACACATTCGTGTAGTACGTAAAGAAATATGAATGTTTTAGCTGGACCACTTTTTTTGCTTTGTGGTAGATGGCGCTGTAATAGTCACAAACATATGGCTCACGATTTTAGACAAACAGTTGGTAACAGGTAGGTTTTTTAAATTAAAATACGGAACGGAGGTACGTTTGAACATTTTATTTCGGTTGTTCCAATGTGATACATGTACCTTTGTGAACTTATCATTTCTGAGGACGCATGCAGTTACAGCATGATTACCTGCAAATACCACATTAATGAAATAAATGTTCAAAATGATGTACGTCAACCTGAATGCATTTGGCAATACGTGTAACGACATTCCTCTCAACAGCGAGTAGTTCGCCTTCCGTAATGTTCTCACATGTATTGACAATGCTCTGACGCATGTTGTCAGGCGTTTTCGGTGGATCACGATAGCATTTACCCTTCAACTTTCCCCACAGAAGGAAATCCGGGGACGCCAGATCCGGTGAACATGCGGCCATGGTATGGTACTTCGACGACCAATCCACCTGTCATGAAATATGCTATTCAATACCGTTTCAACCGCACACGAGATATGTGCCAGACATCCATCATGTTGGAAGTACATCGCCATTCTGTCATGCAGTGAAACATCTTATAGTAACATCGGTAGAACATTAAGTAGGAAATCAGCATACATTGCACCATTTAGATTGCCATCGATAAAATGGGGACCAATTATCCTTCCTCGCATAATGCCGCACGATACATTAACCCGCCAAGTCGCTGATGTTCCACTTGTCGCAGCCACCGTGGATTTTCCGTTGCCCAATAGTGCATATTATGCCGGTTTACGTTACCGCTGTTGGTGAATCACGCTTCGTCGCTAAATAGAAACTGTGCAAAAAATCTGTCATCGTTCCGTAATTTCTCTTGTGGCCAGTGGCAGAACTGTACACGACATTCAAAGTCGTCGCCATGCAATTCCTGGTGCATAGAAATATGGTACGGGTGCAATCGATGATGATGTAGCATTCTCAACACCAAAGTTTTTGAGAGTCCCGATTCTCGCGCAGTTTGTCTGCTACTGATGTGCGGATTACCTGCGACAGCGGCTAAAACACCTACTTGGGCATCATCATTTGTTGCAGGTCGTGGTTGCCGTTTCACATGTGTCTGAACACTTTCTGTTTCCTTAAATAACGTAACTATCCAGGGAACGGTCCGGACACTTGGATGATGTCGTCCAGGGCACCGAGCAGCATACATAGCGCACGGCCGTTGGGCATTTTAATCACAATAGCCATATATTAACACGATATCGACCTTTTCCGCAATTGATAAACAGTCCATTTTAACACGGGTAATGTATCACGAAGCAAATGCCGTCCGCACTGGCGGAATGTTACGTGATACCACGTTCTTATACGTTTGTAACTATTACAGCGCCATCTGTCACAAAGCGAAAAAAGTGGTCCATCTAAACATTCATATTTCTTTACGTACTACACGAATATGTAATAAATACGGGGGTTCCTATTTTTAAAAAAACGCAGTTGATATCAGTTTGACCTATGGCAGCGCCATCTAGCGGGCCATCCATAACGCCATCTGGTTTGCCCCTTCAAGCTAGTAATTTCGTTCTTTGTAGTTTTTTCGTTTAACTCTTATTTCGTGGGATATTTGGCCCGGTCACGATCAATGGACCACCCGGTATACAGGGTGAAGAAACACTCTCGCGCTCGGACTTCGCAGGGTGATTCCCCACATACTGGCAATACAAAAACGTGTTTCACAAAATTTCATCCTGCGGACATTTCGGACAGTAAATAGGCGTCAAAGATCTGCAACCTGGACTCGCACACGCTACGTGGACTTTCGCGCGCCGGAGATCATCGCCATCTGTGTCTCGTGTGTGTGACGTCGTTTTGTGTTTTTAGTGTCCGCCGTCCCGCTTCTACGTTCACTTGTGCCGTCGGATTCATCAGTGCTATGTGCGCCGTGTCAACGTGTTTTCAGTGTCTTTTTCGTTGCGTGTGAACGGCTCCGTGTTTTTTGTGTATCTGTGACCACTATTTTTTGCCCATCACTCTATTCATTTTAATTCTCCGTTCTTGTACTGTTATTGTCACCACTATGGCTGAAGAGCGGCGTAGCATGCCGCTGCCAGCCTACCTGATTGTTCAGGTGTTAAAATAACAATAAAGTAAAAAAAAAAAACTGCAACCTGTCAACACTGTAATCACGTGTATGGTAACTACCTATATCAGAACGTAACATTAGTGTCGTGCAGTTCGTGCAGTGGATAGAGTTTTGGGTTAGCGTACAGGAGATCGAGGGTTCGATTTTGGGTCGAGGCTTATTTGTCTTTATTTTCTGAAAGTAGTTCAAAAAATGGCTCTGAGCACTATGGGACTCAACTGCTGAGGTCATTAGTCCCCTAGAACTTAGAACTAGTTAAACCTAACTAACCTAAGGACATCACAAACATCCATGCCCGAAGCAGGATTCGAACCTGCGACTGTAGCGGTCTTGCGGTTCCAGACTGCAGCGCCTTTAACCGCACGGCCACTTCGGCCGGCTTTTGAAAGTAGTCTGTTTTACGTTGTCTGGCTTCTTAATCGTCACACAGCGATTACAGTGGGTATTCTACAAAACATTTTTCAGTTACGTAACGTGAACACAGAAATGGAAGTACAATCGTTTTCATTGGTCAGCTTTTAAGGAAACCTTTTGCACCTCGTGGACGCAAATTGTTTCACATCAGTGCACCTGCTAGATTCCAGATATTTTTGTGTGTACCCTCCCCAAATGATCCCATCGAAATTATTTGCAAATACTTTGCTAGCCCTACTGGTGACGTAAGACCAGAACGAAATGTAATGGACCTGAACGTGGCAATAATAATAGTTCGTATTAATTGATGGGACCACTGGGGGAGGGTACGCCCAAAAATACTTTGGAATCTAGTAGATGCAGTGGTGCGAAACGATTAGCGTCCACGACATGCAAAAAATTTCTTTAAAAGCTGGCCACTGAACGCGATTGTACTTCTATTTCTGCGTTCATAGTGCGTAACTGCAAATGTTTTGTAGGATACCCACTGTAATCGCTGTGTGACGATTAAGACGCCAGATACCATACCACGCAGACTACTTTTAGCAAATAAAAACAACTAAGTCTCGACTCAGAATCGAACCCTCCCTCGACCTCTTGCACTTTAACCCAAAACACTATCTACTTCACCACCTGCATAGCACGAGAAAATTGTTCTGATAGTGATACTTACCATACACGTGATTACAGTGTTGCCTTTTTTTTTCTTTATTCTGATTTTAAACACCTTATACAAAGGCGGGTTGTCAGCAGCAGAGTACGCCGCTCTTCAGCCTTGAGTTTGACAATAAGTATTACATAGAGGTGGCACAGAGAATACAGTCAAAACGATGGGAAAAAAATGTAGACACTAAAAAACCAAAAAAACATGGAGCCGTTCACGCTGGACGAGAAACATCACTAACACTAGTTGACACGGCGCACATAACATGGATGATGGCGACGGCACACGTTAACGGTGGTGGCGTGACAGCAAACAAACACTAAACACAAATGAAGGCACACACACGAGACACTGATGGCGATGAACTCCGGCGCGCGAATGTTCACTGAGCCTGTGCGAGTCCGGGGACCTGCCAAGAGAGGAGGAGGAGGAAGGGGAATGGGAGAGGGAGAGGGGAGAGCAGAGATGCTAAGGGCAGGGGAGATAGGGGGAGGGAGGAAGGGGGAGAAGAAGCCCAGGGGAAGAGGGGAGGAGGGAGGGGATGGGGGAAAAGGAAAGAGAAGGGAAGCAAAGAGAAGAGAGGGAGGGTGCCTAAAGGAAAGGACACAGGAAGTGGGGGGGGGGGGTTGGAAGCCAAAGTTGATAGGAGGGGTAGATGGGGTGGAGGAGGACATCATCAGAGAGGGGGAGCTGGCGGAAGCCACCTTGGGAGAGGGTAAGGAGGGTGGAGAGATGGAGACCCGGTGGGACGTGGGAATACAGGCGCGGCAGCGGGCGGGGTGGGAGAGGACGGGCTAGACAAGTGGATGAGGATGATCGAGTTTGCGGAAGGTCTACAGGATCCGTATCCTTTCAAGGAAAAGGAGGTGGTGGGGGAAGGGGATGAGATCATACAGGATCCGTGTGGGGGAGGGGAGACAGATGCCATAGGCGAGGTGGAGAGCATAGCCTTCAAGGATTTGTAGGGATTTATAGAAGGTAGGGGGGGTGGAGATCCAGGCCGGATGGGCATAACAAAGGATAGGGCGGATGAGGAATTTATAGGTGTGGAGGATGGTGGAGGGGTCCAGATCCCATGTACGGCCAGAAAGGAGCTTGAGGAGTCGGAGTCGGGAGCGTGCCTTGGCTTGGATTGTCCGGAGATTGGGAGTCCAGGAGAGGCGACGGTCGAGGGTGACGCCAAGGTACTTAAGGGTGGGAGTGAGGGTGATAGGACGGCCATAGATGGTGAGATAGAAATCAAGGAGGCGGAAGAAAGGGGTGGTTTTGCCTACAATGATTGCCTGGGATTTGGAGGGATTGACCTTGAGCAACCACTGGTTGCACCAAGCGGTGAACCGGTCAAGATGGGATTGGACAAGGTGTTGGGAGCGCTGCAGGGTGGGGGCAAGGGCAAGGGCAAGGGAAGGAAGGCGGTGGAATCGGCAAACTGGAGAAGGTGGACGGGGGGATACGGCGGCGGCATGTCCGCCGTATACAAAAGGTGGGGGGAGAGGACGGAGCCTTGGGGCACACTGGCGGAGGGGAAAAAGGTGTAGGAGTCTGTGTTATGGATGGTGACATAGGAAGGATGGTGGGAGAAAAAGGAGCCGATCAGACGGATGTAGTTAATGGGAAGGGTGAAGGTTTGGAGCTTGAAGAGGAGACCGGAATGCCATACGCACTCATAAGCTCGTTCGAGGTCCAGGGAGAGGAAGATTGTGGAACGATGGGAATTAAGCTGGTCGGAAAGGAGATGAGTGAGGTGAAGGAGAAGATCGTCGGAAGAGAAGGACGGCCGAAAGCTACACTGGGTAACGGGAAGGAGGGGGTGCTGGCGGAGATGCTGGTGGATGCGGCGGGTGAGGATAGATTCCAGGACCTTGCTGAAGACCGAGGTAAGGCTGATGGGATGGTAGGAGGAGACGGCGGACGGCGGTTTGCCAGGTTTAAGGAACATCAGGATACAGGAGGTTTTCCACAGGTCGGGGTAGCAACCGGTGGACAGGACTACATTGTAGAGCCTGGCCAGGGTGGAGAGGAAAGAGACAGGAGCTTCACGAAGGTGACGGAGGTGACACGATCGTGACCAGGAGTGGTGTTGCGTTTTGTGCGGAGTGTAGCAATGAGATCCTGTGTAGTGATAGGACCATTGAGTTCCGTGTGTGCAATGTTGTCCAAGTACTGGAAACCAGGTGCGAGGGGTGGGACAGAGGTGTCAGTTCGATCGCGGACATCCAGGAAGAGGGAGTAATCGAACTGGGGATCATCGGGGATGGAGAAAACATCGGAGAGGTAGGAGGCAAAGTGATTGGCCTTACTAAGGGCGTCAGGGAAGGGGTGATCATCATGGAGAAGAGGACAGTAGTGGGAGGGTTTAGTTCCGGTAAGGCGACGGAAGGCGGACCAGAACTGGGACGAGTTGATAGGTAGGGTAGCATTTAAACGGGTGCATGTCTGTCGCCAGTTCCGGCGTTTGTTAGCCGCGAGCAAATTACGAATGTGTCGCTGGAGTTGCCAGTGGCGTTGTAGTGTGTCCGGGTCACACGTGCGGAGGAAGGCACGGTAGAGACGGCGGGATTCACGGAGGAGTAGGATGGCCTGTGGGGGTAAGGTAGGACGGTGGGGGTGGACGGCGACAGTAGGGACGTGGGCCACCACGGCCTCAAACAAGGTCTGCTGGAGAAAGGAGGCTGCATGGGTTACATCGTCAGGGTGGTGGTAGGTGAAGGGGTGGCTATCGACCTGGGTGGAAAGGGTATCCCGGTAGGCATTCCAGTTGGCACGGGAATAGTCATGGACGTACTTAGGGGCGGGTCATTGCGAGGGTCGGGGCAGGGGCGACGACCGTCTGAAACGGTGAGGAGGACAGGGAGATGGTCGCTACCAACGGGCTCCAGGACATCCACCATTACGCGGCCAAGGAGGTTGGGGGAGGAAAGGATAACATCGGGAGTGAAGTTAGATTTGGGACGGGTGTGCTGGGGGATGGGGATGAGGTCGCCGTGAAGGGAGGAGAGGAACCGATGCCATCGCTGTAACTGGGTGGTGGAACGACTATGGATGTTGAGGTCGGCGGCGATCACATAGGAGGAGAAGGTACGGTCAATTTGGGAGAGGAAATTCGAAGGGAATAGGGTCGTTAGGGCGGACATAGATGGTGGCGGTAAGGCCGGGGAAGAAGAGACTAAGGATCAGGTGTTCGGTGGGGTCAGGAAGGAGAGGTTGGAGCCGAATGGGGATCTGGTGGTGGTGACCAATGGCAACTCCGCCACGCGCAATTGGGAGGGGATTATCAGAGCGGTGGAGGAGGTAGGGCGAAGTGTGGATGGTGTGGTGGGGTTGGAGGAAGGTTTCATCGAGGAGGAAGGTATCCACGAGGTGGGTGGCAAGGGTTCACAGGAAGAGGTTCTTGTTGGCGGGAAGGGAGCAGATGTTGTTGAAAAGGATACAGTGCTGTCACGCCATGACAGGGATTTAAACGAGGGTGTCAAGACGGGAGAAGGTGAAATGGGCCTGGTTGTCGGAGTAGGTGGCGTACATTTTTAGTTGGAAAACGGAACGGGCGGCGAGGGATATCTGTTGGAGGGTGTGCGGGCGCTGAAAAGGATGAACATTCTGAAGGACGATGGTGAAGAATCTGATGATGTCCTCAGCGGTAGGGGGCGGGCGAAGGGAATTGCTGGGAGGGGTGGGGGCGTCCAGAGGGCGGACGGGAACGGAGAGTTCAGGAGTGGTAGGAGGGGGTCGAGCCTTACATTTCTGGGAGTATGTAGGATGAGGGAGGTTACAGGTATTACAGGAAGGGGGGGACTGGAGATTGGGGCACTGCCATAAAAAGTGGGCTTGCCTACAGTGCAGGCAGGTGGGGGCCTCCCGGCACTCAGATGTCGGTTGTGCATTATACCGCAAGCACCTTTGGCAGCGGAGGGATTGAGAAGGGGAATGGGAGGGGTCAACTTTATAACGTTGGTTAAAAAGGAGGGCACCCTCCTTCAGGAGACGGTCTATGGAGGGGGCGTGCTTGGAAAAGACCTGCATAAGGCGGATGGGGCCGGCAGCATTGTGGATGCGACATACCGCACGCACCTCCAGATGGGGATGTGCCTGAAGCTCCACCAACACCTCCTCCTGCGTGATCATCGGACTAAGGCGAGTGATCATGGCGGTGAGGGTCGGCGGACGACGCAGGTGTTGGGGTTAGCAGGAGAGAGGCGGAGGAAGGAGCAGGGGTGAGGGAGGCATTAAGGCCAAAACAGGTGACATGGATGCGGGAAAGGAGGTCCGTGTGGAGGGTAGGTCTGGGGGAGGAGATGAGCACAGAATCACGGCGAGGAGTGAGGAGGGAGATGGGGGCACCAGGAAAATTCAGGCGAAGGAAGAGGGTGAGGTTCCAGGCTTCAAGAAGGGAGGTATCAGGACGGGAGAGGAGGTAGCGGCAGGAGGAGGGGGTAGAGGAGGAGGAGGAGGGGGCAGAGACAGGCGGGGAGACATCCATGGCATCATGGGTGGGGGAAGGGGGAGTAGAGGAGGCAGGGGTACCACTGGGGTGCTTGACGGCGGCGGAGGAGGTGTGGGGGATGGGACTGGAATGTGGCGGGGAGTGGCAGGTCCCAGTGCTGGAGGCGGCGCCGGAGATGGTGAGGGTGATGGCGAAGCTGACGGTGAAGACGATGACGATGAAGGCGAAGGGGAGAGTGGAGCGTGGGCCGTAGCCCTCCGGGCGACCACCCAAGCGGGGGCCACAGAAACGGAAGGAGCTGAGGGAGGGAGTGGAGGGAAGGGATCAGACGAGGCGCGGGAGGGAGGAGCTGGGGATGGGGCAACAAATAGGGAGGGAGACAGGAGAGTGAGGAGGGGGGGATGGATTGAAGGGGGAGTGATGCGGCACACCACGTGATAGTGGTGGCAGCGGGGGAGGGGGGAAGTGTTTATGATGGCCGTGGTGGTGGCTGTAGAAGAGGTGGTGGGGGTTGACATTGTGAGAAGGGGGAAAAAACACAGGACAAGACAAAGAACCAAACGAGAGACGGGCAGGGCGACGAGAGACACAGAGCCGAAAGGGATGGAGAATGACGAAGGACGAAGGAGACTTGGGCCGAAGCCCCACTCTGCTGCCGCTGGCGGGGGGGGCTACCCGGCTAGCTGGCTGGTGGAGACGCCTCCACTGCTGCTGCTGCTGGTGGTGGTGCTGGTGGTGGTGCTGTTCGTGGTGGTGCTGGTGCTGCTGCTGCTGGCGGTAGTGGGGGCAGCTAGGACCACTGCTGGCTTCTGGCTGCGACCACTGGTGGCTGCGACCGCTGGTGGCTGCTGGCGGGGACCGCTGCTGGCCGCTGGCTGCTGGCGGGGGCCGGTGCTGGCGGGGACCGCTGCTGGGTGCTGGCGGGGACCGCTGCTGGCTGCTGGCGGGGACCACTGCTGGCTGGACTGCTGCACGCCGACGGGCTGGCTGGCTGGAATCTGCAACACTTATCGCTTTAATTGGTACCGGAATAGCACAATCGAAGGGCGGTATTCAACCGAATTACCACCGGAGATGAGTGTTGCCAGATTACAAATCCTTAACATCCATTTACTGCCCGAAATATGTGCAGGACCAAATTTTTAGACAGACATTTTTGTATTGCCAGTATGTGATAGATTGCGCTGCGATGTTCGAGTGCGTGAATTTTTCTTCACCCTATACAAGGGGGGGGGTCATTGATAGTGACCGAGCCAAATATCTCACGAAATAATCATCAAATGATAAAACTACAAAGAACGATACTCGTCTAGCTTGAAGGGGGAAACCAGATAGCGCTACGGTTGGCCCACTAGATGGCGCTGCTGTAGATCAAACGGATATCAACTGCGTTTTTTTTTAAATAGGAACCCACATTTTTTTATTACATATTCGTATGGTACGTAAGGAAATATGAATGTTTTGTTGGACCACATTTTTCGCCTTGTGATAGATGGCGCTATAACAGTCACAAATGTATAAGTACGTGGTATCACGTGACATTCCGCCAGTGCGGACGGTATTTGCTTCGTGATACATTACCCGTGTTAAAACGGACCGTTTACCAACTGCGGAAAAGGTCGATATCGTGTTGAAAAATGGCCATTGTGATCAAAATGCCCAACGGGCGTGTGCTATGTGTGCTGCTCGGTATCCTGGACGACATCATCCAAGTGTCTGGAACGTTCGCCGGATGCTTACGTTATTTAAGGAAAATCAACATACCTTTTGTCTGAAGCATTACTTCTTTTCGCCACAGATGGCGCTATAATCGGAGGAATAGAAGTAGGTACATAATCGTAGTTCACGACATGGTACTGAACGGCCCTTAAATATCCAATGGCAAGGGGGACCCCACCTCCAATCTGAGAGGGTAGGACATGCCAATATTTTATAACTTATAATTAGAAACCTCATTTGCAACGTTGTATTCCTCTGGAAAATCGAACAGGGGGCTACTCGACGCACCACCGTGGCCGTCAAGCGAACTACGATGCATCATAAGAGGCAGTACACTGTGACCGGAGCTCACATATTGTGCAGACATAGAACAGACAGCAGTTTTAAAATTGCAATATTTGAAGTGTTTATTGCCTGCCCACGTACCTACAGGAGAAATAATTGAAATAATCCTGATTTGCGGAGAATGTGGGAGAAATGTTGAGGCTACTGTTGCCTTGTATGCCGAGCATCTTCCAGAGAAAGATCCCTCTCGTTCGTTCTTTTACAAGTTTGTGAACGTCTTTACGTCTGATGGCAGCGTACAGATCGGCAAAAGGAAGCGAAGCAAACGTGTTAGAGGAGAAGCTTATGAAATAGCCTCGCCGCGGTGGATACACCGGTTCCCGTGAGATTACTGAAGTTAAGCGCTGTCGGGCGTGGCCGGCACTTGGATGGGTCACCATCCAGGCCGCCACGCGCTGTTGCCATTTTTCGGGGTGCACTCAGCCTCGTGATGCCAATTGAGGAGTCACTCGACCGAATAGTAGCGGCTCCGGTAAAAAAAAAAAAAAAAACATCATAACGACCGGGAGAGTGGTGTGCTGACCACACTCCCCTCCTATCCGCATCCTCACTGAGGATGACACGGCGGTCGGATGGTCCCGATGGGCCACTTGTGGCCTGAAGACGGAGTGCTACTAGCGGCAGTGCACTGCAACCCACGGATAAGAGTCCGGTAAGACAAGGCTGTAGCCTTTCGCCCCTACTCTTCAATCTGTACGTCGAGGAAGCAATGATGGAAATAAAAGAAAGGTTTAGGAGTGGAATTAAAATACAAGGTGAAAGGATATCAATGATACGAATCGCTGATGACATTGCTATCCTGAGTGAAAGTGAAGAAGAATTAAATGATCTGCTGAACGGAATGAACAGTCTAATGAGTACACAGTATGGTTTGAGAGTAAATCGGAGAAAGACGAAGGTAATGAGAAGTAGTAGAAATGAGAACAGCGAGAAACTTAACATCAGGATTGATGGTCACGAAGTCAATGAAGTTAAGGAATTCTGCTACCTAGGCAGTAAAATAACCAATGACAGACGGAGCAAGGAGGATATCAAAAGCAGACTCACTATGGCAAAAAAGGCATTTCTGGCCAAGAGAAGTCTACTAATATCAAATACCGGCCTTTAATTTGAGGAAGAAATTTCTGAGGATGTATGTCTGGAGTACAGCATTGTATGGTAGTGAAACATGGACTGTGGGAAAACCGGAACAGAAGAGAATCGAAGCATTTGAGATGTGGTGCTATAGACGAATGTTGAAAATTAGGTGGACTGATAAGGTAAGGAATGAGGAGATTCTACGCAGAATCGGAGAGGAAAGGAATATGTGGAAAACACTGATAAGGAGAAGGGACAGGATGATAGGACATCTGCTACGACATGGGGGAATGACTTCCATGGTACTAGAGGGAGCTGTAGAGGGCAAAAACTGTAGAGGAAGACAGAGATTGGAATACGTCAAGCAAATAATTGAGGATATAGGTTGCAAGTGCTACTCTGAGATGAAGAGGTTAGCACAGGAAAGGAATTCGTGGCGGGCCGCATCAAACCAGTCAGTAGACTGATGACCAAAAAAAATTACACCGTGATTCTTTTACGTCTGCAGGTAGTATTGTCGCGATACTGTATCATTACAAGTGTCATCCATATCATGTGTCGCCGTATCAAGAACGTCATGGCGCCGATTTCCATAACCGAGCAGTATTTTCTGAGTGGGCATGTCAACAAATGCAAACGATCCCCACATTCTTCCCCGAGGTACTGTTTTCCGGTGAGTCTACATTCACAAACCATGGGAGCGCTAACCGGCATAGCATGCATTACTGGAGTGTAGACAATACCCACTGGTTAGCTGACCGTCAGTGTCCTTTGTCGGTTAACGTATTGTGTGGCATCATGGGGAACAAACTCATTGGTCCGTGTATATCGACGACACGTTGAATGGACGCTAATATCGATCGTTTTTTGGCACACAAACTACTGGTACTACTGCAGGATGTTGTCTCGGATGTTCGACAACGTGTGTGGTTTCAGCATGACGTTTGCCCAGCACATTACGCAGTTGAAGCATGGGAGATATTACAGCGTGTTTACCATGGTCGGTGGATCGGCTGAGGTGGCCCTGACCCACTATGTCTCCGGATTTGAGGTTGCCGGATTTCTTTCTGTACGGATATTTAAAAGATAAGATATACCAGCAAGTACCATCAGACCGAGGTTGGCCGGCCGTGGTGCCCGAGCGGTTCTAGGCGCTTCAGTCCGGAACCGCGCGACTGCTACGGTCGCAGGTTCGTATCCTGCCTCGGGCATGGATGTGTGTGATGTCCTTAGGTTAGTTAGGTTTAAGTAGTTTTAAGTTCTAGGGGACTGATGACCTCCGATGTTAAGTCCCATAGTGCTCAGAGCCATTTAAAATTAAAAAAAAAAAAAAAAAAAAAGACCGAGGTTGACTGCATCAGAAACGCCTGTGCTGACCTTCCCGCAGATATGCTTCTGTCCTGTTTTCGGTAATTTGAAAAGCGAATAACTAAGTGTATTGTAGTTGGGGGTACTACGTTTGAACACTTACTGGAATTGGAAAAGTAGGGCAGCGTTTGCCTAGAGCCTCGCTCAAGGTGGCGTGTCGAGTAATCGTCTGTTCGACATGTCGGAGGAGTGCAACTTCGCGAATGTGGTTTCCAATTAAAAGTTATGAAATACTGGTCTGTCCTTCCCTCGCAGCATGGAGGTGATGTTCAACATGTCATTGGATATTCAAGGATCATTGAATAGCATGTCGTAAATTAGATTGTGTACTAATTCCTATTTCTCCGATTACAAAGCCATCTGTGGCGAAACGAAGAAAATGCTCCAGAGAAAACGTATGTAGATTTTCCGTAAATCGTAATCTGCAATAAAAGATGGGGGTTCCCACTGATGATTACAGAGTTTCCCCCAGCCAACCGTGCATAGGTTAGGGAGGCGGGTCGAGTGTGGTATCCTTGGATGTTCCCCTCGGAGACAAACAAACTGGATTTATAACTTATTTTGATGCAAAGTGTAATTTTCGAGATGTTTCAGTGTCTTCAGTTAAAATGAACACTATCTACATTGTTCTTTGACACTGCTTAAATAGCATTGTCTATAATCCAAAAGTTCACTAAAGGTATATTAAACGACTGATTCATTCGCAACACAGGTCCAAGGAATGTGTATTGTCACTGCACTGCCACGAAAGCAGTCCGCCGCAGACTTTAATGCGTCACATTCATCAGGGACTTACACAGTTATTTTTCAGTTTATCACAGGTGAAACACACTGAAGAGCCAAATAAACTGGTACACCTGCCTAACATCGTGACGGGCACCTGCGAGCACGCAGAAGTGCCGCAGCACGACGCGGCATGGACTCGACTAATGTCTGAATTAGTGCTGGAGGGAAATGGCACTATGAATCCAGCAGGGCAGTCCATAAATCAGTAGCGAGGGGGTGGATATCTCTTCTGAACAGCACGTTGCAAGGCATCCCAGATATCCTCAATAAAGTTCATGTCTGGGGAGTTTGGTGGCCAGCGGAAGTGCTCAAACTTAGAAGAGTGTTCCCGGAGCCACTCCGTGTCGTGCAGTCATCAAGGGTAGACGAGTGGGCCTTCGACTCCGAAAGCCCATATCGACAATGTTTCGTTGAATGATTGGCACGCTAACACTTGTTGATGGCGCAGCATTGAAATCTGTAGGAATTTGCGGAAGGGTTGCACTTCTGTCACGATGAACGATCCTCTTCAGTCGTCGTTGGTCCCGTTCTTGCAGGATCTTTTTCCGGCCGCAGCGATGTCGGAGATTTGATGTTTTACCGGATTCTTGAGATCGACAGTACACTCGTGAAATAGTCGTACAGGAAAATCCCCGTTTCATCGCTACCTCGGAGACGCTGCATCCCATAGGTCGTGCGCCGACTGTAACATCACGTTTAAACCCACTTAAATCTTGATAACCTGCCATTGTAGCAGCAGTAACCAATCTAACAGCTGGGCCAGACACTTGTTGCCTTATATAGTCGTTGCCGACTGTGCCGCCGTATTCTGCCTGTTTACATATCTCTGTATTTGAATACGAATGTAGACTGGCAATGGCAAGGAAAGCGTTTCTGAAGAAGAGAAATTTGTTAACATCGAGTATCGATTTAAGTGTCAGGAAGTTGTTTCTGAAAGTATTTGTATGGAGTGTAGCCATATATGGAAGTGAGACGTGGACGATAAATAGTTTGGACAAGAAGAGAATAGAAGCTTTTGAAATGTGGTGCTACAGAAGAATGCTGAAGATTAAATGGGTAGATCACATAACTAATGAGGAGGTATTGAATAGGATTGGGGAGAAGAGGAGTTTGTGGCACAACTTGACTAGAAGAAGGGATCGGTTGGTAGGACATGTTCTGAGGCATCAAGGGATCACCAATTTAGTATCGGAGGGCAGCGTGGAGGGTAAAAATCGTAGAGGGAGACCAAGAGATGAATACACTAAACAGATTCAGAAGGATGTAGGCTGCAGTACGTATTGGGAGATGAAGAAGCTTGCACAGGATAGAGTAGCATGGAGAGCTGCATCAAACCAGTCTCAGGACTGAAGACCACAACAACAATACCAGTTTGGTGCTTCAGTGTAGCATACGCCCTGGCAGTGTAGGGACGTAATGGTAAGTTGCTAAGTTCACAAGTACTATTTTTTGTGCACTGAAATTTCACATTGCCAATTGGTGTAGTAATTTCTTCTGATATTTCGTAGAACGGTGATATTAGTCATTCCGTGTGTATTAGCAATCGCGTGCGATAAAAAGGGCAGAGCTAAGCAGTGAAGGGCCAATACCGATACAGGGAAAATCTGTACTCTATATTATTTCTGAGAATATTAGTATTGGGTTAGATAGAGTAGCAATCAGTCGTGGAATTAAGTTGTTTTAATATGACATTTGTAGTCACAACACAGATCAGATTTCGACCTGTGTCAGGTCATTATCAATGCTGAAACAAATACAAGAGTATATATTACAATGTGATTTACAAAAGTTATAAGTCCATCACATCGTTGTCTTTTTATGTTAACATTACATACCAGCGTGGAATTGTAGCAGTTGTTCGGGCTCAAGTGAATGCTTACACAGTTCAACCATTACTGTCGTAAAATTATGTTTTGCCAACAAAGAAATGCTAAGTGTAACCTGATCAATGATCAGGTCATAACGAAAACTGCCTACTTGAAAGCAGTGAAAAATTCGATCCAGGGGGTCTCAAAGATCAGTCTTTTTTTTTCCTTTATTAATTTTCAATTCCCCCCCCCCCCCCCCCGAAGGGGGCGGGCTGGCAGCAGCTTAGTACGCTACTCTACAGCCTACAGACTTTTATTTTAAAAAAGGAAGAAGAAAAGAAACAAGAAAAGCAGGCGATAAAACGGTGACGTCAAGTGTAAAATGGCGGAAAAATGCGGAAAGTTAAAACAGAAAGCAAAAGGGGTTGGCAACGTTAATAAAAGACACAGGAATCAGACAAGTAACATAGTACACACAATTAAAAAACGGGGCGACAGTCTGGTTTCTGTTTGCAAGAGATAAAAGGCACATCCAGCGACAGTATGATGGCCGTTCGCAACACTTCCCAAAATTAACACAACACGGAACACTCACTGTAAAACACTCACTGTAGAACACTCAATGTAGAACACTGCACGAAAGTGGTGGCACAAAGATGACACTCCCGAGCCAAAGGCAGGTGGGGGGGGGGGACTTGGAGGTGGGGGAAGAACAAGGAGGGAGGAAGGAAAAAAAAAACGAAAAAGGGGGGGGACCAAGGAGGGAGAGGACTAATAAAGGGGGAGAAGGGCAGATGCGAGGGAGAATGAGAGGAGGCAGAGGAGGGAAATGTAAAAGGACTCGGGGGAGAGAAGGGGGCAAAGAGAGGGGAGGTGGGGAAGAAAGAGGATGGAAGGTGGGGAGAGGGAGCCCGGGAAAAGGACAGAGGAAAGGAGGGGGAGTGAGGATCAGAGTTGATAGGAGGGATAAATGGAGGGAGAGAGGGCATCATCTGGGAGGGGGAGTTGATGGAAGCCACCTTGGGAAAGGAGATGTAGGGTGTAGAGATGGAGGGTAGGGGGGACACAACAGTGAAGATGTGGCAGGGGGCGGGGATGGGAGAGGAGAGAAGCAACCAGGGGGTGAGGGGGTTCAAGGCGGCAGGAGGTGTAGAGGATGCGGATATGTTCGAGGAATAGGAGCAGATGGGGGAAAGGAATGAGATCATAGAGGATCCGCGTGGGGGACGGGAGGCGTATACAGAAGGCAAGGCGGAGTGCATGACGCTCAAGGATCTGGAGGGACTTACAGAATTTGGGGAGGGGGGGGCAGATATCCAGGCAGGACTGGCATAACGGAGGATGGGACAGATTAAGGATTTGTAGGTGTTGAGGATGGTAGAGGGGTGCAGCCCCCATGTGCGGCCAGAGAGGAGTTTGAGGAGTTGGAGGCAGTTGTGGGCTTTGGATTGGATGGAGCGGAGATGAGGGATCCAGGTGAGGTGACGGTCAATGGTGAGGCCAAGGTAGGTGAAGGTGGAGGTGGAGGTGAGGCGGACAGGACGGGCGCAGACAGTAAGGGAGAAATCCAGGAGCCGGAAGGAGCGAGTGGTATGACCTACGATGATTGCCTGGGTCTTGGAAGGATTGAGTTTCAGGAGCCACTGGTTACACCATGCAGCAGAAAGCTCAAGGTGATTCTGGAGAAGGCGTTGGGACCATTGGAGGGTAGGAGCGAGGGCGAGGAATGCGGTGTCATCAGCATATTGGGAATTGGCATTATAGATGGTAACATAGGAGGGGCGGTGGGAAAGGAAGGAGGCCATCAGACGGATGTAGTTGATAGGAAGGGCGTAGGTTTGGAGTTTAAACAGGAGACCGGGATGCCAGACACGGTCCTAGGCCTTTTCGAGGTCAAGGCAAACAAAAATGGCAAGATCAGTCATTTTTTTTTTTACTTTATTGTTATTTTAAAGCCTGTACAACAGGCAGGCTGTCAGCAGCACACTACGCTGCTCTTCAGCCATAGAATAAACAAGCAGAGAAAACAGGAGAAGACACATAAGTTACAGAATGTGGGCAATAAAACAGGAGACACATAGAGACAAACACGGAGCCGTTCACACTCGTCGATAATCCACACTGCTAACTGATGAGACGACGCACAAACTCTGAAGATGACGATGGCACTGGTGAACGAGGGAGTGTGACGGGGAACACTGAACACTAAACACGACGGCACACACTAGACACTGATGGGGATGATCTCCGGTGCGCGAATGTTCACCATGCGTGTGCGAGTCCGGGGACCTGCCAAGAGAGGAGGAGGAGGAAGGGGAGTGGGAGAGGGAGAGGGGAGAGCAGAGATGCCACGGGCAGGGGAGAAAGGGGGGGAGGGAGGAAGGGGGAGGGGAAGCCTGGGGGGAAGAGTGGTGGAGGGAGGGGATGGGGGAAAAGGAAAGAGAAGGGGAGGGAAGGGAAGAGAAGGGAGGGAGGGAGGGTGCCTAAAGGAAAGGACACCGGAAGTGGGTGGTGGGGCAGGGTCAAAGTTGATAGGAGGGGTAGATGGAGGGGAGGAGGACATCATCAGGGAGGGGGAGCTGGCGGAAGCCACCTTGGGAGAGAGTAAGGAGGGTGGAGAGATGGAGACCGGGAGGGGCGTGGGAATACAGGCGCGGCAGCGGGCGGGGATGGGAGAGGATTGGGGAGACGAGCGGGTGAGGAGGATCGAGTTTACGGGAGGTGTACAGGATCCGTATCCTTTCAAGGAAAAGGAGGAGGTGGGGGAAGGGGATGAGATCATACAGGATCCGCGTGGGGGAGGGGAGACGGATGCGATAGGCGAGGCGGAGAGCATGGCGTTCAAGGATTTGGAGGGATTTATAAAAGGTAGGGGGGGCGGAGATCCAGGCTGGATGGGCATAACAAAGGATAGGGCGGATGAGGGATTTATAGGTGTGGAGGATTGTGTAAGGGTCCAGACCCCACGTACGGCCGGAAAGGAGCTTGAGGAGACGGAGTCGGGAACGCGCCTTGCCTTGGATTGTATGGAGATGGGGAGTCCAGGAGAGGCGACGGTCGAGGGTGACGCCAAGGTACGTAAGGGTGGGAGTGAGGGCGATGGGACGGCCATAGACGGTGAGATAGAAATCAAGGAAGCGGAAGGAAGGGGTGGTTTCGCCTACAATGATCGCCTGGGTTTTCGAAGGATTGACCTTGAGCAACCACTGGTTACACCAAGCGGTGAATCGGTCAAGATGGGATTTGAGAAGGCGTTGGGAGCGTTGCAGGGTGGGGGCAAGGGCGAGGAAGGCGGTGTCATCGGCAAACTGGAGGAGGTGGACGGGGGGTGACGGCGGCGGCATGTCCGCCGTGTACAAAAGGTACAGAAGGGGGGAGAGGACGGAGCCTTGGGGCACACCGGCGGAGGGGAAAAAGGTGTAGGAATCTGTGTTATGGATGGTGACATAGGAAGGACGGCGGGAGAGAAAGGAACCGATCAGACGGACGTAGTTAATGGGAAGGGCAAAGGTTTGGAGCTTGAAGAGGAGACCGGAATGCCAGACGCGGTCATAAGCGCGTTCGAGGTCAAGGGAGAGGAAGATTGCAGAGCGACGGGAATTAAGCTGTTCGGAAAGGAGATGAGTGAGGTGAAGGAGAAGATCGTCGGAAGAGAAGGATGGCCGAATGCCACACTGGGTGACGGGAAGGAGGCGGTGCTGGCGGAGATGCTGGTGGATGCGGCGGGTGAGGATAGATTCCAGGACCTTGCTGAAGACCGAGGTAAGGCTGATGGGACGGTAGGAGGAGACGGCGGACGGCGGTTTGCCAGGTTTAAGGAACATGAGGATATGGGAGGTTTTCCACAGGTCGAGGTAGTAACCGGTGGACAGGACTACATTGTAGAGCCTGGCCAGGGTGGAGAGGAAAGAGACAGGAGCTTCACGAAGGTGACGGTAGGTGGCACGATCGTGACCAGGAGCGGTGTTGCGTTTTGTGCGGAGTGTATGAATGAGATCCTGTGTAGTGATAGGGGCATTGAGTTCCGTGTGTGTAATGTTGTCCAAGTACTGGAAACCAGGAGCGAGGGGAGGGACAGAGGTGTCAGTGCGATCGCGGATATTCGGGAAGAGGGAGTAATCGAACTGGGGATCGTCGGGGATGGAGAAGACATCGGAGAGGTAGGAGGCAAAGTGATTGGCCTTACTAAGGGTGTCAGGGAAGGGGTGATCATCGTGGAGAAGAGGATAGTAGGGGGAGGGTTTAGTTCCGGTAAGGCGACGGAAGGCCGACCAGAACTTGGACGAGTTGATTGGTAGGGTTGCATTTAAACGGGTGCATGTCTGTCGCCAGTCCCGGCGTTTCTTAGCCGCGAGCAAATTACGAATGTGTCGCTGGAGTTGCCGGTGGCGGCGTAGTGTGTCCGGGTCACGCGTGCGGAGGAAGGCACGGTAGAGACGACGGGATTCACGGAGGAGGAGAACGGCCTGTGGGGGTAAGGTAGGACGGTGGGGGTGGATGGCGACAGTAGGTACGTGGGCCTCCACGGCCTCAGACAAGGTCCGCTGGAGAAAGGAGGCGGCATGGGTGACATCGTCAGGGTGGTGGTAGGTGAGAGGGTGGCTATCGACCTGGGTGGAAAGGGTATCCCGGTAGGCATTCCAGTCGGCTCGGGAATAGTCGTGGACATACTTAGGGGGAGGGTCAGTACGAGGGTCGGGGCGAGGGCGACGACCGTCTGAAACGGTGAGGAGGACAGGGAGATGGTCGCTACCAATAGGCTCCAGGACATCCACCGTTATGCGGCCAAGGAGGTTGGGGGAGGAGAGGATAACATCAGGAGTGGAGTTGGATTCAGGACGGGTATGCCGGGGGATGGGGACGAGGTCACCTTGAAGGGTGGAGAGGAACCGATGCCATCACCGTAACTGGGCAGCGGAACGACTATGGATGTTGAGGTCGGCGGCGATCACGTAGGAGGAAAAGGTACGATCGACGTGGGAGAGGAAGTCGAAGGGAATAGGAGCATTGGGGCAGACATAGATGGTGGCGCAGGTAACGGTAAGGCCGGGGAAGAAGAGACTAAGGATCAGGTGTTCGGTGGGGTCGGGAAGGAGAGGTTGGAGCCGAACGGGGATCTGGCGGTGGTGACCAATGGCAACTCCGCCACGCGCAATCGGGAGGGGATTATCGGAGCGGTGGAGGAGGTAGGGCGAAGTGTGAATGGTGTGGTGGGGTTGGAGGAAGGTTTCATTAACGAGGAAGGCATCCACGCGGTGGGTGGCAAGGGTGTGCAGGAAGAGGTTCCTGTTGGTGGGTAGGGAGCGGATGTTGTTGAAAAGGATACGTTGCTGTCGCGCCATGATAGGGATTTAGACGAGGGTGTCGAGGCGGGAGAAGGTGAAATGGGCCTGGTTGTTGGAGTAGGTGGCGTACATCTTGAGTTGGAATATGGAACGGGCGGCGAGGGAGATCTGTTGGAGGGTGTGTGGGCGCTGAAAGGGATGAACATTCTGGAGGACGATGGTAAGGAACCTGATGATGTCCTCAGCGGTGGGGGGGGGGGACGAAGGGAATTGCCAGGAGGGGTGGGGGTGTCCAGGGCACGGACAGGGACGGTGAGTTCAGGAGTGGTTGGAGGGGGTCAGGCTTTACACTTTTGGGAGTAGGTGGGATGGGGGAGATTGCAGGTATTGCAGGAAGGAGGGGATTGGAGGTTGGGGCACTGCCTGAGGAAGTGCGCTTGCCGACAATGCGGGCAGGTGGGGGCCTCGCGGCACTCAGCTGTGGGGTGCGCATTATAGCGTAGACACCTCTGGCAGCGCAGGGATTGAGGAGGGGAGCGGGAGGGGTCGACCTTGTACCGCTGGTTAAAAAGGAGGGCACCCTCTTTCAGGAGACGGTCAATGGAGGGGGCGTGCTCAGAAAAAACCCGCATAAGGCGGGTGGGGCCGGCAGCGTTATGTATGCGGCGAACCGCACGCACCTCCAAATGGGGATGCGCCTGGAGCTCCCCCAACACCTCCTCCTCCGTGATCACTGGACTAAGCCGAGTGATAACGGCGGTGAGAGTTGGCGGGCGACGCGGAGGTTGGGGTTGGCGGGAGGGAGGTGGTGAAGGAGCAGGGGTGAGAGAGGCATGAGGGCCAAAGCGGGTGACAGGGATGCGGGAAAGGAGGTAGGTGTGGAGGGTTGGGCTGGGGGAGGAGATGAGGACCGAATCTCGGCGAGGAGTGAGGAGGGAGATGGGGGCACCAGGACAATGCTGGCGAAGGAAGAGGGTGAGGTTCCGGGCTTCAAGGAGAGAGGGATCAGGACGGGAGAGGAGGTAGCGGTAGGAGGAAGGGGGAGAGGAGGAGGAGGATGGGGCAGGGACAGGCGGGGAGACTTCCATGGCATCATGGGTGGGGGAAGGAGGACGAGGCGCAGCCTTTTTGGAAGCAGAGGAAGCAGGAGTGCCACCGGGGCGCTTGACGGCGGTGGAGGAGGTGTGGGGGATGGGAACAACGGGAATGTGGCGGGGAGGGGCAGGTCCCGGGGCCGGAGTCGGCGCCGGAGATGGTGACGGTGACGGTGAAGGCGAAGGCGACGGCGACGATGACGATGACGGTGGCAGGGGCGGCGGTGATGGCGAAGGTGACGGGGAGAGCTGGGCGTGGGCAGTGGCCCGACGGGCCACCACCCGAGCCGGAGCTGCAGTGACAGGCTGGGGGAGTGGGGGGAAGGGATCAGAACGAGAGGAGCGGGAGGAAGAAGCGGGAGAGGGGGCGACAAAGATAGAGGGTGAAGGGAGAGTGAGGAGAGGTGGAATGGAAGGAGGGGGGTGGGACTGGGCACACCAAGTTATAGTGGTGGAGGCGGCGGAAGGGGAGGTATAGACAATGGCGGTGGTGGTAGTAGTGACAGTGGTGGTGGGGGCGGACATGACGGGAGAGAGAAACAAGAACGAACAGAACGAAGAGGAGAGGACAGAAACTGGGGACAGACAAAGACGAAGACGGATGAAGACGAAGACGGCCGTAGACCAGGGTCAGGACGGCGGCGATGGCGGCGACCAGGCGGCACCGGATGGCGGCGGCGGCGGGCACCGGATGGCGGCGGCGGTGGCGGCGGCGGCGGCGGCGGCGGCGGCGAGCCCCGGCAGGCGGCGACGGCGGCGGCGGCGTCGGCGGCGGCGATCAGCAGGCGGCGGCGGCGGTGGCGGCGAGCCCCGGCAGGCGGCGACGGCGGCGGCGGCGGCGGCGAGGTCCGGAAGGCGGCGACCAAGCGGCGGCGGCGGCAAGCAGACGACACGGCAGGAATCTTCCACGTCGAAGGCGCACCCTGAGAGTAGCCCAGGCAGTGAAACTCTTCGATGAAGAAGAGAGGGAATCCAACCCTCGAATGATGTCGAAGATCAGTGTTTTTTTTTTTTTTTTTTTTTTTTTAGTGTGGTGGTGCTGAAGTCTGATCAACTTCGTTGATTTTTACTTCTGTAGGGAATGGAAGGGGTAAAAAATGTTCTCTTTATTTATTTATTCTTCTTTCAGCTTTAGTTTGGGCACACAGAAGGGTCCTTTAACTCGCTGCTTTTGGTGTGTGTTTGAAAACATGTGTGGAGAAGTGCTAAAGGACGATATGTCCTTAAATTATGGAGAATTACGTGGGGATATCATTTACGGAGGCTCAAATACTATCGCCTTCGGTACTTTATATTTGTGGTTGCGTAAGGGTTCTACCGCTCCTACTGTGGTGAGTTGTGGTGTACTGTCACGTATCATGTCCAACTTTCGAAATAAGGTTCGTGCCTTCTCCTTGACCTTGTCTGAGAGGTAAGATTCGCTTAAGGCTCGATGAATGTCTTGATTTCGGATCCACCATTGGGCTCCTGTGATCCA
The DNA here is from genome assembly GCF_023864345.2 of Schistocerca serialis cubense. Lineage (NCBI taxonomy): Eukaryota > Metazoa > Arthropoda > Insecta > Orthoptera > Acrididae > Schistocerca > Schistocerca serialis. The sequence goes on from NC_064640.1 coordinate 218,065,569, forward strand.
TCGTAGGCATCTGCTTTGTACAACCTGTAACTGCTTGTAGTTCGTGGCACACGTAGTACCCCAAGAGGTCGATCCATACAAAATGGATGGTTCGACTGTGGCATGGTACAACTGGAGTTTCGTGCGTTGGCTGAGGTATGAGCTCTTCAGAAAGGGGAGGAGAGCTCCCAGCATTTTGAGGCCAGACGTCTTCTTCTCCATAATGTGATGACTATACAACAGTTTGGCGTCTAGATGCACTCCCAGGTATTTTACAGTTGTTGCCCAGGGGAGTGGCTGGTCTGATATCCGCAGGCGGTCATTGACGATGGGTCTCCGACGTGTGAAGACAATAACTTTGGTTTTTTCCGCATTGACCGTTATTTTGTTCATGTGGGTCCAGTGGTCCACTAAATCTAGTTGGCGCTGCATCCGTGTGACGAGGTGATCCATTCTGGTGCCTGCAGTCAGGAGCGCTGTGTCGTCGGCATAGAAACTGGCAGTAACATGTGGCACCGTCGGGAGGTCGTTAATATATAAATTAAACAGCAGTGGAGAGATGACCGATCCTTGTGGAAGTCCTTCAAGGACAGGCCGTGTTGTTGAATTCTTGTCATCAATGCGAACATATAATCTGCGATCCTGAAGAAAATTGTTGAGAAGTTTTAAATAGCAGTCTGGTAGGGGAGTGGTACGTCGGAGCTTGACGATCAAGTTGCGTCGCCATACTTTATCGTAAGCCTTCTCTATATCGAGAAAGACGCCAATAGTATGTCGTTTCTTGTTGAAATTGTCCTGGATAGATTCCGTGATGCGCAGTAGTTGTAACTCAGCCGATAGCTTCGCCTGGAAGCCAAACTGCTCCGGTCGGATGATGTTGTGTGTCACAAGGACGTCCAGCAGGCGTTTCAGTAGGACACGTTCCAGTACCTTTCCCAGTGTCGGCAGTAAACTTATGGGTCTGTAGCTGCCAGGGTGTGAGAGATCCTTGCCCGGTTTTGGTATTGGCACTATTCTGGCAATCTTCCATGCCTCTGGGAAGTATCCAGTCCTGAGGCAGCTGTTCACTATCCGGGTGAGAAGCACAACAGGCTTTCTCGGGAGGTGTTTCAATTCCGTATTGCTGATTCTATCTGCTCCAGGTGAGGTGTGTTTGCTATACTTGATAATCCTCCGAATTTCCTCCGGCGTTGTCAGCTGGGGCATAGTGTTAGTCGGGGCGTCCCGAATAGCTTCCCATTCCGCCGCTGTGGCCTCCTCTGCACGGTGGAGTGCATCATCTCCATCCTCCGTGGGGGGCGTAGTCATCTGTTGTTGGTATGTATCCGCATACAGCTCCGCCTGCGCCAGTGAGTCGTACAAGAGGCCATGGGGTCCTCGAATTGCCCTTTTGGGGGGCTGTTGCTGTCTGAGACTTTTAACTAGTCGCCATTCATCTTTGGTGCGTAATAGAAAGTTGTCCATTTTGAGTTCCCATGTGTGTTGCTTCCAGTCCTGAACCTTCCGCCGGAGTTCTCGGGTTAGTCTGTGAGTTTCCCGTCTATCGTCCAGATGGCGGTAACGGACCCATCGTTTCCGATTTTTTTTTTTTTTTTTTTCCTTTATTGAATTTCAATTCCCCCCAAAGGGGGGCGGGCTGGCAGCAGCTTAGGACGCCGCTCTGCAGCCTACAGATTTTCTGACAAAGAGCAGGAGAATAAATAACAATAAAAAACAGGCGATAAAATCGGGGACTTAGTGAGTAACAAGGTGAAAAGAAAATGGGGAAATTAAAACAAGCAACAGAGGGATGATGAAGCGAATAAAAATACATACGGAGCAGACAGGGAAAACAATAGACAATTAAAAAAACACGGCGACAGTCTGGATTCTGTTCGCAAAGTATATAAAATTCACACCCAGCGACAGCATGGTTTCTGTTCGCAACACAACACTGAATAGGCACTAGAACACAGCACGAAAAAGTCGGCAAAGGTGACACCACAGTCGAGAGCAGGTGGGGGGAAACTGGACAGGAGATGGGAAAACAAAAGGGGGGAAAGGAGAGTAAACGCGAAGGGGGGGGGGGAACCGGGAAAGGAGCTGATGGAGGATGAGGACCCATAAGAGGGGTAGGGGGCAGACGCGACAGGGAGGGGGGTAGGTAGAGGAGGGGAATACAAAAGGACTGGGGGGGGGGAGAAGGGAGGTAGGGAGAGCCGTAGTGGGGAGGAAACAGGACGGAAGGGGGGGGGGGGGGAAGAGGGAGCCCAGGGAAAGGACAGAGGAAAGGAGGGGGAGGGAGGATCAGAGTTGATAGGAAGGATAAATGGAGGGAGAGAGGGCATCATCCGGGAGGGGGAGCTGATGGAAGCCACCTTGGGAAAGGAGATGGAGGGTGTAGAGATGGAGGGTAGGGGGGACACAACAGTGAAGACGTGGCAGGGGGCAAGGATGGGAGAGGAGAGGAGCAACCAGGGGGTGAGGGGGTTCAAGACGGCGGGAGGTGTAGAGGATGCGGATATGTTCGAGGAAGAGGAGCAGATGGGGGAAAGGAATGAGATCATAGAGGATCCGCGTGGGGGACGGGAGGCGGATACGGAAGGCGAGGCGGAGTGCATGACGCTCAAGGATCTGGAGGGACTGATAGAATTTGGGGGGGGCAGATATCCAGGCAGGACTGGCATAACAGAGGATGGGACGGATTAAGGATTTGTAGGTGTGGAGGATGGTGGAGGGGTGCAACCCCCATGTCCGGCCAGAGAGGAGTTTGAGGAGGCGGAGGCGGTTGTGGGCTTTGGATTGGATGGATCGGAGATGAGGGATCCAGGTGAGGTGACGGTCAATGGTGAGGCCAAGGTAGGTGAGGGTGGGGGTGAGACGGACAGGACGTGCGCAGACAGTAAGGGAGAAATCCAGGAGCCGGAAGGAGCGAGTGGTACGACCTACGATGATTGCCTGGGTCTTGGAAGGGTTGAGTTTCAGGAGCCATTGGTTACACCATGCAGAAAAAAGGTCAAGGTGATTCTGGAGAAGGCGTTGGGACCGTTGGAGGGTAGGAGCGAGGGCGAGGAATGTGGTGTCATCAGCATATTGCAAGAGGTGCACTGGAGGGGGGGGGTTGGGGCATATCGGCCGTGTACAGTAGGTAGAGGAGAGGGGAGAGGACAGAGCCCTGGGGCACACCGGCAGAGGGGTAGAAGGTGCGGGAATTGGCATGATGGATGGTAACGTAGGAGGGGCGGCGGGAGAGGAAGGAAGCCACCAGACGGATGTAGTTGATAGGAAGGGCGTAGGTTTGGAGTTTAAACAGGAGACCGGGATGCCAGACACGGTCGTAGGCCTTTTCAAGGTCAAGTGAGACAAAAATGGCGGAGCGACGGGAGTTAAGCTGGAGGGAGAGGAGATGAGTGAGGCGGAGGAGTTGGTCATCAGCAGAGAAGGAAGGTCGAAAGCCACATTGGGTGTTTGGGAGGAGGTGGTTTTGGTGGAGGTGGAGATGGATGCGCCGGGAAAGGATGGATTCCAAGAGCTTGCTGAACACCGACGTGAGACAGATAGGACGATAGGAAGAGGCATCAGATGGAGGCTTATTGGGTTTGGAGAACATCAGGATACGGGAGGTTTTCCACAGGTCGGGATAGAAGCCAGTGGCAAGGATGACATTGTAGAGGGCGGCAAGGAGGGAAAGGAAGGAGGGAGGGCAGTGTTTGAGGTGGCGGTAGGTAACGCAGTCGTGGCCGGGAGCAGTGTTGCGTTTAGTGCGAAGTGTGAGGCTGATGTCCTGTGTAGTGATGGGAGTGTTAAGTGCAGATGGTGGGGTGTCGTTTCCGACAGCGATTGCGCCTTGTCTTAAGCTCCTGCAGTGGTGGTGGAAACTCGTCATAATTGACTTCCGGACGAAGATCAGTGACAACCTCACGCCATTATGTAACAGCCACTTGCATAAGACCTAAACGAGTACCACTTTCATAACACTATATTGTCATAACTTATTGCATTAGAATAACACACAAACTCATGAGGGTAACTATTAGCAACAATTAATACGTAAAACTGTCATTTTTCAGAATAAGTGTTCAAAAGATCACGCTTTATCATATTGTTCTTATTTCTCGGCCACTAAGTACGACATATTGAAATGATGCTTACAAGCGCTACTAGCGCCAACAAAAATGCATTTTTTAAATAAAGTACAGTTATATCTTTTGTCAAATAACAACTAATTAATTTAAGAAGGGTCCCAACACGACAAAATATGCAATACTTCTTGTAACGTACTTTACGTAGCCATATCAGTTTTATAATTAATTTTAGCCCATGAGTCATAACTGCCACTGTTACGTGCTATAGTAATTTTAAACATCCAGCACATTACAGACATGAGAAAAAGTATGAATTGTAATTTTTACATAGTTTTACTCATAATAATTTCATGTTATTATTTAATTACTGTACAACATAAATATTACAAAAATGTTGTCAAAACTGTAACTTCAGGCGCAGTTCATAGAGGGCGCCACACGCAAAACCGATGTGTACTGTGAAACGAACATATAATTTTACGACAGTAATGGTTGAACTGTGTAAGCATTCACTTGAGCACGAACAACTGCTACAATTCCGCACTGGTATGTAATGTTAACATAAAAAGACAACGACGTGATGGACTTATAACTTTTGTAAATCACATTGTAATATATACTCTTGTATTTGTTTTAGCATTGATAATGACCTGACACAGGTCGAAATCTGAAGAGCAGCGTAGTGTGCTGCTGACAGCCTGCCTGTTGTACAGGTTTTAAAATAACAATAAAGTAAAAAAAAAAAAGTCGAAATCTGGTCTGCGTTGTGACTATAAATGTCATATTAAAACAACTTAATTCCACGACTGATTGCTGCTCTATCCTAACCCAATATAACCACAGTCGTTGCGTGTACCCACCCCATGGAGGGCAACCTGATGAATATTAGTATTGTCAATGATTTCATTATCTATGGGTTCAATTTTAAATAAAAGCGATGAAGGTAACTAATTTTTTTCGTAGGTACTAGTTTAACCTAATCATAATTTACTTGTGTTTGATTTATTTGATATAGCATATCTTATGAGTCAGTTTGAAGGGGCAGGCAACTTGTCTGTGTATTCTGCATAACCAGTTAGCGGCAGGATAATTCTAGGAAACAGATAGGTAAACCATAGACAATTTACTACATTAATATGAATAAGATTAACGGTCTCTTACTGGGGGTACATATCAGTGTCAGGGCGCCCATCACATTGCATTGTAAAACCCATTGGGCTAAATAAATCACTTGTATGTACGTATGGCTACTCCTCGCCATCATTAGCCGGTGGGATGAAGGTTAGACCATGTCAACCCGTGAAGTTTCGTTTCCTCCTCTCCTTATGGGTGCTTCAATTTTTTGTTACGAAATGTACGCTGCGAGTGTCAGTGAATGTTTTATAAGATATTTCTAAGGACACTGTCTTTAAGACAGAGATCAGAGAACAGTTTACGGCTCTTACACAACATGAAAACATGATCTCAGAGTCTTTCGCAGCGGCATGCTTCAGTGAAATCTTCTCAGTGTACAAGCCTTGTCATTTAGAATAAAAATGGTTCAAATGGCTTTGAGCACTATGGGACTTAACATATGAGGTCAGTCCCCTAGAACTTAGAACTACGTAAACCTAACTAACCTAAGGACATCACACACATCCATGCCCGAGGCAGTATTCGAACCTGCGACCGCAGCGGTCGCGCGGTTCCAGACTGCAGCGCCAAGAACCGCTCGGCCACTTCGGAGGGCTTAGAATAAAACCAAGATAAAGAGACATACTACACCTCGTTAAAGGCAACATAGGGATTAGAGTTTCTAACGTGTGTGAATATGGAAGCTTTTACGTAAGTCAAACCATTCGCATTGTTGCCGATCGTTGCGCATTCACGACATATTGAAAGGGAACTTGGGAAGTCGGCCGTGGCTGAACATTGCCTAGAAAATAGGCATAAAATACAATATGAAAAAGCGAGAGTCTTGGCTCAGACACCATCATACTGGGATTCTGTTATCAAGAAGCGACAAATTAGAAAAAAAAACTCCAACAATTTTAAGGTCGGCTCTACTGCAGGAGCAACAGGTACGTGAGCAGACTGTGGCAAGTTTCGCAGACCCTAGAGAACAAACGTACTTCCGTATTAGTCTGTAGATTTTCCGCTGGCGTTCTCTAGTGCGTTGGAAACGTTACGAAATGAACTAATTATGATGACAGTATAAAAAATCGCAACTTTAACAAAAACCTCGAGATTGGTGACGCGAAGTCCTTCTGGGTTCAAGGACTGGTACACACGAGCAGTGTACCGATTGAAAGTAAGCTGCTTACACTATGTGACAAAAGTATCCGGACACCCCCCCCCCCCAAAAAAAAAAACATACGTTTCTCATATTAGGTGCATTGTGCTGCCACATACTGCTCGGTACTCCATGTCAGCGACCTCAGTAGTCATTAGACATCGTGGGAGAGTAGAATGGGGCGCTCTGCGAAACTCACGGACTTCGAACGTGGTCAGGTGATTGGGTGTCACTTGTGTCATACGTCTGTACGCGAGATTTCCACACTCCTAAACATCCCTAGATCCACTGTTTCCAATGTGATACTGAAGAGGAAATGTAAAGGGACACCTACAGCACAAAAGCGTAAGGTCCGCCGACAGTTGAAGAGGGTCGTAATGTGTAATAGACAGACATCTAACCAGACCATCACACAGTAATTCCAAACTGCATCAGGATCCACTGCAAGTACTACGACAGTTAGGCGGAAGGTGAGAAAATTTGGATTTCATGGTCGATCGGCTGCTCATAAACCACACGTCACGCCGGTAAATACCAAACGACGCCTCGCTTGGTGTAAGGAGCGTAAACATTGGACGATTGAACAGTGGAAAAATGTTGTGTGGAGTGACGAATCACAGTACACAATGTGGCTATCCGATGCCCGGTGAACGTCATCTGCCAGCGTGTGTAGTGCCAACAGTAAAATTCGGAGGCGGTGGTGTTATGGTATGGTTGTGTTTTCCATGGAGGGGGCTTGCACCCTTGTTGTTTTGCGTGGCGATATCACAGAACAGGCCTACATTAGCACCTTCTTGCTTCCCACTGTTGAAGAGCAGTTCGGGGATGGCGATTGCATCTTTAAATACGATTGGGCACTTGTTCATAACGCACGGCCTGTGGTCGAGTGGTTACACGACAAGAACATCCCTGTAATAGACTGGCCTGCACAGAGTCCTGACCAGAATCCTACAGAACACCTTTGTGATGTTTTGGAACGCTGACTTTGTGCCAGGCCTCAACCGACATCGATACTTTCCTCTGTGTAGCACTCCGTGAAGAATAGGCTGCCATTCCCCAAGAAACCTTCCACCACTTGAGTGAACGAATGCCTGCGAGAGTGGAAGCTGTCATCAAGGCTAAGGGAGGGTCAACACCATATTGAATTCCAGCATTGCCGATGGAGGGCACCACGAACTTGTAAGTCATTTTAGCCAGGTGTCCGGATTCTTTTGATCACATTGTGTATGTGCGCTCGCCAACTGCCGTGTTCTATGAAAGCCACTTACAATGGCATTCTAATTTCCTATTTCCCATTAAACCTTCCATGTCTGCTGTCCCTAATGGAGCTTAGTAGTGATGTGATCAGATTTCTATACATTGAGCACGCAACACGTGTTCGTGCTACAAGGCAGGCAACAGACAACACGGGGATGTAAACATGAATGGGAAATGTGGTGGTACAGAGAAAAGCACATAGCTGAAGCACGGGCCTTTCTTTCCACTGAAATCTTTAACTGACAACAAACACTCTCCCTGAATGGGTATTGTTAATAAGACGGCATAAATCCCCAACAGTAGGACTGGCTACTCTTCTTTAAACTCTGAACCGCAGTTTTATTATGTCGATTATCCACATGCTCATTGACTTAGAAAAAGTTTACCATACAAAGGAACACGCAGCTCCTGCAGATGTCAGTTGTGAGAAGCTCTCCTGCGAGAGGAGGGCTTCTGTGAAGTTTGGAGGGTAGGAGGCGAGGTACTGGCGGAATTAAAGCTGAGAAGATTCGCCGTGTGTCGTGCTTGGGGAGCTCAGTTGGTAGAGCACTTGTCCGCGAAAGGCGAAGTTCCCAAGTTCGAGTCTCGGTCCGGCACACAGTTTTAATCTGCCAGGAAGTTTTTAAAGCGTACATCATCCTACCCACAACAACAAATCCACCTCACAGAAACTGAAGCACACAGTGTTAAAAAGCTATTTCATGTTGATGTAATCCCATCTGAACTTCTTAGCTAACTAAAAGTATCTGTTCTGAGATAGATGTTATGCACACATCTTCAAGTCTGAGTGCAGCTGGAGGCTGGGTGAATGAGGGAAAGAGTCTGAAGGCCTTGCTACCTCAGTGTTAGACAGCATACATGTCTGTGAAGCCTTTGTTAATCCAGCAGCAGCAGCAGCTGGGATGTATGTCTCATGCCAGGTGCTGATGACGCACTGAAGAGGCATGATAAGAAAAGCAGCAACAGCAGCAGACTGCAGCCCACGGAAAATCTAGCAAAACGAGAATACTCCGAATACTGAAATACCTTTCTATGATGAGCTATCATTTCATTATGGATTTGCATTTAGGATGTATAAATAACTCCAGAGCTGAAGTTTTATAATCTTGCAAACAGTAGTTCAAGAGCTATTACCATTTTTATCAATATTTTATTGAAACTCAGATCCGATATGTGATTAAAGCTATGAACACCAAATTTAGTATTATGGTTTCATTATATATTACATTCTAGGGCTTAGTGTCATATTATGTAGCTCTAGATTTTCTGTGCTAATAAACTTTCACTTCTAGTTACATCTAGTAATTCTGATAGATGTGTTCAAGTGGAATATTTTTGTCTGACAATTATGATCATTGGTGTTAGATGTTTTCGTGAAGCCATCAGATTACGATTTCAGTCTTTCCTGTTCTATTCTATTCTCTCTCTCTCTCTTTCCATCTGAATATTCTTCGGAACGTCCGACGGATCCGACTGACTGCCTTACCGTCCTCAGCCAACAAGTGTCACTGGGTGCGGATATGGAGGAGCACTTGGTCAGCACACCACTCTCCTGGGCGTTATCAGTTTTTGCTCAAAATGGTTCAAATGGCTCTGAGCACTATGGGACTTAACATCTGAGGTCATCAGTCCCCTAGGACTTTTTTTTTTTAAAAAAAAATTTCTTTATTCAAATTATTTCATACATTGTAACCCACCACCTAATACATTAGTGGGTCTTAGATCTACATTACATTTTATTGATGTTAGCAGCATTGTTAACTTCTATTTCTAGTGTTAGTGAACTTACTTGCTACAGGAAATGAGGAGTTAGCTTCTTATTGGGTAAGATCTAGTTCTACTCTTAGCTAACTGATCTAAGGGCTACTTCCTGCAGCGTTACAGGCGTGCCAGTTGTTAAATATAAACCTACTGTGTGGCCGTGCCCACTGAGCTAACCCCAGTGAGCATGCCCCTGGCACTGGGCTGGCCTTAAAGAAAATCGCTGCAGGTTCTGTTAGGGGTCTTCTATCTCCTATCTACTAAGTGGTTAAATTAATACTAAGTCATAATCGGTGCGCAGTTGTCAAATTCGGGTGTTGGCGCTCCCTCCCCCTTGTTCCAGGGCGTGGGGGATTCCTACCGTCACGGCGATTGGCCAGTCCACGCCCCGGCGGAATGGGATGGGTCGCCTTCAGTTATGTCATGTCTAGTGGTTCATATATTTTCCCTGAGGTATTCTTGCAGGACTTTTGCTGACACCTCGCTGGCTAGGCGGTTTAATATGGTGAATGTGGTAGGGTCCCTGATTAACTGGTACGTGTTGTTGTGAGGCAGCTGGTTTTTTAAGTCACCGGCTACGTCATCAAAGACAGGGCACTCATAGATCATGTGATCCGGAGTGCCCCGTTCTGCTCCGCAGTCACACGAGGGGGTAGCCCTTTTCCCGAATTGGCATAGATATGCTGGATACGGTCCATGCCCCGTGAGGAAGTGCACCAGTCCCTTGCTTGGTTGAAAATGCGAGAGTTGGAGGCGTTCTTTGATGTTTGGGAGCAGCTGGTAAGTCCTTCGGCCTGTTGTCTCTGCGTCCCAGAGTTCTTGCCATAGCTCTTCTCCTCTCCTCTTAATTGCAAACTTGTCCCCCACCCGCACTCCCAAGATGCTCTCGGTCTTTTCTACCTCTCCCCTTTTCAGCCAGTACCAGGCTGCCTGTTCCCGGATTTTGATGTCCAGGGGACACACCCCAATGAGTGTTAGTAGTGCCCCTCCTGGAGATGTTCTGTACGCTCCGATGGAGCGCAGAAGCATGTTACGTTGCACCCTCCTCACAGACATAGCGGGCACGACCCTCATGAGCCTGTGTGCCCATACTCTGGATCCGTAACCTACGATGGAAACGAGAATGGTGTTGTGGTACAATTTTATGAGTTCTGGTGGAAGATGAAATCTGCTGTGTCCTATCATGATCAAATTGTTTAGAGCTTCTAGTGATCTTTGTGTAACTGTTTCGATGTGTTTGGCAAAGTTCCACCTTTCATCAATTGTTACTCCTAGGTACCGGGCCTTGCGACGCCGAATCACCAGTGAGCCCTCGATTCTTACCGTTGGATTCATGGCCAATTGGCCTTTCATCAACAGGTATGTTGACTTGCTAGGCGCAATAGTCATTCTCGTGTTTCGGCACCACTGTGTAAGAATTGCTAGTGTCCTATTGATTTTAGGTTCGAGGTCTTCGCGACTTCGGCCGCCAACCAGCAGAAGGAGGTCGTCAGCGTAAGCTATCGCCTCTAGCACATCCACACTATTTTCCAAGCTCTTCAGATGAGGCTCCATATTTATATCCCAAAAGAGTGGCCCCAGGACAGAGCCCTGTGGACACCCCTTCGTGATTTTCTTGCCAATTCGCTCGCTAGGGGACGATAGCCAGACCACTCTTTCCATACAATAGCTCCTAAGACAGCCGTATAGCAGCCCTGGACACTCCTTCTCCCGCAAGCAGGAGAAGAGCGAAGGCCACCACAGGTTATCAAAGGCGCCACTGATGTCCACCATGATGCCAACTATGTACTTGTGCGGAGACGACCCACAGACCTCGGATGCGAGGGCAATTGCGTCACACGCAGATCGCCCCTGCCGAAAACCGAATTGTCTGTTGCTCATCCCGCACAACATCCGGTGTGCTGTCAGTCTATCAGCTAGTAACCTCTCCAGCAATTTGCCTAACAGGTCCAACAGACAGATAGGTCTATAAGATTTTGCTTCTTTAGGGTCTTTGTCCCGCCCTTTTTTGATAATTACAACATTGGCCTGTTTCCAGATTTTGGGGAATGTTCTGAGGCGCAGGGCCTCGTTGTAAATTCTTGCTAAAGGTGTCACCAGTTGAGGAGCAAGGTATTGCACCACCTCCGCGATGATGCTGTCTGGTCCTGGGGCCTTTCCTTTCTTTAGTTATTTTATGTGGGCTGCCACTTCCTCTTCTGAGAAAGGGTACACCATGGTGTTATTCTCGTAGTCTGCCTGCATAGCCTGCCTAATTAGGCATTGTTCTTCTGTGTCCTCTTTATCATCAGGGAGGAGGGAGTGGAGGAGGACCTCAGCAGTTTCCTGCCAAGATCCAGTCATCCGGTTCCCGTCCCTGATAGTGGAGAGCACCATTGGCGACCTGATTTTCTCTCTTACTATTTTGTAAGGAGTGCCCCAGGGATCCATAGCCAATTGGCTGTGCACATATTTCTTCCAGCTTTCCAACCTGACTGTTCGCAGTTCCTTCTGGAACTGCTCTTTAGCTTCCCTGTATGTTCGTAGCCATCTTTGTTTTTCTTCCCAGACGACACTCCGCTGGTAATACCTCCTCGCCCTCCTGGCAGACTGACGCATCTGCCCCAGTTCCGCAGACCATGGTGATGGAGAAGCCGCAACGGCTCTCCTCCTGGTTGGTACAGCAGCCTTGACTGCCCTGGTAAGAGCGCCCACCAGATCTTCGGAGTGTTTGTCGATATCTTCGTCATCATCTGGCCATGTCGGAAGGTCAAACTCTCTTGCAAGGCGCTCCCAATTGGTCTTGTTATAGTTTAGTTGTACTTCCCACCCTACGTCCCAGTGGCACTCCCGATCTGAAATTGTAAATGTGATCAAGTTGTGATCCCTGGTTGTTTCTCCATCAGTAACAATCCAGTTTTGTATATTGGCAGCGATGTTGGTGGTCATCATCGTGATGTCGATATTAGTTCCATCTCCTCCCCCTCCTGTGTAGGTGGGGGGGGTTTCCTGGTCTATTGGCAATGAGGAGTTGTAGAGACATGATAGTCTCTTCCAGCTTGCCTCCTCTTTCATCTCGAGTGCCACTGTGCCACAGGGGGGATTTGGCGTTCACGTCCGCCACCACAACTGCCTTTCTACCCCTCAGCACCGTTGCCACCTGCGTGAGTTGGTCAAGGTAAACGTCAATGTCTGTACCGTATTGAAAGTACATGTTTATTAAGTATATTACGCCAATTGGTGACTGAAGTTCGATGACATTGCAGTGATCGTCCGAGAGATGTGAGAGCACCGTTACCCGCAGTGCCTTGTTGGTTATTATGATGGTGGCTTTCGGGTCGTCTCCGAAGCTTACCACTTGCCAGCTCATGGCAGCAAAGGCTACATTCCCCGCAAGAGAGTATGGCTCCTGCAAACAGAGCACATCAAGGCTCCTCTCCTCCACCACTCTTCGAAGCTCCTGCATGACCAGCCTACTATTATGTGCGTTTAGCTGCCCTATCTGTATTTCTGTAATTATGGGAAATATGTGTGTACATATGATGCTGGGAAGGTTTTCGTCCAGTCGTAGGCTATTCTCCCATTGGATAGAACAGACTGATTATATATTTCATCTAAGTTGAAGGTTTCATTTCTTCTCTCAAACACCTTCTTTACTAGGTCACGCAGGGCGCCAAAGTCGGTGGGGAGATTCATAGTCTTTAGTTGTACCCTGTCAACAGCCTCCATGACCGAGAAGGTGACCTTACGCCCGTACCTATGTCCTACTCGCACTAGATGTCGCAGTGCAGTGGTCAGGACAGCCGGCTCCTCCAGGCGGGATAATTGTAAAGAATGTTCGAGATTAGGGTATATTCTGATCGGATCAACCGCTGTTCTCACAGCTGTTGGTTGTCTCGAGTCAGTACTAGTGCTATTTGTTGTATGTGTATTTGAACTTGTAATTGAGTTGACCTGCACCGGCAATTCCAGTACAGGACTCCCTTGAACGAATGCTGGTCGGCCCACCGCTACAGGACGCCTGTCTCGAGTAGCCTAATTTCCTGGCGTTCGTGATCCCCAGCAGTAGGGAGAGGGAGCTGCCGCTTGTTCTTGTGGGTCCGTTTGGACACACGCATCCTTCATTCTCTTCCTGCCATCACTTCCTTCTGCGAGTGTTGCAAGGAACTGTTTGAACTGGGCTGCTCTTGCCGCGTCCCTTCTCCTCTTGCATGGGGATTTTCTTTTAGGCATCCTGGGTGCCGTAGTTAACTCAGCCATAGTCGTTTCTTGATATTAGCCTCTGCTCCAGCATCCTGTACGTTGGGCAGTTGCGACCAGAGGCATTACAAGTCTTTTTGCCTCTTCTCATGCAGGGGATGCATATTGCAGATTTTGTGCAGTTTTTTCTAATGTGATTTTCTTCTCCACACCTGGAGCAAGCCGACTTCCTTTCACAATATTTATGCACATGGTCAAGATCGCCGCAATTATGGCAGCGAGGTACCACCAAAAAGTCCCGCACGTTGATGGCGTGAAAGCCAATGTAGATCCTACCCATTGAGGTTAGTCTCTTCCACATCTGGCCAGAGACTTCCGCTACATGATGTACAACGTCTTTGTCTCTTGGCCCCGTTTTAAATTTAAGTTTGAATTCATTTTTAAAGTCATCAGTACTTATATCATCAAAATTCTGATTTCGGATTGTTTCCTGGAGTTCATTATTGTCAAATGTGACTGGTATGTCATACATAATAACAAGAGGATTTCTCTTTCTTGGGGGTTCACATTTTACTGCTTTACACAGTTTCTGATTGTTAAGTATTTTGTTCCGGTCATCTTCCGTTGCCACATCGACTATTACTACATTCTTTGTAGCTTTCACTTTATTTATTTTGATTTTGTCTTTTGCAGGATTAATAGTTGTTGTAAAAATTTCCTGTACTTTCGTAGTGTCTTGACCGGGCAGTGGCCTCAAAAAGACAGCAGTGTCCGGTCTTTGTGACACTTTTACAATGGTACCTCTTGTAGTCTGGCTCTTAGGTGCCGTTTGAGCGACTACATTAGCCCATGATTTTGTTGGCTGCTTGCGCAGCCTTTCATTTTCCTTCTGCAGTTCTTCAACTCGCCCCTCGAGCTTCGCATGGGCGATAGCCCAGGAGGCGAGTTCATTTTTTAAGGTCAAGATCGCAGCCTGGCTTATCTTTCCATTTTTTACATTGGCTTCCAGGTATTGTGTAATCCTGGCATGCCTCTCACTAATGCTTTCCTCGATCTGCCCCGTGCCCCCTGATGGGGAGGGAACAGTAAGCAAAGAAGCCCTCGAAGGCGCGCATGAGTCGCTTGTCTCTGTCTCAGCCATATTGTTGACAAGCGAAAAAAGGATTGGGAGCCCGGCTCCTCTGGCATGGGGGGGGGGGGGGGGGGGGACTGTTGCAGCTCGCCCACCAGCCTCGCCCCAAGGCCAAGGGCACTCTTCGAACTGCGGGGTTCAGCGCGCCGTTGCCAGCGCACCGGTCCCCTTCGGTGGCTCCGTCATCGTCGATTTCACCTGCCACTTCTCGGCAAGTGCACCCCGCACTCCGGAGAGGCGGATGCACCTCTCGCCCTTCGCCGCTTACTAGCCTGAGCTTCCACCTGTCGGCCAAGGACCCACTCCTACTCAGGTGGTGGGTCGGTCACCCAGTCGTTCAGCGGTCTGGACCCATCTAACCTAGCCCAGGCGATGTCACCACCTCCTGGGTTTGGCAGAACACGCCCCGGTTACCCAGGGGCGCGGCGAAGCACCCTTGCCGAGTCGCGCCGCGATCCCACGCCGAGAAACGAGGTCTCCGGCATGCAGAGCACCTGATGGTCTGTACCCTGCGAACAGAAAGGGACTGATGTTTGGTCCCTCGACACAGCTCCCCCTGTGCCACGCACCCTTCGCTTTCGCATCGGGTTGGGTCGCAGCTCTCCCTTTTGTCGCAAGGCAGAATGCTGAGCTTAACGTCTGGCACCACGGGAAGGCGGAAAGAGCCACTTGGGAAGGAGAGGCTATAAGAAACGCTTCACTTCCCCTGTGAGCACTGCCGCGGCACACCCGACTGGAAAGCGATACGCCCCAGTGCGAGCCTCCGTGCCTTACGGCGCGCCGGCAACGGGCGGGCCCGCGCCGAAACGCGCCGTCAAGCGACTGACCTCACGCTAGAACTTAAAACTACTTGAACCTAACTAACCTAAGGACATCACACACATCCATGCCGGAGGCAGGATTCGAACCTGCGACCGTAGCAGTCGCGCGGTTCTGGACTGAAGCGCCTAGAACCGCTCGGCCACCGCGGCCTTCAAGTTTTTGTGATGGGCTCTGTTTCATTAATATACTAAATTCAAATATAGTTATCAAAATTAATATGTTATTGCCCATTATTTAAACTATCTTGTTTGTTTATAACAGATATTAAGCTGCTAAACTGTGAAACAGTGACAGTGACAGCTCAATAAACAGAAATTCACAGTGAATAAGATGAGAACAAAAAGACGTGACAAACTGTGAAAGAAAACAGATACTATAAAAACATAATACCTCAGTAAAACCACACCATGAGGTAAAAAGCAATAAAATAAAAGCCCACGTATGATGCTACAATTGCAGTAAAACATGTTAAGGATATAAAACAAAATTTTGTTTTGCTAAAGGCGCACCCCATCCAAATACAAATGTATTGTTAAAGCGAACGTGGACAAAAGAGCTTCAACTTCTTGGTGATTACTACAGCTTCAATTGTTTTAACGTGGTCACCTAGAGCTTCTTCTTGTACTGCAGGAAAGTCACCTTCCTAAGCTCAGATTTAATTCAGTTACACTCATTTTTTCTGATTTACAGTATGCTAAAGGCTGTCAAACAATTTTAAGCAGCCTTTCTAATCGAAAAACCTTCAGTAATAGCTTCTTTTGCTTTTGTTCAGCACTTTTGCAGTCCATATAGTTTTGTCTACCATTCTGTTAATTTTTAAGCATCTGAAAAAATATATAAAAAGATATTATTGGGAACAATGATGGTCAGTTGACACAGTGGCTGCCATTACCCCAATCCCCCCCACATGCAGTTGGAAGGGGCATCGGTGGTCAGTTGACAGGGTGACCACCATAACCCCCTTCTAGGCGCTATGGGATGGGGCAATGATAGTCACTTAACAGTCAATGTGACTGCCATCCCCCCCCCCCCCCCCCCCACACACACACACAGACAAATACACTATTGGATGGGGTAATGATGGACAGTTTACAGGGTGCCTGCCATTACCTCTCAATCATCATGACTACCATTATCTCCAGATACTGATGGGTGGGGCAATGATGGTCAGTTTGCAGGGTGAAAGCCATTATCCCACAGATACAATTGGGTGGGGCAATGATGGTCAATTTTGGGGTGACTGCTGTTACTCCTCCATCATAGTGACTACCATTATACGAATGCGTGGTTTTATTAGTGCAGAAAGTTAAGACTTATTCCACCAAAACACGACATGTTCCTACAAGCAAACATGCCAGCCAGTAAGATGTGGCTTGTCAAAATCTGCACATGTGCATTCAAAAGATTGTCATATTTGGCTGAGACGACTCAAATGCACATGCCAGAAGCCTTCAGCATATCATCTCTAAGCTGCATAACAAATACATTCTGTAGTGTCCCGTAATTTTAGGACACTAGCTTGGTGTTCCAGGCAACTTAATGTATGTTTAGGTTTGTTGGATGATTTTAATAGGAGAAGGTGGATAAACTTAATATTTGTTTCTGTATTTGATTGTTGCGGATAGTTTTGCATAATTCGGATTTATTTATGTTTCGTGTCGTTGGATAATGGAGGCAACACGTAGAGTAGAGCGAGGAGGACCACTTGTATCTGACCACCGATGTTGGCGAATCGAAAGCTATCGCGACTTTGAGGCACGCCTGCATCGTCCATAGAACTTACTGAAGCTATTATGTATGGAAAATTTTATTAATTTGATGGGGAATTTCGATTTTGTCAAGAGATAAACGACTGACTTTAGTCTTTGTCACACTTTTACTCGATATGTATGCAGTGTGTAAACGATATGTAATAAATAATTGTGTGGAATATAGTTAATAGAGTTCTCATTGCAGTATAGTGCAATATTAGAGGACTTGAAGTGATTTTTTTTCAAGCCACTAATGGCGGTTGTAGATTTGTTCTAATTTGCTGACGGAAACTGGTTGAGGTGTTTCTTTTGGGAGAAGAGTGAATGGGGTTGTTTTTATTACACGAAATAAGAAGAAAACTCTCACCGTCAGAGAAGCTTATGGATCTTTGTTTAGTGTTTATATATGTTG
The DNA here is from genome assembly GCF_023864345.2 of Schistocerca serialis cubense. Taxonomy (NCBI): domain Eukaryota; kingdom Metazoa; phylum Arthropoda; class Insecta; order Orthoptera; family Acrididae; genus Schistocerca; species Schistocerca serialis. The sequence continues at coordinate 218,083,198 of NC_064640.1, forward strand.
TCTGTGCGAGCGTTGGCCGGCCGGAGTGGCCGTGCGATTCTAGGTGCTACAGTCTGGAGCCGAGCGACCGCTACGGTCGCAGGTTCGAATCCGGCCCCGGGCACGGATGTGTGTGATGTCCTTAGGTTAGTTAGGTTTAATTAGTTCTAAGTTCTAGGCGACTGATGACCTCAGAAGTTAAGTCGAATAGTGCTCAGAGCCATTTTTGTGCCAGCGTTGCAGTTCTGTTGTTGGAAAGGTCTGACGGCAGAATTTATTACGAAGAGTTTGGGATAAAATAATTTTGGATACTGGGCCCCGTCTTTGTATCTACTAAAACAGTTAAACTGACTGCGTTTCGACCGACTTGCTGCTGTCCTCTTCAGGACGTTTCACTGCTGTATACTTGTGAATGTCTTCACTTACATACTGTCATTTTAAGTTGTCTGGTGGCTACCTACATTACATACCCGAGATGACATTGGACAATTTGAAGAGGTTGTTATGGAGGGATAGCTGTAAGGTAAGCTATTCCTGTACTACTCTGGTGGCGGATTGGAAGGCAACTATAGAAGGTGATTAGTAGAAGATCGAGAATCGACTATCTGTTGTCTGCGTCACTCTGGTAAGTGAGGGGTGGACAAACTTTCGTCGGTGACTAAAATACAATAGCGAATCGGCAGCTTGTATCCAGCGGATGGTGTTTTCCTGCAACTAGGCGTTAAGGCCGCACGGCTGTTCTTTCGCGGAAGCCGTATACATAGCCAAACCAGTGTCAAGTCGTGCCGCCGGCCAGCGAACACACGCGGTCCTCTGGGTTGGGGTCGCCGGCAGACATGCCGCCGATAAATTGTGGTCATCCTCCCTGTTAATGTTGTTAGGGAGTTTCAATATTTCAGTAGCCTCTTATTTCTGTTGCTCCATCCACGGCTGCCTAGCAAGTACGCCAGGTTCTTGGCAGTTGATAAGAAGGCCACATTCCTCGTGGTGTTCGGCTAGATTTGACTTGTTGTTCTGTCCGCCGGCCGGATTGGCCGAGCGGTTCTAGGCGCTACAGACTGGAACCGCGCGACCGCTATGGTCGCAGGTTCGAATCCTGCCTCGGGCATGGATGTGTGTGATGTCCTTAGGTTAGTTAGGTTTAAGTAGTTCTAAGTTCTAGGGGACTGATGGCCTCAGAAGTTAAGTCCCATAGTGCTCATAGCCATTTTGTTGTTCCGTCCCAGCCGTACGTAACGTTCATGCTCAGAAATGCGAGTGCTAATGGATCTTTCGGGTTCACCAACGTAGACTCGTTGCAATCACACCGAAGTTAGTAAAAAAAATGATCAAATGTGTGTGAAATCTTATGGGACTTAACTGCTAAGGTCATCAGTCCCTAAGCTTACACACTACTTAACCTAAATTATCCTAAGGACAAACACACACACCCATTCCAGAGGGAGGATTCGAACCTCCGCCGGGACCAGCCGCACAGTCCATGACTGCAGCGCCTGAGACCGCTCGGCTAATCCCGCGCGGCCGAAGTTAATAGACACCTGTATTGTGGAAAGCATTCACGGGACTTTAGTGGGCCTCAACAAATCTTTACTCTTGCGACCATTCTAAATTATAGATCTGATTCTTGTGCAACACTTAACCTTGCTTACACGGTCCCTGTCACCTCTCACATACGGTATGCGAGCAACAGGAAGAGTATCTTCTGATCCTTTGTTTGTTTTGTCTTCGCTGTATCTCTTAGCTAGTTGTATGTCTCTGTTGTTGTATCCATTCGCACCGGATGTTGGCTCGAGCCCGTTCCTGATGTATGTGGTTGGCGTTACTTATCTGGTGCGGCCAGGCTGCCAGAAGATTTTACTGTCCTGCCACCCTACCTACATCTTCACTAAACGGTTTTTCCTCTTCTCGTGGAGAAAACATCGAACCTGTGCCAGCCATAATCAACACCTAAGTCGAAAATCGAAGGCCCGATACCACAATCCGATGCTTTCCATAAGCGTTTACAAAAAAAGCCATCGACCGGCATTATAGCAATAATTATTGGAAAAATATTGCGGTTGACCTTATGGTGAACTTACACTACTGGCCATTAAAATTGCGACACCAAGAAGAAATGCAGATGATAAATGGGTATTCATTGGACAAATATATTATACTAGACTAACATGTGATTATATTTTCTTGCAATTTGGGTGCACAGATTCTGAGAAATCAGTACTCAGAACAACCACCTCTGGCGGTGATAACGGCCTTGATACGCCTGGGCATTGAGTCAAACAGAGCTTGGATGGCGTGTACAGGTACAGCTGCATATGCAGCTACAAAACGATACCACAGTTCATCAAGAGTAGTGACTGGCGTATTGTGACGAGCCAGTTGCTCGGCCTCCATTGACCAGACGTTTTCAGTTGGTGAGAGATCTGGAGAATGTGCTGGCCAGGGCAGCAGTCGAACATTTTCTGTATCCAGAAAGGCCCGTACAGGACCTGCAACATGCGGTCGTGCTCTATCCTGCTGAAATGTAGGGTTTAACAGGGATCGAATGAAGGGTAGAGCCACGGGTCGTAACACATCTGAAATGTAACGTCCACTGTTCAAAGTGCCGTCAATGCGAACAAGAGGTGACCGAGACGTGTAACCAATGGCACCCCATACTATCACGCCGGGTGATACGCCAGTATGACGAAGACGAATACACGCTTCCAATGTGCGTTCACCGCGATGTCGTCAAACATGGATGCGACCATCATGATGCTGTAAACGGAACCTGGATTCATCCCAAAAAATGACGATTTGTCATTCGTTCACCCAGGTTCGTCGTTGAGTATACCATCGCAGGCGCTCCTGTCTGTGACGCAGCGTCAAGGGTAACTGCAGCCATGATCTCCGAGCTGCTAGTCCATGCTGCTGCAAACGTCGTCGAACTGTTCGTGCAGATGGTTGTTGTCTTGCAAACGTCCCCATCTGTTGACTCAGGGATCGAGACGTGGCTGCACGATCCGTTACAGCCATGCTGATAAGATGCCTGTTATCTCGACTGCTAGTGATACGAGGCCGTTGGGATCCAGCACGGCGTTCCGTTTTACCCTGCTGGACCCACCGATTCCATATTGTGCTAACAGTCATTGGATGTGTACCAACACGAGCAGCAATGTCGCGATACGATAAACCGCAATCGCGATAGGCTACAATACGACCTTTATCGAAGTCGGAAACGTGAAGGTACGCATTTCTCCTTCTTACACGAGGCATCACAACAACGTTTCACCAGGCAACGCCGGTCAACTGCGGTTTATGTATGATAAATCGGTTGGAAACTTTCCTCATGTCAGCACGTTGTAGGTGTCGCCACCGGCACCAACCTTGTGTGAATGCTCTGAAAAGCTAATCATTTGCATATCACAGCATCTTCTTCCTGTCGGTTACATTTCGCGTCTGTAGCACATCTTCGTGGTGCAGCAATTTTAATGGCCAGTAGGGTAACTGCTGCTTGGCGTATGAGCGCATGACGACACTGACGACATGCGAATCGCCACTCAGTTATTAAATAAAAATCCGTATCGCCTGCTGCCTCTTAAGCGGTCGCTGTTGCGGACCAGTAACATTAGTTGTGCTGCGTGCAGTCAGTTTTACGTTATGCTTTAATAACATCACGATGGTACCCTGCGAGGAGAGGAGACACTGCTGTTCAACTATCTGAAAGGACCATTCCGTTTGCTTGGCTGTACACAAACGCTATCTCGCCTTGTTCCCGACATGAATACCGGACCATTCTGCTGCTTACAGTACGCTGCGCCAATGACACAGCCTGCAACACACGAGGAACACACGGCACGTGGTTGCAGGAACTGTCATTCGTTAGCGCCATCTGCCGCGGCAACTATGCATTTCCGGACACATGTTCTTGGGACCTTTTTTCCTGCATCTCCAGACAGGAATCCATCCTTACAGTTTGTCGGTTTTATTAATGCTCATCCTGCGTGAGAAAGGCAAACAGGGAACATCCTGTATGCGCTGATGTAAGTTACAGGAAGTAGAATCTTGTCAGTTCTTCATCGCTTTTCCGTAATATTAGCGATGACGAGTGTAGCCCAGGTGACTTCTAGTAAGCAAAACCGTAGTTCCCATCGCCGTGATTTTTTAATTGTCTGCTTACTATTGTCCGTGTCTACTTACTGTGTGTCTTAATTAGCATCACCAACCCTTTGTTTTTATATTTTAACTTCCACAAATTTCCGCTATTTTATAGTTTTAAAAAGCCACCGTTTTTATCACCTGTTTTTATTATCTTCTTATTATGTTTTTAACTATTCCTTTATAAAGGAAAAAAAGGTCGTTCCCATCACAATTAACTGTCTGTTTCACTGCTTCTGCTGACATGCTAATGATTACGCAGCATCATGGTAGTCACCTTGATCGAGGAGTAATGGCACTCACCCTGTAAACTGGCCATCATTTCCCCAATATCATTATATTTGTGAATACTTGACTAAAAACTGGAATTCTGTATGCACAGATAGTAAAAGACATTTTTTTCTGTTATTTAATGGGAAGCAAACAGGAGAGGAATTCAATAAATAATGCAACACTTTTTTTCGGCCAATTTCGGTTGGCAAAAATGAGGAATCTGTTGTGGGACATAGTAGAATATTCTCGCTTCAGCCCCTATAGTTTCATGAAGTTCCGATAGGTGGCGGTGTTATATGCAGCCTTCAAAGAAACGTCTGTAACGGAGATGCATACCAAGCAGAGAGCTCTGATTGAGTTTCTTTTGGTGTAAAACCAGGGCATCGCAAATATTCATAGGCGCTTGCAGAATGTCTACGAATACCTGCCAGTGAACAAAGGCACGATGAGTCATTGGACGAAGCGTCTGTCATCATCACAAGAATATCGCGCAAACCTGTCCGATCTCCCGCGTGCCAACCGGCCGCACACAGCTGTGACTACTGCAATTTTAGAACGTGCGGACACTCTCACTCGAGGTGATCGACTGATCACAATCAAACACCTCGCTGCACAGCTGGACATCTCTGGTGGCAGTGCTGACACACTCGCCCACCAGTTGGGAAACTCAAACGTGTGTGCCCACTGGCTTCTTCGCCAGCTAACAGAAGACCACAAAGAGTAACGAGTTTGGCCCAATGAAGGATGCACACTGCGGGAAGGAATACGTGGATGATAGGGAGGTCACTGATGCAGCAACACTGTAGCTCCGTCGTTGACCAGTCGAGTAGTACCACGCGGCCGTCCACTGTGGCCGAGCGGTTCTAGGCGCTTCGGTCTGGAACCGAGCGACCGCTACGGTCGCAGGTTCGAATCCTGCCTCGGGCATGGATGTGTGTGATGTCAGGTTTAAGTAGCTCTAAGTTCTAGGGGACTGACCCGCCAGGGTAGCCGAGAGCGCTAATGCGCTGCTTCCTGAACTTGGGTAGGCGCGCCAGCCCCGGATCGAATCCGCCAGACGGATTAAAGACGACGGCCGGTGTGCTGGCCAGCCTGTATGTGGGTTTTACGCGGTTTTCCACATCCTACTAGGTGACTACCGGGCTGGTCCCCACGTCCCGCCTCAGTTACGCGCCTCGCAGACATCTGAAACACATTCACACTATTTCACGATTTACACTAGATGCAGACAGCTGGAGTACACTCCTTCTGTCCCAGGGAGTATGGGGTGGCGGCAGGAAGGGCATCCTGCCACCCCTTAAAATTAGCCATGCCAATTCCATACTTAACCCTGCCAACCCTGCGCACAATGCGGGATAAAGGCAGTAGCGCAAGAAAGAAGAAAGAAAGAGGATCTAGGGGACTGATGACTTCAGAGCCATTTTGACGTACCATGCGGGCATATCGACCCTCCCAGTAAGGTGGCATAAAGCCGTCGCATTGAACGGAGATTATGTTGAAAAATAGGTTTTTATAGCCAGAAAGAGTGGGTAATTATATGGCGTACTGGAATACTGAATAAAACAAATCTGCTTTCAGAAAAAAATTGTTGCATTACTTATTGAACGCCCCACATAACAATTCACTGATGATGCTGTAACTTCAGCGAAACGTGTCTGGACAGAAAAGAGGAAAAATTGTGTTTCTTCAAGACAAAACCTATCCAAAAACAAATGTGGTTGTAGACAAACATGGACACAAGAGGGAGCTTGAACCTCAAGATGACAATAAATTCCTCCTAACGTCATCCACCCGAAAGAATATGTTCAGCATTATGATTGCTCAAAACGAGACATGCTGATTCTTGTGCCCAACACTGGAGCTGTTTCCTTCATTGTTTTACGGGATATAAACTGTCAATCAGTACTCTGGGGAGCAAGTGGTGCTCGTTTCACCTGCTTAGATGAATGTGGTAAAAATCAGAACCAACTCGGGACGACCTGGGGCCGAATCGAAACTGCACTCTCTACCACCCTCTGACAATCCACACACGTTGCATAGGAACCTATGCGAGTTAGCAACATTTTTTAAAATTCACAATGGCCACAAAATATGGATTCACATTTAACTGCAGGGTGATTCCGTGATGATGTTACAAACTTTCAGGGATGATGCAGACGGGTAATTGTGAGGTAAGGGACCCTGGTGTGGAAACGACCGAGTTGAAAGTTATAAGAGAAAATCATTCTGATATCTCTGACAGCGGAATCAATGTACTGCTACTATTGTTACTGGGACTGTAAGGTATGCAACATTTAAAGGCGGTCGTATGGACAAAAGCAAGAAAAAATATCCAGGAAATATGGGCTCTAAAGTGCATAGCTTAAGAGCTACGAGCACTTGTTCATCTTCTCTACTTTGAAACACATCTCTTCTACTGAATAAGTACTCATAGCTCTTAAGGTATGCATTTGAGACCCCATGAGAGCACATTTTTCTTGTAATGCCCACTTGTACGACCTTTCCTAAGCATATTGTACGTACTTATACTCTATGTGTATTTCCGTTCCTGATGTAACATTGGTATTGTGGTTTTTATATATATAAGCTTTTCTAATTTTGTCTCTTGTGTGTTAATTTTGGCTACAGTTATCTGATGATGATTGTTCAAAACGCGTCACACATAAAGTATTCAACGATCAAGACATTTCCAAAGAATTTATACAGGTCATGTCTGAATGGTCGCATATCTTAAAAATGAATGACTTCATCAGTCAATTGGAAGAATTAATTAATTATTTTAAATCCAAAGGTGTTATTTACATGGTTTGTTTCCTTTATTCCAGGCAACAGCGTCTCACAGATACTCTTTCGAAAAGAAAGCAATGCCAGCTCGAAATTCCGCTACATTTATCACAGTAGTTGAGAAATCAAGTTGAAGCAAATTACTTAGTGTTGCTACATAAGTCATTGCTTGACTTTCCTCGTTTACAGTACGAGCTCCTCTCTTATGCTATTAGTCCTGAAGGTCGGCAACGGTGTGGATCATTTTGCATTCTTTACTGTGTTACACGGCAGCTTCCATAACTGATCGGTCTGCTGCAGAAAATTCTATATTATAGTCTCCTACAGTCTCCTACAGCACTGCCTCTGCGTTGGTTGAAATAGTAGTAAAAAGCTCATGTACTTCCAACGAAACGGCATTGTCTTCTTTTGCTCGCCTTATAGAATCATGCTTAGGTTTCAGTAACAGCAGAACCTATCCCAGCTTTTGGCATGCCTCATTCTCCAGTACGGTGTTCTTCATGGCCTTGTTGAACAACACAGTTCTTTCTAATATAATTTCCCTGTTGTTTAATGAACTATTTAACCGTATTGTTGTAGCAAGCAATCGCATTTGAGATGGAAGTTTGACTGTACATATGAAGGGCTTATTTCAATAGTGGTACAAGTCCATTACCTCCACTTTTCTGTCTATAATGCTTCTGAAATTAATGAGCCAAACAAACAGAAGGAAAGGTTCATCTCCAGCAAGAAGCCACATGCTTGAATATTTCTGGTATCTCAACTGCAGATTTTTCAGCGCTCATTTAACTTTAGGACTCTGTATCTCAATATGAACGAAAATGAACTTGTACAACTATTGAAATAAGCCCTTCATATGATGTCCAGAATTTCTATTCATTCTTAGTATCTAATATTGTATGGGAAACACGACTGTGCATGAAAGATTTAGCTACGCAGTTAATTTCATGAAATACTTCTAGAGCCATGATGATGAGTGCCAGTGGCACTCGGTAGGGTGATTGGCTGTGGTGAGAGGCCATTGGGGCCCAATAGATACACTGATGATGATGAGGTCCCATACTCCGAGGAGCGCAGGGGACGATGCGGGAGACGCGCACCGCCGTACTTGGCAAGGTCCTAGCGGAAGTGGTTTGCCATTGCCTTCCTCCGACCGTAATGAGGATGAATGATGAAGATGAACCAGATGCCCAGTCATCTCGAGGCAGGGAAAATCCCTGACCCCGCCGGGAATCGAACCCGGGACCCCGTACGCGGGAAGCGAGAACGCTTCCGCAAGATCACGAGCTGCGTAGATACACTGATGACCGAAATGGTTCAAATGGCTCTGAGCACTATGGGACTGAACTTCTGAGGTCATCAGTCCCCTAGAACTTAGAACTACTTAAACCTAACTAACCTAAAGACAACACACACGTCCATGCCCGAGGCGGGATTCGAACCTGCGACCGTAGCGGTCGCTCGGCTCCACACTGTAGCGCCTAGAACCGCTCGGCCACCTCGGCCGGCCTGATGACCGAGAAAAAATACTTTATTAATTTCAGATACAATTTACATCATTAGCTATGTGTGGCAGACATGCCCCACTCCAGGGACGCAGGCCGACGAAGGCTTGTAGGGGGTGGCGGGACGGAACAGCGCCAGTGGTCCGCGTTACCGATGCAAGCCAGAGCAACAGCTGATGGCGTGACTCCTATATAGGCTGAATCGTCCGCCATGTCTTGTACAACTCTGAGGATTCGGCAATGTTTGCCTTGTGAGTGGTTAAGCTATTCGTGCAACTTTATACAATATGTGTTATAAACTATTTGATACTGCATGTATGAAGTGTAACGTATAGCAGTTAACTGTGTCTAGAGACACTGATCAGCCAGAACTGTGGTATCGATAGCTACGATGCCACGGCGTAGGTGCAAGTTCGTAAGTTGGCACTACACCGACACCGTCGACAGCGCCCTCTAGCCGACGCTGTGCAGCTCTACGAGCGCCGCTGAAGATTCAGCCCATTTGATGCCGAGCAGACGACCAAGCAACATTGTTTCTATTTTATAATGGGGAGCCACTACTTGTAACTTGATGTACAGCTTCGCACCTACGTGCTCATCTCGGCCATAGTTAAGTAAAACCACTCTTAATTGCATACCGAAGCATTTCATCTTTTCCTGCTCCTACTCACTTCCTACATTTGGCCTTCCCTTCAGTCTACAGGAGCAGACCCACTCGCCGCCTTCCAGGCAGGATACAAAAAGAACATTATGACCACCTGCATAATAGCCGGTATGAACAACTTTGGCACGGATAACGTGGTGACGTGTCATAGCATGGAAGCAGTGAGGCCTTGTTAGATCGCTGGTGGGAGTTGGCACCTAACTCCCGTAAATTCAGGGAAGGAGGGGGGGGGGGGGGGAGGTCGATGAGCTCTGACGCCACGTTCAATCAAATACCAGATGTATTCGATCGGTTGCATATCTGGCGAGTTGGGGGACCAATTCATCAAGTGGAACGCTATACTGTGTTACTCTAACCATTCCATCACACTCCTGGCTTTGTGACATGGCGCATTATCTTATTGAAAAATGCCATTGCCGTCGGGAGACATGATCGTCATGATGGGTGTACGTGGTCTGCAACTGGTGTACGATACTCCTTGGCCGTGATAGTGCCTTGCACGAGGTCCACTGGAACCATGGATGACCACGTGAATGTTCCCCAGAGCATAATGGAGCCGCCGCCCGCTTGCTTCCGTCTCGCAGTACTGGTGTCAAGAATCTTTTCTCCTGGAAGACGACGGCGCCCTCCCATCGGCATGATGAAGAAGATATCGTGATTCATCAGACCATGCAACGATCTGCTACTGCACTAACGTCCAGTACCGATGGTTACGTGCACATTTCAGTCGTAGTTGCCGATGTCGTGGTGTTAACGTTGGCACATACATGGGTCGTCAGCTGCGGAGGCACATGGTTAGGAGTTTTTGGTGCCCGGTGAGTTCAGGCACACTTGTACTCCGCCCAGCATTAAAGTCTGATGTTAGCTCCGCCACAGTTTGCCGCCTGTGTTATTTTACCAGTCTACCCTACCAATGACGTCTGACATATGTCATGAGGGTTCGCTGCCAAACCCCACGACGTATGGTCATGGTTTCACCTTGGGTTCGCCACGTGTTGAAGACACTCACCTCACCACTCCTCGAACAAACGCTAAGTCGTGCAGTTTCCGCAATGCTCGCGCCAAGCCTCCGGGTCATCATAATCTGCCCTCAGTCAAACTCAGGTAGATCGCGCACCTTCTCCGTTCTACACACGGACAGCACGCTCACTGATACTACATGCACCGTGCGTGTGTCCAACTAGCAGTCAAAAAATGGCTCTGAGCACTATGAGACTTAACAGCTGAGGTCATCAGTCCCCTACAACTTAGAACTAATTAAACCTAACTAACCTAAGGACATCACACGCATCCATGCCCGAGGCAGGATTCGAACCTGCGACCGTAGCAGTCGCACGGTTCCAGACTGTAGCGCCTAGAACCGCTCGGCCACTCCGGCCGGCGACTAGCAGTCATTCTTCCTTAAATGACGCTGCTATCGCTTGGACGTGATTACATCGATAGTAGGCCAGTGGTCATAAAGTTCTGGTTGATCAGTGTATAATAGGCTGAATCGTCCGCCATGTCTTCTCCAGCTCTGAGGATTCGGCGATGTTTACCGTGTGGGTTGTTAACCTATTCACACGTAACAGAAAAACTGAAATGTAATATTACACGGCTATAGAAATGTAGAATCGGAACTTTTGAGGTAGTTTGTAAATATTAAATGTAACGGTACCAATGTCTGCAAATATGGGTGTCAATGCAATAATAACCAGTGCCTATTTATTAGTTTTTCCCGTATACAGTCACTTGTAAAACTAGTGTTTATACTTTTCGCCCCCCTATAAAATAACAATGGCGCATTTATTAATGTACCTACTTATGATTAAAAATAGTTTCATGTTACAATGACACGAATTTTTATTAATAGTTTCATCTATCATTAAACTAGTAGTCACTTGTAGTTCATGATAGGTTTGTTGCTTATTTGTTTATAAAGTTGTGGTAAAAATTTTATTCTTTGAAGGTTATCTTACTTGTGCAGGTTCCTTCACAATAACCAATACGCAGTACAAACATCTTAATTATACCTCATCTTACCGTACCCATATAAGAAATGTGGGTAAGTGTTATTCAGTTTGTCAATATATGTTTATGATAACGACGTATAAATACATCACAAATGCTCTGCTCCACTTCGCCAATTGCACAAATGTCTCAAAATCGAAAATTTTTGAGACGAACTGCTTCAGTGTAGTTTTCGACTGGGGGAAGAAACGCAATTGTATATAATTGGTTTCATGTTTGTAACTATTTTTCGTTGTTTACAATACACAATTGAGCACCAGGTTCTGATTCCCAGCTGTTTCTCCCACAACTTATGGCCCATCTTTTTCTTCATTCGGACTCACTTGGAAATCTAAACAGTTGAAAATCATTTTTGCAATAGTTATGGCAGTTCACAGCTGAGTGGCCACCCATAGTCACGACGAATTCTTATGGCTCCAGTATGCACTCGTTACACTACAGCGCACATTCAGTCACTTAACTTGTGACAAGAGTCTTGTCCTGGTATGGTGACACCCTCTTCTCGTTTTGGCAATTACCGCTGCACGGTACAGTTTTCCACTGAGTACGGCTAGCCCATCTCGCACTGGTTTTGAGTAAATGTTGCTATGACCCATATGATGCCATATTAGGCTTATTGCCCACCGGTAGCTAGACATAACGCTACACCGTGGGTTCATACAAATTATTCCAAGTTCTATAAAAATTAGGTTATGACATTGCAACTTGTAGGTTGATGCTATGTGCTGAACAGCCAGCACTGGCGATATACACTATGTAATCAAAAGTATCCGGACATACCTGAAACATACGTTTTTCATATTTGGTGCATTGTGCTGCCACATACTGCCAGGTACTCCACATCAGAGATCTCAGTAGTTATTAGACATCGTGAGAGAGCAGAATGGGGCGCTCTGCAGAACTCACGGACATCGAATGTGGTCAGGTGATTGGGTGTCACTTGTGTTATACGTCTGTACGCGTGATTTCCACACTCCTAAACATCTCTAGGTCCACTGTTTCCGATGTGATAGTAAAGTGGAAACGTGGAGGGACACGAAAACACAAAAGCGTACAGGCCGACATCGTCTGTTGACTGAAAGACACCGCCGACAGTTGAAGAGGGTCGTAATGTGTAATAGGTAGACATCTATCCAGACCATCACACAGGAATTCCAGACTGCATCAGAATCCACCGCAAGTACTATTACAGGTGGGAGGAGAGAAAACTAGGATTTCATGGTCAGGCGGCTGCTCATGAGCCTCACATCACACCGGTAAATGCAGAACGACGCCTCGCTTGGTGCAAGGAGCGTAAACATTGGACGATTGAACAGTGGAAGAACGTTGTGTGGAATGTCGAACCACGGTACACAATGTGGCTATCGATGGCAGGGTGTGGGTATGGCGAATACCCGGTGAATGTTATCTGCCAACGTGTGTAGTGCCAACAGTAAAACTCGGAGGCGATGATGTTACGGTATGGTTGTGCTTTTCAGGGAGGGGGCTTGCACCCCTTGTTGTTTTGAGTGGCACTGTCACAGCACAGGCCTACAGTGATGTTTTAAGCATCTTCTTGCTTCCCACTGTTGAAGAGCAATTCGGGGATGGCGATTGCATCTTTCAACACGATCGAGAACCTGTTCCTAATGCACTGCCTGTGGCAGAGTGGTTCGCGACAATAACATTCCTGTAATGGACTGGGTTCCATAGAGTCCTGATCGGAATCCTATAGAACACCTTTGGGATGTTTTGGAACGCCGACTTCGTGCCAGGTCTCACCGACCGATATCGATACCTCTGCTCAGCGCAGCACTCCGTGAAGAATGGGTTGCCATTCCCCAAAAAACCTTCCAGCACCTGACTGAACGTGAGCCTGCGAGAGTGGAAGCAGTCATCAAGGCTAAGGGTGGGCCGACATCATACTGAATTCAAGCATTACCGATGGAGGGCGCCACGAACTAGTAAGTCATTTTCAGCCAGGTATCCGGATACTTTTGATCACATAGTGTATGGACATCATTTATGTAAAATGTTGCCTGCAGTCACTATACTTCAATCATATATTTTTAAAAGTTGTGTCAGGTACTAAATGTAACTTCACAAACTGACATTAAAGAGGTATCAATTTGTTCGTTATTTCTGAAAACAATGTTATTTTTATGGGGGTATCAGTCAATTACGCATGCCCTTTTAAAAGTAAGGAGGCATCAGTCATGACTCATCCCCCTTCGACAATAAAGGACTAACAATGCTGTATATTATTTAACACTTTCTACTCACAAACCTCCACCCTCCGCCTGTAAATGTGTTTTTCATATACAACATATAGACTGATACAAGCACGGTATATGTCTATCATGAAGATAAGGGCAATAAGGGTCCAAATGAAGTGTGCGCATTTGTAAATGATTATATAAAACATATACTACAGACATATGCTCAGCTAAGGATAAGAATCACACTCTCGGCCGTTTTCTGTTGCACCTTACCGATTCTGGGATATTCAACAACATTCAACATTACTTTGCAGTGACAGGACACAGTTTTTTACCCTGTGATAGATGTCTCGACATTATAAAAACGAAACTAAGCAAACAGGACAGATTGCTTACTGTGCATGGCACCACAGAGATGATAATTACGAGTTCTAAACCAGGTAAATGTTTAGTTAAAGATAGTCCTGCTACTGAAATACTAGACTTCTAGTCGTCATGACAGACATGTTACAGGAAGGCAAAACTTTCTGAAGAAATTCGAAGTATCGGTAGATAAGGGAAGGTGACATTCCCTATCAGCTTTTTCTTTCAATTTTGATTTTGATAACACAAGGAAGGGTTGTATTACAGCTTCTACAACGAATAGTAGAATGATTAGTCGCATTTTTCTTCTGGGCCTCCAGCGTGTTCCACCGAATGCGCCAGAAAACTCACCTTATCCATCTGGAAAGTTTCAAGTAAGCCCAATGCAATCAAGAACTTGAAAAACTCCCATATTATCTGCGTGTCGAACGCCTACTTTTCTATGAAGGAATTCTGAAGAACCCTGTAAAGAAAGACAGACAGAACGACGATTTAATGGATCACTCACTGTTGTTGTAGAATGATGCACTAGTATTTTGAAATGTAGAACTTATAACAAACCAAGATTTTCAAACAACTTTTCAGATTACGGAAATTTGCTATACTACTTTATTTTCAACCATGGTTGGTCCGATTTTAGGATATGTATTATGTGATTCATGTTTTCCGCATATTTCCATAATATATTAGCACTCTGACGAACTGCCGGCCTGAGTGGCCGAGCTGTTCTAGGCGCTACAGTCTGGAAACGCGCGACCGCTATGGTCGCAGGTTCGAATCCTGCCTCGGGCATGGATGTGTGTGATGTCCTTAGGTTAGTTAGGTTTAAGTAGTTCTAAGTTCTAGGGGACTGATGACCTCAGAAGTTAAGTCCCATAGTGCTCAGAGCCATTTGAACCATTTTGAACTCTGACCTACTTCTAACTTTCTCAAAGTTAGTCGAGTACAAAGCGATAATTTTACATATTTCTTGGTTTTGTTACGAAAATTAGTTTTCCTGTAATAAATATCAATATATATTATAAAAGTAAGTGTACAATAGGCGTGCCACTAAAACTCAGAAACGAGTCCCAGTACGATCCCCATCCATGAAGAAGATTCCCGTTTTTACCTGAGGGGCATGCTTTTGAAGATATAAGGGCTGGGAGGCTTCGCCCTCTAAAATTTCTAGAGCATTCCAGAGAATTCGAGAACATTCCAGAACAATCGAGAGCAATCGAGAGCATTCCACAACATTCCATAGCATTCCAGAATGTTCCGGAATGTTCCGCAATGATCCCAGATGTTCTGGAATGTTCGGGAACATTCCAGAACATTCTAGTGTATTCGAGAGCATTTCACAATATTCCAGAATGATCCGGGATGTTCTGAAATGTTCAGGAAGAGTGTGGAACATTCAGGAAGATTCCGGAATGTTTGGTAACTTCCGGGAACATTCCGGATCATTGTGGAATATTCCAGAACACTCTCGAATGTTGTGGAAAGTTCTGGAACATTGTGGACCATTTGAAGCCTTCCTGGTATGTTCTGGAATTCGCCAAGGGAGGGGTGGGGGGGGGGGGCATTGGTAGGGGTGTATAAAGCAAGACCCGTCGTGTGTTCGATCGCCAGTTTCATATCAGTGACGATGGGAGGAACCGAAAAAGTAGTGCGGTGGGTGAATAAAAACAAACAGTGAAGTGTGAGTAGTCCAAGTGATAGAGTGACTGAATATAAATCGAAGATAAAGCGTGAAAAGTGTGTAAAGTGTACTTGGTGTATTTTTTAGTGAAAGGTTGTTTTGATTTATATTTTAGACAATACTCAAACGTAAAAGAGGAGGAGATCTTGCCAATTCTGAAGCAAAACGGCGAAAACAAAAAGAACAGCGAAAAAACGAAACAGACGAAAAGGGCGAAGCACGTTTAAGTTCTCAATGAACGACAATAAGCGCCGTGAGAAGCAGAGAGACCGAAGAACAAAGAAATGAACGGATTGAAGAATCCGAACTCAAGCGAGCCATGAAAATATCACCCTACGAGAAGCGCGGACGAGGACAAGTAAACAGCACGTCCTAACAAATGAAGCATTCCACTACGACCCGACGAAAGAATGTAACAAACACAAACACGTCGTAATTGGAAAAATGGAGAACATCTGAAAATTTTGCAACACGAAAAAATTCAATAGAGTAACACTAGGATACTGTTCCATTAGTGGAAAAATTCGATTACCACCACTGGAAGCACATGGCCAGGGAAACGCTAGAGTTAAAACGCTTTCTTCAAAGTATAAAAGCTTACAACACCTGCTTCCAAATGACGTTTTTCGGTATCACTTCGATCAACGCTAACAGAGATGAAACTGATTACGCTTTTTCCATCCAAGAACACGTCTGTCACAACATGGAATCATTACTACCACTACCCAATGAAGGTCGTAAGTTCATGCAAGTATATTTCATCTGAAATAAAGAAACAGAAACTGATCAACGATGCACAAATATCAATGGACTGAGACGAGAAATAATCCAAGATGTACAGAGGATCTTACACAAATACAGTCAACTGATCCACATATTCAAAACAGCAATAGGCCGAACGATTTCTGATGACTATAAAGTTATAATTCGAGTCAACAAAAGACCACCTGGAGAACACGAACGTCGATTTAATGCACCTCAGATAAGATGAAGTAGCCATCGTAATTGTGGACATAGGAAACACAAGACGTGACGTAACTGAACAGCGAAGAAGAGAAGGAGTACAACGCATTGCAGAGACACACTGTTCATATGATGCCCTCCAATACTCATTAATGTTTCTGCACGGAGGGGACGGATATCATTGTAACGTGAAACAAATCCATTCTGAAACAGGCGTAGGAAAAAAGCTACAACATGAACTAACTACTTCAATACTTTGCTCACAACAACCCACTACTCAGTGAGAATCAAAAAGAAATTTACAGCCTTATCGTGGACCAGATCGACAAAAACGTTGGCGGAATTATTTACTTGGGCGCATCAGGCGGCACTGGGAAAATGTTTCTAAGAAATCTATCGCTGGTGGAAATAAGTGCTAAACAACACATCGCACTATCGCACACGGACTAGCATCATCCGGCATTTCAGCCACACTTATGGAAGGAGGATGAACTGGCCATTCCGCCCTACAACTACCGTTGAACATAGCGGAAGAACACTTTGCTTTATGTACAATCTCAAGAGCATCTGGACGGGGTGAACTTCTAAAGCAAGCTAAAATTATCTTCTGCGGCGAATGCATTGTAACACCCCACCTGTCACTTATCTGGTTTTGGCGTGTGTCCACCCCAGCTAATTGACTAACAGATCAACAGAGAGTGCAAAAGAAAATGGCTCTGAGCACTATGGGACTCAACTGCTGAGGTCATTAGTCCCCTAGAACTTAGAACTAGTTAAACCTAACTAACCTAAGGACATCACAAACATCCATGCCCGAGGCAGGATTCGAACTTGCGACCGTAGCGGTCTTGCGGTTCCAGACTGCAGCGCCTTTAACCGCACGGCCACTTCGGCCGGCCCAGAGAGTGCAAAACTGCCGCAATATCGGATAACGCAAAGAAAGTAACAAAGCCCTGTGCCTCCTGATTGAACTGCGGTGGCAGTGTTGACATTAATAGATTCAGAATTCATCACTTTTAATTAAAAAGGGGTGCACATTGATGTTATATTCAGCTATTGAACACCAGATGCAAATGTTGAACACAAAATTAATTAAGAAAGTGACTTGGGATTTCAACTACTTGATTGAAAACAGATGCAGTCGATTAGCACAAATTTATTTTAACTCCCGACCTTCAATCATCACATTACATGACTCTCCTATCAGGCAGTGGTAATAAATTGCGTTTACATGGAGTAAAGCGCGATAAATCAAAATTAATTCCTATCGACTGACCCAGGCGTAATGCGAAGTGCGAGAATAATTCCCCAATACACGGCCCATGAAACCCTCATGGAAACTTTACAAGACGTGATCCAACAAATTAATCAGTGGCTTGATTCAAGCCGGAGCGGGTGCAATATCACCGAATTCAGCGTGGTGGGGCGTCGTCGTTGTGAGGACGTCAGCCAGCCTTATGGTGCTGCAAGGCTGCGCTCGTCTATGCACTCCTAGCTATCTTGCTCAGTACATAGCTGAACTGAAACTTTCTATCTCCAAACTCAATCGTTCCATTTGCTAAGTACTAAACTGCAGAGATGCTCACTCTTTCTCAGGCAAGCTGAGTAAAGAACGCCACGTCCGCACTCTAGGCAAGCTGGGAACGGAAGACCACTATGGAGATTTCTCACAGCACCGACCAATGCCTGCTCTGGGAAGTGAACAAATTGCCACAAAATTTCCCTTCCTCTCAACTTCTGCTATTTAGCTCCTCCCAGGCCACCCATCAAAGGTTAACGTCTGCAGAAAACACCAAATTTTTCCGAATTCTGACTCCCAGAAGAGTACTTCAAATTCCTTGGTCCTACGTTCCCATCGGAGGCCGGCGTATTTCATCCTGTCGCTCTTCACCTGATTTACTTCAGAATCCGTGGACCGTGAATTCAGTGTGAAGTTGCTATAGTCACGAACACGCATATTTTGGCCTCTGTTGACCACTCCACCATAGCTTTGCGCGGCTTTCTCGCATGTTTCACTGAAAATGGGACAACAGACATGTATCAACAGACATACAAGTTCTCCGTCTGCTTCCCGGTACACCAGCATGGGGTCAACCACCCACTCACTGTCACTCATCTTAAGGCAGCTGGAGGCCGCACCCCGTTACCGCTTTCTGAGAGCTTGAGCTGCCCTAAGCTGCCTATTGTCGCTTCCCTTCGCCACTCCCCAGCCAGCCACGGTCAACCCTGAATACTTCCCTAGGATAAACTAGCCTCCAGTAAATCGACGCGTTTCCACAAAGTTTTCATGTCGTGTGAATTACTTTAAAACCATCACCTGACATTAATTATTCCAATACGCCCATACTATACCCTCTACAAGATGCATTGTGCCTTGTCAGTCATTTTTGTTCAGCCCTACTGTTGGCTCAACGTGAGTTAGGTGGTCTTCAATGAATTCATGTAAGGGGCATAGTTCTTGCCATCTTACAGCATAATGGAACATAAAAAATCACTCGAAGACATGAACAGAACAGTATAAGGCTTGCGAGGAAGCTCTGATGTGATGGGAGGAGTTCTTGGCAACTAAAAATAATATTGTCAAAGATATCAATTTTAATATTCTAAGAAAATTCCCCAGTGAAGAGAGAATATACAAATCGATCGGTACGATTGTAAACGTTGAAGGGAGTGTGAGCTTCCCTACAGAATTTTGAAGCTCTTTGGAAGTACCAGGAATGCCATTACACTGCCTTCGACTTAAAACTGGATTTCCGATCATACTACTCAGAAATTTCAACTCACCAAAACTGTATAATGGAACAAGGATGGTCGTCAAACAGCTATCGAATAACATCACCGAAACCGAACTTATAACTTGAAAGTACAAAGAACACAAACTATTTATCCTCAGAGTACCACTGATCTCTATTGAACTGTCAATCCAATTTAAAAGACTGCAATTTCCAATCAAATTAGTCTACAGTTTTACGATCGCAAGAACAAACTTTCAGATAGTGCGGCATCAACCTTAAAGACTCCTGCTTCTCTCAAGGTCTCGAGTAGGAAATTCGAAAAATTTGTGTGTAATACCCCGGATAACAAAATGGTAAATTCCTTTTTATAAACAAGTATTGTAAATAATTAGAATGTGTTTCCAATAATATTCTTAACCTCTTCTTCTTTACCGAGTATTGTAAATAAAATGTTTTCAATAAAATTTTCTTACGATTTCTACTTTAAAGTTTGTTCTTTTATTCCAGCTACTACACAATCTCATATTAGCTCACTGAGTGAAGTCGGGTAGCCCAGCTAATCTTCAGATTCCAGCTTTTGATAATTAATTTCATCACCAAAACATAATATCAGAAATTCAGTCACTCGTTTGACAACCGCATTTGTATGATGTAACATGACAACTATAATGAAGATGGCCAAATAAATTTATTAATTAGATTAGATTAATACATGTTCCATAGATCATGAATACGACACTTTATAATGATGTGGAACGTGTCAATTTTAGAAAAAGAAGTTTCTTTACATGACATAATTTAATTTTTGTAATAATGCAATTAAACAGTTATTCTAAATATGCCACAAATGTGTGTCGGTTGACCTAAGACCCTTTAAAAATATACGATTCATTTATAGCATTGCCTGATATAACAGCAGCGAACTTTTCATTGCCTATCTGATGAATCATTTTGGTGATAGTATGCACACAACATTGTGCGGTTTCCTTTTGCTCTCAAGGACGAATGATGTTGTAAAATACTGGATCTGGAGTGGTTATTATGAAACTAGGCTACATTATGGCCAGTCACCCACATTTAATGCAAGCGAATGTGACTTCTGGATCTTCTGCATAACAGCTGCCTGTATACGTTGGTATTCAGCAATTTAGAAGGATTCTTCTTCCAAGTGAATGAAGTGTAGGTGAATCAATTATTACTCTTCTGGAAGGCACCTCGCCAGTATTTGAATTCTGACAGTCAAAGCTGTATGCCTGTTGCATACACTGCTCTGTCAATACGTTCGTCAACTTCTTTATCCGCGAAAGTATGGGCAACAGTGTGTCAGTCAACTTCGATGCCTCTGCAGACCACGATGTGCTCGTTGACATACACTTCTGGAAATGGAAAAAAGAACACATTGACACCGGTGTGTCAGACCCACCATACTTGCTCCGGACACTGCGAGAGGGCTGTACAAGCAATGATCACACGCACGGAACAGCGGACACACCAGGAACCGCGGTGTTGGCCGTCGAATGGCGCTACCTGCGCAGCATTTGTGCACCGCCGCCGTCAGTGTCAGCCAGTTTGCCGTGGCGTACGGAGCTCCATCGCAGTCTTTAACACTGGTAGCATGCCGCGACAGCGTGGACGTGAACCATATGTGCAGTTGACGGACTTTGAGCGAGGGCGTATAGTGGGCATGCGGGAGGCCGGGTGGACGTACCGCCGAATTGCTCAACACGTGGGGCGTGAGGTCTCCACAGTACATCGATGTTGTCGCCAGTGGTCGGCGGAAGGTGCACGTGCCCGTCGACCTGGGACCGGACCGCAGCGACGCACGGATGCACGCCAAGACCGTAGGATCCTACGCAGTGCCGTAGGGGACCGCACCGCCACTTCCCAGCAAATTAGGGACACTGTTGCTCCTGGGGTATCGGCGAGGACCATTCGCAACCGTCTCCATGAAGCTGGGCTACGGTCCCGTCACACCGTTAGGCCGTCTTCCGCTCACGCCCCAACATCGGTGCAGCCCGCCTCCAGTGGTGTCGCGACAGGCGTGAATGGAGGGACGAATGCAGACGTGTCGTCTTCAGCGATGAGAGTCGCTTCTGCCTTGGTGCCAATGATGGTCGTATGCGTGTTTGGCGCCGTGCAGGTGAGCGCCACAATTAGGACTGCATACGACCGAGGCACACAGGGCCAACACCCGGCATCATGGTGTGGGGAGCGATCTCCTACACTGGCCGTACACCACTGGTGATCGTCGAGGGGACACTGAATAGTGCACGGTACATCCAAACCGTCATCGAACCCATCGTTCTACCATTCCTAGACCGGCAAGGGAACTTGCTGTTCCAACAGGACAATGCACGTCCGCATGTATCCCGTGCCACCCAACGTGCTCTAGAAGGTGTAAGTCAACTACCCTGGCCGGCAAGATCTCCGGATCTGTCCCCCATTGAGCATGTTTGGGACTGGATGAAGCGTCGTCTCACGCGGTCTGCACGTCCAGCACGAACGCTGGTCCAACTGAGGCGCCAGGTGGAAATGGCATGGCAAGCCGTTCCACAGGACTACATCCAGCATCTCTACGATCGTCTCCATGGGAGAATAGCAGCTTGCATTGCTGCGAAAGGTGGATATACACTGTACTAGTGCCGACATTGTGCATGCTCTGTTGCCTGTGTCTATGTGCCTGTGGTTCTGTCAGTGTGATCATGTGATGTATCTGACCCCAGGAATGTGTCAATAAAGTTTCCCCTTCCTGGGACAATGAATTCACGGTGTTCTTGTTTCAATTTCCAGGAGTGTAGAAGGCAAGCACTAAGGAATGGTAGCAACTGTGTGGCAGTGTTAATGAGGCAACGAAGTGATTTTTTATTTATTTCTCGTTCAGCTACAGGCAAAGCGTGATACGCTTACAAACATCAACATAAAAATTTAAATTAACATTAACAATGATTTACAATAAAATTTTCAGGGTTTCCAGCCACAAAAGTGCTTGGTCACTTATCACATGTATGTCCATCAGATTTCCTCCCTTAAGTCCGTGTACGTCGCACTCAACTATATGCTGCATGGTTTGACTCTCTCCGCACTCACAATTGGGGTCCTGGGAGAAACCCCACTTTTTCAGCAAATATCTGCACCGACCAACACCTGTCCGCAGACGATTTAGGGTTACCCACACTCTACGTTGGAGTTGGAAGCCTGGAACTCGTTGAGATGGGTCCTCAATAAGGAAACTGTTATTCACTTTGCTTTCCTGCCATTGCTGTTTCCACAGGTTATCGATATCAATCTGTTGTTTGAGTTCTTTCCAGAAGGGATTTCTTGACATCAATCTGTCAGGGGGAGGAGGTAGGTCCCTGAACTTTTCTTTGTACCTCTGGATTGCTCTTTCACGTCTAATCGAGGGTGGTTCGATACTGGCAAGGACGGGCAGCCAAGGTTTTGGGGTGGGTCTTACTGTTCCTGTTATGAGCCTCATTGTCTCGTTAAGTTGCACATCAATATATCTCACATGCCTACTGCGGGCCCAGACGGGTGCGCAATATTCCGCTACACTATACAGAAGTGCCAGTGCTGATGTGCGTAGAGTTTCAGTGGAACATCCCCAGGTTGTTCCTGCCAGTTTCATTATGATGTTGTTTCTTGTTTTCATTTTTTGGGCGACTTCGTACAGGTGGCTCTTATATGTGAGAGTGCGATCTAACTTAACACCCAGATATTTTGGCGTTCTATCGTTTTTCAACAATTTACCTTTTATTTGCACTTTTAGCTCACGATTTGCATCTTTGTTACACAAGTGCATTATTGATGCCACGGATTTAGTCGGATTTACTTTGAGGTGCCAGTTGTCATAATATTGTTGTAATCGTTCCAGATCCCTGTTTAAAATTTCTTCCAGTTCTTCGAAAGTATTGGCGTGAGCCGCGATAGCGATGTCATCTGCATACATAAAAGAACGAGATTCCAGGTTTGGGATGTCCGCTATGTATAAATTGAAAAGGCATGGAGCCAGCACAGACCCTTGGGGGAGACCATTTTGTAGTGTCCTGTAGCTGCTTGTTTTCCCATTCAGAGATACCTTGAATCTCCTGTTTATCAACATATTTCTGACTAGATCTATGATCTTCTTGCATTTCACGACTTTTGACAGTTTATACAGTATCCCTTTTGTCCATACGGTGTCGTATGCTGAGGTGAGATCTAATAATACCATGCCTGTTTTCTTTTTGTGATAAAACTTATGCTCGTTCCTAAGACCTCTACAGTCATATCGTCCAGAAGATGATCAATACTTTTCTGTTTTGTGCCATCTTTCTATGATTTTCGACAAATTTTGATGCATCGTTATGACTTACATCTCTACGTCCTTGCCGGCCGGTGTGGCCTTGCGGCTCTAGGCGCTTCAATCTGGAGCCGCGTGACTGCTACAGTTGCAGGTTAAAATCCTGCCTCGGGCATGGATGTGTGTGATGTCCTTAGGTTAGTTAGGTTTAAGTAGTTCTAAGTTTTAGGGGACTGATGACAACAGATGTTAAGTCCCATAGTGCTCAGAGCCATTTGAACCAGCCATCTCTACGTCCTTTATCGAAACAAGACTATTTTATGGTATATATCCCATAGTGAATGGTCGCTGTAGTGAAACAATCGACGAAATATTGGGTGAAGCGTTACTGAAATGTCATTGTATTATTTAATGCATACAAACAAACATGTAGAAGTACTGAAAGCAAGTTTCTTGCTGTGATGTCACACCAGGACAGAGTTACATTAAGTCAAATACTTTATCCTTTTATTCCGGAGGTAGTCATTGTGTTCAAGAGTAACATATCGGTATGGGCCACGTGGATTTTAAGCAAACACACCTTCGTCGTCAAATGAGGGGCATTTTTATATTTTTTCTTTTTATATGTATGTATTTTATTGAGTGTTTGAGTTTTAAAAATTACTTTTGTTGCAAAAATAAATACGAGGTGCATTCAAGTTCTAAGGCCTCCGATTTTTTTTCTCCGGACTGGAAAGAGATAGGAACATGCGCATTGTTTTAAAATGAGGCCGCGTTCATTGTCAATACGTCCCAGAGAAGGCAGCACCGTACGGCAGATGGAATTTTACCGCCAGCGGCGAGAATGAGAACTGTTTTAAATACTCAAAATGGCGACGTTTTCCTTACTTGAACAGCATGCAATCATTCGTTTTCTGAATTTGCGTGGTGTGAAACCAATTGAAATTCGTCGACAGTTGAAGGAGACATGTGGTGATGGAGTTATGGATGTGTCGAAAGTGCGTTCGTGGGTGTGACAGTTTAATGAAGGCAGAACATCGTGTGACAACAAACCGAAACAACCTCGGGCTCGCACAAGCCGGTCTGACGACATGATCGAGAAAGTGGAGAGAATTGTTTTGGGGGATCGCCGAATGACTGTTGAACAGATCGCCTCCAGAGTTGGCATTTCTGTGGGTTCTGTGCACACAATCCTGCATGACGACCTGAAAATGCGAAAAGTGTCATCCAGGTGGTTGCCACGAATGCTGACGGACGACCACATGGCTGCCCGTGTGGCATGTTGCCAAGCAATGTTGACGTGCAACAACAGCATGAATGGGACTTTATTTTCGTCGGTTGCGACAATGGATGAGACGTGGATGCCATTTTTCAATCCAGAAACAAAGCGCCAGTCAGCTCAATGGAAGCACACAGATTCACCACCACGAAAAAAATTTCGGGTAACCGCCAGTGCTGAAAAAATGATGGTGTCCATGTTCTGGGACAGCGAGGGCGTAATCCTTACCCATTGCGTTCCAAAGGGCACTACGGCAACAGGTGCATCCTACGAAAATGTTTTGAAGAACAAATTCCTTCCTGCACTGCAACAAAAACGTCCGGGAAGGGCTGCGCGTGTACTGTTTCACCAAGACAACGCATCTGCACATTGAGGTAACGTTACGCAACAGTTTCTTCATGATAACAACTTTGAAGTGACTCCTCATGCTCCCTACTCACGTGACCTGGCTCCTAGTGACTTTTGGCTTTTTCCAACAATGAAAGACATTCTCTGTGGCCGCACATTCACCAGCCGTGCTGCTATTGCCTCAGCGATTTTCCAGTGGTCAAAACAGACTCCTAAAGAAGCCTTCGCCGCTGCCATGGAATCATGGCGTCAGCGTTGTGAAAAATGTGTACGTCTGCAGGGCGATTACGTCGAGAAGCAACGCCAGTTTCATCGATTTCGGGTGAGTAGTTAATTAGAAAAAAAATCGGAGGCCTTAGAACTTGAACGCACCTCGTAAAGAGAATACAAACAACAAAAGGGCAAAATGAATACCGAAAAAGCTATTTGCCTTTTTCATTTATAATGAGATGTGAAGTATGTCAATTGTAGCATGCACACTCACTATTGAATCTTTTTAAATTTTTGCCTTTCGTCTGTCCCAGCGCTTTTTACACTACTGGACATTAAAATTGCTACACCCAGAAACAATGCAGATGGGATACGGGTATTCATTGGACAAATATATTATACTACAACTGATATGTGATTACATTTCCACGCAATTTCGGTGCATAGATCATGAGAAATCAGTACCTAGAACAACCACCTCTGGCCGTAATAACAGCCTTGATGCGCCTGGGCATTGAGTCAAATAGAGCTTGGATGGCGTGTACAGGTACAGCTGCCCATGCAGCTTCAACACGCTACCACAGTTCATCAAGAGTAGTGACTGGCGTATTGTGACAAGCCAGTTGCTCGGCCACCATTGACCAGACGTTTTCAATTGCTGAGAGATCTGGAGAATGTGCTGGCCAGAACAGCAGGCGAACATTTTCTGTATCCAGAAAGGCCCGTACAGGACCTGCAACATGCGGTCGTGCATTATCTTGCTGAAATGTAGGGTCCCGCAGGGATCAAATGAAGGGTAGAGCCACGGGTCGTAACACATCTGAAATGTAACGTCCACTGATCAAAGTGCCGTCAATGCGAACAAGAGGTGACCGAGAAGTATAACCGATAGCACCCCATGCCATCACGCCGGGTGATATGCCAGTATGGCGGTGTCGAATACACGCTTCCAATGTGCGTTCATCGCGATGTCGCCAAACTCGGATGCGACCATCACGATGCTGTAAACAGAATCCTGATTCATCTGAAAAAATGACGTTTTGCCATTCGTGCACCCAGGTTCGTCGTTGAGTACACCATCGCAGGCGCTCTTGTCTGTCATGCAGCGTCAAGGGTAACTGCAGCCATGATCTCCGAGCTGATGGTCCATGCTGCTACAAACGTCGTCGAACTGTTCGTGCAGATGGTTGTTGTCTTGCAAACGTCCCCATCTGTTGACTCAGGGATCGAAACGTGGCTGCACGATCCGTTACAGCCATGCGGATAAGATGCCTGTCATCTCGACTGCTAGTGATACGAGGCCGTTGGGATCCAGCACGGCGTTCCGTATTACCTTTCTGAACCCACCGATTCCATATTCTGCTACAGTCAAAAAATGGCTCTGAGCACTATGGGACTTAACATCGGAGGTCATCAGTGCCCTAGAGCTTAGAACTACTTAAACCTAACTAACCTAAGGACATCACACACATCCGTGCCCGAGGCATGATTCGAACCTGCGGCCGTAGCGGTCGCGCGGTTCCAGACTGAAGCGCCTAGAACCGCTCAGCCACACCGGCCGGCCTGCTACAGTCGTTGGATCTAGATCAACGCGAGCAGCGATGTCGCGATACGATAAACAGCAGTCACGATAGGCTACAATCCGATCTTTATCAAAGTCGGAAACGTGATGGTAGGCATTTCTCCTCTTTAGACGAGGCATCACAACAACGTTTCACCAGGCAATTCTGGTCAACTGCTTTTTGTGTATGAGAAATCGGTTGGAAACTTTCCTCATGTCAGCTCATTGTAGACGTCGCCACCGGCGCCAGCATTGTGTGAATTCTCTGAAAAGCTAATCATTTGCATATCACAGTATCTTCTTCCTGTCGCTTAAATTTCGCGTCTGTAGCACGGCATCTTCGTGGTGTAGCAATTTTAATGTCCAGTAGTGTAGATCCCACAGGTTAGGAGTTCAAGTATATTATTCCCGGCACTCTCTCGTACTGAACAGATATTTGCGACTGTACGATTTTTTTCCAACATTCGACCTTTTTTGGTATTCATTGTCTGGACGT
Organism: Schistocerca serialis cubense; assembly: GCF_023864345.2. Taxonomy (NCBI): domain Eukaryota; kingdom Metazoa; phylum Arthropoda; class Insecta; order Orthoptera; family Acrididae; genus Schistocerca; species Schistocerca serialis. The sequence goes on from NC_064640.1 coordinate 218,110,660, forward strand.
ATTACGCCATCAGCCCAGTCCAGCATTTACAGATTATACAATTTGCGTTTATACACTCCTGGAAATTGAAATAAGAACACCGTGAATTCATTGTCCCAGGAAGGGGAAACTTTATTGACACATTCCTGGGGTCAGATACATCACATGATCACACTGACAGAACCACAGGCACATAGACACAGGCAACAGAGCATGCACAATGTCGGCACTAGTACGGTGTATATCCACCTTTCGCAGCAATGCAGGCTGCTATTCTCCCATGGAGACGATCGTAGAGATGCTGGATGTAGTCCTGTGGAACGGCTTGCCATGCCATTTCCACCTGGCGCCTCAGTTGGACCAGCGTTCGTGCTGGACGTGCAGACCGCGTGAGACGACGCTTCATCCAGTCCCAAACATGCTCAATGGGGGACAGATCCGGAGATCTTGCTGGCCAGGGTAGTTGACTTACACCTTCTAGAGCACGTTGGGTGGCACGGGATACATGCGGACGTGCATTGTCCTGTTGGAACAGCAAGTTCCCTTGCCAGTCTAGGAATGGTAGAACGATGGGTTCGATGACGGTTTGGATATACCGTGCACTATTCAGTGTCCCCTCGACGATCACCAGTGGTGTACGGCCAGTGTAGGAGATCGCTCCCCACACCATGATGCCGGGTGTTGGCCCTGTGTGCCTCGGTCGTATGCAGTCCTGATTGTGGCGCTCACCTGCACGGCGCCAAACACGCATACGACCATCATTGGCACCAAGGCAGAAGCGACTCTCATCGCTGAAGACGACACGTCTCCATTCGTCCCTCCATTCACGCCTGTCACGACACCACTGGAGGCGGGCTGCACGATGTTGGGGCGTGAGCGGAAGACGGCCTAACGGTGTGCGGGACCGTAGCCCAGCTTCATGGAGACGGTTGCGAATGGTCCTCGCCGATACCCCAGGAGCAACAGTGTCCCTAATTTGCTGGGAAGTGGCGGTGCGGTCCCCTACGGCACTGCGTAGGATCCTACGGTCTTGGCGTGCATCCGTGCGTCGCTGCGGTCCGGTCCCAGGTCGACGGGCACGTGCACCTTCCGCCGACCACTGGCGACAACATCGATGTACTGTGGAGACCTCACGCCCCACGTGTTGAGCAATTCGGCGGTACGTCCACCCGGCCTCCCGCATGCCCACTATACGCCCTCGCTCAAAGTCCGTCAACTGCACATACGGTTCACGTCCACGCTGTCGCAGCATGCTACCAGTGTGAAAGACTGCGATGGAGCTCCGTATGCCACGGCAAACTGGCTGACACTGACGGCGGCGGTGCACAAATGCTGCGCAGCTAGCGCCATTCGACGGCCAACACCGCGGTTCCTGGTGTGTCCGCTGTGCCGTGCGTGTGATCATTGCTTGTACAGCCCTCTCGCAGTGTCCGGAGCAAGTATGGTGGGTCTGACACACCGGTGTCAATGTGTTCTTTTTTCCATTTCCAGGAGTGTATAAATTTTATTTAACAATCTCATGAATTTCAACAGCATAAAATAAAGAATTACATCGCTGTATTCGTCAGGCCTTCTGCCTGCGACAGTATTGTTTTTGTAAGGCTTAAGTTTGGATCAAACTGTCAACGAAATTAGTTTCAGCGTGAAGTTTGCAAAAGTCATTTTCCGTTTATTACACTTATGGGCACGTCTAAATTAATAATGTTAACGAAGCAGCCGAATATGCTGTTGGCGTAATAGTCCAGACAATAGAAGCTAACAAAAGTCGAATATCGGGAATAATTTGTGCAGTCGGGAACTTTTGTATTGTAGTAGAAGGGAGTACCACGAGCAACATTCTCGAAATCCTGACTTGTGAGGGATGAGTATTGGGTGGAGGTGCATTGAAAGGTGACTTTTGCACGTTTATCTCAAGTAACTAGAAAGCCACGGCCCCCAACGAAAACGTATCCCAGTAAATCATTTTCTATAAAAAAGGTCCTCATTTTTTCCGTAAGGCTAATACACTGAAGTGAAGACTTTTGTGGACTGGCAAGACAGCCAATCCACTAGGACGGGAGGCCGAAGGCACGCGTTTAAGCTCACGCAGGCTGGCGTGAGGTCTGGAACAGGACAAGGTCTTGAGACTAGCAAAAAAGGTACGTAGCTTCTGGAATACTTAACTTTAATCCATAATTGGTGAACATCGGTCTGACGGTACATGCATCACAAGATAAATAGCAATTGATAATGGCGCCTTGCTAGGTCGTAGCAAATGACGTAGCTGAAGGCTATGCTAACTATCGTCTCGGCAAATGAGAGCGTAATTTGTCAGTGAACCATCGCTAGCAAAGTCGGCTGTACAACTGGGGCGAGTGCTAGGAAGTCTCTCTAGACCTGCCGTGTGGCGGCGCTCGGTCTGCAATCACTGATAGTGGCGACACGCGGGTCCGACGTATACTAGCGGACCGCGGCCGATTTAGAGGCTACCACCTAGCAAGTGTGGTGTCTGGCGGTGACACCACAAAGACAGTCGTGGGATAGCGGTAGTATCACGTACACAAGGTATAAAAGGGTAGTAAATGTCGTGTGACTAGGGCCTCCCAGCGGTAGACCGTTCGCCGGGTGCAAGTCTTTCGATTTGACGCCACATCGGCGTCTTGCGCGTCGATGGGAATGAAATGATGATGATTAGGACAACACAACACCCAGTCCCTGAGCGGAGAAAATCGCCGACCCAGCCGGGAATCGAACCCGGGCCCTTAGAATTGCGGAGCTGTCATTTGTGCTCAGGTGATTCATTTAAAAAGGTTTCCGGGATGCTTATGTCCGCACGATGGGAATTAACAGACTTTGAACGAAGAATGGTAGCTGGAACTAGACGCAAGGAACATTCCATTTCTAAAATCGTTAGAGAATTCAATATTACGAAATCCACAGTGTAAGATTGTGCTCAGAATACCAAATTTCAGGCCTTACCTCTCACCGCAGACAACGCAGTGACCGACGGCCTTCCCTTAACAACCGTTAGCAGAGGCATTTCAGTACAGTTATCAGTATTAACAGACAAGCAATACTCCGTGAAACAACCGCAGAAATCAATGTGGGACATACGACGAACTTTTCGGTCAGGACAGAGGGGTGAAATTTGGTGTTAATGGACTGTGGCAGCAGACGACCAATGCGAATGCCTTTGGTAACAGTGCCTCTCCTGGGCTCGTGACCATACCGGTTGGACCGTGGACGACTGCCGGCCGCTGTGGCCGAGCGGTTCTAGGCGCTTCAGTCCGGATCCGCGCTGCTGCTACGGTCGCAGGTTTGAATCCTGCCTCAGGCACGTCCTGTACGGGCCTTTGTGGATACAGAAGATGTTCGACTGCTGCCCTGACCAGCACATTCTCCAGATCTCTCACCAATTGAAAACGTCTGGTCAATGGTGGCCGAGCAACTGGCTCGTCACAATACGCCAGTCACTACTCTTGATGAACTGTGGTATCGTGTTGAAGCTGCATGGGTAGCTGTACCTGTACACGCCATCCAAGCTGTGTTTGACTCAACGCCCAGGCGTGTTAAGGCCGTTATTACGGCCAGAGGTGGTTGTTCTGGGTACTGATTTCTCACGATCTATGCCCCCAAATTGCGTAAAAATGTAATCAATGTCAGTTCTAGTATAATATATTTGTCCAATGAATACCCGTTTATCATCTGCATTTCTTCTTCGTGTAGTAATTTTAATGGCCAGCAGTGTAGTTCGCGCGTAGCGGGCGAGAGAAATCTCGCCCGTGGTCTATGAAGGCTAGCTGTAACATTGCGAGCTGTACAAAACGACAGCGGCAAGGGCAGGTGAATCACCCTTATAACTGTGAAGACCATACATTGGTCGTTTTCGAAATATAATTATTCACATAGTGTTATATTTGTAGAAAATAGTACTTTAAATAGTACATTTTGTAGTTAATCAGTTTCGTGAACCTCAGCGACTGGAACAAAGTACTGTAATGTTTGCAAATTATTAACTGGACATAGATAGAAGTGATAGCGACGACATTTTCTTTTAGTGAGTGGCAGCTGAGAATCAGTATTTGTTATACATGGAAAATGCAGACTCAGATGTCTGTGAACGCAGAAACTGGAAACAACGGATTTAGTGTGTCTTATAGTAATGCTCTTGAATGTTACAATAAACAGTTTACTCAAAAAAATTTATATGAAAATGGGTAACTGTCTGTATTCTTTTGGGTGTATTTATCAGGACTGTAATACAGGATATCGGCCGTAAAATACTGTGGAAGATATGAGCACACTGCTAGTGGCATAATAGCGTGATTTCAAACACTTCACTCTCCTGTCAATGCGAGTATAATGGCTGCATTCCGTGTCCGCTGACGACGTAATAGTAAGCGTATTCACACCAGACAATAGTCCTATGTCGAATATGAAGTTACGTTGTGCCATTACTTCCACATTATTGGATATACACAGCGCTGTTCCTAATGTCCGCTACAGCAACAACACTCTGAGATCTGCTGCAGGACATCTTTCCTGAAGTCAGTCATCTAGTGAAATGCCCGCTGTAGCTCGTGTCCGTATGTGGCAGACGTTTAATTGTTGATGAACAACGAGAAGCGTAACCAAACGTTGGTGACCTTGTTACCTGGACGTAAGTACTCATGATTTATTTACAATCGCGATGTACGACCATTGTTATAGGTCAAAGAAAATGTAAGGACCGTGATTCTGACAGTAAATGACACTCGTATGGCTGTTGAAAATGCCACTGACTCCCTTTCACAAACAAAGCTATTTAATTAGAGCAGAGAGGGCCACTCTGATTGTCTGATTTTGTAAATTTATTTTTCCAGTAGTGACTAACGGAAATTGTTATAAATCTGTGTCAGGGTACCTTCATTAGGGCTCTAGTTAAATTGTCCTGGAACAATATGCACATTTCATTCATTAATAATTTGTAGATCGTCGCGGCACATATGCAAATATAAATTTAACTAGATCCTGATTTCCAAGAGTTTTGTTTAAGATCAGTTGGGATGACTGTGAACAGCGTTTAGTGTATCGTATCTATTCTTAGAGGTCATGCCAGTGCATTAATTGCAGAGCTAAAAAGCACTAAACAACACAAGTTTTACAATTATTACATCAATAACATTTTCCTGTTTTACAATTATGTTTCTGAGAATCAAAAATGGGATTTCAGTACTTTCATTTAGCTCTGATTTTAAGAACTTGTGAGTCAATTTCTACAGCGTTTGTCACTAAAGCTCCCTACCTGCATTACTTCAAATCCTAAAGAAATAATTCAAGTGTAGAAAAAGACAACCTAGCCTAGTGCATTTAGTTTAGCTGTACTTCATTACAAAACATGATTACAGTATTTACTTAACGAGACAAGTACATTTTTTTTCAGAAAAAGCGATGCAGCGGCAATGGCACACAGGATGCTGGCGCTATGTGGGCACCAGGTTCGCGCAGGAGACGTCTGCTCATGGGTTTGCACATATCTTTGGAAATGAAAGAAGCACTCCAGAGCGGTGAGTATACGGAACTGAGCACTAACAGACATGCCATGCCATTGTGAACTAGTAAGACGGGTAAATCAGGTCGTTAATGTCAAATTACTGTGGTGAAGGTTCGAGGTTTGATACCTGCTCTGTCTCACACGTATGTTTTCAGTTACTTGACACGACTTCCACCTCTGGTAATACAGTACTTAGCGTATTTAATGCACCGTTTCCATGTTAAAATTTACGAGTTTAGCCCCCTACTCTCTTTCTTTAAATGCCTTTAACAGACTGGTGAGTTGGTTCAAAAAATGGTTCAAATGGCTCTGAGCACTATGGGACTTAACAGCTGTGGTCATCAGTGCCCTAGAACTTAGAACTACTTAAACCTAACTAACCTAAGGACATCACACACATCCATGCCCGAAGCAGGATTCGAACCTGCGACCGTAGCAGTCGCGCGGTTCCGGACTGAGCGCCTAGAACCGCGAGACCACCGCGGTCGGCACGAGTTGGTTCTAATGTTTTTTTTTTTTGTCTACATTATAACCATGGCTGTGAAATCACTGTGGTGTGCTCAAACAACATTTTGGTTAAAGGCTATTTTGTTAAATAGCTTACAAAAGCATTTCTTTCTTTCTTCTTTCTCGGGGCCTTTGTCCCTCTCCAACGCGGTTTCGGCTTTGTTATTACGCATTTGGCAGTGTTCATTGCCGAGGGTGGCCGGATGCCCTTCCTGCCGCCACCCCGAACCCCCTGGGACGGAAGAGGCGTACCCCAGCTGTCTGCGTCTAGTGTAAGTCATGAAAGAGTGCGAACGTTTTCAAATGTCTGTGAGGCGTGTAACCGAGGCGTAACTTGGGACCAGCCCGGTATTCACCTAGTGGGATGTGGAAAACCGCCTAAAAACCACATCAAGGCTGGCCGGCATACCGGCCCTCGTCGTTAATCCGCAGGGCGAATTCGATCCGGGGTCGGTGCGTCTACCCGAGTCCAGGAAGCAGCGCATTAGCGCTCTCGGCTACCCTGGCGGGTCAAATTGCTTATAAAAGCATACTATATTATAATTTCAGCTACAGAGAACGCTGAACGAACTATTTAAACAGTTGGTGCCTGGGCAGTAACAGGAGCCAAAACTGTACCTTTCAAATAAACTAACATCAGATACAGTCTTCGCCATAATACCTGGCTGCCGATTAGCCGCCGCAAAAAACTATGCCCGAGTCGTTCACTTAAGGCACCATTGAAACTAGCTGCGTTACAGAATTCTAAGTCTGATCACCTGCAAAATTTGGAAACTCTGTAGGATGCCAGCAGTCTCTGGAGGAAGTGCTGTTCTCCGCTCGGGGTGTTGCGCTGTCTGTGCTCGTGGGCCCAATGGCAATCTACCTGCGGCAGCGACGGTGAGCGGACATCCCGGATTGCAGGAAGTATGCGTCGGCGCGGTGAGTCGTGAAAACTGTATTTGTTACTGTGTAAAGTCGAGCGCCGGCACACCAGTCGGGAACTAGAGAGCAGAGAGGGCTGTGAAGGAGACGTCAGCCAATTGCACCCCTTTCCAGGACGAAATGCGACAGCAGCGGCCTTCATCCGGAGAGAACCTAAGTGCAGCGGCCCAGTAGAAGAGAAGCTTCAAGACTAGCGACCTGAATAGAAGCGTCAACTTTATTACTTCGCTTGTATTAGGACATTGATTATTTTGCATGTCGCCCTTTGATTGCGACACATCTGTGTAATATTCAAAGCTAAGTATTGTTACACTACGGGCCATTAAAATGACTTTTGCAAACTTCACGCTGAAACTAATTTCGTTGACACTTGGATCCAAACTTAAGCCTTACAAAAACAGTACTGTCGCAGGCAGAAGGCCTGACGAATACAGCGATGTAACTGTTTATTTTATGCTGTTGAAATTCATGAAATTGTTAAATAAAATTTATATAAACGCAAATTGTATAATCTGTAAATGCTGGACTGGGCTGATGGCGTAATACGTCCAGGCAATGAATACCAAAAAAGGTCGAATGTTGGAAAAAATCGTACAGTCGCAAATATCTGTTCAGTAGGAGAGAGTGCCAGGAATAATATACTAGAACTCCTAACCTGTGAGATCTACACTACTGGCCATTAAAATTGCTACACCACGAAAATGACGTGCTACAGAGGCGAAATTTAAGCGACAGGAAGAAGATACTGTGATATGCAAATGATTAGCTTTTCAGAGCATTCACACAAGGTTGGCGCCCGTTGCGACACCTACAACGTGCTGACATGAGGAAAGTTTCCAACCGATTTCTCATACACAAAAAGCAGTTGACCGGCGTTGCATGGTGAAACGTTGTTGTGATGCCTCGTGTAAGGAGGAGAAATGCTTACCATCACGTTTCCGACTTTGATAAAGGTCGGATTGTAGCCTATCGCGATTGCGGGTTCTCGTATCGCGACATTCCTGCCCGTATTGGTCGAGATTCAATGACTGTTAGCAGAATATGGAATCGGTGGGTTCAGGAGGGTAATACGGAACACCATGCTGGATCCCAACGGCCTCGTATCACTAGCAGTCGAGATGAGAGGCATCTTATCCGCATGGCTGTAACGGATCGTGCAGCCACGTCTCGATCCCTGAGTCAACAGATGGGGACGTTTGGAAGACAACAACCATCTGTACGAACAGTTCGAAGACGTTTGCAGCAGCATGGACTATCAGCTCGGTGACCATGGCTGCGGTTACCCTTAATGCTGCATCACAGACAAGAGCGCCTGCGATGGTGTACTCAACGACTAACCTGGGTGCACGAATGGCAAAACGTCATTTTTACGGATGAATCCAGGTTCTGTTTACAGCATCATGATGGTCGCATCCGTGTTTGTCGACATCGCGGTGAACGCACATTGGAAGCGTGTATTCGTCATCGCCTTACTGGCGTATCTCCCGGTGTGATGGTGTGGGGTGCCACTGGTTACACGTCTCAGACACCTCTTGTTCGCATTGACGGCACTTTGAACAGTGGACGTTACATTTCAGATGTACTACCCTTCATTCGATCCCTGCGAAACCCTACATTTCAGCAGGATAATGCACGACCGCATGTTGCAGGTCCTGTACGGGCCTTTCTGGATACAGAAAATGTTCGACTGCTGCCCTGGCCAGCACATTCTCCAGATCTCTCACCAATTGAAAACTTCGGGTCAATGGTGGCCGAGCAACTGGCTCGTCACAATACGCCAGGCACTACTCTTGATGAACTGTGGTATGGTGTTGAAGCTGCATGGGCAGCTGTACCTGTACACGCCATCCAAGCTCTGTTTGACTCAATGCCCAGGCGTATCAAGGCCGTTATTACGGCCAGAAGTGTTTGTTCTGGGTACTGATTTCTCAGGATCTATGCACCGAAATTGCGTGAAAATGTAATCACGTGTCAGTTCTAGTATAATATGTTTGTCCAATGAATACCCGTTTATCATCTACATTTCTTCTCGGTGTAGCAATTTTAATGGCCAGTAGTGTGTTTACTTTTTTGTAATATAACTCATTGATACTATTTGCTTGAATTGTTGTCTAGCGATCTGAGAAAGCAGGTTTCCTAAACGCCCCATCTTTGACAACTAGGCAGGATTTAACAGTATTTGTGACATCCCCCATTGCAGACTAACAAGGAATAATAACTCATACTAACAGAAAAGATAACTGAAGTTTACATTTGATACGAATTTTCCTAGACTAAGTTCATTTGAAATAGAGTCACTGTTAGAGGAGACTGCCAAATAGCTTTCGATGATACTACGGGAATTAATTTGTCTATAGTGAGTAGTGCTGTTTACGTTAAACTTAGAAGCTCTGACATGTGTGAAAAAGTAATAGAATCTAGTGGTGGAATTTTGAAATTTGAACATACAAATCGAAATCTCAGCGGTATTTTAGTTATGCATGCTGAACATGACAACCGCACAGTGTGGATTTTCGAACTTCCCTTCGAAATTAATGCAGGACAAATAATTCGTATCTTCATGTTAGTGGACAGCGTGGCATAGTGATATACGGTGGAGAGCCAAGAACGTGAGCTGGTTGTGGTGCGCCCGGCCATGTTCCCACGCGCTGCGTGCAACGACACGTGGCGCAGATATCTGCCGGTGAAGGTGGAGACGCCTGTAACAACAGCACTACCCATGACGTACGCCTCGGCGGCCATGGAACTCGAACCCGTAACTCACATTGTCGTGGTCCCGTCAACTTAAGATATTAATGTAGGTACTCCCATGGTAATGCCTGATGACACAGGAACGGTCGTGCCCCATCAAGAGCAGACAGATGTTCTCCTTGGAGTCACCAGGGCCCAGGACGAGACGGACATTGCTTCTACACAGGAGCAGACCATGACAAACCAGTCGAAACCGGATGCTGATTTGAAGGAAGATCCTGAAGGGAGCTCCTCCACAAACGAGCAAGCTGATGTTTTCCATGAACGCCACGCCACCAGGGCGGGAAGACACTGCCTCCACAGAGATTCAAACCTCGACAAACCAATAGACGCTGTATCCTGCTGAAAAGGTAAATTCCAAAGGGAACTCCTCCCAAAAGAAACGGAGACTGACACATCAAGATGTTATTAAGGGGCTCCGGAAAGGCTCAAAATCATGAAAAGTTCAATTTTTACTTTTTTGCGTTTTCTGAATCTGCAGACTATTACCTTTTAATAAATATATAATTTATTCAATTCCGAAGACTACAACTATTTTTAAATTTTTTTTGAAATGTGTTCTACATGGGCGTGACCCACTGTGGCGCTGTTAAACTGCTGTCAAATGGTGTTATTATTAACGTCCGTGTTCATCAGGTACATTTTAGTGATGTGAGATAAAGTATGTGTTGTGGCTAACCTGTGATGGTTCAATATATACCGCTGGTGTGATTGTCGATTGTTTCATGTTTATTTACTCTGTCGTTATCTCGAAAACATTCGTAATTAATTCTGTTTCTTGAGTCTCTGTTTTGTTGAAGTATAATAATGAGTAAAAGTAAAGTTATTAGAAATCCTCTGAAGGCTTTTAAGAAAAGGAGAAATGTTGGAAAGCCAAAGGTATGTGTTATTACTGTAAACAATAAAGATGATAACCAAGTGAGTGAACCTAACGTCTGAAGTACACCTGCCCATAGCAGTCAAAGTGGGAAAGAAAATACTTCACAGAAGAAGCTTGGTTCAATGAGTGAAAACTATGAATGTTTTATGGGCGAATCGGAAGTGAATGAAATATTTGATATGTCGGTTCTCAAAGGAATTTTTTCAAACTGTGTAAGATGTATTCATTGTAGTGAAGTTGGTCTGGAACTCTCCATAATAAAGCACGTAGGACTTGCTAGTGAAATACAACTGAAATGTGATAAGTGTTCATACATGACCACCTTTTGGAACAGTGTTGCAGTAACTGCAACTGAAGAAAATGGTAGCAAAATCTACGAACACAACAACGAGCGATGGTTGCTTTAGACAAGGAACGCCTTCGGGCTGCAGACAGGGCTGTAAAGAATCTAGAAATACAAGCAAGAGTAAACAGGAGGAGGAACAAGAGGAAGCTGGAGGAGGAGTTTGCAGAGGATGAAGATAATCCATCCTATGGACCTGGAATGCACTAAAAAGTTAATCCAATCTTTGTCGCTCGATTCCCAAAACTTTTATTTTCCCATACTAATTACATGTTTTCTAAGGATCTTCCAAACATATTTGTTTCAAACTTTCAGTAAATGTTACACAGTACCTTCTGCATAATTTAACACAGCCTTTTTCCAAAAAACTGTATATTTTTGAATATATAAATAAAAAATTGCAAAAAAAATGTTGTGAATTTTCATTACAATTGAAAAAAATCATCTTTAATAACTGTACTAAAATTTTGTAAAATCCCTGTGTTAAGTTGTAGCCCATATTCCAATAAATAATCTGTAAAAAGTTCAACTTCCTACCTCAAGTACTTTGTGAGGAAAGATGTAATTTATAAGCGTTATTTTAACATTGCAAGTATAGGGCGTTCCGGAGCCCCTTAAAGCAGTCCCAGAACTTCGCGAGAAAGTGAATAGGATTGATAGCCAAATGAGTCGGCAGACTCCTGAAACTCCTGATTTCAGTCACACTGTGACACGTCACAGGGGTGTTGTTACGACAGCGCCTCCACAATGAGTTCACACCAGGAGGCCCTTGGTGACATTATCTCCAGACGTCCTATTATCCAATGCCGAGTCATCATGACCTAGGACAACTGGGGGACACTTTGTACCAGATCACAAAAAATGTTCAAATGTGTGTGAAATCTTGTGGGACTTTACTGCTAAGGTCATCAGTCCCTAAGCTTACACACTACTTAATCTACATTATCCTAAGGACAAACACACACACACATGCCCGAGGGAGGACTCGAACCTCCGCCGGGGCCAGCTGCACAGTCCATGACTGAAGCGCCCCGACCGCTCGGCTAATCCCGCGAGGCGCCAGATCACACAAACAGGCGATTTGTCTGAGAAAATGGAAGAAATGGTTCTGAGTACTGACATGGCTGAACTCCCTCAATCTGAGGGACAACATTTGTCATCCCCAGACGGAGCAGCTCACAACTACAAGACGACTTTCCAAGGACGCACCGACTTTGATATGTGGGCTTTCTATGGATTGCCACTCAAGGAAGGAACATTAATCACCCCAAACGTACCCTACAACATGGTCCAGCCTCAAGCCTACAAAACTGTCACTTTAATAATAAATAAGATCCTGTCGTTTCTGCACCTTCGTAAACTACAAGATTTCTTATAAGCTGCGGATATAGACATTCTGTTGCTACAAGAAGTAGCTGCCACTGACTGGAACGAATTACTGGATACACTGCTATTACTTGTAAGTAGGCTGTTTAGGTTTTTGTGTTTGTAACACCACGTAGCGCTCTGTATGAAAATCACTGACTGTGCTGTGTGCAGTCTGTGGCTTGTTGGCAGTGTTGAAATATTTGCTATTGCAGTGGTGGGCAGTTGGATGCGAACAGCGCATAGTGTTGCGCAGTTGGAGGTGAGCCGCCAGCAGTGGTGGATGTGGGGAGAGAGATGGCAGAATTTTAAGAGCGGACGATCTGGACGTGTGTCCGCCAGAAAGAGTAAATTTGTATATCATGAACTGATGCAATGCCAATTTCCCACAGACTTAAAGCGTTAATGAAAACAATCGTCGGTCGCTACCAGACGAGCGTTGGTATTGACAGGAAGATAATTCACAACTTACGTTAGTACAGAGACACTGCAGATGCTTGCAAGATCAAGTGTTCTTTGGTATGACTTGATTTCCAAAGGCATTCGAGAGAATTAACCATTAATAGTTATAAACACCATGCATGCAATAGGATTTTCACAACAGTTTACTAACTTCATACGTAAAATTCTCTGTAAACGAAATACAAGACGAATGATTTGAAGTCAGCTGACTAAAGAAATTAAAATTAACAGCTCAGTGAGACAAGGGTGTCCCATGTAGATGATATTGTTCACCCTCGCCACTGAACCTTTAATAGCTACTTTGACCAAACGTTTACGAGGCTTAACGATCAATGGAAACAAGATTGTTTGCAATGCCTATGCACACAACGACGATTTTCTAGTCACGGACGATCACGAGGTAGAGGAAGTTCTTCAGATCGTTCAGAAATACGAACTTGCCTTGGGAGAGAAGCTGAATGAGAGTAAGTCTGACATTATGAATACAGGATGCGACATATCTCTGCAACACCACGGTCAGCTGACATCACCCTCTAAAATGAAATGCCTAGGCATTGAATGCAGGAACAATATACGGCACACAATAGCTATTAACTACAGGAAACTTCTTGCGAGTATGCGTGCATGTACACTACTGGCCATTAAAATTGCTACACCACGAAGATGACGTGCTACAAACGCGAAATTTAACTGACAGGAAGACGATGCTGTGATATGCAAATGATTAGCTTTTCAGAGCATTCACACAAGGTAGGCGCCGGTGGCGGCACCTACAACGTGCTGACATGAGGAAAGTTTCCAACCGATTTCTCATACACAAACAGCAGTTGACTGGGTTGCCTGGTGAAACGTTGTTGTGATGCATCGTGTAAGGAGGAGAAATGCCTACCATCACGTTTCCGACTTTGATAAAGGTCGGATTCTAGCCTATCGCGATTGCGCGTTATCGTATCGCGACATTCCTGCCGGCATTGGTCGAGATCCAATGACTGTTAGCAGAATATGGAATCGGTGGGTTCAGGAGGGTAATACGGAACGCCTTGCTGAATCCCAACGGCTTCGTATCACTAGCAGTCGAGATGAGACGCATCTTATACGCATGGCTGTAACGGATCGTACAGCCACGTCTCGATCTCTGAGTCAACAGATGGGGACGTTTGCAAGACAACAACCATCTGCACGAACAGTTCGACGACGTTTGCAGCAGCATGGACTATCAGCTCGGTGACCATGGCTGCGGTTACCCTTGATGCTGCATCACAGACGGGAGCGCCTGCGATGGTGTACTCAACGACTAACCTGGGTGCACGAATGGCAAAACGTCATTTTTTCGGATGAATCCAGGTTCTGTTTACAGCATCATGATGGTCGCATCCGTGTTTGTCGACATTGCGGTGAACGCACATTGGAAGCGTGTATTCGTCATCGCCTTACTGGCGTATCTCCCGGCGTGATGGTAAGGGTGCCACTGGTTACACGTCTCCGACACCTCTTGTTCGCATTGACGGCACTTTGAACAGTGGACGTTATATTTCAGATGTGTTACGAACCGTGTCTCTACCCTTCATTCGATCCCTGTTAAACCCTACATTTCAGCAGGATAGAGCACGACCGCATGTTGCAGGTCCTGTACGGGCCTTTCTGGATACAGAAAATGTTCGACTGCTGCTCTGGCCAGCACATTCTCCAGATCTCTCACCAATTGAAAACGTCTGGTCAATAGTGGCCGAGCAACTGGCTCGTCACAATACGCCAGTCACTACTCATTATGAACTGGGGTATCGTGTTGAAGCTGCATGGGCAGTTGTACCTGTACGCGCCATCCAAGCTCTGTTTGACTCAATGTCCAGGTGTATCAAGGCCGTTACTACGGCCAGAGGTGGTTGTTCTGGGTACTGATTTCTCAGGATGTATGCACCCAAATTGCGCGAAAGTGTAATCATATGTCAGTTCTAGTATAATATACTTGTCCAATGAATACCCGTTTATCATCTGCATTTCGTCTCGGTGTAGCAATTTTAATGGCCTGTAGTGTATATAGACCCACTCTCGTAGAAAGCTTGATGAAATACAGAAAGTAACCTTTGCCAACGTCTACATAACGTCAAAGATAAACTATTTTGCACAAGCGCTGCCTCTTCCACAAGAGACGATAAAACAAATATTGTCAGCTTTAGGCCACTTTGCCCACGGGGGTATATTTTTAAAGTGAAGTACGATACGCTAACCCTGGTCACGGGAGGCGGAGGTTTAAACCCAGCAGATGTCAAAAACAAGTCACGGGCGTTATACATGTGTAACACATAAACCCAATGGAAGGCCCAACCAAACAATTTAACGCCACAATTCTTGAATGAAACAGTGCCGATCAGTCTGCAACCTCCCAATAATGTACACCATATTCCGAATGAACTGTTTCACTTTCAAAACATTTTTAATCGAACTAAGTTACATCCTAGATAAAGAGCTCGCGTCGGTGAAGTCAGTTTACGGGAAGTTGATGAAAAACAAGAACAGGAACGTTATTGAACAGAAGAACCATAGATGGCCAGTAACCTGGAAGAATATATATTCCCGTGATCTGTCAACAATAGCGCTAGCGTCTTGGTACCGAGCATTCAACCGAAAAATACACATCAACTCCAAACTTCATGCCACACACTTGACGGACTCACAACTATGCACAATGTGTAACTTAATAGAAGATGAAGAACATCGTTTTGTGTGCACCAGTGTTAAAGATATCTGGAACTTCATTCGACACAAGATGGCAACCATCACAAGGACATCCCCAAATTCCATTACTCTTGATGACTTTTTGTACCCAGACTCCATTCAGTACTCAAACACAAAACGGAATTCCCTTAACTGGCTTAAGGGACATTCAGTCCATTATTTAATGTCAGACGCTACCAAAAGTAGGGAGGAGTTCTGTATGTATATTTCACCCCAACTCCATCTACTTTCAAAAACAAGAAATTACACAAAAAACTATACCAAATTCCTAGGAATACCTCTAAAATAAAAGGATTTACTCTGAATCAGGAATTACGAAGATTTTAACACGAGGAATGCAATCAGAATGAAATTAAATGATAATTAATCGAAATCCTCAGCTGCCGACAAGTGTTGATGATATACCTCAATCTCAATGGGGACAGCTGAAAATGTGTGCCCCGACCAGGACTCGAACCCGGGATCTCCCGCTTACATGGCACACGCTCTATCCATCTTCCTTTCTTTCTTTTTTTAAATCTCATTTTTTCGTTTCAGTTTGGTGCTTCTGCTCGGGGAGGACGTCGCAAGACACTCGTTTCAGTTCTTCGTTGATCCATTAACTCAGTTTTTTTAATTACAGAGGGCAGCTAACCCTCTGACCGCACACGCTGAGATATCGTGCCGGCTGCATCTGAGCCACCGAGAACACAGATAATAGCGCGACTGCAGGGACTTATTCCTTGAACGCTTCCCGCGAGACCCACATTCCCAACTGTCCACAATCTACCTTCGTAATGTTCCTAATAGATATTTGCCCATCCACTCATTACTCGCGTCAACTGAGATGACGACTCCCGTAAGAGTTCGGGCAACCTGTGCGCATTCGCACAGACGAAGGTCAATGGCCGGGTAGCCTTTAACTATATATGAAGATAGTAACTGTTCCCGAAAAAACAGATACCATTGATGACCATGCAGCTTCTCTAGAATAAATGATAATTAATCGAAACCCTCTCCAACCCACAGGTGTTGTTGATATACCTCAATGGGGACAGCTGAAAATGTGTGCCCCGACCAGGACTGGAACCTGGAATCTCCTGATTACATGGCAGATGGATAGAGCGTCTGTCATGTAAGCAGGAGATCCCTGGTTCGAGTCCTGGTAGGGGCACACATTTTCAGCTGTCCCCATTGAGGTACGGTGTATCAACAACACCTGTCGGCAGCTGCGGGTTTCGATTAATCATTTATTCTAGAGAAACTGCACGGTCATCAATGGTATCAGTGTAAGTAGGCTGTTTAGGTTTTTGTATTGGTAACGCCACGTAGCGCTCTGTATGAAAATTACTGGCTGTGCTGTGTGCAGCCTGTGGCTGGTTTGCATTGTTGTTGGCTATTGCAGTGTTGGGCAATTGGCTGTTAACAGCGCGTAGCGTTGCGCAGTTGGAGGTGAGCCGCCAGCAGTGGTGGATGTGGGGAGTGAGATGGCGGAGTTTTGAGAGCGGATGATCTGGACAGAGACAGTAAATTTGTAAGACTGCATATCATGAACTGATATATATATATATATATATATATATATATATATATATATATATATATATGAACTGATATATACGAGGGCAGTTCAATAAGTAATGCAACACATTTTTTTTCTCGGCCAATTTTGGTTGAAAAAACCGGAAATTTCTTGTGGAATATTTTCAAACATTCCCGCTTCGTCTCGTATAGTTTCATTGACTTCCGACAGGTGGCAGCGCTGTACGAAGCTGTTAAAATGGCGTCTGTAACGGATGTGCGTTGCAAACAACGGGCAGTGATCGAGTTTCTTTTGGCGGAAAACCAGGGCATCTCAGATATTCATAGGCGCTTGCAGAATGTCTACGGTGATCTGGCAGTGGACAAAAGCACGGTGAGTCGTTGGGCAAAGCGTGTGTCATCATCGCCGCAAGGTCAAGCAAGACTGTCTGATCTCCCGCGTGCGGGCCGGCCGTGCACAGCTGTGACTCCTTCGAGATGATCGACGGATCACCATCAAACAACTCAGTGCTCAACTTGACATCTCTGTTGGTAGTGCTGTCACAATTGTTCACCAGTTGGGATATTCAAAGGTTTGTTCCCGCTGGGTCTCTCGTTGTCTAACCAAACACCATAAAGAGCAAAGGAGAGCCATCTGTGCGGAATTGCTTGCTCGTCATGTGGCTGAGGGTGACAATTTCT